>NC_138203.1:160484839-161219839 GCF_964194415.1 Vipera berus
TTGATTTACTGTTTCAGTTTTGCAAGTTTAAATCAGAGATAGCGTTTGTCTTTCAAGTGGGCAGAGCTACAGGTCATTTTCAAATTAAATTCAGCACCATTCTGAAGAACACTAATGTATTTCAGTGTGCAATTTTCTGAAATCAAGAAGCATGTTTATTTTACTATGCTTTCCAGCAGGTGCTTCTCACCAAATTTGACTTAGGAATACACCGCCTCGCCTTTAGTTTCTGAGGCACACTTAATGAATGTTTCACTGAATCCACTATGTTTATAGTCTAATCAATAATCTTATGCCACACAAATGCATAGGGCTGAAATTGTAGAAGAATTAGGTATGATGGAATGGTTACATATTATCTTAGCTATAGTATTTATGTTTGTGATATTAGATAATGCCACAAATCACAATATAACACTGCACATGTAGAGAAGTAGAAGCTCACATTGCTATTTCAAATTGTGTGGGAGTATATAAAGCTCAGTAGCCTACTACTGTATATGGGAATGCATTCTTAAAAGCAAAGATTGTGTGGTTAATCAGTTGTATAGCTATGCATATGGTGAAAAAAAGCTACACAGACAAATACTGAACAATGATAGATTTATTCCCAACAAATCTCTCTGAAAATGGTTTCCATGGAGGCAGGGAGGGTGGTATCAAAATTAGGAAGAAGGCAGATGCAGCATTTTGATGTAACCCTACCCTTTGTATATATGCAAGGATGTTGTACATATTAAAAAGGGGGTGAGGCATGTGTCACAGTGCTCCATGTGCCATATTGCCAATTCTGACACACACTCTTCAAATGTTGCTACCATCTAAGGACAGAGTGGAAGTTGGAGGAAATTATTGTTTAAACAGGTTCTAGAGCCATAGAACTACTCTTACTCATAAGATCAGAACAGAGAATTTGAATGATTACTATGTGGTTACACTATGCATCTAGGAGTTAGAAACACAATAATGCAGAAATCAGCATAATTGAGATTGGGGATTGATACCAGTAGTCGTTGACTTACAACAGTTCATTTAGTGTCTGTTCAAAGTTACAACAGCACTGAAAAAAGTGACATGGCCATTTTCCACAGAGCATCTCTGTGGGTCACATTATCAAAATTCAGATGCTTGGCAACTGATTCATATTTATGACAGACGCAGTGTCCCGGGGACACGTGATCCTCTTTTCTGACCTTCTGAAAAGCAAAGTCAATGGGGGAAGCCAGATTCACTTAACAACTGGATTATGTTCTGTACCAGCCTACTACCGGCCCTGCAGATAAGGCAGGAACAACCCCTTTACAAGAAGGCAAGAGGCTGGAACTAAGCCTGCCAAATTTATGGACACAAAAGCAAACAGAGCAAAACAAGACACGAACCATGAAACAGGAGCTATTCAAACGGTTGCCTTCAGCAAACCAGCCCTCCCACGCATTCCCCTTTTAAGCAGTTCAGGGCGTGGCTTCTCTCTGCCTCCTTCTGAGGTGCCCCATTGCCTTCCTCTGTTTACTCCTGATTGACTGCCTCCTGTGTCGGGTGTCCTTGAACAGGGCCAGCTGTGGGTCATCTTCATCCACGCTGTCAGGCTCACACAGCTGGGTCTGCGTCATAACCAGATGGGAGGGGCCTGGCTGAGGGCTCTCATCAGCAAGCTCTCCAACACCCTCAGCAACCTCTCCAACACCCCCCTCCTCCTCCTCTGAATCGTCCGACCCAACTGCCGAACCCACAGGCTGACCCTGAATCACAACAGATTACTAACTTAACAACTGCAGTGATTCACTTAATAACTGTGGCAAGGAAGATCGTAAAATGGGGCAAAACTCACTTAACAAATGCCTCGCTTAGCAATAGAAATGTTGGGCTCAGTTGTGGTTGTACGTCAAGGACTACCTGTATAATTCTCTCATCTTGTGATTTTTGCACACACCACACTCTCTGGAAGATGGTTTTCCTCCCAAAGTCTGGCCCACCTCATCCTCCACCACACTGGAACAAATCAATGATGTATAGTCACCCATCTGGGAAGGAGATGGTTGTTATTTTCAAGCATCCCAAGACAACACTGTTGTTTCCCTACTTCTTGTTGCCCTTGCAATAATAAAGATACTCACAGAGCTGGAGCCCCTTTATCTGCAACTTCAGCACTGGAACCACGTGGAAAAATAAGAAACATGGTTATGCGAAGAAAGCAATTTACTCCACCTGCAAGTCTGTCACTTTCCCCCCTCCCCTCTTCTATTGTTGTATTACTTTTGCAAGGCTTGGCAGAAAAGTTTCCCTCCCCCTTCATTTCTCCCTTTCAAGCATAATCCAACCTTTTGATTAGTGTTATCCAGCATGTGGTGGCACAAAATGCTCAAAAGTCATTTATTCAAAACCCTAAAAATAATGAGATAGCATTAAAAAAAATCACATAATTAGAATAGAGAAATAATGTGTTTGAGCTCTTTTTGTTTGCCACTTCTTACATCCTGACACTGTTGATTTTCTGGGCTTTGGAGTTAAACCCACAAGGGTTTGAACTTATCTTTGAAATAACAACAAGAAAAAAAAATACTATGTTAATGATTTTTCCACTCATCAGAGCAACTAGTTGAAGCTTATGGAAATTGAGATGCATAAAGGACTTAAACCAGCAGAGAGTTTTGCTATGCTAATAGATAGGCAGGGCTGGTTAGGACGCTGAGCTTGTCGATCAGAAGGTCGGTAGTTTGGCGGGTCGAATCCCGAGTGCCACGTAGCAGAGTGAGTGCCTGTTACTCGTCCCAGCTTCTGCCAACCTAGCAGTTCAAAAGCATGTAAAAATGCAAGTAGAAAAATAGGGACCACTACAGTGGGAAGGTAACAGCGTTCCGTGCGCCTTTGGCATCTAGTCATGCCGGCCACATGACCACGGAGACGTCCTCGGACAAGCGCTGGCTCTTCGGCTTTGAAACGGAGATGAGCACCGGCCCCTAGAGTCGGAAACGACTAGCACGCATGTGGGGGGGAACCTTTACCTTTACCTTAAAATGAGATAGTCACATCAAGTGGAAGAGGCTGGAAAACATCAGGAAATTGTTGCTTGTGCCCCATCCACTAGTTTCTTCTTTCAGGCTCATTGTCACTGTTTAAGAAAGGTCCAGTTGTCATTCCAATCTTTTTTCTTTCTTTTCTTTTTTTTGCACAGTAAGGGATATGGACTTGTTCTTTATCTTAAACCACACAATATTTTATGCCATCCATAAGTAGGGGTATTGATAGTCTAGGCCTCTAGAGGTTTGACCAAGTTTAATGGGTCTTATGTGTCAGCTTGCCATTTGCAGCCTGACCCATTAGATGTAAACTTGAAAGAAAGTGAAGCTTATTCCCAAATAAATAGGGAAATCACTTTTCTGAAGAACAACAAATATTCTTCAGAATATTTATTTAGGGATCAGTTTTACTTACAATGAAGCTATTTCCTTCTAAAATAAATAGGATCAGAATGCAAGTGTTTGAAAGCATTCTGAGTATGAGTGTAATTGCCCTTCTGGAATAGATTGTCTGCATTCATTGAAAAAGAAAGTTGTTGGAAACTTTTTAGTCCCATATTAGCTTATGAATAATTTTTAGTAATTAAAAAGATGTGTTATTATAGTTATTATAATTTTGTTATAAGGGAGTTAAAGAGTGGAAGGTTTGTTAATGTTTTAATAGATATTTAGCATATGTTTGTATAAGATTGTTATACATAATACCCTGTATTCTGCTTTGGGAACTCTGGGGGGGAGGGGTGATGGGGAGGGGGGTTCAACTTATATGTTTCTTAAATTTTGTAAAACTTTTCAATAAAAAAAGAAGAAGATAAACTGAAAAAGCAAGTTGTTGGAAGGAGATCATGTCTACAAAGTTAGTTCCGATATCTAGCAGCTGAACTCTTATGGCAGTTTTCTCCAGTCTGGTACCCTGTAGAAGTAGAAATGGGGAACTTTGAGTTAATTCTTATTTGAGAAGAAACTTCTGCTATTTTAAAAGCAAAATAGGAACCAATATTTAGTTAGGATTTTGACATGTACATTTATCTGAACTTATTAAATCAAGTCACTGTTCGTTCATTTTGTTTATTTAAGGGGAAAGTTTGTACAATGAACACACATTTGTGAAAACAATGTACAAAAGAAATCTAAGGGAAAACGGTAAAAACTATGTAGTTTATGCCAGTTTTGAAATCTAAATCCAATTGTACTGCAAACTGTTTTTTTAAAGTCAGCTGACATTTGAAAACAGAAATGGATATATTCTCCAAAATGACAAATAGAGAGAAACCAGCATTTCAAGATTTCTCCCTCACCATTTGAAGGGCAGTAAAACGCAACACAGAAGAGTGAGTCATTACAATACAAGAGGGATATACTCCACAGAGGTGACATCTTGTGCTAGATTAGTAAGCGGGAACCCAATAATTTTATTTTAGTGCCATTTAGCTTCTTTTCAGACTCTGACAGTTTCCTTAGTATAGATTGGAGACCAGCCTGAGACATCAAAAAATCAGGGATGATCCACTCACAATGCACTGATGACAGTACTAGGGTGGCACACTATTGTGTCTTTATGTGCTCCTCTTATCTTGCTCTTTCCATAGCACAAGCCTAGGGAGGTATAATTCTATCAAATCCCTGTGCTAGTACAGATAAAGAGTCGGAACTCAGGATTATCTGCAAGATAGCTAATTCTCCTTTTCAGCCAAAATCATGTTTTTCTGGACCAAAAGCTCTGTGCCATTGTCCTGGTACAATTTCTTGCAGAGATTTGAATTCTACTACTATGCAAATGCAAATCTGTGCAGTCCCTGAAAGAATATTCCATGAAAAAAGTTTCAATCCCACCACAAAAGATGGAGGCAGCAACAACTTTAGAAAGAAAGGGAGAGTGTGTTTTCTTCTGAGGAATGTTCCTTCCTAGCAAGGGGTCTATCATAGCTATCGATAACATTCATGGAAGCAAGCTAAAATTGCATCTATCAATGGAAAAGGAGAGAGAAATTACTTATCCTCTAAGTGCATGTGCATGCCTTTCAAATGGCCAGAATGGAAGTTAAAACCCATAATTTAGCAAAGCGCTGGCAGAAATTGATGAAGCGTTTAAGGCACTAGAGCAATTAAAAAAGGGGGAAAAATCTGGATAGAGTAGCCACTTGAAAAAAATCATTACAAATATATACAAAATTGTCAGACTAGAATAATATATATTTCTTTTTTTTAATTGCTTCCAGTCTCACGTTTAAGCCATTTGTGAAACAAACAACATTTGAGTACATTTAAGTGTCCCTATAAATCTTTGCAGGTGATGAATCTCTTTTAAGGTTCACAAAGTTCTGTTTGAGACTGTGGGAATGTAGTGTGGTAAAACTCAAATGCTTGTCTGATCCATAAATAGAAACTATAAAAATGTTTTCTACCAGCATCTAGACAGACATTTGGGAAGGTCTGGTATGTTTGTAATATTTTTTGCCTCTTTGCCTCACTTTCAAGTAATCAATATTGAGTGAAATAATATGACTTTTTTTAAAAGCAGGTAATGTATTGCTAGCATTTCAATGAGCATCCCTGAGCATAGCTCAAGAGCCATAGCTCTGATAATTCTGAGTTTGCATGCGTCTTTGGATTTTCCTGTTTGTTGCAGCTTGTTCTCACTTTTATTCCCCAAGCAAGCAAGAAATGATAAGAACCAAGAGAGCCAACATCTCCTGCTCCCCTTTTCTTCTTTCAGCACCGCTGATTGGGTCCAAAGGAAGAGGCAGGTGGGTGAGTTTGAATGATAGACTTGTTCAAAAAGCTAGGGTTTCAGTAATAGCATAGGAAACATAGGGGGGCCAGCAGGAGACATAATCCATCATTGCAACAAGTTCAGGGGCTGAGATGTTTTCTCACATAAAAAGGTAAATTTGACTCCCCTAAACGGAGCTGAACCTCTTGTGACATCAAGAGTATGTTCCTGTAAGGTGACCCTGGGGTGGGAAATGGGGCAAATGGAGAAAGCAGGATAAGGATGTCATGATGCATGCCTTTTTCACATCCCACCCAGGTATAAAAGGTGCAGGGATTGCATTATGATAGATACTGTTGGTATCACTTTGGCAAAAGTCGTCACTCCTGTGGACATTCCTGGTTTGTCAACTGTTCTACCTGGGTGTTTTTGGAACTTCTGTATTCTGCATTCTGCATTCTCTATTATCTGTTCTATTCTCAGTTCACCTGTACCATTGAATTTCCTGGGTCTCCCATTCTAGAACTCATCAGATCTCATATCTACTTTGCTTTCCGAAGCCAGCCAAAGTTTGCTAATTGCTGCCACACAGTATAAATCAGGGGTTCCCAACTGGGGGTGCTTGCAACCCCTGGGGGTGTGAGGCAATACTCCAGTGGGTGCAAAAACTTGGGTTTTCAAAATTATAGTGTATATGCATAATTCATTGGCATTATTTTGAACTTTTGTAAGGGGTGAAAGAATATATCAGAAGCATTCTAAGGGTGCGGTCTGTAGAAAAGATTAGGAGCCACTGGTATAAATGAAAGGTTCTTTGCTCAAATTTGTTTCAAACTCTGGGATCACTAAGACACAAGAAGACAGGGATCAATGTAAGTGGGTGTGCATATGTAAGTGTGTATGTTAAAATTTGTAATTAAATAATGAAATCATATTGTCAATATTATCTTCCTCACCCATTTTAAAGTTACTTTATGTGCCCCTGCTCTTTTTTGCAATGGCTCCCAAATATGCCAATTTGATGCAGTTCAACAGTTTTATACTCCCTGTAATAAAAATATCTTGGGGGGGGGGCTACAAATGAAAGGCTTTTTAAAAAAACAAAAACCCAAAATAGCTAAGTTCATGTAAATTTAAAATGTCATTTGTTCTTCATAGGTTCCTGCCATAAGATCTCTTTAGAAAACTTTGAACAATACTTGGGCTTGATGGAACTCATCAAGGATTTCAGCCTAAGCATTATAGTTTATTTTGGGACCAGATTCATTGGTTTCTACCTGAGGTGACCCTTTTCTAATTAGAATAGGATAGCAGCTTTTCTTTTAAAGCTTTTTGTACAAGAAAGGTATTTTCAGTGGCACTGTGCCTGGAGGTTAAATGATGTTACTGAAAAATAGGGAAATAATTGTTTGTTGATTACTTTTATGTTTTATAAATGTACTTTTCTTTAAAAAGAGAGGAAGAAAAAGAACAATTAATAGTATGATATGATAAATTGAGGGCGGAGGAGAAAATAAATAGAAGGAAATACCTTTAAATCACACAAAGAGAAAGACAAAAGTTGTCACTTTAACCCATTGTTATAATTGTACACTCCTGTTTTTATCCAGTTTCTGCAGCAAAAAGATTGCCTGACTGTTTTAAAATATCAGTTCTCTCACAATACCAACTGATTATAAGAATCAAATTACAGCTAGCATTTTTTGTACATTACACCTCTCTCTACCCCCACCTATAGAGGGAGGGGGAATTCATACTTGCTAAAGTAGTTAGACCCTAACTTTTTTCAACTTGCAAGATGTGCCGAGTTAATTTCCAATAGATGAAATTTGCCATTCATTAATTCAAGAAGAAAGACATGTTCTGTAGTATACATTTAAATCAGGAAAATTGAAACCATATTTCCTCCCTGGCAGTTGAAATTTCCTGACTGAAATATGAGGGGAAAAGCTTTCCCAAATAAACCTTTAAAAAGTACATTAAATTTCTGAATGTACATTTTGGGGAATGTATAATAATATACAGTGTAAATTACCTGTGGCAAGAGATAATTTTACCTCAAATATTCTGTTTAAGTGAAGCCCATCTATCCAAATCTACTGCTTGTTCTAACAGCAATACATTTAAATTCAGTTTAATCATCTGAGATATATCTGTAGATATTCTCAGCCCAAGGTAAATTATTGCTTCTGGGAACTATCAAAAATCTGGTACTGACAGGTTTCAAGCCCCAAAGATATCATTTAGGATTTAAACCAATTAAAATTATGTGCAGAAAGGATTCCAAAGGCATAAATTAATTGTATTTATTTTTCTATAGGTGACTAAGGTTAAACAATAAATATAAACATATCATCTACAGACAAGGCTATTGTATACTATGACTATTTAATATTGGTTGCAAAAATCTGGAGGTCCATCACATAGCCATGAAGAAAAATTAGAAAAGTCTACCTCTTTGCTGCCATCTACGGTTCATCAAGGGACGCGGTGGCTCAGTGGGTTAGGATGCTGAGCTTGTCGATCAGAAGGTTGGCAGTTTGGCGGGTCAAATCCCGAGTGCTGCATAACAGAGTAAGCACCTGTTACTCGACCCAGTTTCTGCCAACCTAGCAGTTCGAAAGCACGTAAAAATGCAAGGAGAAAAATAGGGACCACTACGGTGGGAAGGTAACAGCGTTCCGTGCACCTTTGGCATCTAGTCATGCCGGCCACATGACCACGGAGATGTCCTTGGACAAGCGCTGGCTCTTTGGCTTTGAAACAGAGATGAGCACCAGCCCCTAGAGTTGGAAACGACTAGCACACATGTGCGGGGGAACCTTTACCTTTTCCTTTACGGTTCATCATCTGCACAGCCCAGTTCAAGCAGCCTTATTGTATAATTCTTCTCTGCATAAAAAATCAGTTATAATACTATGTGAAAATGATCTTGAAAGACAAGGGGAAGAGATGCTGCCTTGACAACAATCAGGTAAGTGGGTGAGGAGCCCACAACTGCATAACAGAAAGAAAAAGAAACCTATAAAGATTCCACCCTAAACTATCAGGCTGTAAAAAGAGACAGGTGGTGGTATGTCTTCACTTTCAGACTTGTGAGATTCTGTTAATGTAGCCTTACAATGAAGTGGAATTAGCTCATCTAGTCATATTTCTCATCTAGACTTCCTGGGAACACTGACATTAGTCTTGCAAATCTGAAAATACAAATCTTCCAGTGTCTCTTTTTTACATTCTGATAAGTTAGGGTGGATCATTTCTGAGTTCCTTCCTCTGCCCATTATGCAGTTGTGGGTTGCCTCCACACTTTTATCTAGTCGTTCTCAAGGCCACATCTCTTCCCTTTACCTGTCCTATCCCATATATCATTACACCAGTGTTGATATTGCTTTGTTTAGTCCACATGCTAAAAGTGCCAATTAAATAGAGGAAAGATAGCAATGCATAAAAAGCAGCTAAAGAGGATCTTTACTAATCCTCACTTGTGTTTTTTGAAGGCCTTAATCTATTTGAAAAATCCCTGAGGGGAAAAAAATATTGAAATAATAAAAATCAGTATTGCCAGTTCAACTTTATAAAATACCTTTTCTGCATGGTAAACTCTAGCATTATTTCATGCTATAAAATTGACTCATAATCTCAAATTGGCAGTCCTCTGTCTAGAACAAATAAATTTAAAAGAAAACTATCTGGTCTTAGAGTTTTACTAGTCATTGTATTATCAATAATACAGTCAATTTCTTCCAGCTTGATAGTTTTAGAAAGGTAGCTCATTTTGTTCAGTATCCAAACGTTAAAAATTCAGCTGAGGAGAAAAAAAGTTGAATTTGCTTGCTATTACATGACTATATTTTCAGCAGAGCTTAGAATAAAATTCTTGAAATCTTAAAATGTATGTTCTAGCAATATGCTTGGATTATTATTGTCCTAAATCTTTGGAATAAAATGTTGCTGCTTTTTAAACCAGTATGACATATTATTGCCTCACCTTTTTCCAGATTCCTTTATTCCTGCCTGAGTAGGAAGCAGTTTAATCAGATTGTAGTTAAAATTTTGTAATTATCTTACAGGGATAAAGTAGTACACTGAAGCCAAATGAAGTTAGCCTTCTGCTTTATTTATTTTTTTCTTTTAAATCTCTTTTTTTCCTTAAGGACAACATAAGAAGTAATGTTCCTACATCACTCATAAACTGCAGCACTGAAGCACACAAAAATATTAGAAATATTACTATGGACACCTCTCTATCTTTGTTTGTCAAACCACCGATATAAATGGTTTTGGCTTTACTATTGGTTAATTAATCATCACAGCTGACGTTCATACTTATTTGTTTTATGGATGTTTTTAAAATTGTTTTAATTGTTTTAGAATTTGAGAATTGTAAGCTGCCCAGAATCACTTGGTTGAGTTGGGCAGCTATAAAAGTTGAATAAATAAGTAAATAAATAACAGTTTCCCATCCAGCTTTGCCACCAAGGATCCTTAATCTCCTCCAATAGATGTGTTCTTTTAAAAAATGTAATAATGCCAGCCAATGAGCCACAGGCTGCAGGCACTTCCTCTCCTCAGTGCCCCAGACCACGTCAGAAAACCGTGGAAATAAAATGGCTGAATTTCAGCAATGCAATTTCGAACTGATTTGTGGGTAGGGAAGGGTATAAAGATGAGGTGGAAATGTCTTTGTCTCAGGGATTGCACACTCTCATTCTCACCCTGCTTGTTCTCAGAATTTAGAAACTGGTTGAAAAGGTTTAGGGCCATGCCGTCTGGTGACCTCATAGTGTCACAGAATAGCCCTTTGGATCTCCAGAATGTCCTGTACTTTCACATTCAGTATTGGAACATTCAAACCATGCACTGATTCAAGATATATAGCTCATGCTGTATGTGAAATACTAAGCATGTAATGTATGAAAAGTAGGTAGTCCTCAACCTACGACCACAATTGAGCCCAAACTTTATGTTGCTAAATGAGAAATTCGTTGTGAGTTTTGCCCCATTTGATGACTTTTCTGGCCACATTTCTTAAGTGAATCACTGCAGTTGTAGTAACACGGTTGTTAAGCAAATCCGGGTTCCCCATTGACTTTACTTGTCAGAAGGTCACAAAAGAAGATCACATGACTCCGGAACACTGAAAGCGTCATAAATGTGAGTCAATTGTCGAGTATCTGAATGTAAATCACAAGATCGTGAGGATGCTACAACGGTCATAAGTGTGAAAAAATGGTCATAAGTCACTTTTTTCAGCGCTGTTGTAACTTTGGTCACTAAACAAACTGTATTTTTAAAAAACATTTTTACAGATTTGATTTCCTTCTCTGTAAACAGTCGATACACCTGCATTAGCTGACATGCTTTGTATCTATCTTTAACAGAGAGAGAATGACACAAAGGAGCCATTTACCTTCATCTGCACGTCTGCCATGTGTAAATCACATAGAGTGAAGTTGGCTTGTGAAACCCCTCAGTGGGTAAACTGGCCAGCATGGCATGCACTGGCACAAATCAGAAAATGCTACTTTTGATGTATAGCAGGAAAAGAGGCATAAAGGTTGCCTTCTAGAAAGCTGGGGTTGGTTCGAGGTTAGCAATGCACATTTCTGCCATGAAAAAAAGTCAGTGGCTCATGCACTGGAACATGTAGGTTGTGAGGATGAGGCCAAAGAGAGGAAAAAACAGCAGAGCCAGGCCTTCAAAAGAAATCATCCAAAAAACAATCTGAAGAAGAACCCTGTAACTCAGAAAAGCAAAGCTTGGCACATTCTCTTCTGATCAAACGACCTTCAGGAGGTCCTCTTATTACCACCACCACCCGCTCCAGAGTCTTCTGCTAGCCAAATTGTTTCATCAAAAATATTAAAGGCTGTATTTCATTGTGCAGCAGAAATATTTCCACATGTCCCTAGATTACCTATACAGACATTTTAGATCATGCTGGAAATTGCTCATTAGGTCTCAGGTTTTTTATTTATTTGTTTGTTTGTAGAAAATCCTGACCATAATATATAGGATACTTATAAAGTGAAGACTTGTTACTCTGGTGAGAATGTTGGCACAAAATAAGTCACACTTGGCCTCCACAGTGATCTTTCTCTAATAAGGAAAGATGTTTATTGGATTTTTATCATCCTCCTTCCCCCATACCAGATTTCTCAAAATCTCAAAAACCCGGCAATTAATGGTTGAACTTTATATATTCTTCTTCCTATGAGGAGCTTGCATCTGAAGAGACCCCTCTATTTCTAATTAAAAGTCCATCAGTATACTTAATATCTCACACAAGAAAATCTCAATATCTCTTTTGTTTGCCTAGAAATTGTTTTGCTTGCACCATTCTCTCAAGCTGCAACGTGTCTGTTTGCTTGTTAATTGTTGTGATTCAGGGTCAGCCTGTGGGTTCGACAGTTGGGTCGGACGACTCAGAGGAGGAGGAGGGGGGTGTTGAAGAGCTTGCTGAGAATAATATTGAGGCTCCACAGAGCCCTCAGCCAGGCCCCTCCCACCTGGTCACGACGCAGACCTAGCTGTGTGAGCCGGACAGCGTGGATGAAGATGACCCACAGCTGGCCCTGTTCAAGGATGCCCGACACAGGAGGCAGTCAATCAGGAGTAAACAGAGGAAGGCAATGGGGCACCTCGGAAGGAGGCAGAGAGAAGCCACGCCCTGAACTGTATAAAAGGGGAATGCGTGGGAGGGCTGGTTTGCTGAAGGCAACCGCTTGAATAGCTCCTGTTTCATGGTTCATGTCTTGTTCTGTTTGCTTTTGTATCCATAAATTTGGCAGGCTTAGTTCCAGCCTCTTGCCTTCTTGTAAAAGGGGTTGTCCCTGCCTTTTCTGCAGGGCCGGTAGCAGGCTGGTACAGAACATTAATGTTTTCTTGTTTGGAACTAGAGTCACTGAAGAATTTGATGAAGTAGGATATTTGGACTGTTCAACAAAGTTTGCAGGCAAGCAAGATGGATTTGTCCTGTGTGTATGGGGGTGGAACTGATTCACACTTCTTGCTTGCCACCTAGCATTTCAGGAGGGGAGGAACAGATTTATCCTGTCTCAGCTCTTTCCTACCCCACTGGGAGGGAAACCTCCATTTTAACTTTCTGGCTCTGTGTTAAAAAGAAGTGTCTTCTTCTGTCCAATTGTGCAAGCAGGGCGGTCTGGACCATCTGAAACATGATGTATACAAATGTCTCAATTCCAGTTGCATAATGTGTGCAGAAATTTCCTGACAGTTAGAACAATTAATCAGTGGAACAACCTGCCTCCAGAAGTTGTGAATGGTCCAACACTGGAAGTTTTTAAGAAGAGACTGGACAACCATTTGTCTGAAATGGTGTAGAGTTCCTGCCTGAGCAGGGGGTACTAAAAGACCTCCAAGATCCCTTCCAACTCTGTTATTCTATTCTATTCTATTCTATTCTATTCTATTCTATTCTATTCTATTCTATTCTATTCTATTCTATTCTATTCTATTCTATTCTATTCTATTCTATTCTATTCTATTCTATTCTATTCTATTCTATTCTATTCTATTCTATTCTAAATCCACAAAACACTGATCATCTCTTTTCTCCCAGCAGTCTTCAAAAGACATGCCCATTCCTAACATGGGTGGGAGGGGAATGTAATCAGGGAATCCATCTGGTTGGAAGCCTTGTTAACTGTGTTTGGACAGTGTCTGGACAGAGCACCTGACCATCACTGTGGTCACAGTGGATGAAAGCATTGAAATCTGGAAAACAATTTCTTGTCTTCATTTCCAGCCATTTACATATGGGAGTCAGGTATCTGGATGCTACAGTACAGAAAAAACCTAGGCCTCTAAAAAAACAGAGTCCATGTAGAGTGGTTTGTTCATATGACATATTTAAATAGTTTTAATGAAGGATACTTTCTTCAGTGTAAATTTCTGCAAATTTTGCTTCAGTTGAACAACACAGGATCTATATATGTAGATTCTGCACCTATGTTAAGCAGCTAAAAATGCCAAATGTTCTCTTGGATCTCAACCTTTGAAAGTCAGGAAAAAAAGTCTTGAAGTTAAAATAGAATCTGCTTGAAGAAAATCTTAAACACTGTAAAGAGATTCCCAAACTAGTTGATTCCTGGCTCCACAACATAACTTATTTTCCCAGCAATTTCCAAAATGTATTTTTGATGTTTGCTCTGGTATTTTGCTCTCATATCTCGTGAGACCTGAAAAAATGTGATGGTTAAAAGCTTGGGTGCTCAAAAAAAAAACCCACTAAAAGCTCTCTGGAAATTAGCCTGCTTGTATTTCATTTCAGGTCTTAGCTGGCAGTTTGATTCTAACCCCTGAAGAGGAACATGGCTCTAGATCAGATTGAGGACATGACAACTCAACCAGAGAAGCTGAAAGAGTGATGGCTGGTTAGGCTGTTATTGCATAGACAACAGACGTAAAATGCAGTGAGATCAAATATATACAAAACTAAAAGATGCCAAGAATATATGTGATGGGGCAAATGGCTTAAGTAGTCAATATATAAATAATTCAGCTTTTGCTAAGGACACCGGGTAAGGATCAGGCTGCAAAAGATGCCACCAAACATATGAATGATTTTTTTTTTCAATTCAGTGCACAACACACTTCAAATGTAAAGTTCCCCAGATGACAACCCCAATCAATAATGGCCAACTTTGCATGATGCTTTGATCAACAGCTACAGTAATACAAAAAAAGCTTAATCAGACATTATATTTTCAGGCTCATCCTCTATATTTCATTTCCTTGGTTGGCTAAGTAGGACATGAAAGGAGCTTTTCCTCCAAACAGTTATAGGAGGCATGACTGAAAGATTTAAATGAGGCTGGTTGTGAGGCACAGCAAAATAATGTTTTGGTTTCTGTGTTCTGGAATAAAAGTGTTAACATCCTGTCCCTGTTGGAAAGCAAATCCCAGAAGACCCAATCTGTGCACTGTTAGTCTTATTTGTTTTAGCTTTTCAAAATAGAAACAAACAGGCCATGGTTAGAGGGGAGTTTGTCAAAGGGTGATTAATATTTTATCAAGAAATATTGAATGCTGAATAGTCAATTCTGAATATTCAATTTTCAGGGAGCCTACCAGCTGCTTAATTCCTCGGGGAGAAAAATAGTTTTGTTTTCTAGAAGGTCCGACAATTAGTTGTCACAAACTCCATCCTAGTTGACTGAGGAATCTGAAATTTTCCACATATCTAAAAGACTCCAGGACTGTGTGATACTCAAAGAAGTGTCCTTGAAAATGACAACAATGTACCGCAACCAAAAGAAAGAGTTACTCTTAGAATCTTTCTATGACAGTAGAGGCTACAGGCTTATGTTTTGACAAGAATTTACCAGAATATATTACAAGATCACAAGGAATTCTAGAATTCCCAAGAACATAATTTGGAACGTTATGTTCCTGAGAAGACAAAGGGCATTTTTACTGAAGGATGGTTGGGATCTCAATGCCCCAACATCCTCAGAATCTCTGTAAAAAAAATCTTTGCATGAGCTGATATAGAGAAAACCCTCACAAAACATTTTTCCTCCCATACCAATATTATTGCCAGTTCACCCAAATACATATGTGTACACACCTATCCATCCATCCATCCATCCATCCATCCATCCATCCATATATATACTTTTTTGTGTGTATGTGTATTCATCCTCTTTCTTAAAAAGAAAAAAAACGCTAGAGAAGTTAGAAATTGCCAACTACTTCTTCCAGTGCTGAATTTAATGAGCTAATCTGAATTCCAAAAGAGAGAATACCTACCTACCTGTTTTATCTGGTCTGTCCAACCATCCATCCATCAATCATCTCCTGGAATAACATAAAACGCTCAGTAAAAGTTTCATTTTATCTCTTCCACGGGGACAGACTATAGTGCCCGTTTAGCATAACTAGCATATGTTTCATGCTAAGAGAAGCACTAAGCCATTACTGTCCAACACTTGGTCTCTAAAGACAGCTGTCAGCATTTCTTACTGAGAAGATCCTGACTAACTCTCCTCCATTATCAAAGATGTTTCAAGAGCTAGCATAGAATCTCTTCCTGGTAACTGACCATCTCTGATGAGAACTATCAAAAAGAAGAATGGATCCCTGAGTTTTCCCATCAGCCATGAGAACCTAGCTTAACAGACCTAGCAATCACCCAAATCCCCTGGCTACATTTTCACCACAATGGCAAGATATTTTTTATTTGCAATAGTGGTGAATATCTGTAGCTCGGGTGTAGGATGAGGGTGAGGGTTTATTTTCCAAGCTTCTGGGTTGGTTTCTTGTGATGGGAAGGTCAGATTAGGGGAGAGTCATTGGGGGAGGGGGTGAAGTGCAGCACTTCACCTTTCAATGACCCTCCCCTAATGTGACCTCTCCAGAAGTCACAAAACCCTCACCTGACATGACCCACACCTGACCCATCATCTGACCCGTCACAAGACTCTAACTTGATGCAACCCACACCAGACCCATCACAAGACCCATCACAAAACCTGCTGACCACATGAAGCCCTTAAAAACATAGGAACGCTGACACTGACATCCTCTAAGCTCCACTGAAGATGTTACCTAGCCGGGTAATGAAACGTTTGGAAACCAATCCACAAGCTCAGAGAACGAACCTTCACCCTCGCATTTTTATTCCTATTTATAATTACAGTAATTACGTCTAAATTTGCATCTCCACGTATCCATTTGCATGTTATATGTAAATCTAAGTCCCCCTTTTAAGCTATGCAGTTACTCCTTTTTCTTTGATCATTAGCACTAGAATATTTACTTCCCTAGGAGAGACATTCTATAATTGGGAGAGCTAAACATGAGAAGTGTAGCTTCTGTCATTTCTTATGCAAAAGAACTATGCTTTTGCATGGCAACCCCTTCCTTCTCCCTTCCAAAATAGGTGGGGCTAGACACATAGTTCATTTTAAACTTCAGTTCAATTAATATGAATCACTTTCCTGGTATATAATAGTTTCCTTCCTCTGCTACAATGTTTCTATAAACTTAAAGATGGAGAATAAATCCAAATGGGGGAATCCAAATGTTTGTTGGGAACCAGGTTTCCACCTTTGTTGTATGCAGGACCAGGTTTGGGGAGGCAATTCGGCTTTTCATCCATACAAAACCTTTTAATATATGGGTTGAGTAGGAAATTTACAGTAATGGCTCCTCGGTTGAAAATGAACTGTTTGGGGAATAGATCTAGGGAACAGGTAAGTATGAAATCCCCAGAGATTCACCACAAAAGTACCAGCAGTAGAGTGGAGGTATCTATCTTCATTATGAGAAGATTGTTGGTGGTAGAACTCCTTCTCTGCCAAGATACCTTCTTGGAAATCTTTGATATACTGAAGCCTTGGCTGTTCTCCAGATGATGTTGACCACCATTGCACCTGTCCAATTGTGAAGGGATGGGAATTGCAATTTGTCCTTCATAACCCTCAATCCTAACAGCTTCCCATAGATCTAAGAAGTAGAGCCATAGAATGGTGTAAGTCCCATAGAACCCAGCTGGATTTACTATATACAGTAGGATGGTGCTACACAATCTAACTGGAGCAACTTAAACTAATTCAGTCTCCAAATACCTTCCAGCTTTTAAATGGTACTGATCCGTGTATCCCAGCAGAGCAATAGTATCAAGATCAAGTAAAGTGGTACAGTACTGCTTTATATTGCACTGGTGAAGCCACATTTAGAATACTGCATCCAGTTCTGGTCACTACAATTCAAAAAAAGATGCTAAGACCCTAAAAATAATGCAGAGAAGAGCAATAAAGATAATAAGAGGTCTGGAGGCTAAATCCTAAGAAGAATAGCTAAACAAATTAGGAATATTTAGCTTAATGAAGACAAGACTGAGGGGGAGACATGATAGGATCTTAAAGGGCTACCACAGAGAAAATGGCATTGATTTATTCTCCAGACCACCTGAGGGTAGGATAAGAAACAATAGGCAGAAGCTCATTAGAGAGAGATGCAACATGGAAAAAAAGGAGTAATTTCCTGACAGTGATAACTATTAATAGTGGAACAGCTTGCCTGCCAAAACTGTGGGTGCTCCATCACTGTAGGTTTTCAAGAAAAGATTGGACAACCATTTGTTTGAGATGGTATGAGGACTTGGGCAAGGGATTGGACTTAAAGATCTCGAAGTTCCTTCCAGCCCTATGATACTATGATTCCATATTTATATTCAAGGATCTCAGTCAACAGTTTCCATGAAGATCTGCATTAAACAAAAGAAGAAAACATCTCTCAGAATCTCATGCAGGCTTGTTCAAAACAGTATCTTTTAAAGTGATGAGAAGTAAATGCACTCCTTTATATGCCAATGTTATGCTCAACTTAGTCTACAAATTGTATTGAAGATTAATTTATTGCATTACCCAAGGGCAAATGCATCCATGTTACATATTAATAACAAAATTATAAGTACAACGTCAGGCAACATCAGGAAATGTTCCATTAATAAATACATTTTTATCGTTCTAGGGCAAACAAATCAACAATTGCTATAGTTTTTTGACAGTAGTTGATGATTTGAGTTTTCATCTGAATTACCCAATATATGATTGTTCATATATGGCTTTCATAACAGATAACAAGACTTTTGGATGTCACAGATTAGAATCTTATAAAAACATGGAATGTAAGGGTTGGAGATAATCTACTCAGACCCTCTGCCCACTAAAGAATCCATTATTACAACATCTCTTATAGAGAATCATGCAACTTTTGTTTGAACACCCCCAGCAAAGAAGAGTCTACTTACCTTCTCAGGCAGTTTGTTCTACTGTTTAATAGCTAGCACCATTTGGATATTTTTCTTGATGTTCACCTGAACCTTCATTATTCTAATTTAAACTCATTCTTTCTTATCTGTATTTTGCAACATCTCTAAACAATTATCTCCTAACACTTATTGGTTGGCATTTCAGAGATTTGAATTCAGTTGTAATGTGTCCCAGCTGTCTTCTCTTCTGTGGATTAAACAAAACAAACATCTCCAATTGTTCTTCATAGTTTTTCCTTCCAAGATCCTTGTCTTCTTCCTGGACATGATACAATTTGTCAATGTAGTTCCAGAAATGAATACAATAGTTTATGTATAGTCCTCATCTAGACAGCTGAACAGAGAAGAATTATGTCTTCTCTTTCTCTTGATGCTATACTTCTGCTGATTCAGCCTAGGAATGGATATGGGTTTCTTTGGCAGCTGCATAACTTTGTTAACCCATGTTCAGTTTCTGATCCATCAAGACACCAGATCTTTTTCACATATAATATGGCCCAATTTTGTTACTCCCATGCCTGCCATTCGATACTCATGCCTCTTATTTTCCTACTCCGGTATAGGACTTTCTTTCTATTGGAATTCTTCTTGCAGATATTTAGCTTGTAATGATGTTATTGACCTTTGATACTATCTTCTAAAGTGTTTGCAATTTTTCTTTGGCAAATTTGATAATCCTGTTTTCTAATCCTGGATACTCTTTCTTTATAAATACGTTAATCAGCATAGAGCCTACAGTGGGGTCTTGCAGTACACCAACCAAAACTTGTTTACAGCTTAATTTGGAGCCATCAACATACATTCATTTAGCATGATTATTAACCAATCTCTATATCTATCTTATGGTTGTTGTTGTTGTTAGCTGCGAAGTCGTGTCCGACCCATCGCGACCCTATGGACAACATTCCTCCAGGCCTTCCTGTCCTCTACCATCTTCTGGAGTCCATTTAAGCTCACACCTACTGCTTCAGTGACTCCATCCAACCACCTCATTCTCTGTCGTCCCCTTCTTCTATTGCCCTCGATCTTTCCCAGCATTAGGCTCTTCTCCAGTGAGTCCTTCCTTCTCATTAGGTGGCCAAAGTATTTGAGTTTTAGCTTCAGGATCTGGCCTTCTAAAGAGCAGACGGGATTGATCTCCTCTAGGACTGACTGGTTTGATCGCCTTGCAGTCCAAGGGACTCGCAGGAGTCTTCTCCAGCACCATAGTTCAAAGGCCTCAATTCTTTGGCGCTCAGCCTTTCTTATGGTCCAACTTTCACTGCCATACATTGCAAATGGGAAGACCATAGCCTTGACTATACGCACTTTTGTTGACAGGGTGATGTCTCTGCTTTTTAGTGTGCTGTCTAGATTTGCCATGGCTTTCCTCCCCAGGAGCAAGCATCTTTTAATTTCTTGGCTACAGTCCCCATCTGCAGTGATCTTGGAGCCCAGGAAAATAAAATCTGTCACTACCTCCATTTCTTCCCCATCTATTTGCCAGGAATTGAGAGGGCCAGATGCCATGATCTTGGTTTTCTTAATGTTAAGTTTCAACCCAACTTTTGCACTCTCCTTCTTCACCCGCAACAAGAGGCTCTTTAGTTCTTCTTCACTTTCTGCCATTAGAGTGGTATCATCTGCGTATCTTAGGTTGTTGATATTTCTTCCGGCAATCTTAATTCCAACTTTTGATTCATCTAGCCCTGCCTTTCTCATGATGTGCTCTGCATATAAGTTAAATAGGCAGGGCAACAGTATACAGCCTTGCCGGACTCCTTTCCCAATTTTGAACCAATCAGTGGTTCCATGTCCAGTTCTCACTGTTGCTTCTTGACCCACATATAGGTTTCTCAAGAGACAAATAAGATGGTCTGGTACTCCCATCTCTTTAAGAACTTGCCACAGTTTGTTATGATCCACACAATCAAAGGCTTTAGCATAGTCAATGAAGCAGAAGTAGATGTTTTTCTGAAACTCCCTAGCTTTCTCCATGATCCAGCGTATGTTGGCAATCTATCTTATGGTATGATTGTCCAATCCATATTTTGTCATCTTCTCTACTAATATGTCATGTGAGACTTGGCTGAATACTTACCGGAAGTCAGTGTACATTTTGTCTACACATTTCCACTGACAACTAAATCAGTCATTTTATCAAAAAGCAAGATTCATTTGACACTTTATTCTGGATAAGCTCATATCGGCTCCTACCAAGCAATGGATTGCTTTTCTAAATGTTCACAGACCAATTTCCTAGTAAATCTGTTCCAGCATTTTGCCTGGTATCAAAACTGAACGGGCATATTTACTTTTTTTTTAAATCTTCTTTTTAAGGAGAGAAACAATATTAACCTTCTCCAATTCTCTGGCACTGGGGCCATCCTCCAAGATCCTTCCAAGATCTCAGAGAGGGGCTCCAACATGACATTTTATTACTTCTTCTCAAGCTCCCAGATATACAGTAGTTGGTTTGGTCTAGGACACTTAAACTCATTCATTGTAGCCAAATGTTCCTGCACCATCTCCTTATGTGTGGAAAGTTCCTGTTCCTGTTTGGGTTCTACTCTTTTCTTAGAAGTGGGCTAACACCTTCTTTGTTCTCCTTTTATCATCTGCATAGCGAGAAAGGCCCTTTAAGCTTCCACTGTGAGCCTCAGTTCAATTTATGTTTCAGCCTAATTTTCCTTTTGCAAATATTAGCTGCTTGCTGCTTGCTTCCTTGTTCATTACATCCATCTCCTTCTTCTTTTATATGTCCCTTTTAACTCACAGCTCATTCTAAATCTTCCTCTGCATCCTCAGTGATAGCCCTGCTTTTTATCACTGGAATAGTAGGACGTTTTATCTTGTAGTTAAAAAAATTCCCACTCCTCTTGCGTTGCCTCTGACTTAAGAATTTTTGTTCATGAAATCCCAGCTAGTAGTTATCTAAGCTTAACATTGGGCTTTATTGAAATCTAATGTACATGCTTGGCTGTGCTCCAATTTTTCTTTTACTAGTAACTTGAACCCTATAATAATCCCAAGGTTCTCCCAACTTTTACCTCCTCTGCCAGGTCTTCCATAATTATTTGAATTAGATTTAGAAAAGTTGGTCCTCTGGTCTCTTTTTTAACCTTATGGAAAATGAAAGTCAGCAAAGACACTGTAGAGTTTTTTCAGTGGTCTTGCTGACTACTGCAGCCTTTTCCAAATTGGTTTTCCAAGAGATATCTGTGCAGCTGACCATAATTAACTTACTGTAACTAACAATACAACACGATTGCAATGTTTCTTCTGTCTTGTAGGAGTTTTGTATTCTCATCCAGAGGTGCATTATTCAAATTTTCTGCCTGGCTTGGCAGCTTAATAGTATCCACTATTATCTTTCTTTTGCTCCCAATTTGCATTCTTAATCAAATGATCATGTTTGACATCCTGGTTGAAAACTAGGAATCATCTTAGATTCCTAGAAAACAGGGGAAGGGGGAAGAAGCCTAATTATATATGAAGGAAGAACACACCTAGATTGAGATAATCTAGATGTGCTCTTCCTTCATATATAATCACACTTCTTCCCTCTCCTCCCTTTTTTCTGTCTAGAATGCAGAATGCAGAATGCAGCCGCGTGAGTTGTGTTGGGGGTTTCCCGATACTCCCATGTTACACCTCTGCTCCGCGAGCTGCATTGGCTGCCGGTTGCCCTCCGAGTGAGATTCATGGTGCTGGTTATGACCTACAAAGCCCTACATGGCATGGGTCCGTATTACCTACGGCAGCACCTGCTGCCGGCATCAACTTCCCTCCGTCCAGTGCGCTCCCACAGAGTGGGCCTCCTCAGGGTGCCTCCGATCAGAGAATGTCGATTGGTGGCCCCCAGGGGGAGGGCGTTCTCTGTGGGCGCGCCAGACCTGTGGAACCGCTTGCCGGTTTAGCTCCGGATGGCTCCCGACCTTCGTTCCTTCTGGCGCGATTTAAAAACTTATTTATTTGAACAATCTGGCCTGGTCTGATGGGTTTGGGGTTGGATTTAATTTTAACACAGTTTTATTATTGTATTATATTGGGCATAATTATTTAATTCTTTTTAACTCTTTTTTAACTTTTGTATTTACATTTTGATATTTATTGCCCTGTACACCGCCCTGAGTCCTTCGGGAGAAGGGCGGTATAAAAATTTAATTAATTAATTAATCAATCAATCAATTAATTAATTAATTAATTAATAGTCCATTCTTTTTAAATATGCCCTTCAGGCCTTGCACCCCACCCAGGTTTCACCCCATTTGGTTTCCTAAGGCTTATCAAATCATATTCACATTTCTATGTTAAGATGAGATCAGTTTAGTGCATTGGTTAAGGCAGGGGTGTCAAACTCGCAACATCACTTGGCGTGTTGTGATGTATCGTGACTTTTTTGCCATTGCTGGCAATGGGGTGGGTGCAGTTTCGCTATGATGTATCCGGCCCGCGGGCCGGCAGTTTGACACCCCTGGGTTAAGGCATAGGCTAGAAAGAACATGTGTTTTAGTCCTGCCTTAGTCATTTATTCTCAGCCCTAAGAAGGAGGCAATGGCAAACCACTTCTGAAAAACCTTGCCCGGAAAACTGCAGGGACTAGTCCAGATTCTCTTCCTCTTTGTTCCCACATTCTGTGTACATGTCCTGGATCATGTACTGTAATTTCACCAAATCTTTCCTGTATTACATGCTCATTATTACATGCAACTTGCACATTCTTCTCAGATCTATTTACCATGCTTAGTATTGCTTAGTTCCACTCAGGGTTTACTTTAAAGCCCTCTGATCAATTTTACATACTCGTTTCCCGATTCTGGTGAGCTGCCTTACAGGACTCCCTCAGCTTAAAAGCACATCATAACATCTTAAATGTCACAAATGCTTCCCCTCCCCTTTAAAATCCCACCAACCTGATTATTTTAACCTTTTTTCAAAACAGCGGCCTGGTTCATACCTTACTCTAAGCACAGATACAGATTATTTGGTTTCTTAAGATGAGTGATCATATGTAGTTATTATGGTTGGTAAACAATAGTTATGGCCTAGGGCCAGTAGGAACAGAACTATTATAACTTACTTAACTAGCCATGGTTAATGTAATGACTGGCCTGGTATAATGTGTTAATATAGTCAATGAGTAGAGGGTTTTGAAGGGTGGGGGAAGGTAGGGAGTAAAGCAAAATGATACTCTGATGTAATTTATATAGACTGAATCCTAACAGACAGCAATATTCTAAATCAATTCCTTCTCCATTATTCTCTATGTCTTTCGTCAGATATTACCTCTTCAGGGGACAGCCATTCCTGACAGCTTCCCTTTTGTGCCAGCTTAATGCCTTCTCTTCCTTATAATAAGGTGCACCTGGCAGCTTTTCATACCTCTCTCCCTGGCTTCCTGTCCCCGAACATTTCTGCTCCTCTCCAGTCCGTGTTTATCTGCCACTTTAGAAGAAAGTTTGAATTGCATTTGCTATCCATTTAATAGTGAAATGCTGGCCTCTCTTGACAGCTTATAAATAGCTTCTTGGAGTCCAATTTTGAGATTTGGAATTATTGCTGAGAAAAAAAAATAAACAGCGATCTATCTGCAAAACAATAATCAGAGGTGGCTTGCCTCTTCACTTTCCCTCTCTCCCTCCAATTCCATTATGTTCTTCAGCATATGCAAGTCCCTTAATATCCCACGGGAAGAGAGTCCATTAAGGCAAAGACTTATATCAATCTCTCCCTTCCAACTTAATTAAGTTTTTATAAACATTCAGCCCCGTACGGAAAAAAAAATAAGAATGCACAACCCGGTACCAAATTACCAAGGCAAATAGCATCCAAATCAAGTTATTTTCTCTGCCTTGTTTGAGTCCAGTTTTAATTAGGCAGCTGTTGGGACTTGGTGTTGCTAGCATGTAATTGTGTCATTGCCATTCATTAAATGTTTGATGCAAGCTATTGTTGGCTTGTTTCTCAGCATTACCATTTCTTCTGTTTCTCACCAATGACCTAGCCAACTTCGCCTTTCAAATAATTACAGTTTAACAACAGCAGACACTATTTATCTGCTAGAAAGGCACTAGAGTTGCCTCTACCCTGGCTTCAGGAGCAAGCTGTTGTTCTCCAATTCTTGCTAATAATTTTGGTCCTGAGATAGAACAAAAGGGCTGCTTCCAAAGTGAATTAATCATAGAATTGAATACAAATAGTACTCTTGTAATTAGTTATATTTTATGTCCATAGGTACTTATAACAAAATATCTCAAGACTGAAAGAGTATTTGAGATGAACATTATCTAAAGTTCAGAAACATATGGCTAAACATAAATGGAATTATGTAAAGAACACATAGAGTACCTGAACAATTAGGAAAAGCACATCCTGAGGCTTACCATCTGCTTATTTTTTTTTTCTACATTTCACACGTCTTAACACAGTCGATGCCTCATTCACTTTTGTTCATTTGTTTGACTGTGTTGAGCCACGAGCTTGTCAGTTAATTCAATCATTTTGCATTGATTCAACCCAAAATCCAGCTAATCAAAATCTAATTTCAGCTTTGTTATGTAGGAAATGTATTACACTGAGTTCAAATCTTAGTCGCAGTCCAGAGGGACATGAGTACATGCTGTACACACACTCCCAGTTCTTTTGTTTGCTCATTTCCTACAGAATTAGTCACAAATGCCCATTTCCCCAAACAATTATTTTACAAAATCTGCCCACAAGCTGTTTGCAGTTTGGTGTTCAAAACAAAACAAAATCTGTAACCTTTTAAAGTGAAAATCTTAATAGTATGTGCTTTTTGACTCCCTCAAACATTTCGTGGTAGTGGAATAAATGCTTCTACCACTGTTATCCTCCTACCAAGCATCACCCCACAGATACATACATCTTGCTTTCTATTGCAAGCTCCTTCACCCTTTCAACCAACAGGTTCCCACTGCAGTTTTATTTTCAAAAGAATTTAGGTTTGCCAAAAGTTCTGTAGGAAAAGAAACCTTAATTATATATCCTATTCTACAATGTTGCACTGCTTCCCTGGTTTAAAAATCAAACTGCATCGGGCTTTAGGCTCTGTTTGTAACAGAATAATAATAATAATAATAATAATAATAATAATAATAATAATAATAATAATAATAATAATAATAATAATAATAATAACAACAACAACAACAACAACAACAAAAATGACAATGATGACGATGACAATGATGACGATGACAATGATGATGACGATGATGATGTTAAAATGGACCTTGGCTGTCCATTTATTCTTAAAAACCTCCAGTGTTGGAGCACCCATAACTTCTGGAGGCAAGTCGTTCCACTGATTAATTGTTCTAACTGTCAGGAAGTTTCTCCTTAGTTCTAGGTTGCTTCTCTCCTTGATTAGTTTCCATCCACTGCTTCTTGTCATGCCCTCAGAAGCTTTGGAGAATAGCTTGACCCCCTCTTCCTTGTGGCAGCCCCTTAAATATTGGAACACTGCTATCATGTCACCCCTAGTCCTTCTTTCATAAAAATAGACATACCCAATTCCAGCAGCCATTCTTTATGTTTTAGCAACAAATCATCTTTGTTGCTCTTCCCTGCACTCTTTCCAGAACCTCAACATCTTTTTTATATCGTGGCAACCAGCATCCCCTCCCCTCTGCATGATTTAGAAGGCCCCATTTTGTAAGTCTTTGAGGGTCTGACTCTTTCTTTAAGCATTGGGCCAAGATAGTGGATGAACCTGTCTGCAGTGGTTTGAAACTGAAGGATTAGGGGCCAGCCTCAGTTATGTGATGCTTTCTTTTATACTGTTTTTATCTTTTCAGCTTTTTTCCTGGTTTTTAAATCCTCTATTTGCGGCTATGAGTTACAGTGTGTGAGTTGGGAGGCTGTATAAATGAAATAAATAAAAAAAATGCCAGACAACCACAGTAGGTATCATATGGCCTACTATCAAAAATTTAAAACAAACCAGAGTTCACTGCCACTTGCAAAAATGTGGAATGTGATTTCTCTGTTCTGCTACCTGTGCATTAACACACAGGCCCATTAGAATAATCTCCCCTCCAGCTGAATACAGAATTGCAAGTGAGGACTGGACACTAAACATTTTTATTATTGTTGTTGTTGTTGCTGCTGCTGCTGCTGCTGTTGTTATAAATTTATATGTCACCCATCTCACTATCCAGAGCAACTCTGGGAGAAAAAGTAGTAATAATTCAAGCAACTCACTGTAACCAAAAAATAAAGCAAGACAATCCCTCGTCAATTAAAAATGGGACTGTGTATTAGCAGAGATGGCTTTGAATATATATAAATAATGCACCTTTTTTTTTAACTTGGAACATGCTCCAGTCTCACCACCCTCCATTTTGCCTTGGACAATAGAAGCTGTAGTACTCTTTCTAGAAACAGCCCCTTGGAGAAGACATTGCTCCTTCCTTCGGTTTGGACACTGAGCTGTGGAACTCTGCCTAAGGGAATCTAAAAGGCTCTTGGAATAAGCACTCAGCGAATTCTGAGGTGTTATTAATTGCTCACAGATAAGCTGCAGCATGGCTGCCCTTTGGGGGGGGGGAATTGAATGAGGGTAGGTGGGTATATATTCATCATACCTGTGGCCTATCCATTTTCTATCTGAGTGATTATGATGGTTTCCTCCCCAAATTTCCTGGGAACTGTAATTTGGTGACAGTGACAAGATTTCTCAATAAAAATCCCTAATCTTCCTTGCAAGAGCCACAGCTCTTTGTAAGGCCCAATATAACCTTTATTCTGCATAGGTCAAAAGACTACACTTCTAATCGTTCAGCATGGAAACATGAAATCTGTCTTTGATCTAATTTCCAACAGGTAGCTACATGCTGCATAGAACTTCAAGAACTCCAAGATAATTCCCAAGTTAGCGCAGCCAGGACAACAAAAGTAATTTCTAGCGGCAATTTTCCATGATAGTCATCAAGGCCTAAAGTGAACGAAATAATGGGTATGATATTCTATTATGGTTCTAGGGAACTTTTCAATGCAACAGAACAATTCACAACTGCTAGAGTTTCAAATTGGTTCCCTTTTCTTTATTTATTTCTTACATCTTCAGTACTAATAGAATAGCAGCTAACAAAACATAAAATAATACACACTTCTAAATTATATTAAGGAGTAAGTAATAAAACTAAAAAGTGACCTGGAACAGTAAGATCAAACAACATAAAATGAGGAGAAAGAGAGAGAGAGAAAGAGAGAGAGAGAACACCTAACCAAAGTAATTCTCACTTGCCATATAGATTTGCATGAAGTCGAGCAAGCAAAATGAAAGGAGAGAGAGAGAGAGAGAGAGAGAGAGAGAGAGAGAGAGAGAGAGAGAGAGAGAGAGAGAGAGAGAGGAGAGAGAGAGAGAGAGAGAAAAAACAATGTATTGAAGGTCAATGAGGTGTTTGAAAACAATAACCAAAAGAAGAGAGTTGTGGGGGCAGGAAATTTTATTTGTTTGTTTATTATGCACATGTTTATGCCACTACAATTGCCTGACTTTGATGGCTTATTAGCATACTTATTATAAACATACAATAATCAAAAATCCATTCAACATCAGCAATTATCACAATATACATAATATGTACAGAAACACACACACACAAGCATACACACAAAATCAGTAACAATATTATAATCATAAACCCACGGTGTCAAATATCACTGAATGAAGGAGAAGAAAGAAAGAAAGAAAAAGATAAAAAGGAAGGAGGGAGGGAAGATAAAGACAGGACAATATGGAAAAGAATAGGGTCTTTATACCTGGATTGGAAAAATCCTGATGATCATGGATGAGACATTTAAAAAAAACATCTTTGCTGCCATCTAGTGACCATCAGGATTTGTTATCAACTGCAGCCTCCAGATGGTACAGTAGCCCTGCTGCATAATCCTTCCCTGTACACAGTAGTGCCCTAGAAAAGAAAGCCCCATTCCCAGCAGAAGAATCTACCACAGACATGAAAGCTACTTGTCATTGAGTTCTTTTATTCAGAACCACTAGACTTGTGGGAAACTTTTGCATCTTCAAACCAGCTTCACAAACCATCCTGACCCAGGACAGTTGGCCATGCAAGACATGGTATGTTGCCTCTGTGGCCTCAGGCATCTCACTGAAGAAAATTGTACCCACTTCACATGACCCATTCTTGCTTTTGGAAATCTCCATGACTCCACAATAGTTTGTAAAAATAAATGCAATTACTATGCAGTGCTTACAGGGTTTAAATGGTTTCATAGCTACAACGACCATTTAGCTCCCCACTACAGCAGTCGAAGAAAAAGCCAAGAGAGGTCAGGAAGCGCTGGTAACCCTAACCCTTTGAGCAATTTGAGAAGATTGACCAATCCTCTAGAAGCACAGGACTCTCATAGTCTGAGCACTTCTAATAAAAGCCCACATCACATTACCCTATTTTGAAGGCCCCAGCATACACTACTGACAGGCCAAGGAAACACTATAGGAAGACCACTTACAGGAAAATTCAGAACACCGGAGAATGGCCTAAAAAAAGGCTCTCACTTCTTTAGCAATCTCTGCCTCAGAGGACAGAAATTGAATTAAACCTTCTAATGATGATCTAAATGAAAAAGACACATTCATTGGACAGGAGATTGCTTCCAAATGATGTAGACCATGGCCATCTAGGACCTTCAAAGTCAATACACTAAAGCCAGAAACAAAATAGAAGGCAGTGAAGAAGAAGGTGGGGGGGAGAACTAAAATGATATGGATTGTTGCTGTTGTGTTGTGAACCTACTAATGTCTCCTAGTACTTTTCAAAGCCAGACCTAGATTGGACACCTCACATTGGATCAAGCAGCATGTTTGTCAAGACATGAGGAAAGTTGTAGCTAGCATAATCTGCCAAGAAAAGCTTCACTAATGGCCCTTGCCATATCAGCAGCCAAGAAAATCTCCAGATCTGGGAACATCTGCAAGCTATGAATTAGATTTGTAGGGAAATAGCAAACGCATGCAAAATGAGTTGAGGGCCTTGTGCTAAATCAAGCTTTCCATCAACAGCACTTCCAACCTGCTTGGTTAAGCATAACTTTGGTGGTCTGCATAGCCAAATGACTGACCTTCATTGGTAACATAGCTGTATGCTATTAAAAGGCATCACTTGTGTCTTTCTGGAGATCTCTGTCTGCTAATAAAAGTTTAGGAATAATCTGGGTTACCTCGTCCATGACATTGGCAACCTTATCAGAAGTCAGTCAGTTTTTAGCATGCTTATTCAAAAGTAAACCTCTGTAACTTCATGGCAGTTTACTTGCTATGTAAAGTGCCTTTACTATTGTAAGCATAGTAATAGTGTCCTCACTATTGTAAGCATCCAGGAGAGTTCTATACAAGTCTACCTAGAAGGATAACCTCACTGGGGCTTCTTTCAGGTGAACAGATAAAGACTTGCAATTGTTCCTGCGCAATTGAAAACTACCATAAATCACCGCACCATTTCGAATCTGTCTAAGATGGAGACCAATACATTTATGGAAAGTGTATTCAGAATATAAAACAGAATTAATAGTTCATCATAAGACCTAATTTGCAGAGTGATCTATTCATGTAACACAAGTCTCTATCATCATTTTCATTTGGCAGTAAGATGGGAGATGAGAATCTCACTCTTAAAATAACAGGCAGATCTAGAATTAAAAAAAAAGACCCTATAAAGCCTCAGAGGTATTCTAGTCATTTCCAACTGATCATCCTACCCACTGCTCTGCCATCTTGACAGATTTCTAATTAAAATTGGCAAGTGGAAGAAAATGCATCTAATTTATCGAATTTTCAATCTATAACAATTCCCCTCACCTGGGGTAGTATGGGTTAAAGAAGATCTGATTTTCAACACCTTTGTGTCATGACCAGTTCTCATCTACATTGTATGGGAATTAGATGATCTCCCAATGTAATCAGCAATAACAGTAACAATAATAATATTTTGGCACTAGGTCAGACAAATCCTTTTGATTGTAGTGCCTCCAATCTTCACAGGAATCATTCTACAGGCATTTTCAATACTAGAACTCCCAGTACAGTTACATTTGGACACTATAATTAAAATGTGTGGAGGGAAAATGCTCCGAGGGAGATTTAGAAATAACTAAGTCACCAAATATTGGACCAAGTAGTTGCCTGACATAAAAGTTTGCTTGAAGGTAATGATTAACAATAAAAAGTGTAGATAAAGCTGTAGCTATTGGCAAAAACATTAGAGAAGTAATGACTTGTTTATTCAGGTTGACTGTTAAAGGGTGATATAAAACAGTTTGTGTTTAATTCACATGGGTAACTTATCTGCCACTTCTTTGCTATGCACTCCTTCTGCTATCCAGCTCTACTGTTTTTTGATGAGCATTCATTCAGTGATGATCAATAACTTTCGTCTGCAGAGATAGGGAGACCTAGGTGACTCTTCATGGATTTGTGGGCCAATAGGAACCAAAAGTAATCCCAAAGTACCAAGTGCCCCAGGGATTATTGCCACTCTCCAGATGTTATCTCCAAACGATATTTCCATCAATCAATCAATCAATCAATCAATAATAGAGCTGGAAGGGACCTTGGAGATCTCCTAGTCCAAACCCCTGCTCAAGCAGGAGACCCTGTACCACTTTGGAGAGGTAGCTGTCCAGTCTCTCCAGTGATGGAGCACCCACAACTTGTACTTAATTGTCCTCACTGTACTTAATTGTCCTCACTGTTGTTTCTCTCCTTGATTAGTTTCCATCCATTGTTTCTTGTCTTGCCTTCTGGTGCTTTGGAAAATAACTTGACTCCCTCCTTTTTGTTGCAGCCTCTCAAATACTCAAAATACTTCCATGGAAACAGCACGGATCACCACTCACCTTTTGGCTAACTGGTTAGATGACCATCCAGGGCATTCCCTTTCTGAAGCTGTGGCCCCTTTACAATGTACCCTGATCTACCTCAAAAGCAATGCAGAGACAGTAACTGTCCAAGGTGGCCAGCATTTCAGACTCCTCTCTAAACCTATTCTGGTTTCAGATATGTCAGAAGCAGCCCAAATAGTGAGATGTATTTAGCATCTTAGTGCTAGCATCTGTACTTTTTCAAACCTCCCTTTTTTGATAACGGGAAAAGATTTCTCTGTTTTCTAAACACTTTAATTGGGATGGGTTGTCATTTCCAGGCACAGCAGAAGTATCGCCCCTCCAATTTCAGAAAAATAGGTGAGGAATCTGGAAATACGATCTCTTAAATTTAAGCAAAACAAAACACAAGAGTGGAACAGAGCAAAAAAGAAAATGCTTTAAAACGGATTGTTTTGAACAGGGATTAAAAAATAGTGTATATATACAGTAGTCAGCCCTTCCCTGGGAATAAATCCTGTCAAAAGATAGGTAGATGCTAAGGTTTTTGTGGAAAAACAGTCCCACTTTAACACTATAACAGTCTTGGATGAGAAGTGAAACATCTTCAAAGAAAAACAAGAAAGTCCAGTTGTCTCGTGAAAAAGCATTTTTGGGACAACTATGACCTGGATGACTCAGAATCTCCATTGACATTCATGGAAAAACAGTATTAGCACATTTGGGAATGGTTAAAAAAGAGAAAACTGTTGACATTGGTCATTGCTAGATGTGCACTAGGATCCTCTTACACAGAGCACCATCAAGCTCAACAATCAACACTGTCATCAATATCTGGTATCATATTAGTTCCTGACTTATAACTGCTATAAAGCAATAAAAACAGGGAAGACAGGTTGCAGAATCACAGAATAACAGAGTTGGAAGGGACCTTGGAGGTCTTCTAGTCCAACCCCCTGCTCAAGCAAGAGACCCTATACCATTTCAGACAAGTGGCTATCCAGTCTCTTCTTAAAAACCTCCAGTGGTGGAGCATTCACAGCTTCTAGAGGCAGGTTGTTCCACTGATTAATTGTTTTGTCAGGAAGTTTCTCCTTAGTTCTAGGTTGTTTCTCTCCTTGATTAGTTTCTATCCATTGCTTCTTGTCTTGCCTTCTGGAATTTGTTTTATCTTTGTCTGATGCCTGCCTGCATAAGACCCAATTTAAGAACAATTTTTACAATGGTTGGTAAGCGAATCCCACAATCATTAAATGTATTCAGCTTCCCAAATAGGTGGGCTTTTTGACAGAAAATGGCAAAATGTTGCAAATCATGGTCACATCACTATAGGATGCTGCAACCAGTGCATTTATACTGCACTCCTAAATGTGAGCCAGTTGTCATGGGCCTGAATCGCAACCACCTGACAATGGGCATTGCACAATAATTCAAAGTATGAGTACAGGACATAAGTCCTTTTTCCAAGGCCATTGTAACTTTGAACAGTCACGAATGGTCCAAAATCAAGGACTAGCTGTATGGGAAGAGGGAAACTAACTTACCGGTATACGATTTTGGATGAGGAAAACAGTATTATGTTTGTAACTGCTGTAAAAAAAATTGGAAATTGCTTCTTTAAGTATTTCCTTTTTCTCTCTGTTTTTTTTAAATCTATATTGCTTTTTCTTTTTTCAAGCTTGGTTCCATTTCAGCTGTGAAATCAGACTTCTGTAGTAGCAAGGCTGGATGTCTGGAAGCATTCATGCCAAGCGTAGCATTTGGGGAAAATCCTGGCAAATTTCAGAAGGAAGTATATAGAAATATCAGACTAATCTCTTTTAAATTCTTATAAGTCTTTATAACTTTGTTCTTTGGAGAGAACATTAAATGACATTTGCAAGCAAATTACAATATTGTGGTCTTTCCCCACAGCTACAGTTGTTGCATCCTCATGAACCATGTCTTGTGATTAAATCCAGATTTCTTTCTTTTTCTTCTTTTTATCCCAAGGCTTCGTAAAGGGATTAAAATGAAAGGCAGAGAATTATTATGATTTTTGCAGATTTTTTTTACCTTTTCACAGTTTTCTGATATACTAAATCAGACACAAAGCTTCCTGACAATTGGGTTGTTTTATAACTGAAAAGTCAGTCTGATTGGTCCGAAGATTCAGACAATCTTTTGCATACCTCTAATACATATTTTGGTTTCATCCTACCCTACCCCACCCTATCCTACACTATCGTACCCTACCCTTTTTCATGTATTCTCATTACATTTCAATCCCATGGCAATTTGGATTACTTTTATCCCTTTTTCTCATACAATGAAGGTGCTTAAAAAGATTAAACTTTTCTTGATATAAGGCTGCTCATTAAGCCCTTTCCCACCCTCTCCATAACATGTAATATACTGTGAATGTACATATATACAGGTCCTTGCTTAACAACCAATGACTTACTGTTTGAAATTACAACAGATCCTCCCTAGAGCTACTTACAACCCATTTTCAAAGTTCCGACAGATGAACACACATACACACACACATATACCCCGCTGCAAAAAAAGGTCATAAAATTGGGAGTAGTCATGTAGTGACCTGCTTAATGATTTCCATGACTTGCAACTATAATTTCTAGTTTAATTACAGTCATAAGTAAAAGACTAGTCATAACACAGAAAGACACTTAAATAAGAGCACTTGAGAAGTTATGCCATAATCTTCCATTTTTTCAAATCAAAAGCCAAAGCCTATTTTAACATGTGGTCTAGTGTTATAGCCAATGAATTAGGGATTTTCCTTATCAGCTGAACTATTAATATGATGAAGGAAATTAGGGAAGTATAAATGCCTGGCACAAATAAAAGTGGACACCTCTCAACCCCATTAGTATGTAAGCAAACATTGCAAATATTGGTTGGCAGCCTTGCATCTCTAAATAATAATCTTATAACAGGTCTAGAACAAAAGCAACTCCTCCCCTTTTTCTCTGGAGAAAAAAATTCTGGTCTTGCTAATTCCTGCAGGAAAAAGAGTGGGAAAACCTGGGCCAAGAATACCAGGTATTCTTAGGAAGCACATCCTACCTGACCATAAGATTAGGATTCTTTACCTTTTCTCTTACTTTCTCTAATTAAACCCAACATGCCTATGTATCTGTTAGAGACTTCTTCCAGCTTGCTGAATAGAAAAATCTGCCCACAGATTGCTAAAAAAAAGATTTATTGGTTTTATTAGACATGTTAAGCATATGCTTGATCTAATTTTCCCATTTAAAAAATTCCTGAAAAACCTTCATGTAGACAGGATTGTGCTTTTATTCTGTTTCGTTGTTTTTAAAAAATGTTTGGTATTGATGTATGCAATATAAATTGTAAGACAGTAAGCTTCACCTCTATAGGAAGTAAACATGGGTGCATTTTCTGATTTAGAGGGAAGTGTTAGCATTGCTGGTAGATCCTTCCTTCCTTCCTTCCTTCCTTCCTTCCTTCCTTCCTTCCTTCCTTCCTTCCTTCCTTCCTTCCTTCCTTCCTTCCTTCCTTCCTTCTTGTCTGTAATATAACAATTGTTGATTGATAGCTTTTAGTGTGCCCTTCCCATTGGACACATTAACATTCTTAGGGTCTGTATATTCTTTGAAGAAGTTGTTTGGCCGCTTGAAGATTTGCATCAAACTCATGCTGCTTTAAGAATGTGATGCATTAAAGCCCCAGGATCTTTTTTCAGGCTCAGGTGTGCTTTAATGCTTAGCACAGGTGGCTGTGCTCACATAAGATCCAAATCTTATCTTCCAAAATATTTTTGAAGTGTGCACAGCCCAATTATACTGTATATATTATGAATTAAAGATGATTATAATGAAGAATCTGGTACAGCCATTAGTCTGAAATGGTACAGGGTCACCTGCTTGAGCAGGGGGTTGGACTAGAAGACCTCCAAGGTCTCTTCCAACTCTGTTCTTCTATTAGTTTCATGTAACTGCCTGTGTTCACGTACATCATTTTTGGACAACATTTTCACAAATTTTACAAATAATGAAAAGAAAAGTTCATCTTTCTCATACTACCAATTGACAAGCACTGGAATATGTTTTTATTATCAATGATTGAACTTCTACATTGTTTATGATTGCTCCCCTATATCATGAATGTAGCCAGCACCAAACAGTCAAGCACAGCATCATGAATATTTATTTATTTTTATTTATTAGTTGAATTTATATACCACCCTATTCCCGAAGGACTCAGGGCGGTTCACAGGGCAATTAAAACAGTACAAAAAAGAATAAAATGGAATTAAATTAGTACAGGCCCACAATTCCTAATAACAATAAAATTAAAATTTTAAAATTACTTTAATATAATTTAATTAAATACTTTAAAATTTAAAATCCCTCAGTCCAGGCCAGACAATTCGAACAACCAGGTTTTTAAGTCCCGGCGAAAAGAGCGAAGGTCGGGGGCAGTCCGAAGCTCCATCGGCAGTTCGTTCCAAAGGGCGGGCGCACTCACAGAGAACGCCCTCCCCCTGGGAATCACCCGCTGGCAATCTCTAACCGGCGGAACCCTAAGGAGGCCCTCCCTACAGGACGATGGGAAGCTGATGCTGGCAGCAGGTGCTCCCTAAGGTAATCCGGACCCATGCCATTTAGGGCTTTATAGGTCATCACCAGCACCTTGAATCTCACCCGGAGGGCAACTGGAAGCCAATGAATATAGTGTTTCTTAAAGGCTTTGAGTTATAGGATGTCTCCGTGGGACTAACAAGTTTAAATGAGGAATTGGTTACAGCAATAGAATCTTCGTATTTTGATTCAGTACTTTGTTACTTTGACCACACTGCTTTGCCTAATAATCCAACCACAATGTAACAGCTTGTGTTGCTTTGTTGTTGTCACAGCTCATGAACATGTTCTTCTCCCCATACTTGTTCAACTCATTTTCATGTCTCTTACTGCATTTTGGATTTGATCTGATCTTAACTGCAATAATTCCCTCTCCTTGGCTTTGGGTTCCTTTTTCTGAATATTTGTGCTACTCGACCCACAGCCTCAGGTCTTTCAACAAGGTTTCATTCTGTCAGAGGCTTGTGGTTTCCTATGCGTTCACCAGGTGCCGTTTGGACAGATGATTAATGATTTCAGTGGGCACTTTTGACTTGGTGAGAGCTTCCAAAGAAGTATCTACTTTTTCTAATTTTCTACTTTGCTTCAAAAGTGGCGATTTGAGAGAAATGTCCTCTTCAGGAGGTATAGCACGGGACAATGTCTGCCACTCAGCCCAGCTCTTGAAGGCAATTCTTTTTTACGGCCAACACAAATGACAACATGAACTAAGATGTACAGACACAGGAGCTCAGGTTTTTGTGACTGAAAAAAGCCTTGTGCAGAAAACCCACCTTGAAAAGTTAGATGCATGATTTACCTCCCTGCAGGGCTGTGTTTACCAGCTGAATAAAACAGGTTAAGTATTCTCTGCATGTTTGCTTCTTCCACTTGATAAAAGGAATAATGGATATATTTGGCTGTTTCGTCTATCTCTAGGACAGGAAAAAGTTTCTTTGTGTTATCCAGGGAATCTAATCATGCTTTTTTGCTACTGTCTCTCTTTCATCCCTGGGGAAAACACCAGTTCTTCAGGCTTTGTTCAAAAAAACAATTTCCCATTGCTCAAGATTCAGTCAGTGAATTTCTCAGTTCCTTTCTTCCCCCTCCTGCCTTTTTTTATTATATTTGAGCAAATTCTTTACTGACAAGAGTATGCTGTACATTCAGCCCCTGAGAATGAAGGTATTAATCTACCTAAGCTCAGTTATTCCTATCAATTCTTCCCCACCCTTCCCTTCCCTTCCCTTCCCTTCCCCTTTTCTTCCTATAGGGCAGTGATGGTGATCCTTTTAGAGACCGAGTGCCCAAACTGCAACCCAAAACCCACTTATGTATTGTCGGGTGCCAGGTGGGCGTGGCCCATTGGGTGGGCATGGCCCATTGGGTGGGCATGGCTACAGTGGTAACATCAGACTGGGTGGGACTAAAAAGTTCAATCAATTCCAACTTTGCGAGATCTTTTTTTCCCCGTGAGAAGTTGAAATTGGTTGATTGATTGAACCTTTTTTTTTTGCACACAGCAGCAGAGGCCTAAAGTGAAAAGGTTTTATAAAACCCAGCTAAAGCCCTAGGACTGGGGTGATGGCGCACGTGCCCACAGAGAGGGCTCTGCATGCCACCTGTGGCACCCATGCCATAGGTTCACCACCACGGCTATAGGGAGATGGATCTTGTGCATAATTTTCAGCTGATTTCCAATAATTAATTACTAGAGGTTCATTCCCCTCCCCAAGTTGTGAGTGTAGATTCTTATTTAAATACCCATTTAAGGTATTTCTCAGGAGCTTCTACAATCTTATTTCTCTTTCTTTGTTGTCTTTAAGGCAAAGGTGGAAGGGGATAGTCAGGTATAATTATGTCATATAGATTTAGCAGACTACTGTATGTATTGCTGGTCCAAAATTTTGTTGAGGAAGAGTTGAGGAAACAACATTATGTTTTTGTTAGGTTTGGTTTTTTCCTGTAGCTGTAAATTCATTTCTGGGTGAATCTGTGAATCTGGCCCGCATAAGCAGCAGCAGCAGCAGCAGCAGCAACAATGACAACAGCTTGGAAAATCATCTAGATTTTCATCTGTATTTTCTGCAAATGAACACATTTATTTCATGGGCACATTTTCTGGAAATAATGTTTAGTTAATATAACATGTTTTTGTGCATTTTTTCCCTTAACATATGGGCTTTGTGTGTTTTTCCTTAATACATTAATGTCTGTGTGCATTTTAAACTTATACAAAGTGCAGGTTTCACTACAGTACAAATGTGCTTTCTGGGTCATAAATAGGCTTGGGCCATATCAACAATATCAAGTTTGCTTAAAAATTTCACACCAATATATTTTTATTCCCACCTAGATAGAGGCTAAATGCCTCTATCACTCCTGCACATCCACCTGTCCTTTTCCTGAAGCCACACTATGGATAGCCCATCAAAACCATAAGCTTCATGCAGCCCTCTGGGGCTCTCGTATGATTCTTAGGCACTGAAATACAATTGTGCCAGGCAAGAGGTTCTACAAGAATATCACTGAGGAGAGAAGTTAAAGATTCATTGCTCCTCAGCAATCCTACAAGTGTCTGTGGTGGTGGGGGGTGCATGTGCGCAAGAGAGAGAGAGGAAGACAAATGAGAAAAATGGATGTGCATGGGTTATGCTCCATTCAATCCCATTGCCTTTCAACCATTTCATGAGGCTCTGTGCAGCCCACCAACCTGGATATTTCTCTAGGAAAGATGAGAGGAAAAAGAAATAGTGGGCTGGTATTGCCGTCCCTTTACTTCTGTCATGGTTCACTTGCTTGACCACTGTTGTCTGGTTATCTGCAGTTTTACATATCTATTGTGGATTGAGAACAGATTTTAGTGTATAATAAATTTTATTAATTGTTTCTTAGACTTACATCTTGCCTTTATAAACTCAAAAAAGGGAATATGGTGGCATAGTGGTTAGAATGCATATTGCAGGCTAACTCTGCCACAGCCTGGAGTTTGATCCTGATGGGGTGCAAGGTTGATTCAGGCTTCTACCCTTCTGAGATCAATAAAATGAGGACCCAGATTGTTGGGGGCATTTTGTTGACTCTGTAAACCACTTAGAGAGTGCTGTAAAGCACTGTGAGGTAGTATATAAGTATGCTATTGCTGTTGCTATATAATGCTCTCACCTCTTATTTTCTCCACAACAACAATCCCATGAGGTGGATTGAGCTGAGGTGAAAGAGACTGATTCAAAGTCACCAATGCAGTTTTTATGCCTAAAGGAGGTCTTACTCATAGTCCCCCATTTTCTAGCCCAGCATCTTAACCACTCCACCAAATTGGTTCTCTCATATAAAGGCTTTTGGGATTCTACACTTTGGTCATGTTTTTAATTCTTTATACATGCAGCCAAAGGCAGACAGACTTTGATGAATGTGTAAAGTACATTTTTAAGGACTGGGGTTAAATCATCTGCAAAGTGTATTTGCTTCTCCTTTTCCTCAAACCGTTGCAGTAGATCTTGCTGTGTCAAGCAAGTTGTGAGGCATCAGATGACTTCCTAGCAGGAGCTGGTTTTCTTTGGAGCCACTCACTCAACTGATGTAGAGGGAAAAGACAGGAGAAAGAACCATCACCAAGGCAACAGATAAAAGGAGCATAAGCCTGGGCTAAGAATGTAATATGGGTAAGCACCTCAGACATCTGACATCTCAGACATCAAGACTAACCTCTCTTGGGAGTCATCTTGCTGAAGCTTCCAACATCTCCCAGAGTTCCCAGTCTGTAATAGCTGGAATTTCTGTGATTGAAGAATTAGTTGGGTTTTACTTTAGGGATTATTTTCACGTTTCAAAAGAAAACATACTCTGCCTTAGAGACTATCCTTTTCAACTGGTTTGCTACGAGGCAGGATTTCTTCCTCTTGTTGACTGGCATGAGAAAAGTCCCTAATCATTGTAACTTATTTTTATATAGACCGCAATGAAATTTGCATCTCAAATGTATGCACTTCTTTTCAGAAAAATATTTACAGGATGACCACATCTATTAAATGTCAGATAACAATGTATTAATACCTCCCCACACCCACTCTTGCATGGACAACATGGATGAGCCAGTGGGAGGATAGAAAGCAGGCTTCCTATCTCTCTAGAATAGAGTTCCCCAAACATTTCTGGCTTTGTGGACTGGCGGGAGGGAAGGGCATAGTTTGCACAAGTGGCCAACAAGAATGCGCACAGCTCCATTTGTGCGAGCAGCATGCACACGTGCCTGCCGCTCACACAAATGGAGTGCATGCACGTGCACTCACCCACTGTTCGTGCAAGTGAGATTGTGCATATGCATGCACACAGGCTCATCAGCCATTTCCACGGCCCAGTTGCAAAGCCCTCATGACCCACTAATGGGCTGTGGCCCACAGGTTGGGGACCCCTGCTCTAGAAGACAATGTCAAAACTTACTAGGTTCTCATTTGCTATTTCCAGTGGTATGTAATATCCCCTTGTAATGAGGGCTATTTCACTGGATATTCATCATTTTTTTATTTTAATATGTCCCCATTTGCTGTAAGCAAACAATTTGTCATGTAAAAACATTATGACAGCAAGCTCAGCAAAGTGACAGAAGGTAGGACAAATATGATACACACCTGGAGACCCAAACCATATGGAAGGCATTGTTTAGGAAAGCTCGCTCTAAGCCCTCATAAATAGGAATTTTTCCTTAAACATGTTCTACAGAGCTACTCTGCCCATCATAGCAGAGAATAATGGGTAGCAACAGATTCTCTGTCTTCTTCAGATGATGGTGGTTTCCAGGGTAAAGGATGCTCCTAGTCTGGATCAGGAATTGCTAGCCTAGGGCAGGAATGGAGGGGCCAGTAGCTGCACAGGCATCAATACCAGAATCTGGTGGCACACAGGGTCTGATATTTTAGACTTTTCCTCTTTTTCCATTTCAGAGAAAATACCAGGCCCTAACATTCTCTGACAAGAAATTCAAACTATCCTATAGTCAGAAAATGAAATTGGAGAGGCATCTGAAAAAGAAACAGTATGGCTGGGCAGTGCTTCAGATTCAAGATACACACCAGGAGTTAAGATTGAGCAGTGAAGTGGCTATGTTTGCTTCTGATATCAAATTGTAGATTGATTGATTTGTTAGATTTATATCCCATATTTCCTCTAGGAATTCAAGAAGGCTAGAAAAATCAAAAAGGGATTTGTTAGGAGCTCCCAAGAGATCTAACAGTAAATAGACTCCACAATGCCAGATGCAGTTCAGGGTAAAGAAACACAAAGCAATACAGTATATATTGACACAAGAAACTCCAACTTCTCATATAAGTTTAGGATATTTTTGCTAACTGTGACTGACCAGGGAAGGGATCTTGGATTCACAGTAAGCAGCTGAAATGAAATATCAGTCAGTGTTCAGCTATTGTAAAAAGGAAAATTCTGCAGTTTAAATTATCAGGAAGGAAACTCAAAACTCAACAACTGGCACTTTTTAACTTAGAGTGAAGGCAAGAGAAGACGTAGTGAAAATAAGTCATGTATAATGTGGACACAAAGAAGTGTTTTGACTTCTTATATAAGAGTCCATATATAAGAGTCCATATTGATATCTGTTGATATGTTTTGATTTTATTTGTATGTATGTTTTTGACCTAATTTACAGATCTTGGGATATATACGTGTGTGTGTGTGTGTGTGTGTGTGTATGTGTGTGTGTACACAAATATACACAGACATAAACACACACACATACATACACATACTAGTTGGAGACATTAGTGACTGGAGCAGCCTATATAACCTGGTATGTTAGTAAATAAATAAAAAAATGTATTCCTTTCTCAGAAATATCAAAATGTGGGCTCATTTACTGAGATGAAATGCACAGAAAAATCAGAAAAGATGGGAGAGAATGCTTTGGTTGTTTTTTTCATACAGTGCTGAGTTAAGGGGTGGAATTTGCCCCTAGCAATTGTGGTTATGGCAGCCAGTTTAACTGGTTGCAATGGTTCAGAGTTTCAGGCTATCTATGGCTCATGATATTATCGTTGCTTATTACTTGCTATATCTTCCCATATCATAGGCAGTGTGTGATAAGTATTGGTTGCTGAAAAGTAACAGGAGAAGCTCTCCAAGCTTGGGTGCTAAGTGTGTCCAATTGGCCATTATGGCCACTGAATGCTGGGTAGATAGTGTAACCCCTGATCTAACAGGGCTCTTTGGAACTTCCTGTGGAAATGAGGGGTTTGGGTCAGGCAAGATACAGGGATATTTGGAGAAATAAATGGCCGTCACATGATCCAAAAGCTATTTATTTTTCTCCTAGTATATCATCTGGTAATTCTATTTCTCACTTACTGAAGAGTTAAAAAAAAGTCTATCCTTCAAGAAATCTTCAAAATATCTAGGTAGATTTTTGGAATGTTATACACCAGACATGTCAAACACAAGGCCCGGGGGCCGGATCCAGCCCACAAAGTGGTTTCATGTGGCCCGCGAAGCCATCCTGGAAACAGTGAGGGAACGGTCCCCACTGCCTTGGCCCTGGCCCAGAGACCCTCAGATCTGTCCCACTCCTGCCCGGGCCCCCATAGGCAGCCTTGATGCGAACGATGTAGAGCTGCCACGCCTACCCAGTAGGCCATACGCACTCTAGCCACGCCCACCCAGTAGGCCACGCCCACCCTGGCCATACCCACCCGGCCCCCTGAGGGCAACCGCAATGCTGATGCAGCCCTCAATGAAATTGAGTTTGACACCCCTGTTATACACCATCAGTCTGGTGCTGAAGAAAAACCAGCAGGATTAAAGTGAGTGCTAATTAATCTATTAGCATTTCACGTTGTTTTGATCTTAGCATACAAGAAGTTGCCCTTTTAATCTTTATGTTTAGAGTATACTTTGATACACATATCTCTGGTTTGCATAAAAGTCTATGTCAAGATCCATCTGAAACCTTGTGGGGACAAAGCAGAATAAAGCTCCAATAGTTCATTCTATTGTCATTATCGGTCAGGACTGTTAAGGTCTAGGTGTGGTCAGGGGCTCCTCTCTCTCTCTCTCTCTCGAGTTAGCAAGAAACATTCGAAAGAGCTGCCATCATTTCCCAGAATTAGCTTAAGTGACAGTCACTTTGTACACACATGTTTACAATCAAGAGCAGATGGTGCAGCTATTGGATCAGTTTCAACACCACTCCAGTGCATGCAGCCAAGCCAGGGATTGGAACAAGACATGAAGACAGATAAATACCCATATTCTGTCATTGATCCTCTGAGATATATCTTCGTTTTGCTCTCAGGAAACAGTAGTTGGCTCCTGTGCCAGCTGTCAGTATTTTTAGCTAGGTTTTTTTTTAAAGGAAAAGATTCAAGGACTTCATTATTTGGCAGGTGGGGAGCAGAGGAATCTACAAATAATCACCATTATTTCTCTTGCCAAATTATTTATAAAAAGCAGGGGGAAAAAGATTTGCATACCCATACCCCTAAGATGAGTTTTGATCACATATTTACCCAAATGTGATATAATAAATGAGGATTACTGACAGCAAGGAAGTAAATATTCATTTTTAACTTCAAGAAAAAAGGCATCATAATTGAGCTGGTTTGACACATTTGCTAGGCCATTAGTGGTTAGTAGGTGGGAATCGTGAACGAATCCTAATATACTGCGTACGCTATGAAAAGTACAGACTAAATGGATCAGCATGTGTGATAGGGAACAAAAGGAAGCTTGGGGCAGACGGGATAAAACACAGAAAGTGTGTTTTTAGTTAGTCTCCAAAGGCAAAATTTTGTATGGTTTGTGTGCTTAAAGAAATCCTACCAAGTAGGCCCGATCAGGAAACTGACTCCACAGGATGACTAGAACTATACTTTATTGAGATAGACTTTAATAACAGAATTTTGTTATTTATATTTAACAAATTTGTAGGACTGTCCGGCTCACACAAGGTCCCACTTGCACATATGATTGTGTTTTTCCTCCCCTCTCTCTTATTCTTCAGTGGATCAGGGAGGAGCCAGCCTGGGTTTCTTTTTAATTTCCAGGATTTAAGGAATACTTAAATACATATACTAACAGTTTCTGACATTCTGCTTCAAAGCTACCTCCCAGGCTCCCTATAGTTTGGGGATGGATGCATCTGTAGCTAAGGGATCCTTCTAGCTGGCAGCATCTTTCCCATATGGGTCTTTTGTTATGCAAGCCCAACTTATTATAACTAAGAAGTTATTTTAAGCCACCTAGAGTTGTTGTGAGCGAGTAGGTGGCTATATAAATTTTCTAAATAAGCAAGTAAATTTTAAAGATCAGCTGAATCTTTAAAATGTGTCAATGCATTTTGTTACATTAAGGCAAACCTAATTCTGTTCAAAGAAAAATCAGATGCTGCAATTTGTGGAAACAAGGAAAAGTTTACACAAATCCACCTCTTGCACATTAATCATATAACTTTGATTGGGAGCCACCCACTGCTAGTTATAAGATGGGAAGATATATAAACATTTTAAAGAAACAAACAAACAAACAGACTTTTGCCCCTCATGGAAAGGAAGAAAGGTGTAGTACTACACAGACTCCTGGAATCTTACCTCATGAACCCGGTTACTGTAACCTTCTGGGTTGGCCAATACTCTTGCATGTTTCATTTCATTTCATTAAGACCACTGCAGATCTTCAGTGGGGTGCGTTGCCAAAGGGTTGACCAAAGTTGCCCCTTGAAGTGGCTTCACAAAGCAACACAATCCCTTTGCTTTACTTTGCCTCTTCTAGCCAGCCTTTTGGAATAGTAAGAAGAGACTCATGAGCTCTGGCAGTGCTGGAGGAGATTGCAAACTAATCTCCAGGAAGCACTTTGCAATGTAGTGGGTCCGACACAAGGAAGAGACGCCAGCCAGAGTACGTGTTCAGCTCTTTATTGGGGGGGGAGCGTACTGAGGAATGAGGGTTACCTGGCCTTTTTAAATACCTAGCCAGGTAAGCGGACAGCCAATGGGGTTGGCCCTAGGTTTCCCGCCAAAAACTGGGTTTCCCGCCAAAACCTTTCAGGCCAACGCCCCCTGGTGGCTGTTGCTATGCAGGTGCCTGCATACATAACACCCCTCCCCCCTTACAGAAGAACCACATAACAACTATAGAACAATTTTGCAACTAGCTACATAACTATATACACTGTGTGTCAATGCAAGGCAACTGTGGGGTGATCACTTGCACACATAGTCCGCCAGGTAGGCAGGTGTCCTGTGGGGCCGGTTGGACCGTCTGGGCATGGCTTGGTCCTGGGCTTGGACAGCTGGTTCGTGAGTCCTCTGTGCTGGGTTGAGCAGAGCTGGGTTCAGGAGGCCCTCCTCCTCTGGTTCCTGTTCTGTGTTGTTTCCGGTTGGGCTGACCTCTCCTGGGGTGTAGCTATCCTGTTGGGCGTGTGTGGTGCACTCAGGGACCCTTCCTCTGAGCTGGTCGATGTGTCGCCTTATGTGTCTGTCCCCCTCCACCCCCACGATGTAAGAGAGGGGCCCAGTTTTCTCAACCACTGTCCCCGGAATCCATGGATGTCCTGCCCCATAGTTCCTCACCCAGACCAGGTCCCCCACGTTGAGAACCCTGTGCGCGGATAAAGATGATGATGATGGTGGTGGTGGTGATGGTGGCCTATCCGTCTCAGCTGCTACTCGGTCTGGGTGTAAACGGTCCAGCTTGGTAATGAGACGCCGTCCCCATCGCAGTTCTGCTGGGCTCTTCCCGGTAGCAACGCACAGTGTAGTGTGTTGGGCAAGTAGAAATTTTGCCAGTCTGTGATGCCAGTCCCCGCTGATGATGCGCTGGAGTGCGTCCTTGGTCGTCCTTACCATCCGTTCAGCTTGCCCGTTGGTTGATGGATGAAAGAGCGTGGAGGTGGCGTGTCTAATCCAGTTCAACTTCAAGAATGCCTGGAAATCATTAGCGGTAAACTGAGGCCCGTTATCAGACACTATTATGTCAGGGAGGCCGTGTGTGGCAAAGAGAGCTCTGAGCACCTGGATTGTCCTAGCTGAGGTCATATTGGGGACAGGGACTACCTCCAGCCACTTGGAGTGGCTGTCCACTACTACTAAGAACAGTTGGCCCTGAAATGGCCCTGCGTAGTCAATGTGGATGCGGGACCAGGGTGTGTGTGTGGCCTCCCACCTGTGTACTGGTGCATGTGGCATTTCTGGCCTGGATCTCTGGCACGTGTAACAGGCCTTGACACGTTCCTCAATGTCCTTGTCCAACCCTGGCCACCAGAGGTAGCTTCTGGCCAGTGCCTTCATCCGAACCACCCCTGGGTGTCCCTCGTGTAAGGATTCCAATACCTTGCCCCGGACTGCGGTGGTAATGATGACCCTGCTACCCCAGAGGAGGAAACCCCTGTGTGTGGAGAGCTCGTGACGCCTGGTGAAATAGGCCTGGAACTCAGGCCCCGGGGACTTGTCCTGCCACCCTGTGCAAACCCATGAGTGTACCCTGCTCATGATGTTGTCGGTGGCTGTGTTGCTGGCAATGTCCTTGGCATGAACTGGGCATTCTGGTAATTCCTGCAAAGCTAGGATCTGCGTTGCTGGTGCCGGGTCTGGTTCAGTTGTGTCGAGAGGAAGCCTACTTAAACCGTCTGCGTGGCCCATCTCTTTTCCTGGCTTGTGCACCAGCTTGCAATTGTAAGCTGCAAGGAAGATGGACCACCGGAGCACTCTGGGGGACAGAATTTGGGGCGTCTGCCTGTCCGTTGTGAACAGGCCCAGGAGTGGTTTTTGGTCCATGTAAACAGTGAACTCCCTGCCATACAGATAATCGTGGAACTTTTTAATTCCAGCCACGATTGCCAGGTCTTCCTTGTCAATTTGGGCGTAGTTCCTTTCTGCTCCAGACAGCGTCCTTGAATAGTAGGCAATGGGGATTTGAGCCCCATTAGGCTCTAGGTGACTGAGAACAGCGCCCACGCCATAAGGGGATGCATCGCACACAATGCATATGGGCTTTGTTTCTATGAAGTGTGTTACTGTGGACTTGTCAGACAGTAGTGCCTTTAATGCTCTAAAGCTTTGCTCGTGGACGAAAGTCCAGGCCCATGCTGCCTTTTTATCCAGTAACCTGTGAAGTGGCTCTGCAATGGCTGCCTTGTGTGGGAGGAATGTATGATAGAAATTAAGCAGACCCAGGAATGCCTGTAGCTCTGCCTTGTTCTTGGGTGTGGGTGCTAGTTTGATGGCCCTCACCTTGGACTCTGTGGGGTGGATTCCCCTGGCATCTACCCTGAATCCCAAGAATTCTGTGGAGGAAATACCTATGCTGCATTTCTCCCTCTTAAGTTTGAGGCCAGCTGTGAGCAGCCTGGACAGCACCTCCCTGAGCCTACCTGCCAGCTCTTCTGCTGATGCTCCTGCAATCAGGACATCATCAAAATAGGGGCAGACTCCTGGGATGCCCTTGAGTGTCTTCTCCATAACTTCCTGGAAAATGCCAGGAGCAACGCTGACCCCAAACTGCAGCCTGTTCAACCGGAACACTCCCCTGTGTGTTACTATAGTCTGAATGTCAGCTGTTGCCCTAGTGACTGTGAGTTGCTGGTACGCCTGTGCAAGATCGAGCCTTGCAAAGATGGCGCCGTCTTGGAGGGAAGCGAGAACATGGCTGACCGTGGGGACCGGGTAAGCGTGCGGGTTTAGGGCGTGGTTCACCGAGCACTTGTAGTCGGCACAGATCCTTATTTCCCCGTTGGATTTGAAGGGGGTGACGATTGGGGTTTCCCACTCCCCCCCATCTACGGGCTCTAAGATTCCCTGGGCCACCAGCTTATCCAGTTCGCACTCGATTTTGTGTTTGAGCATGAAGGGGACTCGCCGCAGCCGGACCCTAACAGGGGGAATGTTCGAGTTAAGCTTGAATGAGATGGGGGGAGCCTGTGTACCTGCCCAGTGTTCCATTGAAGACATCTGCGAACTCCTTGCAGACGGCCTCGACGGAGTCTCCCTGGATCCAGTGGATCCCGGAGACTGTGATTTCCAGGGCCTCAAACCAGTCTAGACCAACCAGGCTGGCTCTCCGGCCCTCTACCACTACAACCTCCAGGTGCTCTTTGCAACCCTTAAACCCCACTGAAACAGTAGCCTCCCCATTTACCTTGACCGGTGAATTCTGAAAATCAGTCAGGGTTAAATTTGTAGGCCATAATTTAATCCGCTGCTTGCTCCAGCTATTAATATAGTTAAGGGTCTCGTCCGAAATGATTGAGACCGCTGATCCGGAGTCAAACTCCATGCTGCAAGGAACGCCTTGCAAGCGGATTGTTAATCTAATTTTGGGTTTGAGCAGCCGGCGGCTACTCGTGTGGTTAATGGCCAGCCGGCTCTCAACATAGCCAATTCGCATTTCGGTTGGGGCCCCAGTACCTTCGAACGGCGATTCCTCCAGTTGCAGCTCGTGGATCTCCTCTCGGGGGCGGCGGCTACGACAGACCGTGGCTTTGTGGCCTGTTTTCTTGCAGGCCCGACACGTGGCCGCCCAGAACATACAGAGGCTGCGCACGTGGTTTCCACCACACCCTGCGCACCTCTGAGGGTTGGTGGCATTGCTAGGAGACCTGGGCTTGTCTGGGCATCTGCCTCGCTGGTCGGGGGTCGACTTCCGCTGGAGGAGGTCGATGCTCTGCTCGTCCTCGGCTGTGGCGACTTGCCGGTGGATGCTGGCCACCTGGCTGCCGGTCCGGGTCTCCTGGACTGCTTGGACGGCCCCGCAGGCCACTTCGTGGGCCAGGATGGCATCTTCGGCTTCCTGGAGCGAAACCTCCTCTCTTTCGAACAGGCGCTCTTGCAGCCACCTGTCTCGTAGGCTGCAAACCAGCCGGTCCCATAGCCGCTCCTCCAAATTCAAAAATTTACAGGTGATGGCGGCTTCTCGTAGGGCGGCAAGGAATTTGGCACCGGACTCGTCGGGGCGCTGGTCCCTTTTTTCGAACTGCGACCTCGCAGCCACTTTGGAGCACCGGGGCCGGAAGTTGGCATTGAGCTTGGCAATGAGGTCCCGGTACATGATGGTATTGATGGCTTCTGGGGCGAACAGGTTCGCGGCGATCTCTAGGAGTGCAGGTCCCCTGATGCAGAGCAGGGCTGCTGCCTTTGAGCCGTCCTCTGAGATCTGGTTGAACCGCATGTACAGTTCGGCGTGAGCCAGGTACCGGGCCCATGTCTCGGGGTGGCAGGTGTCGAATTCACGGGGTTGTCCGGCCCTTGCCATCACGGTGTTTTTCAGGTCTTGAGTCGCGGATTGCGGTGACCGGCGTGGTCCGGTTGGCTGGCGGTCGCATTGGGAGGAAGGGAAGATTCCTCCTTCCTTCAGCGTGCGGTGCACTCCCCAAGTGACTTCAGCTCCTTGTCGGCAGCAAATCCCATCCTCGTCGCCACTGCAATGTAGTGGGTCCGACGGAAGGAAGAGACACCAGCCAGAGTACGTGTTCAGCTCTTTATTTGGGGGGTAGCATACTGAGGAATGAGAATGAGGTGGCTGGATGGAGTCACTGAAGCAGTAGGCATGAGCTTAAATGGACTCCAGAAGATGGTAGAGGACAGGAAGGCCTGGAGGAAGGTTGTCCATAGGGTCGCGATGGGTCGGACACGACTTCGCAGCTAACAACAACAACAACAATACTGAGGAATGAGGGTTACCTGGCCTCCTTAAATACCTAGCCAGGTAAGCGGACAGCCAATGGGGTTGGCCCTAGGTTTCCCGCCGAAAACTGGGTTTCCCGCCAAAACCGTTCAGGCCAACGCCCCCTGGTGGCTGTTGCTATGCAGGTGCCTGCATACATAACACACTTTGTCAAAGCAAATTGCATCACTTCTTTGTCTCAATGAGGTGCATCACTTTGTGGCAAATCAAAGCTGCCTTTCATATATTTAACAGCTGTGCTCCATGACAATTGAGACTATCCACTGCTCAGAATAATAGATGCTTGCTTTAAAGAAAAACTAAAGAAAGTAGAGTCCCCACCGGGTGAAGAGATTTAACACTTGGAATCTAAGTTGAGTGATGTTTTTCTCAGTGGAGCAATGGCATTTTGGTAAGAGCAGGAGAAAATTCAGAGGTATGTATCAATAATGAGCTCAAGCTGATCTCTGATTCAGGCTGGAGTATCTATATGAAGCAACCTTTGAAGAATTTTAAAAATTGTACCATCTCCAACAAAAGTATACAAGGCCTAAGTGTTCAGACAGGAGGCACCGTTTATTAGGACTCTGTATGTTCACTGCTGGAGATGGACAGCTCTATAAATTGTTTAAATAAATAAATTTGAAGATTGAAGCTAAAGACACATTTACCAAATCACCTCTTTTTGCCATATCACTGAATCAGTTTGATATTTTCAGTTGAACTCCATACTTCTGAGATGAATCAACAATCTGAATCAATTCTGCTACTTCATTCATTACTAAAATTGAATATTATAGATGGTTCTTAACTGAACTGACACAACCTGACGAAATGCTTGGGGGATTTGCCTGCATATTTATTAACAGTTTGTTTCTGTGCATAATTTTGACCTTTGAAAATCTTTAATGGGGATCTTTAAAAATGTACTTGGCCCAAGCCAAGGATACATTTGACATCACCTTGTTCTATACCAGTTTATACCTACTGTGTAATTTAAAAGCTCCTCTGCTGTGATGGAGACCAGAATTGATGCAGTTCTTTGCTGAAAGAAGCTAAGCTGATAATTCTTAGATGCTCTTTTGCCATTTGATAAATACTTCATTTAGGAAAATAAAGCCTTATAAAACTAGAACAGAAAACACAACACTCTTTAATTTTAGTTATTAGTCCTCACGATTCCAAGGACAATGAGGTACTTATTTCTGGCAAATAATATGGCAGAAATAGATGAATGAGTACTTACTGCTCTAATGCTGGATGCAAGGATGAGGAGGACAGGATAAGAAGGTGGAGGGGGGAGGAGGAGGAGGAAGAAGAGGAGAAGGAGAAGGAGAAGGAAGTTTGTCAAAGCATCAAAAAGTCCTAACATACTACTGTATGTCCCTCTTGGTTGATGGAAAGCTAATGTAGTCAATGATCCTTTCAGTCTGGCTTGCTATTGAACTTCCCAATAGAACTATTTTTATCCTGGTTTTTGCAATAAAGATAAATGTTGAAAATAGCTTATTCTATAAACTGGTGAGTTAAGTGTTGCATAGTTAGTCTTGGCTTTCAAGAGTGTGGAATAAAGTTGTAAATAAATTCATGTTCTTATTTCAAAATGACTGAGATCCAAGCCATTCTAGCCAAAGGAGGTGAGATTAGAAGATATTACAGCTGCCAGTCATCCTTTTGGAGAAAGGTGTTCTGTACACAACTGCACAGCCTCATGATTGGCTAATCCAGCCGGCGGGAATTCCTGGACACCGGGTTGGGTGCCTGAGGCAAGGCAGGAGATTCCAGTAGGGTGGTTGGCTAGCGTCCAGTGCTTGCCGGACATATAAGCAACACGGGGCCATGCGAGTACAGTTCTACCACGTGCAGCTAAATAAAAAGTCTAGACCCAGATCCGTCTCCGTGTTATCTGTTGCCCATCCAGACACAACAGTGGTGACGAGGATGGGATCGCGGCAGAACAGCGGAGAAAAGGGCGCATGAACAGGAAGCGCGCAGAGCAGGAAATTCAAATAGCCATCAGCAGCACAACGAGACTTCAGCCCAGTGGCACAGAATCGCGGACGGGAAGCAAGAATGGCTCAAGTCGGCTCGGTGAGAGAATTTGACCCCAAATATCTGGAGGACTGGGAGGAGTACATCGGCCAGGTCGAGGGGTACATGTTAGTGAACGGCATAACAGAAGACTGGAAGAAGGCTGCCACACTTCTAACAATCAGTGGTACACCGGTCTACCGGGTCGCCGTTGGATTGTGCCAGCCGGCCGGTGTTGCCAGTGTGTCTTATGCCGAGCTCTTAGCGAAACTCAAAAAGCACTTCACCCCCAAACGATCGGAGCTTTTCTGGAGAAGGATCTTCGAGAAAAGGAACCAGAAGCCGGGGGAATCCATAACAGAATTTGTGGCTGCAGTGAGGGAAGCCGCACTCCGTTGTAAATACGACAATCTGGAGGTGCGGATTAGGGACAGAGTGGTCCTAGGCCTACACGATGAACAACTACAAAACAAAATCATCGCAAAGCCCACGGGAAACTTACAAGAAGTTCTGGATTAACTACTCATGTACGAAACCATGAGGCAACGCGACCCCCCCCACAACAGCAATGGCGCAGCGGAAGCCATCAACCAAGAGTGCCTTGTGGACGGTGGGGTGGAGGACTACCTGTGGGAGACGGACATCGACGAGATCACCCGGAAAATTGGAAAAATCCCGGCGAGGACCAACCGATTAGAAGGCGCCGACCGTCCCCGGAGACCACCACCACCGCAACTGCACAGATCACCGAGAGAGGGCCCGAACAAACAAAGAGACCCCGAAGCCAAATGCGGAAGCTGCGGGGGAAACCCGTGCCAGCTGCAGGTTCCGGAATGCAAAATGCCGGAACTGCGGAAAAACGGGCCACATCCAAATAATCTGCAGAGGCAGACCGCGCGACAACCTCCATGACATCGACACCTGGGCCGCAGGTAAGGTAACCCCCCGAAAAAGTGGCAAAGAGACCCACAGGCCACAGGCACAGGGCCCTAGCCAGGGGGAGGGGGTGGTCATCAACCAGCTACTAAGCCCCAAACTAAAAATCGAGGTCAGACTTCAGGGCACCCCCTGCAAAATGGAAGTAGATTCGTGGGCAGCAGTGTCCATCATATCTGGGGACACGCTGAGACACATCGAAGTCAGAAGCGGGCGGCGTGTACCCATCAAACACACACAAATACAGTTAGCAGACTTTCAGAGGACACCCATCAAAGTGAAGGGAAGAGTCACCATCGATGTCTGTTTTAAGGGGTTTAAAGGGCCGTTAGACCTCCTAGTCACCGAGGGCCAAAGAACCAGCTTAATCGGCCTCAACTGGTTCAGTCCGTTAGGCATATGGGTCGGGGGAATAAACACCATACAACATCGAACCCTAAAATCCGTCTGCAACAGCTACGCATACGTCTTTGATGGCACATTGGGGAGGTACAGGGGGCCACCCATTAACTTTAATCTTGATCCAGCAGTAAACCCCATAAGGCTTAAGGCCAGGAGGGTACCCTTCACACTCAAACAAAAAATTAAGGCGGAGTTAGACATGTTAGTAGGGCAGGGGGTACTGGAACCAGTAGAAGGGGGCCCCTGGGAGACACCCATCGTCACCCCCCTTAAACCTAACGGGGACGTGAGAATATGTGCCGACTATAAAGCGACACTAAACCGAGCGATGAAACAGCATGCTTACCCGGTCCCCACAGTGAAGCAGGTCCTCGCGACGATCCAGAACGGCGCCATCTTTGCTAAGCTCAATTTGGCGCAGGCGTATTTGCAACTCACAGTTTCCCGGGAAGCTGCTGACGCACAGACGATAGTTACCCACAAGGAGGCATTCCAAGTCCACAGATTGCAATTTGGCATTGCTACAGCCCCAGGCATTTTCCAAGAAGTGATGGAGAGGACCTTAAAGGGCATACCTGGGGTATGCCCTTACTTTGATGATGTATTGATAGCAGGAAAAAACGAGGGACTCCTAGCTGAGGGGTTGGAAAAGGTACTGGGGAGATTTAGAGCTGCAGGACTGAAATTAAAAAAGGAAAAATGCTCTATTGGGGTAAAATCCACTGAATTTTTAGGATACAGGATTGATGCTCAAGGCATACATCCAACTGAGGAAAAAATAAAAGCAATTAAATCAGCCCCAGCACCCAAAAATAAAGCAGAGCTACAAGCATTCTTAGGTCTCATAAACTTTTATCATACATTCCTACCACATAAAGCGGCCATAGCAGAACCACTACACAGGCTACTTGACTTGGCAGTGGCAGGAACAACACAAACGAAGTTTCCAAACACTGAAGGAGATACTGTCCAGCAGGTCCACAGTCACCCACTTCATCGAGGGTGAGCCAATATACCTGGCATGTGATGCATCACCATATGGGGTGGGGGCAGTGATCAGTCATATGGACAGTAAGGGGGAACAAAGGCCAATAGCATATTATTCCAGAACTCTGACCAAGGCAGAGCGGAATTATGTGCAAATTGACAAAGAAGCATTAGCAATCGTGGCAGGTGTGAAGAAATTCCACGATTACCTGTACGGCAGGAACTTCACAATATTCACGGACCACAAACCCCTCTTAGGTCTTTTCACAACCGACAAACAGACCCCCACAGATAATGTCACCTAGGATGTTGAGATGGTCAATATTCCTATCAGCATATACATTTTCCATCAATTATAGACCGGGGAAAGAAATGGGCCATGCAGATGCCTTAAGCAGGCTACCCCTACCAGACACAGACACAGACCCAGCACCAGTGGGTAAAATCCTCACACTACAAGAACTCCCAGAATGCCCCCTAACAGCCAAAGACATTGCCACTGCCACCAGCAAAGATCCAATACTAAGCAGAGTAGCAGCATGGGTCCAAGGGGTGTGGTCTAGGGAAAGCCCAGACCCACAATTCCAGACATACTTCAGGAGAAGGGACGAAATGTCATCACACTTAGGGTGTTTACTATGGGGAAACAGGGTAGTAGTGCCAGAGAAACCTAGAGACAAGGTCATCTGCGAATTACACGAAGGGCACCCGGGGATCGTACGCATGAAAGCTCTGGCCAGGAGTCACCTGTGGTGGCCTGGGTTAGACAAGGCAATCAAGGAAAAGGTAGCAGGGTGTTACCAATGCCAGAAGTCAAGGCCAGAACAAGCCCACACACCAGTACACAAGTGGAAGGCGACACACAACCCCTTGTCCCGAATACATATAGATTATGCGGGGCCCTTCCAGGGTCAGACCTTCTTAATAGTTGTAGACAGCTATTCCCAGTGGTTAGAGGTAGTGCCTGTTAAGAGCATGATGTCTGCAAAGACAATACAGGTCCTGAGGGGACTCTTTACCACTCATGGGTTACCTGATGTAGTTGTGTCTGACAATGGCCCTCAATTCACATCTACTGAATTTCAGGATTTCCTCAAGGCCAACTGGATTAGGCATGCAACATCGGTGCCCTTCCATCCCTCCAGCAACGGATTGGCTGAAAGGAATGTGAGGACAACTAAAGACGCACTGCGAAGAATTATTGTTGGGGACTGGCAACAAAGACTGGCCCAGTTTTTGCTGGCACAGCACACAACACCGTGCACAGCAACTGGGAAAAGCCCAGCGGAAATGAGGTGGGGCAGGAGATTGACAACCAAATTAGATAGACTCCACCCAGATAGGTTGACAGCTGAAACTGAACAGGACTGCTCAGCCAGATCATTGAGCATCGGGGATTTAGTGTGGGCCAGGAACTACAGCCAAGGGGATAAGTGGACACAGGGAGTGGTAATAGACAAGCTGGGGCTGCTATCGTACATCATAGAGGGGGAAGGGGGACGCCAGGTCAGGAGACACATTGACCAACTCAGGAAAAGGGCCCCTGAGAACACCCCACCGGCACCCAGAGAGACTCAGCCGTTGCAAAACCACACACACTACGAACCACTCCCATCTCCAATGTCAACACCCCAACCTAACCCAATGGGCAGGGCCGGACCAACAGAGGCTGGATCACCAAGGTCCACTACAAGGGGGTCAGAGTCTACAGAGCCAGCCACTGAGACAGTGCTAAGGAATCTCACAGGAACATTGCAACCAGCGGGGCACCTGCAGAGGCGGGAGTTGCCACAGCCCACAAGGCCAATCCAGGAGAGAGAGACTAGACCGGACAGTCCACCAGGGAGATACCCTGTCAGAGAACATAGACCTCCGGCATATCTAAGGGACTATGTAAGGAAATAATCAAAGAAACTTCGGAGACCTGGGTATTAGGGGATCCACAATTGGGGGAAGGGGTGTTCTGTACACAACTGCACAGCCTCGTGATTGGCTAATCCAGCCGGCGGGAATTCCTGGACACCGGGTTGGGTGCCTGAGGCAAGGCGGGAGATTCCAGTCGGGTGGTTGGCTAGCATCCGGTGCTTGCAGGACATATAAGCAACATGGGGCCATGCGAGTTCAGTTCTACCACGTGCAGCTAAATAAACAGTCTAGACCCGGATCCGTCTCCGTGTTATCTGTCGCCCATCCGGACACAACAAAAGGTAATTTGTGTCAATCATTTGATGAAAGCAAAGTTGGGCTGGAAAACAGGAAAAGATCATCTTCATTTAATTCTTCCAATACATATTCTCAGGCAAAAAGTATGTAACATCTAGTTGTGAGGCTACTTTTAGTATGATAAAAAAAACCTGGACTCACTTCCATTGATGTATGCTATGGCAGGTAAGAGATAAGCCAACCTGGAAATATTAAGAGATTTTTGAAGAATGGAGCTGCTGAGATGTGGATTGAAAAGTTAATGTTTTATGGATTTATTTAAAGATAAGGAATGGAATACGGAATACTGTATTTGTTTAATCTTGTGGGAGTGAAGAGTTATTAAATTTGTTTATATGTGATTGTTTATGCATGATGGCTCAATGGTTAAAGATCCTGAGCTTTTCAGCTGGAAAGCTGACAGCCTAGTTCGAGGTCCAAGCGCCACATGACGGAGTGAGTTCGTGTTACTTGCCCCAGCTGCTGCTCACCTAGCAGTTTGAAAGCATGCAAATGCAAGTAGATAAATAGGTACCATTTTGGTGGGAAGCTAACAGCATTCTGTCCACCTTGCATGTAGTCTTCAGACAATGTCTTCAGACAATGCAGCTCCCTTGGCTAAGAAATGGAGATGAGCACCATCCCCTAGAGGGTCCCCATGACAGGACAGGGGAAACCTTAACTTTACCTTTATACTTGCAATGAAGGTTGGAATTGTTATATACATTTCTTTTTCTTTATTATATTCTTCCTTTTTCTTTTTCTTGCACTTTCTAGTTTTCTTTCCATGCTGTTTTATTTCTTTAAGCTTAGTTTGCATTAATTGAATTCAATTTATTGTGGTTGTAGACTAGTACACATAATAAAGAAAATAAAGTTTAAGATAGAATTAAAATACATTTGTAAAACAGCCTAGTAGCTAAAACTATTAGTATCATCTGAGTAACAATATGCAAAATTTAGTTTCTATTAGTTTATTACTATAATTAAAATCCTTAATAAAAATATAGTGGTTGGGAAGAGAGAGAGAGAGAGAGAGAGAGAGAGAGAGAGAGAGAGAGAGAGAGAGAGAGAGAGAGAGAGAGAGAGAGAGATTTCAATATGATAGCAAAAAATCAAAGGTAAGTGAAATAAGGAAGGACACCCTGGTGTTTTCTGTATTCCTTAGTACTTCAGCCCTTATACATAACTGCTCTGGTTCAATATGTTGTTCACTACTCATTCTGTAGTCTGAATTTGACATAATGGGTATGGAGACAATGAGTTCTAGTCCAACCTTAGGTATGAAGCTACCTCAGTGCCCTAGGAAGCCAGTCTCTCCTAACAGCCCTAGGAAGAAAGCAATGGCAAACCACTTGCATAAAGCCTTACTAAACAAACTGCAGGGAATAAACCAGGCAGTCACAAAGAATCAAAAACTGACTTGAAGGAAACAAAAAAGGGCCTGATTTTAGACTCTAGTCTACAGGCCTCTCTTCCTTATATCTACCTGTTTATCTCTGTAATGTTGGCTTCATTATACAAGCCCAGAGTTCCCACTATTTTAGCTTGACCAGCTAATCAGAAAAGTCTCCATTTGCTTATGATATATCATCCCTAATAGCATAGTATTACTGAAAATTGGAGCAACTGTTATTTGAGGGAGTGGGGACTCTTTTTACTTCGTTTTGATATAAGTAAGTGCAAATCAGAGCTGAGACATGCCAGCTGCAGCATCCTCCCACCGGGGGAGTCAATTGCTCTTGGGGAATTTGGCTTGATAATTGAATTCCCTTTCTCTCTCATCATTTAGCAGATCAGCTACTATATGTTGAGCTGCTGTTATTTGTGGCATCTCCCCAATTCATTTTTTTCCACTTGTATTTTGAAATCACTGCTAATTTGATTTCCTTGCTTTGGTTGTCTTTCCTGTCTTTATTAAATGGCAGCGGGGGAAGCGAATGCTGACAGAGGGGTGTGTGTATTTGTGTGTGCACAGGCTTACAGCAATCATCTCCTCTGTATGAAATTGGATTCCTTCTGCATTCACGCTTATTAAATTATGCCCAGTGGAAGAAAACACATTAGTCTGCAAAAAATAGATAATCCTTAGAGGTTATTTTAACCCCTATCTCTCAGGATACTTTCAAATGTCTTCACTGAGGGAAACATTAAGATGACTCCACCACAAAACACGCATCTAGAGTGTCTGGAGAGTTTGGTTACCAATAAAGCAGTAGTGTTGCTTCATTCATTTCTTGAAAGTTGAAGGTATATTTCTTCCTATGTAGCTGGAATAAACACTTATTTCTTATTATCCACCCAGATCCATTTCTTTTGCATTGTTTGCTCTCTCAGGAGGAATATCCAAAAGAAGAGAAGTGCAAAATTAATACACTGGGATTTTTGTTGTGACTGAGATCTTTCTATTTTTAAAAATGACACCCCTACACGCACGCCGCAGGTGTACAGGCAGAATATTTTGAAAAAATTAAGGACTGAAACTGTTAGATACTGGGTTCATTGCTTGATTGACGAGACGAGGTGAGTAAGTTCAGCAAGAATCATTCTTTATTTGGTTGCAGGAACTGAACTGAGAAACAGGGCTGCGAATGCAGCAATTTATACCCTGGGCTCTAGGCGGCGGCCAATAGGTTTAAAGCAACCTATTGCCGCCCTAGAGGCAGCCAATGGCGGCGCTGGAGACAGGTTGTCTGAGGAGCTGGGAGCCGTTAGCCAGCTTCCCTGCTTAAGCAAACTTCCAGCGATTAACTGCACATGATATTCCTAAGCAAAACAAAGTCCAATACATTACAGGAAAAATTTTCTTTTGGACTAGCATAAAATGTATACACTGTCAGATGTGGAATGGTTTACTGTGGCTACACAAATTCAGAATCCACAGGCTATTAAACTGAAAGGAGATCACATGCTCTTTATTTCCCAAACTGAGATTGTCTATTTATAGTGGAAAACAACAGTCCTTTATTTTAGTTCACCTTTACAAGATCCTTAGTTTTTAGAAGAACTAGACAACCAGTGCCCCACTGGGTCACTATTTCAAAGATATTTCCTTATCTAAACAAAGAAACAGGATGACAAAATAAGTGGACAAAAAAAGCAGAGGGAGCAAGAGCGATTTTTTTTATTTCCTGCCAGCTTCCCCATTGACGATGCTTGAGGAAAACTGACAGGGAGCTTTTTTCTCCTCTTTAGCTGACCCATGGAACTGCCTACTGCTTTGCTGTGGGGAGGAGAACAAAGAGACATAGACCACAAGAAAAACTGCTCTTCTGCTTCCATTCCAGCATGTCCCCAAGAGCCTCCTTTCGGCAGGGAAAAAGAAAGCTCATCCACTGGCCGCCAGCATCTCCCAGCCAGTCCTATCTCACCAGCAGGCATCGAAGTTGCTCCCTCAATCCTTCTTTTGCTACCCACCACTGATAAGAGATTTCAAATTTCAGTCTCCATGCCAAAGCAGCCAATCACTGCTTTCCCATCAGGTTTGCTGCCATCCAATTGGATGCTGGCTCAGAACAAAGGTGGGAAAGAGGGCTGGGATATGGCCCTCCCATGTTTCCTTGCAAATTGCAACATACAAGTTTCTGGGAAGTGTAGTCAAAAGGCGCAGTGGTACTCAAGCGGTCCCAAATTTGTCAGATTTCAATCCCATGAGTGCAATGGGTTCTGTATTTGGTAAGTTAACCCATTTGAAGTATCTTGGTTCAAAAGCTGTTGCTCTATGATGCATTGTTTTGTCCAGTTGAAGTTTACAAACAAACAGGCATGGAGTTCTAGTAGTAGATTTTGTAATAAAGCATTTGCACATTAGAGCAAAAAAGAGAGATTAAAAGGTGGGGTGTGCAGGACAAGAACTTTAACAATGTTACAACATTAATACCTGAGTACCACAAAATGTACTGTACATTTGACTGGAAATCCTTGAAAATATCTTATTTTAGTACAATTAAATTACGCCTAACTTAAAATGTACCTGGATCATTAGCTATTACTGAGGTTAATTCAGCATTAGTTGACAACTCTAGGTAATTTGAATATAAACAAACAACTTCCTTGAAAGTGATGGCTATTTTTTGGCCCATTGCTCTTTTCCTGTAAGTCATCTATGAATGTTGAAAATAAATCAATCCTAAATCCCCTTACTTGGAGGAAAGTCTGCATCCTCTTTAGTTGGTCAGGGTATACAGGATTGTTGCATCCTAGCAGTCTGGAGAAACGGCCTTTTCTTTGAATGACACGATTAAGATGCATTGTCTCTTTTTTTTTCCTTCCACCACAAGGTTGAATGTAAAGGATTATTACAGACCCATTTGCGTTGCTGGCCCTTTGTTAACCTTTTTTACACTTTCTTGCCAAAACAACTTATTTTGCAAAGGGCTCTCTAGTGTGATCAATTCCAGTGAAATGCTATTGAAATGGCACAGTTTTGCTGATTAAAAATCATTTTTCAGTAGTCATCAAAGTTAATAGTTCAAGAATAATCCTTGTAATTGCCTTTCTGGCTCTCCATGTGATACAGCTCTTTGTCTCCACTAGAGATCACCATTGAACTAAGACTTATAAGGCAGCCTTAGATGGGGGCACTTCAAGTAAGATTGTCCTCACCTTTGATGTTTCATTATTGGAGGGAATATTCTGAATTAATTAAGGGTCTTCACTGGACCTTTCTAATCAACTGAAAATGTTTTAATTTCTTTAGCACTATTTCGCACATACACACACACACACACACACACCATTCATTCATTCATTCATTCATTCATTCATTCTGAACACAATGCCTGCATGGTGGGGACACCTTAATAAATGTAAAACATAAGTCTGCATACTGTTCAGAGTTAGGGGAGAAACTGAGCATATGGGAACACAAGATGCAAAACAGTGATGGCACTGCAATTGACAGAGGAATGGAAATCATGTTTTCCAAGTTGCTCATTATTTCCAAATCTAGCCATTATTTGTACATCTCCACCCCACTGCCTTTAAAAATGCACTTTATTTTCATCAGAGAGTTCAGCTCTGAGTGGAATCGAAGAAGCATAATTTTACATAACTCTCCTCCTCTCACAGACCTAAAGCTTAAGGTAAAGGTTTCCCTTGTCCAGTCATATCTTACTCTAGGGGGCAGTGCTCATCTCCATTTCTTAGTCGAGGGAGCCAGCATTGTCCAAAGACACTTCTGTTGTCATGTGGCTAGAATGACTATATGCCAAGTCACATGGAATGCTGTTACCTTCCCACCAAAGTGGTACCTGTTTATCTACTTGCATTTCCATGCTTTCGAACTGCTAGGTGGGCAAGAGCTGGGAGCTCACGCTATTGTGTGGCACTTGGGTCTTGAACCTGAGCTGTGGACTTTCCAGAGGGCAAGCCCAGCATCTTAACTACTGAACCATCAAGTCCCTGTCCTCACAGACATATCCATGCACAAATAATGAATAAAATGAAGAATGTAATTAGCAATATCAAAGACACAATGTGAGAGTCCCTCACTGTCATGAAACTCATAAACACCATGGTAGTGCCTATTAAGATGACCACACAGAGTGGAAATTAAAGTGCTGCAAACTAAAAACTGGGAGGTGTCTGCCACTGCCAAGATATGTCATTCTCCTCCATTAATGATTCTGCTGAGCAGCAGCTATATCAGGGGTGGGCAACTATGGCCCTTTACAATGTATGGACTTCAATCCCCAAAGTTCCTGAGCCAACTGGAGTCCACAAGTCATAAAGGGCCCACTCCTGAGCTAGCAGTGCTACAACACAATCTTTACATTATCTAAGCAAGGGCCATGAACTTTAGTATAGGCCATAGCAAACCTGATCCTTCACCATCATCACTGTCATCATCATGATGATCTCATCATCATGATCTCTTATAAGCTAAAATAATGATTGCGACTAAGAACCCATATTAGGTCTTATCTCGCAGCGGTGAGGGTAGCGAGATCTAACTACTTCGCTGCCCTCATTGCGTCCGCAGATAATCGCCTGGCCGCCCTGTTTAGGGTGACCCGCTCCCTCCTTAATCAGGAGGTTAGTGGGGAACCCTTGCAGGGGCGGGCCGAGGAATTTAGTCAACATCTGTCGGACAAAATTGCTCGGATTCGGACCGGTTTGGACTCCGACTGGGCAGTATCGGACGATCAGGACACGAGCGGTCTTGTCAATGTCACCTGGGAGGAGTTCGATCCTGTGACTCCGGAGGAAGTGGACAGGATCATGGGGAGGCTGAGCTCCACCACATGTTTATTGGACCCGTGCCCTTCCTGGCTGGTTTATGCAGCCCGGGAGGGGACACGAGGCTGGTTCCAGGCGGTTATATCTGCTTCTTTGAGTGAGGGTAGTTTTCCCGCCGCCTTGAAAGAGGCGGTGGTGAGACCTCTCCTCAAGAAGCCTGCCTTGGACCCGGCTGTTTTGAATAACTTTCGTCCGGTCTCCAACCTTCGCTTTCTTGCGAAGGTTGTTGAGAGTGTGGTGGCGCATCAGCTCCCTCTGGTCCTGGATGAAGCGGATTATCTAGACCCGTACCAATCGGGCTTCAGACCCGGGTACAGCACGGAGACGGCATTGGTCGCGCTGGTGAATGATCTCTGGAGGGCTCGGGACAGAGGATACTCCTCTGTTCTAGTCCTATTAGACCTCTCAGCGGCTTTCGATACCATCGACCATGGTATCTTGCTGCGGCGTCTCAGGGGATTGGGAGTGGGAGGCACGGTTTTTCAGTGGTTCTCCTCCTATCTCCTGGGACGCTCACAGTCGGTGTTGGCAGGGGGGCAGAGGTCGACCGCGAGGCCTCTCGCTTGTGGAGTCCCTCAGGGGTCGGTCCTCTCGCCCCTTCTGTTCAACATCTACATGAAACCGCTGGGTGAGATCATTCGTGGTTTTGGAGTTGGGTATCATCAGTATGCTGGTGATACCCAACTTTTCATTTCGACCCCAAACCACCCCAGTGATGCCCTCGACGTGATGTCCCGGTGCCTGGAGGCGGTCCGGGTCTGGATGGGGAGGAACAGGCTTCGTCTCAACCCTGACAAGACGGAGTGGCTGTGCGTACCGGCATCTCAGGATATTCAGGATATCCCACCCCTCATTATGGGGGGTGAGTCTTTACCTCCTGTAGATAGGGCTCGCAACTTGGGAGTCCTCCTAGACTCACAACTCTCCTTAGAAGATCATATTGTAGCTGTGACTAGGGGGGCGTTCGCCCAGGTTCGCCTGGTGCACCAGTTGCGGCCCTATCTAGACTGGGATGCCTTGCGCACGGTCACTCATGCGCTCGTGACCTCTCGTCTTGATTACTGCAATGCTCTCTACATGGGGCTACCCTTGAAGACCACTCGGAGGCTCCAACTGGTACAGAATGCAGCCGCGAGAGTTGTATTGGGAGTCTCCCGATACTCCCGTGTTACACCTTTGCTCCGCGAGCTGCATTGGTTACCAGTTGTCTTCCGGGTGAGGTTCAAGGTGTTGGTAATGACCTACAAAGCCCTCCATGGCATGGGTCCAGAATACCTTGGGGAGCACCTGCAGCCGGCGTCAACTTCCCTCCGCCCAGTACGCTCCCACAGAGAGGGCCTCCTCAGGGTGCCGCCGGTCAAAGAATGCCGACTGGTGGCCCCCAGGGGGAGAGCGTTCTCTGTGGGTGCACCGGATTTATGGAACCATCTTCCGGTTGAGCTCCGGATGGCGCCCGATCTCCGCTCCTTCCGGCGCGACCTTAAAACCTATCTCTTTAAACAAGCTGGCCTGGCCTGATGGGACGGGGTGGGATTTTTATTAATGACTTCAATTTTAAATTTGTATTATCCTTGGGCATTGTTTAATTATGTTTTAATAATTTAATTTTAATTTTTGTATCTAATTTTTATGTATTGCCCTGTTCACCACCCTGAGTCTCTTGAGAGAAGGGCGGTATATAAATTAAATTAATAAATAATAAATAAATAATAATAAAATCACTCCTTTTTCTTTGGCCCTACAATATACAGTATTATCATTAAACTGGCAAATGGTTATGGAAGTAGAACCAGAATTTATACTATCCCTCCTTATCGTATCCCAGGTATCCCATATCTTTTCATTTTAATTTTTAGTTATTTAAAGAAATTATAAAGCCTTTCCCAAAGAGATTCTAAGGGTTAGAAACAATAACAATAACAGTTTTAGGAAGACCAAATATCCAGGGCTAGAAACATAATCCAATTCATAATGAATAACTTTAATCAGCAGAGCTTATATATAAATCATAGATAATGTACATTTACTGCCCTACAGGGCAGTAAAAATGGGTACAGTACGTGGCAGTTCCAATGCTGTCTTTGATTGGATACTATTTCCACTGCTGCTCATTGTATCTGCTGATATTTTGGAGATACTTGCTATCATCCAGATGTTAATTGGTGGATGTAAAGTTCTCCTACTTTTAACTCTACCTTTCCAATTCACTACAAGGATGGGAAGGGGAAACCAGCTATGAATATCTATCATAACATTCATGTAGGTGATGTGGTATTAAAGGGAATGGATATAACTTTCCTGTTACTCTTATGAACACAAAGGATTGGTTATTTTCATTGTTGTTCTCTGGGTTATAAACTTTAATTTGGGTTCTGTGGTCTTGTCTTATATATAGATTCATTCTTACTTTATAGTTTTAAATATCCATATATAGTGCGCTGAAAAAACAACCGCAGGGCCATATGGCCTCATTGGCAATTCCTATTTCTAAAACAGGGGATTAGATATGAGTTTGGGTCATTATGGCAGCTAATTAACTATCAATGAATATAGCACCAGTTGAATTATTTTCTGTTACATTATGTGAATTGCTACTGTTTGGTGATTAGAGCTACAGATTTATGCTGCCATTAGATCAGGGCTTTTCAACCTTTTCACCCATCCTACCACTTTTAGGATATGGCAACATCCAAGTACCACCAGTCGCCTAGCAAGGTGTCAAAAACTTGACCAAAAAAAAGAGGAAAAAAGTGATGAAGTATAGGTAGTCCTCGACTTACAACAGTTCACTTAGTGACTGTTCGAAGTTACAATGGCACTGAAAAAAGGGCCCCCTAAGCCACAGACGAGCAAGACTCCTGCCTGCCTGCCTGCCTGGTGGCGCTCTTCCTCCTGTCTGAGATTTTCATTGTGAGCATTTCTGTTGAGGATTGGCAGCGGGGGTGGGGGGGTGTTTGGTTTTTATTTCCCCCATCTGCTGGGTGGTTGCAGCAGGTTTTGGTCACTTAAACATGACCCTGGGACACTGTGACCATCATAAATATGAATCAGTTGCCAAGCATCTGAATGTAAATCACAAGACCCTGGAGATGCTGCAACATTCCAGCTGATCGGTGCTTCTTCTGGGCATGCTGACTGGCAAATTCTGGGAATTGAAGTCCACACATCTTAAAATGGCCAAGGTTGAGAAACACTGCTCTAAGTCAAAGTGGGAATTCTGGGAATTGTAGCCCCATCAGCTCTGTCAGACAACACCCCCCCCCCCCGCCGCCAAGTTAGGGAAAGATGTATTATTTCTTTGCAAAGGCAAATTTTATGCTTGCTCTTTTGCAACTTGTTCTTTTAATATTACTTTTTTAAAAAAAAGAATCATCCCTACTTTGAGACAAAAACAGAGATAATAAAAACAACACAAATAAAAATAACATCACTAGCCTGAATGTCAGGATTTAGGAATTTACCTCAGATAGTTTAACCTTGGTTTTCAATACGAGTAGGTAGAAGATTCCAGAGACATGAAGCGATTCATTTGCTTGCTTTCTAGTGCTTTGATAAACCTGCAAGGAGGCACTGGGATGTGGTCACCTAGCAACCTTACTTGATTTTCAAAATAGGTGATCCAGGGGTGCTTAAAATATAATATAACTGATTTAGGGAAAGGGAAGGAAATAGTCTCTGAACTAGCAGAACAATGGTTTAACAAATATCATATATTTGGAGTTTACCATAATAAAAAATCAAGTTTGTCTGATACAATTGTTTTGTCATAGCTGGAAAACATGGATCCAGTTTTTTCTGGAATAGGACTAAGTTTAAATTCGACCCAGATGAGACAGCCCATCCTGCCACCGGTCCAAACCCACTAGGACAGGACTTTTCAACCAGTGGTATGGATACCATCTGTGGTACATTGGCACCTGGCAGGTGGTATGCGACCATCCTAGAAAAGTGATAGCGGGGAAGGGGAATGAGCTGAACCGGTGGCAGCACCACACAAGCCTGAGCGAGAGATGGCTGGAGCTGCAGGGCTGTCGGGGCTCAGCGGAAGCGCCAGGATCAGTGCTTCTTCAGGGCTGTCAGAGCTCAGCGAAAGTGCCAGGATCAGTGCTAGGCTCCAGCTGGAGCTTGGCACTGATCCTGGTGCTTCTGAGCCCAGAAGAAGCACCGATCAGCTGGAATGTTGCAGCATCTCCAGGGTCTTGTGATTTACATTCAGATGCTTGGCAACTGATTCATATTTATGATGGTCACAGTGTCCCAGGGTCATGTTTAAGTGACCAAAACCTGCTGCAACTACCCAGCAGATGGGGGAAATAAAAACCAAACACACCCCCACCCCATCCCGCTGCTAATCCTCAACAGAAATGCTCACAACAATGAAAACCTCGGACAGGAGGAAGAGCGCCGCCGGGCGGGCAGGCAGGTGTCTTGCTCGTCTGTGGCTTGGCGGGCACTTTTTCAGTGCCATTGTAACTTCGAACAGTCACTAAGCGAACTGTTGTAAGTCGAGGACTACCTGTACTTCATCACTTTTTTCCTTTTTTTTTGGGTCATCAAGTTTTTGACACTTTGCTAGGCGACTGGTGGTACTCGGATGTTGCCATATCCTAAAAGTAGTACAATGGGTGAAAAGGTTGAAAAGCCTTGCACTAAGACACGGGTGTCAAACTTGCTGTGTCATGTGACATGTCGTGACCTATCATGACTTTTTTTGCTTTGCTGGAGCTGGGGTGGGCATGGCATCCATATGATGCAAGCGGCCTGTGGGCCGGCAATTTGACAACCCTGCACTAGGACTAAGTGGAGTTGGTATCCTTTGAGGGACAGCCTGAAGTTGCTGCTTAGGAAGTATCTGCCCTCCCAGGTACCCTAGACAAGAAACTCAACTAGATGAAATAATCAAGTTTATTGTAAGGCTTTATTAAGAAAATCTTTCAAGTCTGAAGATACAAACTTCCCATCACTACTTGTAACTCTCTGAATAATAAGTGATTAGCGATGGTCCTTAAGTTTCTTCCACTGTTAATCCCTTAGGTGTTCCTAACTCTCTCGTTTGATTGATTGTTTCATAGGCAGCATCTCTTCCTCTCATCCGCCAAGACCCCCCGTAGATTTCATTACAGCAGGGGTGTGGAACTATGGCTCTTTTATGACTTGTGGACTTCAACTCCCAGAATTCCTGAGCCAGCCATGCTGGCCCAGGAATTCTGGGAAATGAAGTCGACAAGTCATAAATGGGCTGTGGTTCCCCACTTCTGTATTAAAGGGAGATAGTTTGTCACCAGAGGTTGAGAAAGGGACACTTCTTTACAGATTTCTAACTCATCAAGCATAATGGCAGAATCAGGAGGAATAACTGGGGGGAAAATAATGTAGCTTGCACAATGAGGCAAGAAAGGAAAACAGTGTATAAGAGCTACAAACTTAGTGTGGATATCTGCCTGGGCTAATGTTTTGAAACCTGATATCTAATTTCTGCCCTTAGTATTTGATTGAGTAGAAGGGCAAGATGTAAACTAAATAATAAGTAACAAATCCTGAAGGAGACTTTTGTTTTCAATCCTATTTTCAGAATTACTGTTCCAGACTTTAGACTTGCTTTAAAATCTGTTGAAGGGATATTTTGAAAGTATTGTAATGTTGCAATGGCAGTGGTGCTGATGTGCTCTAGTATGTGTTTTTCCATCACTCTAGCTGTTTGTTCTTCCTGATCTGCAAAAACAGGACATGGGAAGCTATTGTCTTTAGACTGGGCAATCTTCCACATTCCTCAGTTACTTTGCCCTGAGAAAAATATAAGATTCCCATAAATCCCATTCCTGAGTCTCTCTCTCTCTCTCTCTCTCTCTCTCTCTCTCTCTCTCTCTCTCTCTCTCTCTCTCTCTCTCTCTGTCTCTCCCTCCCTCCCTCCCTCCCTCCCTCCCTCCCTCTCTCTCTCTCCCCCCCCCCTCTCTCTCTCTCTCCCCCCCCTCTCTCTCTCTCTCACACACACACACACACACAAACACACATGTTCTCAAACACCAACACCTTTTCCATCAGATTAAAGTAGAAAGTGTGGGGGGGAAATGCAAAAGAAACTTGCTGTATATTTACTGCAAGTGAAGAAAATATCTCAGTGATCTGATCCGGCAGTGCAGTTTCCATTCTGATAGCATCACATGCCTAAATTTTATAGGAAACCTTTCAGGGCTGGTGTGGAAAGTTCTTTTAAATTCTAACACTGAGGCTAAAGTGTTAATCCAGAGAAAAACCTCCCCTGAACTCATTCCCTGTACCTCTTAGGTATCATGGCACAAAGACAAATCATGTGCAATGGGTGGAAAGATTATGGTTTCTGGCAGCTCTTAATTAACATAATTCTATTAGAATCCTGCCTGGTGCTCTCGTTTTTATTTCCCTTGTTGTTTTTACTTTTTGATCATTCCCCGTGCCACTTTGAAATGGAGATAAACCAAGATGGCCCTAGGGCCCCCTTTGAAACGCAAGAACAACTCCACTTGCAATAACCCAAACTCCTGACACACCAAGGCTGTTAAATCAAACTGGTTCGAGGCTTTAAGACAACTTTGTTTCATGGTGTGTTTATTTAAAAAAATAATTTTTGAAAGTCTATTCTTGGTAACATCGGGAAACAAACATACTTAAAAGCATAGGAATTTCTCCCTTCCCCCCCCCCCCGCTTTCCCTCCAGGTCTAAATATTCTCTTTTATTTCCTATGTTTCATTATTTGACTTGAATATGAGAAGAAAATAAATTCCAGATTGTACAAGCAGAAGGGCAAGATAAATGGATGAATGATTCGTTTTCAGTAAATTAAGCATTCCCCAATCAGTATGTTTGTAGGAGTGAACGAGGCGAGCAGGTCTTTGGAAACAAAAGCATCTTATTGTATGGGTAAACTTGGCAGCAGACAGAGGAATGTACACCAAGTGGCTTTGTAACAAAGCCTAAATGCAAAATAAAATTCACTTATAGTGAACAAAGGAAACCCTGTAAACAGAAAGAGTTGAGCTAAGTTTTAATGGGAAGTCCAAACTTTCTTCATAATATTCAGGCTGATCCTAACTATGTTTACTTGGCTTTCGATCCTTTTGTTTGCAATAGTTTTATTTCCAAAGCTAAGTTTGCCAACATCGCCTTATTATATCAAAACCACAGAAAAATCCCAGGCTGTTGACAGTTTTTGCTCATGTCATTCATAATGGCATAGTGAAGTGTTGGCATTCTTGTGAAATATACTGGCAGTATTTAGGCAGATATATGAAAACATCACAAAATTAATTTAGATCCTATTGATATCTGTTCAACTTTACAACCAATCCATACAGTAATTGATTATGACTGGTCCAGATTCAAAAATAGTACTAAATACTGCGAGGTCAAAGGCTGTTGTAGGAAAGGAGTGTTGTCCCAAATTCGCCTTATAAGTTTCCTAGAGATGATAGGTAGACAGACAGACAGACAGACAGACAGACATTTGGAAACTGGGAAGAGACAGCTATTGATTATTGGAAGAAATGGATCTTTTTCCATCAAGATTTGTCAACCCCAACATGCAGACTAAACCAAGAAATCAACTTCATAGGAAGGCTAAAAATATTTTTATTAAGATTGGCTGAAGTAACAAATGGGTGGATGAGGGGTAGCAATGTCAATAGATGGACCAAACCAGGTGACATACTGTAGTTGATGGGTCTTTGACCTAGGGTGAAGAATGAAGTCTAGCCATAGCAGAATGGGTGGAGGAGACTGATCAACAAACAGTCAAGAAGGCAGGCCCAGCAGGCATTGTGGAGCACTAAGAGTATGATAACATACCAAGATCATGGTCATCCCTACATCAGCAGAAATCTACAACCATAACAGTTGTCTGTGCCACTGGATTACAGTCTCTTCTGCTGAGAGAGCATGACTATTTCTATACTATGGTTGCCCCACTTAAAACTTCCTCATGCACAGGTTTCTGTTGTGCATTTCCTCTTCATCTACAACACATCTGCAATTCATCTCATTTCCAAACCTCATTCACTGAGCTCTGTAGTGATGGGAGAATGATAAAACAACAGGTGGAAATGACCACATGGAGCAAAAACTGCACATGGATGGCCTTTGAACCAGTGGCCCTTCATTTCAGTGCCCAGACAGCAGAGATATCCAGAGAATTGGGCAGTCCTTCTTAGTATAGCATTGCCCACCCTCACATAAGGGAGGGGGTTAGAAAAGGTACCCTAAATATTGCCTGTGTCACAACATTTGGCTATGTGGCTGGCAGATCCATCTTCTTAAAGAAAAACAAATAAAAGAAAACTCGTCATTGGAGCCTGGAATGTCTATACATTGCTGGATAGAGGCAAGGTGTCAAGATCTGAAAGATGAACAGCATTCATAGCAGCCAAATTTCACCAGTATATCATCGAGATCATTGTGTTCAGTGAAACCAAGCTTGAAGATGTGGGTTCATTACAGGAAACAGCAAACGGATATGATTCTTTTGCAAAAGGAAACCATAAACCACTGTGACTCTCTATAAAAATAAGGGAAGCAAGTCAAACTTTGGAAACCACAGAGGTATCTCACTGCTGTCCATTGCAAGCAAGATCTTTGTCTACATTCTCCTAAACATTGCCATTGTCTCAGAAAGAAACCTCCCAGAGGCATAGTGTAGCTTTTGGTTAGTATGGAAAACAGCAGACATGATACTTGGTGTGAGACAAGTTCAGGAAAAATACATTGAGCAGAACAAACCACTTTACTCTGTCTTTGTTGATCTGCCAAAGGCACTTGACACTGTAAACTTGGGGGTGGGGGGCTCTCTAGAGCATGCTCAGACATTATTGATTGGGGAGGGTTTCTTACTATCTACAACTCTTCTGTTATTGCTAAACTCATGACCCATGTTACATAATATAAATGGAATTAAAATAATAATAATTGATTGCTTCAGATTTCAATGGGAGGAAATCAGGGTGTCCACAAGGACACACAACCACTGCTTACAGAATACAGATTACAAAATAACAGAGTTGGAAGGGACCTTGGAGGTCTTCTAATCCAACCTGTGCCTTTCCAGACAACTGGCTGTGGAATCTCTTCTTTAAAACCTCCAGTGATGGAGCACCCACAACTTGTACCTAATTGTTCTCACTGTCAGGAAATTTCTCCTTAGTTCTAGGTTGGATTTCTCCTTGGTAAGTTTCCATCCATTACTTCTTGTCTTGCCTTCTGGTGCTTTGGAGAATAGGTTGACTCCCTCTTCTTTGTGACAACTCTTCAAATATTGGAAGACTGTTATCATGTCACCCCTAGACCTTTTTTTTCATAAGACTAGACATACTCATTTCCTGCAACCATTCACCATATGTTTTAGTCTCCAGATCCCTAATCTTCCTTGTTGCTCATTTCTGCACTCTTTCTAGAATCTCAGCATTTTTTTTTGTATTGTGGTGACCAGAAATATATTACAAGTGTGGTCTTACCACAGCAATACAGTAGTAGCCAAAATTGTGGGAACCTTTTGGTAAAAGTGTATTTTTGAGGTTTGATGGCTAATAACACCACTTTTTTGGAGTAGTACCATAAAATTATATATCAATGGAAAGATAACATAATCAAGAATGTAATGCAACAAATTTTGATCAATTATCTGTACTGTATTCTATGAAAAGTTATAGCCAAATAACCAGAAAAAGGAAGCACAACTTGCTTAGGTTGATATCAGGTAGCTTTCCTTCATCTGATTGTAGCCAATGAGCAGGAGTGTTTAGAGAGCCAATCAGGTGTCATCTTGTTTTGGCAATGAGCCAATCAGATCACTGTAGGATTCAGTTATTGATGTCATGTATTGAAGCTGAGAGGAGGACATTTGTCAGTGCGTTATGTGATCACTATCAAGTTGGTTGGGTTTTTTGTGTTCTTTCATTTAGTGAGCTTGTAAAACATAATAAAATTAAAGTAATGGTGCAAAGAGTTGACTGGTCGCCCAGAAAGCAATATAAAATAGTATTATTAAGTGAACAAGGCTACAGTTATAAAGAAATTAGAAGAAAAATGGGTGAAAACCTAACCAAAGGTCGCATTTCTACTGTACACTTTTCCCAAAAGGTTTCCACAATTTTGGCCACTACTGTATATAGTGATAGTAATGGATCACAACACTGTACCTGTCATCTTGCAGATTTTGACCACCTCTGTAGAAACCACTGGAAGTGAGTGACATCAACATCATAGGATTCAAATTAATTGTGCAAAAAGAGTATCACCTTACACAAGTCTCCTACCTACATCATTAAACATTTTGTTTTCAGGCACAAGGGCTGCTTTTATTAGAGAAGCTTACTTATATGTGCCTTGTGAAAGAGAATTTTTGCTGAATTTTCCTGCTTCAAACTTTCCCATCAAATTAAATAATAGTTAAATTGTAGAATAAAACTTGAGTGCTGTAGAAAACGAGATGGAGAGCAATATACATATTGAGGGCATAAGTGTCTTTCATTGCATGCCATTATAAACATTGTTACCTGCTTTCATTAATATGAGAGAGGCACATTTAAGAATTCAGAATCAAATTCCATCAAGGACTTTCTGTAGTTATTCCCTACTAGCATTCATTTGGTCCGTTACTTCCACAGAGACATTTGAGATGCTGGCTTTTTCACTAAAGGACTTTGAGAGAAAAAGCTAGCGAGCATATGGTGATATATAATTTCTTTCAAGCAATCTGTGAAATAAAGGCTGGGTAAATTTCAGTCCAACTTTATCTGAAAGTCATTGGATGGATGATAGAAGGCAAACTGTGGGCCAGTTTGAGAACTTAATCCCCCTGCCACCAAATACATCCTTTGCATTATCCTCCTAGGACACTGAGGAAGTCCTTTATCCATTTTTATTTTCCATCTATGTTTTAACATGTGACCTCATCTTTCATTGAAGTGAATCAAATCACTGAAACTGTAACTTTCAGCATTCAAAGCAGGTGACCTATCAGTAAGCTGGGGAAATTCCTCTTTCCCTCTGGGTCATGAGCTCTTCTCTTTGAAGAGGCCAGAACTAAATTTTTGACCCAGCTTCATGTTTCCTGTCACTTTTGTAAATTGAGTTCTTGCTCACAGATGAGGAGAAATAGGCCTCATCTTATTCCCTTGCAAGAAAGAGACCAAAGTCAATTTAATATAAGTGCCCTACTGGATCAGAACAAAAGGCTCTAACCCAGCAACATGGGTCAGAGGGAATGACTACATGATGAAAGGAACAGAATAGTAGGAGTTCTTCTCTCAAGTGGTGTTATTCAGAAAAACAATGTCTCTTTTAAAAAGAGAGAGAAAGAGAAAGACGCTTTACAGCTAATAGTCCTTGAGAAGTGGTTTAATCTCCTTTAATGCCATCTAGGCTAGTGGCCAGCAGCATACTGTGTGACTGCAATTAATTATGTCTTGAATGAAAAATGTCCAATCTAAATTTATCTGCCAAACAATTTCATTGGGCAAACTCAAACTTTACTATTATTTGAGAGGAAGAACTCTTGGATCATCCCATCCTTTTTGTAATGAACTAAAGGTAGACTGTCCTGAGAGTAACACATTTGTACAAAGCCTTCCATATAGCTGCATGTTCAGAAGTAAAGGTTCTTTTTTCCCCCATAATCCAGAAAATAAAGTTATTGATTGTAAGATTTGTCCAGCTCTAGAATAAGATAGGTGTCTAATTATATTTTGGAGGGAGGAGTTTGTCTATCAGATCTGGGCTATAAAATCCGTACTACCTAGACTGCAGCAATCACAGGTAATTCTCGACTTATGACAACAATTGAGCCCAACATATCCATTCCTAAGTGAGGCAGTTGTTGAGTGAATTGCACCTTGTTTAATGATCTTTTCACCTGTTGTTAAGCGAATTACTGCACTAGTTAAATGAATCTGACTTCTCCCATTGATGTTGCTTGTTCTATATTGTCTGGGAAGGTTACAGATGGTGATCAAATGATCCCATTTGACAGTGCAACTGTCATAAATATGTGCCAGTTGCCAAGCACTCCAATTTTGATCACATGACCATGGGGATGCTGCAACGGTCATAAGTGTGAAAATTGGTCATAAGTCCCTTTTTTAAAATGCTGTTGTAATGTCAAATGGTCACTAAACAAATGGCTGTAAGCTGAGGATTACCTGCAAATACAGAAAACTCCAATCCTTTTCTGCCATCTAGCTAGTATCTGGATTTTTGCAGCTCAGGTCTGGTAGCCCTTGAGAGAAAGGAATGCAGTGGATCCCTAATCTAAACAGCAACCAATACACAGAAGTGAAACACTGGAAGCTGCCTTATAGCAGATCAGATTCTTTGTCTATCTTGCCAAAGTCTCAAGGAAGATTTTTCAAGCCCAACTTGGAGATTTTAGTATAGATGTGGGATTTTCTGTGGGTAAATAATTTCCTTTACCTCTCAAGTACAGATATATTAGCAAGACCAATAGGACAACTGTACCTTCACTGTGACTCTGACAATAAGCTGGATGCTATTACCAAGAGCATTTTTTTCCTTGATCTGGGAATCTCAATCTTCTCCAAACATACTGTGCAGTACAGATAGTCCTTGACTTACCACCACAATTGAGTCCAAAATTTTTGTTGCCAAGCGAGCCATTTGTTAAGTAAATTTTGCCCCATTTTACGACCTTTCTTGCCACAGTTGTTAAGTGAACCACTGCAGTTGTTAAGTTAGTAGCATGGTTGTTAAGTGAATCTGGCTTCCCCATTGACTTTGCTTATCAGAAGGTCGCAAAATGGAACACTGCAACTGTCATAAATGCATGCCAATTGCCAAACATCCAAATTTTGATCACGCGATCATGGGGATGCTACAACAGTCGTAAGTGTGAAAAATGGCCATAAGTCCTTTTTTTGACTGATCTAACTTTGAACAATCACTAAACGAACTGTTGTAAGTACAGGACTACCTGCAATCCTTTCTCTCAGATTACCCTGCAATTCATCAGCAATTCACAAGAGTATGACTGAGTGAAAGGCAGTGGAGTGCTAGGGGCAAGGCCAGACCATTATCCTTCCAGATGCTCCCTTCTTAAGGAAATGGGTGGGGTCATCTCGTATGTTGCCCAAAAGGATTAAGTTGATTGTGGGGATGTTGTTGTCTGTTTGGAACTATCCCTTGTCTCTCAGCTTTGAACCGACTGTACGGTAAATTGATTAATCATGAAATTTAGCTATCATACTATCTTTTGCTCAACATGACCTATTAAACAAATCATGATAAATCATAAGCCATGGTTTACAAATCACAACAACCACTGAATCAAAATGGACCAAAGCAAATTATGTCTTAGCCAGTGAGTGACCTTAATTACTCTGAGGTCTAAGTGGATCCATGGTCATGTCATGTCATGTCATGTCATGATAGCAGCTGAAGTACATATATATATAGGGACGCGGTGGCTCAGTGGGTTAGGATGCTGAGCTTGTCGATCAGAAGGCCGGCAGTTTGGCGGGTCGAATCCTGAGTGCCGCGTAGCAGAGTGAGTGCCTGTTACTCGTCCCAGCTTCTGCCAACCTAGCAGTTCGAAAGCATGTAAAAAATGCAAGTAGAAAAATAGGGACCACTACGGTGGGAAGGTAACAGCGTTCTGTGCGCCTTTGGCATCTAGTCATGCCAGCCACATGACCACGGAGACGTCCTTGGACAAGCGCTGGCTCTTTGGCTTTGAAACGGAGATGAGCACCGGCCCCTAGAGTCGAAAACGACTAGCACACATGTGCGGGGGAACCTGTACACACACACACACACACACACACACACACATATATATATATATATATATATATGCTGCCGGCGTCAACTTCCCATCGCCCCGTGCACTCCCACAGAGAGGGTCTCCTCAGGGTGCCGTTGGTCAGGGAGTGCCAGCTGGCGGCCCCCAGGGGGAGAGCATTCTCTGTAGGCGTGCCTGCCCTCTGGAATCAGCTGCCTGTGGAGCTCTGGATGGCTCCCGACCTTCGCTCTTTTCGCCGTGACCTGAAAACCTGGTTATTCAAGCTTGTCAGCCTGGACTGAGGGATTGGGGTTTTAAATTTCATAATTTAATTTATTTTGGTTGGGGCTAAATTTAATTTAATCTATTTTTAACTTTTGTATGTTATATTTTAATTGCCCTGTACACCACCCTGAGTCCCTCGGGAGAAGGGTGGTATATAAATCTAATAAATAAATAAATAAATAAATAAATAAATAAATAAATAAATAAATAAATAAATAAATAAATAAATAAATCTTCATACAGAGGTTTTCCTTTACTATATAAACCTTCTTCAAATATTCAGAAATGTGTGTGGGGCTTCCAAATAGAAGATTGGAGGCATCTTGTAATCTCATCCTTTTCTGTCCCCAACCTCCATGCATTCAGCCAATAGTTCAATCATCCAAATGATCCAGGAATACACTAAGAGCTGTAATCAGTGCAGTAGTTAACTTCACTATGTTGCTCTAGAAATGAATGCAGCTCATCTTCAGATATCTGGTTGAATGTACAAAATCAAGAAGAGCTGCAAGCCTGGTCTTCTTCTCCATCCAATTTCACAAGAGTGGGATATACTACACATTGTATATTTACGCAAGCTTTTTCATGGTCTATCCATTTCACCTTTTACATGTGCTAGGAAAGCACTTGAGAATGAGATACGTAACCCTGCCTCATAGGATGACGTTTATTTATTTATTTATTTATTTATTTATTTATTTATTTATTTATTTATTTATTTATTTATTTATTTATTTTATTTGTATACCGCCCTTCTCCTGAAGGACTCAGGGCGGTGAACAGGGCAATACATATTAAAAAAACAAGATACAAAAATTAAAAAACGATTAAACAAATGCCCATGAATAAGTTAAAACACATTAAAATTGATTAAAACATATTAATAAAACCCAACCACGATGTTGTCGTGTTTGGTAGAGTATAGTATTCATATATTGGATTGTCTATTTTTTTTTATTTTTATCCCTTCTAGAATTCGATAAGCTACTCATTTAGCTTAAATAAGCTAAATAAAAAAGTGAAGGGTTGAGCCACTGCATTTCCACTAAGCACACAAAATCCATAACTCAGAAGGTAGATGAACCAGGCCTTAATTTGCAAACAATCTTCAATAATTAGATGATTTGGGTAACAGAGCTTTATAGTCCTCCTACCACATAAATTAATGGATTAGCATCTTGTAATTCATCTGCAAATAACAGAAGCAAAATCTGTTTATCCCAAATGGAAATGGGGGGAGGGGCATGAAAAAGTGTCACAGTTTAGTAACTATAGAATTTACATAAAAATTAAAAACAAAAATCCAGAACCAAGAGGCCTCTTTGCTGAGCTGTTTAGGTGTGGGAATACAATCTGCCACTTCACTGTTAAGCCCCATCCTTATTTAGATTTATCTTTCCCCTCTGTGGATGATTATAATCAAAATCAGGAACCCATAGCCACAGCTACAGATACTTGTTTGAAATCCATCTAGTCTCTTGTTACAGGAAAAGATTGGAAAATCTTTGAATCAAAATGTGAACATGCATTTCTTTGATTATAACGTACTATTGAACTGCAAGAAGCTGAAAGACTCTCTGTCCCACGAGATATGGTCTTCTCATATCTAGGTTCTCATTCTTTTACTACAGGTAGTCCACATTGAGCAACCACAGTTGGGACTGGCAATTTAGTCATTAACTGAAGCAGTCGCTAAGTGAAACCACAACTGTGCTTAATGTCTGACTTCAGTCTTCCTTTGCTTTGCAGACCTGCAAAGGTCATAAATATGAGGACTGGTCACAAAATTACTTTTTCATGACTGTCATAACTGTGATGAGTCACTGTACGAGGCAGTCACTAAAGGAGGAGTATGTGTACACATTAAATTCCACCCTTTGAGGAAAATTTTTCACAGACTGCCATCCATGCAAAATCAGTGTTTGTGTTTGTGCTGCTGTAATTTATGGCACTAGAAATATGGGCATCTGCTCTTCAAATAAACTACATTTTAAAATCTGTATCACCCAAATAGCTCATTTTCATTAGAAATTCCTTTCTTCCTTTTTTTTCTTTTGCATTCCCACTGAGCAGACATTCACACAAGTAGCAAAAGTAGTGAATAGAATAAATAGAGAGACGCTTCAAGACAAGCTAAGTCTTATATATGGAAATGCACTTGAACCTGTAAAAATAAACTATACAAAAGGAAAGTATGATTTCTATAAGCGGCAGCAAACTGTATACTTGCTGGGTACAAAGTCAAGTCTTTTATTATTTTCTCCCTTTTTTGCAAGTATCTCAAGTCATTAATTTAAACTTGCTCGACAATTTTGCACTGCACCTATCTGGCAGCCTAGGTCTTCAAAACCTTGCTAGCTATCTTTAGAAAGTCTAGGAATGTGTTCATCCCTTTGAAACCTGACCCCAGGATCTTCCATTTCCAACTGTAATCTGATGTCCTTTGACAGGTAATAATACACTTTCAGCTTACAAATAACACTGACATGGAGCATTTGGGTCATTCTCCAAGCAGATCTTTAACTCTCTTAAGGTTTTTCTCTTTCATTCTCTGCCTCCAAAGACTGACCGATGCCCAATATGGCATGGGACCTACATCCCTTCTGGCTTCTTTTTATACCAGTCATGTTGAAAGAAACAAAGAAATGGGTGAGAAAAGGCAAAAGGCAGTGCAATGTGGTTGAGTTTGGACTCAGAAATCTATGCAAATATTCCTCAGAGGAATGGGGCTAATACACGGCTAGTAGCCTGGCAAAATTTATACAAGGGCTCCAATCATTGGAATAGGTTAAGCAGCTACTATGATTTGTACAAGTGGCTCGGGTCTTTTTCAACAACATCTGGATCCTATCATAGGGAAGTGCCATTAGAAGGGTTAGTAGACTCACCACGCAGTTCCATATCCTTTATCGAAAAGTGTCTCCTTAGATGGCAGTGTGGCTCTACTCTCCTGGAATTAGCCCCAATGCTGACCTCCGTAACAGAAGCAGGAATACAGTAATGCAACTTTCAGCAGAAACCAAAGAACTGCTAAACTCCTGGGTAGCCATCTTTTCAACTTCCCACAATGCAGTGCTGCAAAACATTCCCTGTTGGGTATTCTGTGTCACAGTAATATAGCATAGTTTACAAACCACCATGGCCAATTTGACATATCTGTTAGACTAGGAGATCTATGAGATCTGGGTAGCATAAAATCCAAATTATCCTGAGAGGGCAGACAAGAGCTAGCTTTTTCCCCCTTTTTTAATCTTTTCATCGCCATCTAATTGGGCTCCATGGTTCTCTGCGGAGCTCCGGGAGATGAAGCATCGGAGACGGGGTCTAGAGAGCGGTTGGAGGTCCAGCCAATCTGAATCTGACCGATTGCAGTTAAGAACCTTTATAAGGTCTTATCTTGCGGCGATGAGGACGGCGAAGTCTAATTACTTCGCTGCCCTCATTGCGTCCGCAGATAATCGCCCGGCCGCCCTGTTTAGGATGACTCGCTCCCTCCTTAACCAGGAGGTGAGGGAGGATCCCTTACAGGGACGAGCCGAGGAGTTTAGTCATCATCTGGCGGACAAAATCGCTCAGATCCGGGCCGGTCTGGACTCTGACTGGGCAGAGTCTGATGTGGAGGAATCGGACGGTCTTGAGCATGTTATCTGGACTGAGTTTGATCCTGTTTCCCCTGATGATGTGGACAGGATCATGGGGAGGCTGAGCACCACCACCTGTTTGTTGGATCCGTGCCCCTCCTGGCTGGTTTATGCGGCCCGGGAGGAGACACGAGGCTGGTTCCAGGCAGTAATAACTGCTTCTTTGAAGGAGGGTGTCTTTCCTGCCGCCTTGAAGGAGGCGGTGGTGAGACCCCTCCTCAAAAAGCCTGTCCTGGACCCGGCTGTTTTAAATAACTATCGTCCAGTCTCCAACCTTTGCTTTTTGGCGAAGGTTGTTGAGAGTGTGGTGGCGCATCAGCTTCCTCTGTTCCTGGAGGAAACTGATTATCTGGACCCATACCAATCGGGTTTCAGGCCCGGATACAGCACGGAGACGGTATTGGTCACGCTGGTGAATGATCTCTGGCGGGCTCGGGACAGTGGTTGTTCCTCTGTCCTAGTCCTATTAGATCTCTCAGCGGCTTTTGATACCATTGACCATGGTATCCTACTGCGGCGTCTCAGGGGGTTGGGAGTGGGAGGCACTGTTTAACGGTGTTGACAGGAGGGCAGAGATCCGCCCCGAGGCCTCTCGTTTGTGGAGTTCCTCAGGGGTCGGTTCTCTCGCCCCTCCTGTTCAACATCTATATGTATTATATGTAAATAGTTCCATTAAAGTGTTAACAATAGTTCACTAAGACAATGACAATAGAAACATGAGGTAAAGCGTTTGACAGCCGAACACGCGGGAGTTTTGACAGCTGTCAAAACTCCCTAACAATGCGCAGGCGCAACCGGCTGACAGCTCTCAGCTGTCAGAGCAATACAGAGCCGCCCAGCCACGAGGAGCCGAGCTGTCAGATGCTCCGCGAAGCTGATTGGAGCGGAAAGCAAAGCGGGAAAAGACCTGCCACTGATTGGACCAGCCGGCCGGCTGCAGACTATATAAAGCCGAACCTTCCTGTAATTAGTTGCTCTGTTCTAAATAAACCTGTTGAAGTTACCAGCTGTTTTTGAGTGGTCTGTCAGCCACTTCACTGGCGACGAAGGTGGGATCCGCTTCCCAGAGCTGAAGTCACGGCCAGGAAGAGAGTTCCCGGCCGGCGGAGCTAGTCACTGGAAGTTTTAACTTCCATAGCGGAGCGGACCACCGGACCCAGACAGTATGGCCAATTTTGGACGCGTGAGGGAGTTTGACACCCGCCACCCAGAGCGATGGGAGTCGCATCTGGGGCAGGTCGAGGGATTCCTCCTCGTCAGTAAAATTACGGATGACAGAGCCAAAGCCGCAGTGCTCCTCTACATCAGCGGTCCCCTGGTCTACGATGCTGCTGTAGGGCTATTCAGCCCAGTGCCGATCACCGAGGTCCCGTACACCGAGCTCACCGACCGGCTCAACAAACACTACATGCCGGCCCGCTCGGAACTGTACTGGTGGGTACAGTTTGCCCAGCGAAGACAGCGGCCGGACGAAGCTGCGAATGACTTCATCACAGGAGTCCGGCACGCCGCGCGTAGCTGCAACTTCCCTGACCTGGAAGATCGGATCCGGGACCAAGTGGTCATCGGGTTGAGGGACGAACGCCTCCAGAAAAAAATCACATCTAAACCCGACATGACCCTCGCCGAGGTCTCCCGGGAGATCTTGGCGTACGAAGACAATCACAGGAGAACCCTTGCCCGAACTACGGCCGAACCCCAAGGAAGCGTCCATCAGGACGAAGCGTCCTTCAGTGATGAAGAATCCATAGATCTGACAGACACCGACGCATTACAATGCCGGATGGAGAGGCGACAAAACCAACGGAGTGACAACAATGACCGTCCTAAACCTAGGAACCTCATTCCAGCTCAAAGGGAACAACGCAACAACTGTGCCAGCTGCGGGGGCAACCATGCCCGGGCCAACTGCCGGTTCCGGAACGCGAAATGCCACAATTGTGGTAAGACTGGCCACATCAAACCCGTCTGCTGAAGCCGCCCCCGCAACAACCTGCATGAAGTGGAGGCTAACCCCCCAGGTACGAACACCCACCGAGCCAGTAAGGGAAAGACCCCAGAAGGGTTAGTGGAGGCGGTAGACAGGGTGCACCACTTAAGCCCTAAGGTAAAAATTAAAACGAAGCTTCAGGGAGTCTACTGTGACATGGAGGTGGACTCTGGGTCAGCAGTAACCCTAATCTCGTTTAAAACGTACAGGGAAATCTGCCAGCGCAGTAAAAATACAATACTTTTAGAACCCCCGCATGTACAGCTAGCTGACTACCAGAAAACCCCTATACAGCTTAAGGGTAAAGCCAAAGTTTGGGTATAGTATAAAAAATTCAAGGGGCACCTAGAGGTGATAGTTACCCAAGGGGATCGCACAAATTTAATAGGGCTAAATTGGTTTAGCCCCTTAGGCATTGCCATTACTGGCGTCAATGCAGTGCAAACTTCGAACCTCGAAGCCGTCTGCAGAAAATATGCAGACGTCTTCGATGGCTCGTTGGGTAAATATACAGGTCCCCCCATCTCCCTCAACCTAAACCCCACCATACAACCTGTCAGAATTAGGGCCAGGAGGGTTCCATTCGCCCTCAAACAAAAAATCGAGGACGAGCTGGAACGCCTTGTCAAGCTAGGGGTTTTAGAACCTACTGAGGGGGGGAAGCTGGGAAACCCCCATCGTAACCCCCGTAAAACCTAACGGGCAAATTAGATTATGCGCTGATTATAAAGCGACCCTAAACCTAGCGCTCAACGCCCACACTTACCCCATTCCAGCGGTGAGAGACATCCTCGCCTCCATCCGCTCCAGCGCCATTTTCGCAAAATTAGACCTCACGCAGGCGTACTTGCAATTGCCTGTAACCAATGACACTGCGGTCGCCCAGACAATTGTCACACACCGCGGAGCATTTAAAGTGACAAGATTGCAATTCGGCATTTCGGCAGCCCCGGGCATATTTCAAAGCATCATGGAAAAAACCTTAAAAGGGATCCCCGGGGTTTGCCCCTAATTCGACGATGTGCTCATCGCCGGGGAAACAGAAGCCATTCTAGCTGACAGGTTGTCAGCTGTGCTAGATCAGTTCAGAACAGCCGGGTTTAAGCTAAAAAGGGAAAAGTGTTCCATAGGAGTTCCCTCTACGGAATTCCTTGGGTACAGAATTGACGCCCAGGGCATCCATCCCACGAATGAGAAACTTAAAGCCATCCAATCAGCCCCCAGCCCCAAGAACAAACAAGAACTCCAGGCGTTTTTGGGGCTATTAAATTTCTATCACGCCTTCCTTCCGCATAAGGCTACAATTGCAGAACCGCTACATAGACTATTAGATAAAGGCACCCCCTGGGCCTGGACAAGGACACACGAAAATAGCTTCCAGTCACTTAAGAACATCATTTGCAAAAGCTCCACAGTCACCTTGTTTAAAGAGGACGTTCCCGTTTGCATCGCTTGCGATGAGTCCCCGTACGGGATAGGAGCCGTCTTAAGACACCTTGACCAGGACGGCACGCAAAGACCTATCGTTTTTTATTCCCGGACCCTTACCAAAGCCGAAAGGAATTACGCGCAAATTGACAGGGAGGCACTGGCCATTGTCGCCGGCGTGAAAAAATTTCACAACTACCTGTATGGTAGACCTTTCACAATCTTCACCGACCACAAACCCCTATTAGGCATATTCACCTGGGACAAAACAACCCCTCAAATATTGTCCCCTAGAATCCTGCGCTGGTCCACCTTTTTATCAGCATACTCCTACAAATTGATACACAAGCCGGGAAGGGAACTGGGACATCCAGACTGCCTGAGCAGACTTCCTATACAACGACACGACCCCGACCCAGCCCCTGCAGGCAACATATTGGCTATCTCTGAATTACCAGAGTGCCCTCTCACAGCCAAAATCATTGCTGTCAACTCTGCTAAGGATAAAATTCTCAGCAGAGTCCTGCGGTGGGTCACGGCAGGATGGCCACATAAATGCCCGGAAGAAATCTTCCGGCCCTTTTTCACCAAACAATTAGAACTAACATCACATCTAGGCTGCCTCCTATGGGGAAACAGGGTGGTGATACCACACAAGAACACACAACAAACATTAAAAACCCTTCATGAAGGACACCCTGGAATGGTAAAAATGAAGTTGCTTGCTAGAAGCTATGTGTGGTGGCCAGGTATCGATAAGGACATAGAGGACCACGTAGGGGGATGCTACACTTGCCGGTTAAACAGAAGCGAGCCGCCCCACGCCCCAGTCCACAAATGGGAAACTACAAAAAACCCATGGTCCCGCATCCATCTAGATTTCGCAGGACCGGTACGAGGGCAGAATTTCTTAATAATTGTAGATAGTTATTCAAAATGGCTCGAGGTGGTACCCCTAAATAAAACAACAACGAACTCCACTATACAAGCATTTAGAAGGGTTTTCGCATCACACGGCCTCCCAGACGTCATAGTTTCCGATAACGGACCACAATTCACTTCTCGTGAATTTCAGATGTTCATAGAGGAACTCTATTAGACTGGTGACATCAGCGCCATTCCACCGGTCGACGAATGGCATGGCAGAGATAATGGTAAGATCCACCAAAGAGGCACTTAAAAAGTTTATAAAAGGAGACTGGCACCGGCGGCTCAGCCAATTCCTCCTGGCCCAGCACACCACACCGTGCACCACCACAGGCAAGACGCCGGCTGAACTACGGTGGGGCAGGAGGCTAATAACAAGGTTAGATCGATTGCACCCAGACAGAACGCCAACTGACCAAGAACCACCACCCCCATCACCACGAACCTTTTCACCTGGCCAAACCATCTGGGCCAGGAGTTATTCCGGCACCCAGAAATGGATACAAGGGGTCATAATAAAACAAACGGGACCCATTTCATACCTAATTCATTCTGACACAGAAGGACAGCTACGACGACACGTCGATCAGCTTCGAAACCGCAAACCACAAAACGCACCCCCGCCACCACCACCACCACCACCACCAGGAGAACAACACCTCTGCATGCCACCCTTCATACCAGACGACCCGACTCCGCCCCACGACGAGGCAAGACCACCACTACCGCAGGAGGAAGGGGAGCCTGAAAATGAGACACCCCCACGACGATCCAACCGAATTAAGAAAGCACCTGCCTACCTCCAGGACTACGAATGGGGAGGCAGCAACAGACAAATACAAAGGGGTGAAAATGATCCAGGGGAAGGGTAAGGGGTGTATTATATGTAAATAGTTCCATTAAAGTGTTAACAATAGTTCACTAAGACAATGACAATAGAAACATGAGGTAAAGCGTTTGACAGCCGAACACGCGGGAGTTTTGACAGCTGTCAAAACTCCCTAACAATGCGCAGGCGCAACCGGCTGACAGCTCTCAGCTGTCAGAGCAATACAGAGCCGCCCAGCCACGAGGAGCCGAGCTGTCAGACGCTCCGCGAAGCTGATTGGAGCGGAAAGCAAAGCGGGAAAAGACCGGCCGCTGATTGGACCAGCCGGCCGGCTGCAGACTATATAAAGCCGAACCTTCCTGTAATTAGTTGCTCTGTTCTAAATAAACCTGTTGAAGTTACCAGCTGTCTTTGAGTGGTCTATCAGCCATTTCACTATATGAAGCCGCTGGGTGAAATCATTCGTGGTTTCGGGGTGGGGTATCATCAGTATGCTGATGATACCCAACTTTTTCTTTCCACCCCGAACCAACCCAGCGATGCCCTCGCCGTGATGTCCCGTTGCCTGGAGGCGGCCCAAGTCTGGATTGGGAGAAACAGGCTTCGTCTCAATCCCACCAAGACTGAGTGGCTGTGCATATCGGCATCTCGGGCTAACCAGACTATTCCACCTCTAACGATGGGGGGTGAGGTGTTACCCCCTGTTGATAGGGCTCACAACTTGGGCGTCCTCCTGGATTCACGACTCAATTTTGAAGACCATATAGGAGCCGTGACCAGGGGGGCTTTTGCCCAGGTTCGCCTGGTGCACCAGTTGCGACCCTATCTGGACCAAGATGCCCTACGCACAGTCACTCACGTGCTCGTGACCTCCTGTTTAGACTACTGCAACGCTCTCTACATGGGGCCACTCGGAGGCTTCAGCTGGTGCAGAATGCGGCCGCGCGAGTTGTGATGGGGGTTTCCCGATACTTCCATGTAACACCTCTACTCCGTGAGCTGCATTGGCTCCCGGTTGCCCTCCGGGTGAGATTCAAGGTGCTGGTGATGACCTATAAAGCCCTAAATGGCTTGGGTCCGGGATATCTAAGGGAACACCTGCTGCCGGCATCAAGCTCCCTTTGTCCAGTGCGCTCCCACAGAGAGGGTCTTCTCAGGGTGCCACCGGTAAGAGATTGCCGGCGGATGACACCCAGGGATAGGGCCTTCTCAGTGGGGGCGCCTGCCCTTTGGAACCAGCTGCCAGTGGAGCTTAGGACTGCCCCTGACCTCCGTTCATTCCGCCGGGACCTGAAGACCTGGCTCTTCGAGCTCTCTGGCCCAGGCTGAGAATTTTAATTTTAATTTTAACTGGGGTTTTATTTGTTCAGGGACGGATATAATTTTTTTAAATTGTTTTTAAGTTTTGTATTTTTGTTTTTAATCACCCTGTAAACCGCCCTGAGTCATTCGGGAAAGGGCGGTATATAAATGTAATAAAATAAATAAATAAATAATGGAACTGGCAGTCCAGCGCATTTAGTTCTAACTAAGTCATTATGGAGTTTGCTTGGTTTTGTCTTAATATGCTGCCAGGGATTCTCAGCCATAGTCTTCTCCCAGTGACTTTTCAGTTTGCTATTTGAACCATCTGTGCTCTTAATTTTGGTGTGCTTCTCCAAGGAGGACTGTGATTCTATGTGTTTAAACATATTTGAATGAACAGATATATAGAGATATAAACCAATGGAAATTGAAATGAGGTATAACTAACAAGGAATGATGACAATACCTGACAACTATACACTTGTCCAAATCCTATCTTATTGGTTTGTACTATATTAAAACTGATTTGTCAGGGAACATCAAGTAAAATATATGGCTACTTAAGGGAGAATCAACTGTAGTGTGAGGGTATTGTTTTTGTAAAGATTTTTTTTTCCTGGAGAAATGGGGAAAGAGAATTCCCCTATTACCGTCTTTTGATAGTTTTTCTACAACACATTAAAAGGATATATTTCAACAAATTGATGCTTCTGTAGTAGAGTGGGAGAAAGAGCTGAGCTCAAATTTTGAGCTGAGAACCAAGCAAGCAATTCCCCATCTTACCCTGCCTGGTATTTTCCCAAGAATTCTGGGAATTATAATCCCAACACATCTGGAGAACAATATAATTGCATATTGAACCTGGGATGCTCAATGCCTATAAAAAACACTTTTTAAAAAAAATATTGGGGAAAGCAGTGGAAGTTATTATGCTCTTTGTAACAGAAATATCACATGAAGTATCTGATAGGAGTCAGATATGGCACTGATAAATTATTCAAGTTAGCATCCTCTATTTTCCAGTAATAGATTTTGCCATTTCTTGAGAAATCTCAATATTTGTTTTTCCCTTAAAGTGGTCCATCCGTCTGTCCGTGTCTGTCTGTCTGTCTGTCTGTCTGTCTGTCTGTCTGTCTGTCTGTCTGTCTGTCTGTCTGTCTGTCTGTCTCTCTCTCTCTCTCTCTCTCTCTCTCTCCCTAGCTATCTATCTATCTCCATTCATTCATCCATCCATCCCACTAAATGATAATGTGGATTTTCGGTTTTTCACCCTAACTCTTGGTGAATCTGATCATTGTAATCTGTGGAACATAGTTTCTTCCTTCTTAATAGTAAAACCTGGAAACATCCAATTGTGGGAAGAGGAGTTAAAAAGGCAAGCTGACAAAAGTGATCTTGCAATGCAAGCTCTCTTCCTTTGTACAGGTAGTCTTTGACTTATGTCCAGCTGCTTAGCGACCAAAGTTATGCCAGAACCCCCCCAGAGCTACTTATGACCCAGTTTCAAAGTTCTAATGGTCCTTCGTTTATGTGATCCCATTTGGTTATTCACTTCCAGTTTCCAGCAAAAACTGTCCATTAGGTACAATGGATTCATTTAATGACCATTATGTTCACTTAACAATCATTTCCCCCCCCTCAAAATTGGGTGTGATCATGTGATGACCTGCTTAATGACTGCTGTGACTTACGACCATAATTCTGGGCTCAATTACAATCATGAGGACTATCTATAGATGTATCGATGTTAAAGGTCGCTGGGAGTGCTGCAGGATGAAAATTAAATAAAGAAATAGGGCTGGATTTGTATTATAACACTTCATGTGCCATCTTGCTTTTTTCTGACTGAGACATCCACATAGACAGGCATAGAAAGGGAGGGAGGGACTCATCCCACCTGAAAAAGCACTCCTGGAAAATCCCTTTTTAATGTAGAGGGACTATTATCTAGTTTAGTAGCCCTTTGTGGGACAACCAGGCAAATATAGCAGAAATATTGTAGCAGAAGCAGACAGGTTCATGGGCTTAGCACAATCATCCAAGTCAGCAAGGGAGCATGCAAGATTCCAAAATCAGATTATTTCATCATGTCCCAAAGAAATCAAGCAAAATTATGGGAAAACCTCATTCAGTTCCATACATTCTGAACAAAGCAAAGGATTTATAAGACCAGCCAGAAAAAGAAAGAATACTTTTGTGAAGCATATACTAGTCATTATTTATGAAGGTACTGTGAGGAATAAGACAACTGCACAACTTCAAAGAAACTTCAAAACCTCCTGAGTGCTAATAAGCTCCTGGTCCAGTCCAGAACCCTGGGAGAGAGCAATGAAAACAAAATTATTTGTTTCAGTTTTCTATTTAGCTTTTTTTTACTCCCATATAATCTGCCCTTTGCTGTGAGTGACTATTTCAGTAGAATTGGTAGGCAGCCATTTTCTAGATGGTTAAATAGGTAAGAAATCTGCATCTGGATATGGGAAAGCAAATCCCCTCATCCACTGCTTTGGAGGAAAAAAGAGCCTAGATCCCATCCCTGAGCAATCCTGGCAATTTACTCTCTTTTCACTGAGTAGAGATGGCAGTTCTGACAAGGGTGAAATGTTCTCCCCAGCACTTGTCATCTTTCAAGAAGCTCAAGGTTCACTTAGTTCACCACTTTATGGATATACCAATATTCCACTATGCAGTTGCAGAAAATATTGCAAGGGACAATGGAAGAAAAAAAAAATGTTTTGATGACTTAGCCCAGAGAATTTTGCAGTTTGGTCTCAGGCGTTGCTTCTATAATAATTGGGAAGCAACAATGATTTCTGAAGTTTCTATAGAACAGTGGAGTGGTGAGGGGGGGAAAAAAAGCATGGTGTTGGCTGTCCTTGCCATTCAATACATCAAGCAGCAAATAAGGGGAAGAAACTCTTTTCTTTGACCCACATGATTTTCTAATGGCTCTTATATCTTTCCGGAGACTGTGCCAAATGAGCACACTGCAAGTCGGTGGTTAAATGTGTCTTGCTTTCTTGAAAGACTCCTCAATGCTATTTCTTATCCGACTACATTGCTGATAATCAGCCCCTTCCACCCAAGCACTTCAGACAGGAGGACCCACTTAAGTCATTTGGAACTCAGAAGAGCAAATATATGCAAGGGATCAGTGTATAAAGTGTATATTTGGTTTCCGCATGTGGTGAAGAGGAAGCTAATATCACACTGATTTGTTTTGATGGTTTTGTGATTTATGTATTTGGTTTTAGATTCACTGTGGATATTTTTAATTTATATAGATCTTCAGGTTGTTGTTGCTGGTCTCAGTAAATCACAAAGAACTGGGTAACTTTAGTGGGTATAAATGTTGCTGCTGTTCTCAGTAAACCACTAAGAACTGGATAACTTTAGTGGGTATAAATATAATAAATAAATAAATAAATAAATAAATAAATAAATAAATATCCCCCCCCCAATCTGAGAATGTCAATATGTAGAGAAATCTATGATCTACTGACCAAATTCAGTCATGATGAAGTAATATATAGCTCTGAATTAGGATGTTTTATTAGATCCTCTGACACATTATTTGTTGTCAGACTATTTGCGGGACCACCTGTCCCCACCTCTAATGCTCTCTAGGGAGTGGTCAGATAAGAGACGGCATAGTCTGCAGCTGGACAGTGGGCGAGGCAAGAGGCTCAGAAGGGACCCTTTCTAATTTCTCAGGGTGTAAAGGAATCGGGGGGAGGGGCAATTGTACTTTCAGACTTGTAAAATTATGTTAATGTAGCTTTAAAATGAATAGAATTAGTTCAAACCAGTATTTTTTACTTTCTAGACCACCTTGTAAAGCTGACATCATCCTACCTGATCAGATAGGGTAGAACACATTCTAGATCCCTTCCCTGAAATTTTGCCATGTAGAGGGACCTTGGAGTCTGCCTTCTGGTATGAAACACCCTCTCCTTCTCAGGGATTCAGCATCCTCCACCATTTTAGCCTTTAGATTCAGAAGACCATTGAGACCTGGCTTTTTGTCTACGCCCCGGGATAGAATGAGGATACCTGAAGACAGTTATGAGGCATTCGACGAGATGGTTGAAGGACCAGGTTTTTGTTCTCATTTTATGATTACTAGGTTTTATTGTTATTGGAAGTTGCCGAGAGTTGTGTTTAAGATGGATGGCCATACAAATCTTTTAAGTCAATAAAATAAACGAGTACCTGTTAGAGAATAGGGCTGCATAACCATCTAGTTCAAAGATCTGATTCAAAGGCAATTCAATCAAATCTCCAATTTTAACTGACATTCCAAATTAAATCAGAAATAAAATCAAATGATTAAACCAATTTGAATTGAAGGCCTTCAAATAGATTTTGATGTGGCACATGCACAAAACAGAGTTTTTCTAAATTAATTCAGACATCCATGTTGAACTGATTGTTTAATGGATTTCCTAACTGAATCGCCAATTCAGTTGGAATCAGAATTTTTACATCCATGCTGGTGAACAAAAATGCTAGATGGTGTGCTGATATCACCAAGGAACATATTCAGAAGTCAGACTTGTTTATACTTTTTGTTGAAACTTCTCCCATGCAGTAATGCTTTGTGTGAAGGTATTTTCAATGTGGTTAGAAGATATATAACCATTTGTATATTTTAGTCAGAATACTTCCAGAATTTCCAATAACCTTCTAAGCTTGCATTTTTTTCTGACATGTCTTGTCCTCGACTTGCTTTTCCACAATCTTTCAAGCCAATCCTTGTGGCCTAAACAATATCCAAAGAGTCTTGGATCTCCACTCATCCAAGATACTGCACTCGGGATGACTGACCTGTCATTCACTAATTCCCTTAACTCCTTCCATTTCTCCTACTTTTCCCTCCTGCACTGCTTTTGCAGTAAAAATCTGGGGCTAATATTGGAACTGGAGCCTCGTGGAGGGTTTCTAATCAAAACAAGGTAGTTTAGACTAGCCACGCATTTTACTTCACATTCCTAAGAACCTGTACCAAATTACTCTAATCTATTTTAGGATTCAGAGTATTCTGTCAAGCTCTCATAATGTTGGGTTTTTTTCACCCTAATATACACTTATCTTTTTTCCATTTTTTTCTCTCCTTTCATATGTTGCTTTCAAATTCATTTTGTAAAGAGTCACATGCCATTCTGTATCTCTGTGCCTTTCTTTCTAACACCACTGCATCAACACAGGCATGAAAATAGCTTTTCCAGATTATGCCTCTTAAAAATAAAAGCAATGTATTCTTGATCTGATTGAATCACAGTATGCCACAAGTCTCTGTATACAAAGAGATAAAAACCCCATTTGCTCTCTATCACCCTGAAGCATGGCAGTACAATTTAGAGCTACTCCATTTATGAATCAATGATGCCTACACATCTTACTTTGTGCAGTGGGACATTTGTGATATTACCTTGGAGATTAATTAAGCTGAATGTGAGTGCCAGAACACCTTGACACCCAGAAGGTTAATGGCCCAAACCAGTCTGCCTCCCAGAGATGAGAAGCCCACATGGAAGTCAACTTGGCAACATTAATTGTTGCATTGAACGGAGCAGAGCAAATGCTTCTGAAGTCATTCTTTGCCATTACATTAATGGAACTGCGGTGTGTATGTTCTTTAAGTAATTGGCAGTCTTTTCCACACAGGTCTTGTCCTCCATTTGCTTTCACAAAAGATTAGACACTATTGTATACACTATCTTCTCAGTGCATAAGATTTATATATAGAAATGAGAATAGAATATGTTGACAGGGGAAAAAATAGAAAGTCAGGAATAGAAGGAAGAATTGTAGGGAACCAGGAGGGGAGTGAAAATATGTGAAGTTTGTATCATTAACCATTGTGCATAGCATTTCTGTTGCAAAACACAGGTTTAAGTATGACAGTTTCTATTAATTCAGAAGTCTGATCTTTACAAAGAAAAAAAAGGAATTGAAGGTGCTTGAATTAACACCTGCTTTTGTTTGTAAAAGGCAAGATCTACAGCAAATATTGTGTGGTATTCAAGATCATTCAAGGTCAGAATTACATTTAGACTTGGGAGCTTTGTATATCGCATCATTCAAAAATTGCTTTGCAATGATGCATTGGTGTTATGATTCAGCATACAAAAGCTAACATTTCCGAGTGACAGCATGTGGAAAAGACATTCAAAATATTGAGGTGCCCCAATTTTCCCTGCTTCTCTAGACTATGTAAAGTTTGTACTGGCAGCATTACATGCTTTTGTTTGTAAAAGGCAAGATCTACAGCAAATATTGTGTGGTATTCAAGATCATTCAAGGTCAGAATTACATTTAGACTTGGGAGCTTTGTATATCGCATCATTCAAAAATTGCTTTGCAATGATGCATTGGTGTTATGATTCAGCATACAAAAGCTAACATTTCCGAGTGACAGCATGTGGAAAAGACATTCAAAATATTAAGGTGCCCCAATTTTCCCTGCTTCTCCTAGACTATGTAAAGTTTGTACTGGCAGCATTACATGCTACATTTTTCTGGATCCAAGACTGAAAATACATTAAGGTGCACCATGCCCAGGACAGATTGGAGAAATGATCCCAATTACCTCACAGGTCTTCTCCCATTGTGACATAATTGCATCATCCAGCATTGCTTGATTAGACTTAAAGGTAAAGGTAAAGGTAAAGCTTCCCCCACACATGTGTGCTAGTTCTTTCCAACTCTAGGGGCCGGTGCTCATCTCCGTTTCAAAGCCGAAGAGCCAGCGCTTGTCCGAGGACGTCTCCGTGGTCATGTGGCCGGCATGACTAGATGCCAAAGGCGCACGGAATGCTGTTACCTTCCCACCGTAGTGGTCCCTATTTTTCTACTTGCATTTTTACGTGCTTTCCAACTGCTAGGTTGGCAGAAGCTGGGACAAGTAACAGGCGCTCACTCTGTTTCGCTGCACTCGGGATTCAATCATTAATTCAATGTTCTTCAGCTAAGTGTGTATCAGTTATAGAAATGCTAAGTGAGTTTTGCCCCATTTTATGACTTTTCTTTACACAGTTGTTAAGAGAATCATTGCAGTTCTTAAGTTAGTAACATGGTTGTCCCAAAGGTGCTTTTTCAAGAGGCAAATGGACTTTCTTTTTTTTTTCTTTGAAAGAAAAGAAAAGAAAGAAAAAGAAGAAAGTCCAGGTGCCCCTTGAAAAAGCACTTTTGGGACAACCATGACCTAGATGAGGGAGAATCTCCACAGACATTTAGTAACATGGTTGTTAAGTGAATCTGGTTTCTCCATTGACTTTGCTTGTCGGAAAGTTGCAAAAGGGGATCACATGACCCCCAAGAGATTTCAACCCTTATAAATATGTGTCAATTGCTAAGTGTCTGAATTTTAATCATGTGATCTCAAGGATAATGCAACAGTTGTAATCAGTGGTGGGATTCAAATATATGAACAACCTGTTCTCTGTGTGGATGCCACTTCCGGAAGTCCATTCTAGGCCTGGGCAACAAAAAATTAGCTACCGGTTCTGCGGAACTGGTGCGAACTGGCTGAATCCCACCACTGGTTGTAACTGTGAAAAATGGTCAGTTTTCGCTCTTTTCAGTGTCATTATAACTTCAAATGATCACTAAACAAACTGTTGTAAGACAAGGATTACCTGTACAAAACACAGATCCTCCTTACTTATGGTCCAAACACTCTCCCTAGCTTTACCTCTAGCAAGTATATATTATTTAAAAAAAGAAGCAGGACCTGTTTCATTAGAAAAAAATTAGTGAGAGGGGAAAAAGCAATAATACAGAGAACAGAAAAATCTGTACCTCGACATAGATTGTTTCTCTAAAACTATTGCAAGAATAATCTCTTTAGAATTTCCAAGTTTAGCTGTCCAGGGTAAGGCCATGGGTTATTAGACCCAAAGGAGCTTCTGGAAAGGAATATTCAAGGCCATTCAAAATTGCAAAAGAAAATGAGGCAAATGGGAAGAAATTGTGCTTCTAACAAAAGAGTTGTGCTTCTAACAAAAGCGCCCAGTACGTTCCCACAGAGAGGGCCTCCTCAGGGTGCCACCGGTCAAAGAATGCCGACTGGTGGCCCCCAGGGGGAGGGCATTCTCTGTGGGTGCACCGGATTTATGGAACCATCTTCCGGTCAAGCTCCGGATGGCGCCCGATCTCCGCTCCTTCCGGCGCGATCTTAAAACCCATCTCTTTAAAAAAGCTGGCCTGGCCTGATGGGACGGGGTGGGATTTTATAAATGGACTTCAATTTTTAATCTGTATTAATTTATTATGGGCATTGTTTAATTACTTTTTAATAATGTTTAATTTTTGTATCTTGTTTTTATGTATTGCCCTGTTCACCGCCCTGAGTCCTTCGGGAGAAGGGCGGTATATAAATTAAATTAATAAAATAAATAATAAATAAATAAAATGATGAGGGACTTAATTTATACCTACAAGTGTAGGGAATGACAGAAGGCATGTAAATGGGAACTGGAATGAGGACAAAAGTTGGGTAGGATAACAGTAAACCATCAGTTTTAACAAACATCTGGAGAAGATTCAGAAGCTTTGTCACATCTATGTTATATTATTTACCATGCACCATTATTTTACTGACATTTCTAGAGAAAATTATAAAATTTGAAAACCCAAGATTATACAATCTCTAATGTATAAAAACATTGTACTTAAGCAGTGAAGGGCATTGTGCTTAAAATCAGAAGCAACCAACAAATACAATAAAACCAAAAGCAGCTGGCAAAGATGAATTGTCAACAGAATCTGAGATACTTCCAGAATCACATGCTACAATAGTCCATCTCCATCTAAGCATTGCTTTGCAATGGAACAACATGCAAGTTCCCAAAATCTTCTATCATCTATCTATCTATCTATCTATCTATCTATCTATCTATCTATCTATCTATCTATCTATCTATCTATCTATCTATCTATCTCAGTAATGAATATTGTATATTGATCTGAGATCCCCACCTATCTGCAGGTTCTAAATGAGACCCCCTAAAAGAGAAAGAAAGTTAAGTACGAAATCCCATTTTAAATTCTTCCCTGATCAGCAATTTACCTCTTAGTTTGTCAGTTTCATTTTGCTGGTGAATAAAATGATGGGCTCTTAGCACAATCCCAACTCTCATTTAAAATGGAAATAAAGAATCACAAAAAGAGGGCAACAATCTGGCATCTGTTGAAAAAAGCAAGACAGAGATGAATCAATTGGATTTGGCAGCAGTGATAGCCAAGACCAGAAGGAATATATCTGCTATGATGTGAAATGTAGATTTAACTAGAAAGCTTTAGAAACAGTTCGCTTTTGGCAACTCGCCTTTTGTAAACATAAGAGAGCAGCTCTGTGGCTGCTTCTGAGCAATGCAAAGGCTTCATTTTGCCGCAGTTAATTCATTACAACACACAACTGAAATGATGGCCAGCCCTAATTCTAGTACTCCATTATGAATTAGTTTACAAAAGGACAAGCCTGTCCAGATTAAACAATTTGAGGGGCATTTGTACTTGACAGGCTGACCATTTGAACAGCATTTTCAACTCAATTTTTGATGACTACATATGCAATCTTCAGCAGATGCTGGATGCTTTTGAACTAAGTAGAAAACAAACTGAAGGAACAGTTAAATTGCTAGGCTTGTTACTTTACAGATGTATATTGCTTTCACTTCCAACTTGAAGCAGCCCACCACCTGCTGGAAAAGGCTTTCTATCTTTGGAATCTCAGGCAAAATTAGCATGTATTACGCCCTCAATAGGTGGATATGTACAACCCACAGTCTGTGTTAGTTTTGATGAATGACCACACTTGCCTCATTGATACAGAAATGTATTATTTCATTTAGGAAAAGCAAAAGCAGAACGCTCAAGTCAATCAGTGGCTAATGTCATTTGCCTTACTTTTCAAAGTCACCGAATGTCACATCAAAAGTGGGAGGGGGAGAGGAGGGGGGAGAGTATCTGATACATAAACCTAATGCAATTGCCATTTATTTCTGTATAGAATTCCATAACTTAATGCATACATCACACTAAGTCATAATGTGGTTTGTTCAGCATTAGTTTAGGCAATCTATAACCTAAATGTGGTTTAGTCAATAAACTACAGTCATTATGTTAGTTATGTAAGATAATCAAATATTGATCTACCACATATAAAAAATGCAGCATATACATACTTATAGGATCTAAGAGCAGATCTGCACTTTTTGTTTAAGCTGTTTCATCTAGTGCTCATGCCAACTTGATTTTAAGAAAATATTGCCTGGATTGACATATTTTGACAACAGTTTGTAGGGTATTCAATGTAGATGGCAGGACTGCTCCCTATTGGTCAGTTTTCCTTCCAGCTTTCATTTTCCTGTGGAAAATATCTTACCAGATATGCACATGTTTTTACACAGACACAACATACATAGATATTCGTACACAAAGATATGCATTAACACTATCAAAAGATAGGCTTAAGATACAGAAGGATCTGGACAGACTCGAACACTGGGCACTATCTAACAAAATGAAATTCAATGGTGAAAAAAGTAAGGTTCTACATTTAGGCAGGAAGAATCAAATGCATAGGTATAGTATAGGTGGTACCTTGCTCAATGGTAGTAACTGTGAGAGGGATCTCGGAGTCTTAGTAGACAATCACTTCAATATGAGCCAGCAGTGTGCTGCAGCTGCCAAAAAAGCCAACACAGTGCTAGGCTGCATTAACAGAGGGATAGAATCAAGATCGCGTGAAGTACTAATACCACTTTACAATGCTTTGGTAAGGCCACACCTGGAATACTGCATCCAGTTTTGGTCACCACGATGTAAAAAAGATGTCGAGACTCTAGAAAGGGTACAGAGAAGAGCAACAAAGATGATTAGGGGGCTGGAGGCTAAAACATATAGGGAACGGTTGCTGGAATTGGGTATGTGTAGTTTAATGAAGAGAAGGGTGAGGGGTGACATGATAGCAGTGTTCCAATATCTCAGGGGCTACCACAAAGAAGAGGGAGTCAAGCTATTCTCCAAAGCACCTGAAAGCAGTACAAGAAGCAACGGATGGAAACTAGTCAAGGAGAGAAGCAACCTAGAACTAAGGAGAAACTTCCTGACAGTTAGAACAATTAACCAGTGGAACAACCTGCCTCCAGAGGTGGTGAATGCTCCAACACTGGAGGTTTTTAAGAAGAGACTGGACAGCCATTTGCCTGAAATGGTATAGGGTTTCCTGCCTGAGCAGGGGGTTGAACTAGATGACCTCCAAGGTCCCTTCCAACTTTATATTATTATTATTATTATTATTATTATTATTATTATTATTATTATTATTATTATTATTATTACTTATACAGTTAAAATTGTATGTACACAGTTAAAGCGTACATACACACACACAAATGAGCAGTTTTAAAAATATTCTACAAGGGCAATTCAGAAATAAACCTCTGTTTGGTTATCAATGATAGACACTCACAGATACAGAACTTTTATACACATTATACACATCAGAAAACTACAACATTACTTTTTGAATAATCGCCACTCAAATTGAGGCACTTGTTATAATGTCTTACAAGATTTGAAATTCCTTAATAGTAGTCGCTCGGCACCAAATCTGGGATATGTGTGTGTTTGTGTGTGTGTGTGTGTTTGATCAAAAACATCCCAAATGAATTGCTTCAAAAGTTCTTGGGTGTGTCTCGCGGTGTGCAGGCTAGCATTATCGTGAACCAACACCACACTGGAAGGCAGCATGCCCTGACGCTTGCTATGGATGGCTTGTCTGAGTTTTTGTAACGTTTCACAATAGACTTCTGAATTGATGGTCGAACCCCGCTCCATGCATTTCACTAGCAGTGTTCCTTTGCCATCTTCACATTTGGCAGGATTTTCTATGGCACCACTTCCGGTTTGGTGTTGGTTCAGGATTATGCTCACCCGCGCACCAGTAGATGCATCCAAGAACTTTTGAAGCAGTTCCATTGGGATGTATTTGATCACTGCCCCATAGCCCAGATTTGGCACCGAGTGACTACTACTAAGGTATTTCAAACCTTGTAAGATGTTATGACAAGTGCCTCAATGTGAATGGCGATTATGTCAAAAAGTGATATAATGTTGTAGTTTTCTAATGTATGTAATAAAAGTTCTGTATCTGCATGTGTCTGTCATTGATAACCAAACAGAGGTTTATTTCCAAATTGCTCTCATATTTTAGTACCCTATTGATCCCAAATGTCCTTTACCATGAATCGTGTAGTGCTTTTTATTTGTCTGGGAGCAGGTAGTAAAATCCTTCAATTCAGATGGCTGGAAAAATGGTAAGCGCAATGTTGGATTTCAGAAAAAAAGAAGCTCAGAGAAAGAAAAGGGAGTAATTTTTAAGTTGCTGATAGTACTTGCTCTTTACAAGGCAGGATTTCTAGCTTGTACTGATTCAGCATTCATGGCAAGGGTAGCTTTAAAAAGTATTAGAGACTATGGTGAACATTCATTCAACTGAAAGGACATTCTTGCATTTGACAAAGTATTTTTTATTTTTTATTTTAATTCCATTTGTATCCCGCCCTTCTCCGAAGACTCAGGGCGGCTTACAAGCTTAGCAGTAGCCTTCATTCTATGTATATGCCTGCTTATTAGGGCTTTCACACACACACCCAAGCGGCATTATTACAAAGTCAGCTTAATTGCCCCCAACAATCTGGGTCCTCATTTTACCTACCTCGAAAGGATGGAAGGCTGAGTCAACCTTGAGCCTGGTGGGATGCGAACCTGCACTAATTGCAGGCAGCTGGTGTTACTTAAGGAGGCATTAGCCCACTGCTCCACCAAGTAGCCAGTGAACTGTTGAATTTAGTGTGAAATATGCAACCTCACATAGACAGGAGCATCAAAATGACATATCATAGAAAACTGTATTCTGAAACTGAAGCAGTATACTTGCTCTGAAGTCACTTTGACAAAAAGAAGGGGATTAACAGAGCTTGATGTTCTCCATTCCCATCCTCCAGGCATGGTTACCTGTTTTGGAGATGGGGCAACTAGGAAACATAGCTAAGTTTTAAGATCATCCAATGACGGGAAGTGTTCCAACTTTGAAGTAAGCTCATCATTTGTTCCTTAGAACAAGGAAGTATTCTTTTTACAGAAAAGGCAGGTAAATAAAAGCCAGGCCAATGACATTAGCAGGCACATAAAGAGAAGGGTAGTTTCATTCAAGGCAATCCATGAGAAAAAGTTATACTTTATGGAGGAGGGAAGGACAACCCAACCTGTAAAATGGTGCTTATTTCAAGAAAGGACTCTGCCTTACAAAAGTCTTTGTACTGTTTCTGTCATCCCAGCATCTTTTTCCAACAAGCCTCCAGTAAAAAGTGAGAAAGCAAAACTTATACTGGTTATGTAAAAGGCATGATATTGCTTTGAAACTATAAAATGTGTTGCAAAGATTACAGAAGCTTCTTAATTCTGCACAGAATGCAGTTGAAGAAGTCACATTTGAATTAGGGACCAAAGTCAACTCTTAACCCAGTTTGTCATTACTGAGAATCCCCAAACCCAAAAAGCTTTGCTTTCTTTTAATGTTATTTAAATTGCTCCGTGAAATGAAGCAATGAAGAAGTATGCATATGCCAGGGGCATTTGCAAGGGGGCAAATGATGAAAGATGCATTGTGGCACCATCATGCAAATTTGGAGCCTTTTGTTCTTGCATTGCAACATTGCATCCAAGTATGTAAGGGACAGAGCTTTCATTGAGATGTCATGCACATTTGTCACTTTAAAGAAATGGTCAAATCTTATCTGAGAATACCAATTGCTGCTACTTTTTTAATATATATATATCCCATTTATATCCCGCCCTTATCCGAAGACTCAGGGCGGCTTACAATCTAAGAAGCACAAATCAATGTGCTTAGCAATAGCCTTCATTCTATGTATATGCCTGCTTATTAGGGCTTCCCCCCCCAAGCGGCATTATTACAAAGTCAGCTTATTGCCCCCAACAATCTGGGTCCTCATTTTACCTACCTCAGAAGGATGGAAGGCTGAGTCAACCTTGAGCCTGGTGGGATGCGAACCTGCACTAATTGCAGGCAGCTGGTGTTACTTAAGGAGGCATTAGCCCACTGCTCCACCAAGGCAGTGGGCTAATGATATGAAATTTATTTTAAAACTGTTTAAAAACTCTTCTGTATTCTTTTATATATTGCTGAACCTAGGTGATTGTATATTTCTTTGTTTCATTTTTTTTTCATTACATTTCTCATCCCCTTCCTCTGTCATTCATGACAGCTTACAGTAGCAGAGAGCAACTCATGGTAGACCAGAAAGAAAAGCACAGGGTGAGTTATAACAGCTTGTATGGTAGCATCACCTTCATTCAGAAAATGTTTATGGACTGGAGTCCTGGAAAAGAATTTATCTGTCATAGGACAAGAGTTGAAAGGGTTCTGAAAGAGGGTTCTCACAAAAACTGTAAAATTCATTCATTCATTCATTTGATTTATATAGACATCCATCTCAAATACATGACTATGGACAGTTTTATCATAATTAACAGCAATACAAAAAATAGGATACCATGTAAAACCACATTAAAAGCTATATAACATACTTTGCAGCCAAGGTATAAAAGCCAATGAACAACATTCAATATAAGTAATAAAGGAGAATATTTGTAGCTCAGGGTTGAGATGAGGGATCCTTGGTGCTCTCTGAGATTGCTTGTTTTCTTGCAGATGTTTCATTACCCAAATTAGGTAACATCATTACTGCTAGCACCTAGTTTGAGTAATGAAATGTCTGCAAGAAAACAAGCAAGCTCAGAGAATACCAAGGACCCCTCACTCAACATAACTATCATACAAGCTTCCCATCACAACCGCATCCCCAACTGTGATGGTTTTAAGGCCTTGCAAAAGGCTGTGGGGATTGCAACTTGATCTCCAGGAAGATGACATTCCAAAGGGTTGATGCCACAACAGGAAAAAAAAATGCTCTTTTCCTTGACCTGCCAGATGGCTTTTGCTAATAGATAGGATTCTAAGCCATATCTCTCCTGCAGGACAAAACATTACAGGTAATGTAATCAAAGGAAGTCAATTCCTCATATACAAATGTATTGTATGTCTGACTTCCCACTGTTAACTATTTCTGAGTGCTTTAAGATGTATAAATTCAGGTAGTTATTACTGTCTTGTTATATACATTCATGTTATTTTATTGTTTAAAAATAAAGTCTGTATTCTCTGCAAGGAAATTGCCATGAACATATTTGGTGTTAGGCTGTCAAGCATGATAAAGATAAAGCCTTCACCGACATGGAGAACTTAATTCTGAAAGTTGTCATTCCCCTTCCCCCCCCCCCTCGGTATGTACACAGAAGAAAAAGCTTTGAAAGAAATTATTTCATTTTTCTAGAGGTGGAGTGGAAAGGATTTCTGGTGAATATTACCACTATACAGTTGCCTTTAAACCCTTCCTTCACTGGACAGCATACAAATCTTATTTTCTCAGTACAGAATGTTTTCCAAACTAGATTGAAAAATTTCTGAAACTGTCTAACAATGAACACAGAATGTCAAATGATCATGCAAGTACCATTTCTTTTTTTCTAAAAAACATGTATGTTTCTGTTTTATGACACAGTTAAAAAATTGAAAGAGATGACACAATTGCTGTTGAAATGCATTACATCAAGAAATCTTGATGAAAAAAGCTGCTCCCAAAACAGGGAAAAATGCATTATATGGATATTTTACAAATGCAAAAAAAGGTCTCTGTTCATCTGAAACCACAGCATTCTAGAAGAATTTTTCAAGCCTTTCTCAACTGTGCAATAGTTTAATAAAAAAAAAGATTTATTTTTCTTTTCCTCCTCTGTTGTTTGAGCTCTGCTAGTTATATCCTTTTTCAGAGGTGGAGTTTATATTTCAAGGCTTTATCTTTTCTGCTTGATCCAGTTGGACAAGGATCTATACTGTATGGCAAGTTATAATATTCCTAACTTGACAAATTAAAATAATGAAGGATTGGAAATTGACAAACTCTACTCTTAAATGGAGAGGCTTGTTTATTTCTTTTCTAACACACTGTCTGTATTACCACTTGTACTGAACATATTTGCCTTAATTGAATTTGTTGAATACATATTTTTCTCATATGCAAACCACGTGGAATGAGAATCAAAGGGAATTGACCAAGAATTAGCTTTTTGCAAATATGAAGTCTCTGATGTGCTGATTTCCACATGATCATAATTGACCTTCCTTTTCTTACACCTGCAAGATGGAAACAATATGACTCATGAAAAAGATTAATATAATTGAAAAAGCAATTTTAATTTAACCAGTCAAGCTGCTCAAATTGCTAGAGGCGTTATTACTATCCAATTCTGTTTTTTAAAAAAAATGTTGTTTGAAAAATTGTTTTGATTGCTTATTATAAGGTTGTCATCAGATGAAGTTATTTGTGAGAAGCACCATTGAAATCAGTTTGCAATTAGTCCTTATGACTAACTTGAATTCTGTCCATTTCAGTAACAGCTAACTTAGAATGAATGTTACTTATGAATTCCCAGAACAAAATGTCTAGAAAACCACTGCATAAATAGATCAGAGGTGTTATGGTGTGTTTCTACTAAAATATAATTTGTGCTCTGGCCAAGGCAATAGATTATCTAAACAAAATACAGCATTCTTGTGGCAAATCCATCACTAGAGGTGATATGAGTTGTCTACTCAAAAAATCAAGAAGCATACAGTTCCAAATAAACCACTCCATCTCTGATTGATCTATTTCCTTGAGCAGAACAAGTGTAAAAGCATAAGCAAGGCATGTCTACATGTCAGTCCAAATTTTGGAACATAGTAGAGTTTAGCCAAAGTTTAAAAACATTGGTCCAAAGTTTCTAAAAATCCTCAAATGATTCGATGACATTTATCCTACTACAGTAGTCAAGTTAGGAAAGGGGGGCGGGATCTAGCATGGCTGATATCACATAACCTTGAGGAAAAGGAGGATTTAATTTGGTTTTGTTGAGACATTATAGGTGTCTCGTTTTACAAAACTTGCTCTATGAACTTAAAATAGGACTATGTCATTTGTGGTTCACTTTGCTGTGAGAGCTCAACTACACATTGTTTGTTTGGAAATTATCATGGAAACAGTGATTATGCTTTATTAACATTTTAAAATGGCACAAGAACCAAGTATATGGGTATTATCCTATACTTAATTCTATAAGAATACATTTAATTGGACAAAAATTGTTCTAACTCCAGCAGCGCCAAGGACAGCAGATCATTCTTCTCCACCATGCAGAGCAAAGTACAGATGTTATGCCATGTTATTCAGAATCCCCAAAGCCAAAACCTAGACTAAAATAAGCAAAACAAGGCCAGACAGTCACAGTCCTTAAGAATTGGGACTTGAATGTGTCCAATTCCCAGCAAGTTTATTTACTTTCAAGGTTTCCTTCTAAGTTCCAGAAGATATCTCCACTTCATCCCCAGCTCCTGACTGCATTAATATGATAATGATGAGTCATTTAACACTAAATTCCAAGGGTGAAGGCAATTACTTGTATGCTTATTGGTAAATGGGGGAGATGCTAATGAGACCTTTTGGAGCTTATATGAACTGAAATTAACCTATCAGAAGGTGTAATGCCAGATCTCTTAAATTGTGCTTGGCTGAAATTATCAAAGAGGTAATATCATCCCAGAAACAGCCCAGAACAAAAACAGCTGTACTGACGGGCCAATGTTTCTATAATTGTCTTAGGATGCAGGAACTACTGTGCTCCTTTCTTACTGTTCTAGTCATGGAAAACTCTATTCTAGACTTTGTCTATGGAAATTCTCAGTCATCCAGGTCACGGTTGCCTCAAGGGTGCCTTTTCAAAAGGCAACTTATTTATTTATTTATTTATAGTTACATTTATATACCGCCCTATTCCCTGAGGACTCAGGGCGGTTTACAGGGAATTAAAATCCACCATACAAAAGTTAAAAAACCAATTAAAAAAAATATTAAATTACCCTGTATACATTAAAACCCCAATTAAAAATTTCTCCTCAGCCTGGGCCTGAGAGCTCAAAGAGCCAGGTCTTCAGGCCCCGGCGGAATGATCGGAGGTCGGGGGCAGTCCTCAGCTCCACCGGCAGCTGGTTCCAGAGGGCAGGCGCTCCCACCGAGAAGGCCCTATCCCTGGGTGTCACCCGCCGGCAATCTCTCACCGGCGGCACCCTGAGCAGACCCTCCCTGTGGGAGCGCACTGGGCGAAGGGCGTTTGATGCCGGCAGCAGGTGTTCCCTCAAACTGGACTTTGTTTTTCCTTAAAGACATTTCATTTCTCATCCAAGAAGCTTCTCTAGTTCAGTTCAGTTCCTTGAAGTGAAAGGACTTCAAGGAAAAACAAACTCCAGCTGCCTTTTGAAAAAGCACCTTTGGGTCTAGTCTAGACTATTTGAACAGAGCTCGGTGTACAGCTCCTTTACATGCCAGCATTTGTTTTTTGGGGGGAGGTGAAATCAGAAAACATAACAAAGGCCGCTCAACCACTACTCCTTTAATCAATTAGTATTAGAAGGGAAAGGAGGGAAAGAATGAAAGATGATCAACAAACCTATACAGGACTGTTTCTCAACCTTAGAAAATTTAAGATGTAGACTTCAATTCCCAAAAGTCACCAGCCAGCATGGCTGACTGGATAATTCTGGGAGTTGATGTCCACATGTCTTAAAGTGAGCAAGAATGAGAAACATTGCTATAGATAGCATTGTTAATATAATGGAAAATGAGGAGAGAAAGGTTTAGAAATATAAGCAGCTCTGCCTTGAACATACTGAGTATGACATCGCAATGAGATATCCAAGTATTATTATTTAAATGCAAATGACTTGATTTTAAATTTTGATTTAATTTTGATTGTTAGATACGTTGAACTTCGAAGCATGAAAGGATGGAATATCAACTGAAATTAATAAAGACGTACATAACCAACCTTGGCTGATTTCAGAAATTAAACAAGGTTATTACTTAAATGTAGACCACCTGGGAATTTCAGAGCTGTTAGTTCAACTAGGAAGTCAAGAAAACATAATCCAAGAAGGCAAACCATTTCTATGTTGCTGCCAAGAAAACTGCACAGATGCATTCACCAGCAGTGAAGCTCATCTCATGGTTGTATTGATTGTTATGCTTTTCATCACACCAGAGAATTCCCCAGTTCTGTGCTCCGGAGACAGCTTCTGTGTAGGCCAGGTCACTACCATGACCTTATAATGACATGTAGCTGTTTAAATTCTTCCTAGAGACAATGGAAGGCATTTTTCCAAAGTGGAGGTTAAGTCATTACCAATAGGAGAAGGAAAAAGAAACAACTACAGCAATGGGGGAGAGTAAAGAAGCTAAGGATGAAGCAGGTGAGCATGTGTTTGCATGCTCAAACAACCCCAATAGGTTGATACATAATTTCTCTAAACTTGGTTGCCCAGTAGCATGAGGCTTCCTGTTAACAAATCCTGAAGTCAATTATCTCTTCAAAACATAAGCTTCTGGGTAAATAGTTGATAGAGTGACCATTGTTATCCATATACAGTACATCATTTCTATCTCTTACTTACAGATATGCCAAGCCATACTTCCGTTTAGATGTACATATGCAAATGTTTTGACTGCTTCATGGTGTTCCTCACTTTTCTTTGAGGTGCAGTGCCTGGAAGCTTCCTGAATTTCCATGAAGTGGCATCTCACTAATAAGAAGTGTGGAGAGGGAGAGAGGGAGAGAGGGAGAGAGACACAGAGAGAGAGAGACTGACAGAGAGAGAGACAAAGAGGGAGAGAGACAGAGAGACACAAAGAGGGAGAGAGGGAGAGAGACCAGAGAGAGAGAGAGAGGGACAGAGAGAGAGAGAGAGAGAGAGAGAGAGAGAGAGAGAGAGAGGGACACACACACACACACACAGAGAGAGAGAGAGAGAGAGAGAGAGAGAGAGAGAGAGAGAGAGAGAGAGAGAGAGAGAGAGAGAGAGAGAGAGAGAGAGAGAGAGAGAGAGAGAGCTCAGTGGAGTTTTCCCATCCCAGACTCAGAGATCTAGGAATACGTTAGACTACACAGCTTACTTTGCCCATTTAAAATTAAACCCTGATGCAGCCATGACTCCTTGTAGATAGGGTTGGAACTAATAGATAGATAGATAGATAGATATAATTTTTTAAAGATTAAAAATAATTATAATTATAATTTTGTGAATCATGGGGCATGACAGCCATACAAATATTTCAAACTACAGAACTAGGATTTCACAAAATAGTCCATACAGATTTAATAATCTGGGGAATGGAAATAGTTATTTCACTGAGATGGACATTTATCCTATGAGAGTATAGTGTAACTCTTTGTCATTTTTTTAATTGGGTTCTGAGCTGCTGTGTTCTGAGCATTATTTATTGTGAGTTGCTATCCTCTCTTTTTCTATGTATTAAACCCATTGCTGATGCCACCATTCAGATTCATTAGTTTATTTACATCAGGCATGTCAAATTCGCGATGTCACATGACGTCGTGTGATGTATCGTGACTTTTTCCCCATTGCTGGCAATGGGGTGGGTGCGGTTTTGTTGTGATGCATCTGGCAGTTTGACATGCCTGATTTACATTATAAGGCTACAATCAGCTGAGCTTCATGATGACATTAGTGAATGAGGACCATTGAACATAATTTACATGGAGAAGCCATTCCTTCCACAAAGTTTGCCAACCAATTGTTAAAACCTGCAATGCCTGCAAACATATCTGGCAGTCAGCCTTGCTAATTAGATGCATGTGAAATTGCACCACGTATTTGGTACTGATAAAAATATTTATAATAAATAGAACAGTTTCTGTGTCCATCACCAATAAACAACTGTCAGTAAACAAATGTATAAATGCATATGAATGTGTCTGTGCATTCATATTTATGAATCAAATTCAAAAGAGACAGAAATCTGATCAGATTGTTTAGAAAGTCAGGGAATAAACGGGAATTGTCTCCTGTTACCATTTTGCTAGTGAAAATTGCTGCTTCTTTCCCAACCTTTGGTTTTGTTTTAGTCTGTAGGTTTTTGCCTTTACTAAATATTTACTAAATAGCTGTGGGAAAGTAGAGGGGGACATGTTGGAAAGCTCTAATGCAGGGTTGTCAAACTGCTGGCCCATGGGCCGGATGCATCATGGCGAAACCGCACCCACCCCATTGCCGGCAATGGAAAAAAAGTCACAATATGTCACAACACGTCATGTGACGTTGTGAGTTTGACACCCCTACCTAATGTCCTTTATAATTTCTGTGGTTGCAAATATTGTCAACAATTGCTTGACAGGGAGAAGAGGGTGATCATCAGGGGCTTTGCAGATACCAAGAGGTAAATGAAAAAGCTTGGGGGATAAATGCATTGTGTTCTCTAGTTGTTTGCCCTTGAAAGAATGCAATTACTGGTTTCACTAGAGGACCATGTTGCAGCATCACCGTGCATAAGCAGAGCATATTTATCCCATTACTTCTTTACACTGCTGGACTACTGACACTTTGTTAATGGGAAACTTGTAGATGATAGGATTTACCTAGCGCATTTGGCAAGCTAGCAGGCTCACTCCTCACAGTACATTCACATTCAGAGCCTGTCACAAGCAAGGGAACAGCTATGTCAGGCCTGAAATCCCCAGCTGATCTGTTCTGCTTGAATCGGTTCTCAGCACAATAGACCTAGATATTTGTGTTGCTATAAATTCAGGGATGCAAAATAGGTTAAGGCAATTAAAGTGATATCTTTTATTGAACTGCCTTCTTGTTAATATAGTGGTAGACTTGTGAATTAAACACTTCTTCATTAGATGTCATGAAAAATTATCCATATCTCAAGAATACATAAACAAGGATGATCTCTTACTGAGGCTTCAATTCTGCATTCACTTATCTAGCAATAAGGCTGCCTAAGTATAGCAAGCCTTTTCTAGCAAAAAGGGATACAGGCTAGCTGGGCACAGCAGATCTCTGTAAAAGAGAAGGAGCTGGAGCTGCTACTTTTTTAAAAAAAACCAAAGGTTATAAGAGTATACAAGCTTATGAAATCCCCAGATGTTTTTGTAATGTCTTGTTTATTCTTCATCAAGCAAAAGATTGCAGGGTGGGGGTGGGATCCAAGGGACTGTATTTGTACTATTTATACTTAAGTGACTCATTCTAGAAAATCATGCTAGTAGATTTATGCTCTGGCCGAGAAGAGCTGCCCACCTATATGTGTCAACATAGTGCTTTGGCTGTGAGATTAAAGTCTCTGCCCTCTTTTTGTGCGTCAACATATGTAAAACAGGAGCAGGGCTACTGTCACATGGTGGCAGCCCCCATCTTGAATGTATTCACTTGGCATCCTTATCTTTGATGTTTTGCCTGGCAAAACCATGATCATTCTTTTCTGGAGGAAGTTTTCCTCCTCTGAAGGAGTATATAAATAGTTTGGGTATGCTGTGGGACCATCATTAAAGGAAGCTCAGTGGCCTGTCCACTTTCTATTAGCTCACAGGCAAATATAAACCATACCAAAACAGAGATACCTTGAGACAGAGCTCCATAATCTGACTTGATTTCCTTGCATTGTGAATAAACTAATCTTTGAAACTAGTCTGTAAACTTTATATAATCTAAAGCCATGTGACCAACAGGACGAACGATGAGATTGTTCAGCTCTTCCAGTAAGAAAAAATAAACCTTGGCCTATACATTACATTTGGCCCACAGAGTTCAGACTATTTATATTCAGCAAGAAATATGTATTTTCCCCAAGTTTAAAAAAGACATTAAAAGTCAAAACAGATAATTAAGCCTTCAAGGAGCATAATACAACTATTTATGGAGATGGAGGTGAAAAAAAATACATGTAATAGTTTCTATTACAAATAAAATTGGTCAATCATTTCAAATGCATATACCCGAGAAGTAATTGAATCCACATTGTTCTTTCTTTGGCTTCCAGCAAAACCCCAAGATCTGAGCTGCAAATTGTATGCGAGCAAAGAATAAATAAATAATAGAATAATAGAATAGCAGAATTAGAAGGGACCTTGGAAGTCTTCTACTCCAACCCCCTGTTCAAGCAGGAGACCCTATACCATTTCAGACAAATGGTTGTCCATTCTCTTAAAAATTTCCAGTGTTGGAGCACGCACAGCTTCTGGAGGCAAGTTGTTCCACTGATTAATTGTTCTGTAAGGAAATTTCTCCTTAGTTCTAGGTTGGTTCTCTCTTTGATTAGTTTCCATCCATTGCTCCTTGTTCTGCCTCCAAGTGCTTTGGAGAATAGGTGGACCCACTCTTTATTGTGGTAGCCCCTTAGTTATTGGAACATTGTTGTCATGTCACCCCAGTCATTCTTTTCACTAAACTAGATAAAGAAAGAAAGAAAGAAAGAAAGAAAGAAAGAAAGAAAGAAAGAAAGAAAGAAGGAAGGAAGGAAGGAAGGAAGGAAGGAAGGAAGGAAGGAAAGAAAGAAAGAAAGAAAGAAAGAAAGAAAGAAAGAAAGAAAGAAAGAAAGAAAGAAAGAAAGAAAGAAAGAAAGAAAGAAAAACTGCCTCTTTGCTGGTAGCTAGTGTTTACATTTTGTAGCCCAGATTTGCAAGTCATATTCCAAAGCAAAATGATGATGATGGCAGCGATGATAATTCCTAAAGAGGTCCAAGTTGGCCAGTTCTGCAAAAATGTTTTCCAAACAGTATGTTTATTTACAAATTCTAGGGGCCTTAAATATATTCTTGCAGTAACCCTCATTCAGAACTGCAAATTAAAGAACCATTTTTAAGTCTGTCTGATTTACTGTTTTTAGCTGTTTTTGCTTTTTTTAAAGTTTTATGCACCATCCAGAACCCACTGGATTTGGGCAGCCAATAAATTTAAAAAATCAAAGTGGTACTCAAAAAGAAATATTTGATGCTGATGTTATGATCCTTTGCCATGAAGACTTTCTTATGTTTTCAGGGTATTATAGAAGGGGTGTGCACACATGCATCCATGCACTTTTAGATTTATATTTTTTGGCTCTACTTTGCTTCTATATAATATTGTACTTTTACCTTTTGGTGCTGTTTTTACCTGGGCTGAATAACAATGCTATTTTAATTACTGCTTATTGTCTACATTCACTTTTTCATTCATCTGTTTAGTGGCCAGAGAACTCCAAGTATCCAACAACAATGAAAGCATAATTAGTGAATAAATGTTTCTTCAAGCATAGGAGAAAAGGAAAGTTATCATTTGGGCTCCAGGATAGAAATATGTCTTAGAAGAATGCTGCAGGCAATGACCATGAAAAATATTCCTCTATGCAAGTCATTTTTCACTCTAGTCCTTTTTTAAGCTTGGCATCTGCCTATTCTGATTTTAGCTATGAAATTGGTCAAATCCAGTCAGATCAAATTCCTGGACTTATGTCTTCAACAGTATTTCCACATCAGCTGTAATATATTTTTGGATGACCTCCTGGAATACATTTCTTTACTTCCCAGAGCAGAACAAATGCAGAAGTGTAGACGGGACTTCAATTTATTTGGTCACTCTGTTCTACAGAGTTCCAGCTTGTTGAGATATCGGGTTAGAGAATGCACAGAAGGGGTGCAAAGCACTTGTAGCTATCCCAATATTCCCCTTAATTAGCTATTTTGGCTAAAACTATTGGGATTTGTAGTAGCAACAACTGGAGTTTGACTAGTTCCCCCATAACTGGAGCTGTAAGATAGATAGATAGATAGATAGATAGATAGATAGATAGATAGATAGATAGATAGATAGATAGATAGATAGATAGATAGATAGATAGATAGATAGATAGATAGATAGATAGATAGATAGATAGATAGATAGATAGATGGATGGATGGATGGATGGAAGGATGGATGGATGGATGGATGGATGGATGGATGGATGGATGGATGGACGGATGGACGGATGGACGGATGGATAACCTTTATTGTCATTTTTTACTGTGGGCACAATGGCACATATTAAAAATGATATTTAGTTGCTTGCTCTCAAAGTATACACATACCTAACACACATTTAAACATACTATATACAACATATGTATAGACCTACACCTTTACATATAAGTAACATATAAATCCCCTTCATGGATTACTGCCTTGTCGTGGTGAAGGGGCTTGCGTAATTCAATGAAGCTATGAGCTATGCCGTGCAGGGCCACCCAAGACGGACAGGTCATAGCAGAGAGTTCTGACAAAATGTGATCCACTGGAGAAGGAAATGGCAACCCACTCCAGTATCTTTGCCATGAAAACCCTATGGACAGTACCAAAAGGCAAAACGATATGATGCTGGAAGATGAGCCCCTCAGGTCGGAAGGCGTCCAATATGCTACTGGGGAAGAGCAGAGGGCTAGTACTAGTAGCGCCAGAAAGAATGAAGCAACTGGGCCAAAGCCGAAAGGACGCTCAGCTGTGGATATGTCTGGTGGTGAAAGGAAAGTCCGATGCTGTAAAGATTTTTTCTCCATAGGAACCTGGAATGTAAGATCCATGAATCAAGGCAAGCTGGACGTGGTCAAACAAGAGATGACAAGACTAAACATTGACATCTTAGGTATCAGCGAACTAAAATGGACAGGAATGGGTGAATTTAATTCAGATGCCCATCAGGTATACTACTGCGGGCAAGAATCCCTCAGAAGAAATGGAGTAGCCTTCATAGTCAATAAAAAAATAGGAAAAGCAATACTGGGATACAATCCTCAAAATGACAGAATGATCTAAGTTCGAATCCAAGGGAAACCATTCAATATCACAGTAATCCAAGTCTATGCCCCAACCACCAGTGCTGAAGAGGATGAAATTGACCGGTTCTATGAAGCCCTACAGCACCTTATAGAACTAACACCCAGAAATGATGTCCTTATCATCATGGGGGATTGGAATGCTAAAGTAGGAAGCCAAAAGATAACTGGAATAACAGGCAAGTTTGGCCTTGGAGTACAAAATGAAGCAGGGCACAGGCTGATAGAATTTTGTCAAGAGAATACGATGGTCATAGCAAACACTCTTTTCCAACAACCCAAGAGACGGCTTTACACATGGACATCACCAGACGGTCAACACAGAAATCAGATTGACTATATGCTCTGCAGCCAAAGATGGAGAAGCTCTATACAGTCAGTAAAAACAAGACCAGGAGCTGACTGTGGCTCAGACCATGAGCTTCTTGTTGCAAAGTTTAGGCTTAAATTAAAGAAAGTAGGGAAAAGCGCTAGGCCAGTCAGGTATGAATTAAATCATATCCCTGTTGAATATACAGTAGAGGTGACAAATAGATTTAAGGAATTAGATCTGATAGACAGAGTGCCTGAAGAACTATGGACAGAGGTTCGCAACATTGTACAACAGGTAGCAACCAAAACCATCCCAAAGAAAAAGAAATGCAAGAAAGCAAAATGGCTGTCTGAGGAAGCTTTGCAAATAGCTGAGGAATGGAGGGAAGCGAAAGGCAAGGGAGAAAAAGAAAGATATGCCCAATTAAATGCAGAATTCCAAAGAATAGCTAGAAGAGATAAGAATGCCTTCTTAAATGAACAATGCAAAGAAATAGAAGAAAACAATAGAATAGGGAGGACCAGAGATCTTTTCAAGAAAATTGGAGAGATGAAAGGAACGTTTCATGCAAAAATGGGCATGATAAAGGACCAAAACGGCAGGGACCTAACAGAGGCAGAAGAGATTAAGAATTGGTGGCAAAATTACACAGAAGAACTATACAAGAATGAGCTTAACGTCCCTGATAATCACGATGAGGTGGTCACTGACCTCGAGCCAGACATCCTAGAATGTGAAGTGAAGTGGGCCTTAGAAAAGCTGAGCAACAACAAAGCTAGTGGAGGTGACAGTATTCCAGCTGAGCTATTCAAAATCTTAAAAGACGATGCAGTAAAAGTGCTACACTCAATTTGCCAGCAAATTTGGAAAACTCAACAGTGGCCACAGGATTGGAAAAGATCAGTTTACATTCCAATTCCAAAGAAAGGCAGTGCCAAAGAATGTTCAAACTATCGCACCATTGCACTCATTTCTCATGCTAGTAAAGTTATGCTTAAAATTCTACAAGCTAGACTCCAGCAGTATGTGGATCGAGAACTACCAGAAGTACAGGCAGGATTTCGAAGAGGCAGAGGAACTAGAGATCAAATTGCTAACATATGCTGGATCATGGAGAAAGCTAGAGAGTTCCAGAAAAACATCTACTTCTGCTTCATTGACTATGCTAAAGCCTTTGATTGTGTGGATCATAACAAACTGTGGCAAGTCCTTAAAGAGATGGGCATACCAGACCATCTTATTTGTCTCTTGAGAAATCTATATGCGGGCCAAGAAGCAACAGTGAGAACTGGACACGGAACCACTGATTGGTTCAAAATTGGGAAAGGAGTCCGGCAAGGCTGTATACTGTCGCCTTGCCTATTTAACTTATATGCAGAGCACATCATGAGAAAGGCAGGGCTAGATGAATCAAAAGTTGGAATTAAGATTGCCGGAAGAAACATCAACAACCTAAGATATGCAGATGATACCACTCTAATGGCAGAAAGTGAAGAAGAACTAAAGAGCCTCTTGTTGCGGGTGAAAAAGGAGAGTGCAAAACTTGGGTTGAAACTAAACATTAAGAAAACCAAGATCATGGCATCCGGCCCTCTCAATTCCTGGCAAATAGATGGGGAAGAAATGGAGGTAGTGACAGATTTTATTTTCCTAGGCTCCAAGATCACTGCAGATGGGGACTGTAGCCAAGAAATTAAAAGACGCTTGCTCCTCGGGAGGAAAGCCATGACAAATCTAGACAGCACACTAAAAAGCAGAGACATCACCCTGTCAACAAAAGTGTGTATAGTCAAGGCTATGGTCTTCCCAGTTGCAATGTATGGCAGTGAAAGCTGGACCATAAGAAAGGCTGAGCGCCAAAGAATTGAAGCCTTTGAACTATGGTGCTGGAGAAGACTCCTGCAAGTCCCTTGGACTGCAAGGCAATCAAACCGGTCAGTCCTAGAGGAGATCAACCCTGACTGCTCTTTAGAAGGCCAGATCCTGAAGCTAAAACTCAAATACTTTGGCCACCTAATGAGAAGGAAGGACTCACTGGAGAAGAGCCTAATGCTGGGAAAGATTGAGGGCAATAGAAGAAGGGGACGACAGAGAATGAGGTGGCTGGATGGAGTCACTGAAGCAGTAGGCGTGAGCTTAGATGGACTCCAGAAGATGGTAGAGGACAGGAAGGCCTGGAGGAACATTGTCCATAGGGTCGCGATGGGTCGGACATGACTTCGCAACTAACAACAACAACATATAAATATTAATCGCTGTCCTTTATGAATAGAAGGAGGAAGCTTTAGAGTTCACAAGGTTAATACTGTATAGAAGAAAATTGTGACTGAATCTGGATGTTCTGCTTCGGATACCACAGAGCCTCTTCCCAGAAGGTAACAAAGAAAACAGGTTGTGAAGAGGAGGTGTCGGGTCCCAGGACTTCCCCAGATGCTAGGGAAAAACATCATTTCTCCTGAAATATATTATTTTTTATCCTCCATATAGTCAACCAGATATTTAGACTTAATTTGGCATTTTTATCCACCTTTTGAGTTCTTTCCTAGAACCTAGGATAGACAAAGGTTGTTGTTAGATAGTGTTAGTATGACAATGCAGGATATACTGTAAGGTGTTTTGCAATGTACTAATAGTGATTTTGTCAATGCTGTGATGGAGTTCAAGTGGTGCTCCAAATGTTCTGAGATTGCACCCAAGGCACTTATCACTATTTGGTAATAACTTGCTTTCTTTTGCTGCAGGTCTTTGTAATTTGTGTTTTTCTTCTGTTTTTTCCTCTTGTATTCTGTCTCACAATCCAGACTTTTTTTTGTCTTTTTATCAACAATGGTTATGTCTGGGGTATTATGCAGCAAGTGCTTGAATTCTAAAGTCCCAGAACTTCTTTCTTCATTTTCATTACATTATTTATTGTGTGGCCCCACCAGTTCTTGCTTGCAGGCATTTCTTGCAGATTTCAATTTACCATCGTTGGCTTTTGTCATGCCAATGTTTGTAATCAGTCTATGGAATCTTCTTGCAGCAGCTCAATAAATGGTCTATTGTTTCTTTACCTAAAAATTATTTGGGAACAGTCATTAGACTTCCCTTTGGCTGGACTTTTGAAAGGCCAGTCTCTTTATGTCTGGCACTGTACTGTACTATTTGTACTGTACTATTTGTGAAATGGTACCAGTCAGAATCAGGGACCACACAATTCCTTACAAAAGTGACTTCTTTACCACAAAGATTTTTTTTCTCTATCTCTAAAAATTACCTTACAATTTTATTTGCTATAGAATATCTTCTATATCCTTATCTATATTAACTATTCTATGTTCCAAAGAGAGAGATTCCTGTATTCTACTTTGCTTTAGCTTTGCCTTTATTTAATCTTATATATGTCTATCTTTTTAACACATATATCAGAAATTCCTAACCTATTATGCTTTTGTGTGGCCTTTGACCAATCAGATGCTGGGTAGAGGGGTGCCAGGCTTCAAAAGAACCTCTTCAGATATGTTAGAGGGGGGAGGGACTATAATATTGTAACTATATGTTGAAAAGAAGGGAGTCATTATATTTCTTAACTTTAGTGAGACGTGTCTCTATTTTTTTTTCTTGCAGTTCCTTCTTTCTTTACTTTCTTTTCTTTTAATTTATCTTTTACTATGTGAAAAGCTTCTTAATATAATAATACAAAAGAGTATTTTCAGGAAGGCTGTATAGCAGAGATGTCAAACACAAGGCCCGGGGGCCAGATCCGGCCCACGAAGTGGTTTCATGTGGCCCACGAAGCCATCCTAGAAACAGTGAGGGAACAACCCCCACTACCTTGGCCCTGGCCCAGAGACCCTCCTTCTGCCAGAGACCCTCAGATCTGTCCCACTCCTGCCCAGGCCCCCATTGGCACCCTTGATGCGAACGATGTAGAGCTGGCCATGCCCACCCAGTAGGCCATATGCACTCTAGCCACGCCCACCCTGGCCATACCCACCTGGCCCCTTGAGGGCAACCACAATGCTGATGTGGCCCTCAATGAAATTGAGTTTGACACCCCTGCTGTATAGCCATTCTAGGGCGGGAGTAGCCCACTGCCTGTCTTCTGCCCTGTCCTGTAGCATCAGGCTTTTAAAGTGCCAGTATTTGGACTATTGGGATCTCAATGCATGTGCCATGCATGATGAACAATTGTCCAGGCTGCTCAGAGTTGCCAGTGCTTGGACTTTCTTTGAAGTTGCCAAAGCCTGGGTTTTCAAGAAGCTTGCCAGTCCCAGAGTGATCTTTAGATTTTCAGGCACCTTTTATTAGGATGAGCTCTTTTTCCTTCTGGCGTTTCATTGCAACTGCTGTTTCACGTTGTGGCACTTGACCCGCAATATTCTTCAGCATTGTTTTGCATCTTGTTTCTTCTTCTTTCATCTCTCTGTCTGTCTGTCATCATCAAGGTTTCTGCTTCAGCTCCTTTTAAGCTCACTTCTGCTCTTTTTAAAGGATTGGCTTTCCTAAAACAATCAAGGTGCAACTGTTAAAGGAAAAGCGGGGAATGAGAGCACAAGCTTCTTATTGTCGCAATACTTTCTTCTACATAGAGACATGCATCCCTTGGTGTTATAGGAGGGGAACTGAGTTACTTTATGGTAGCCAAAATTCAGGAGGTGTCCAGCAGCACCTTTTTTTTTAAATTCCATTTATATCCCGCCCTTCTCCGAAGACTCAGGGCGGCTTACAAGCTTAGCAGTAGCCTTCATTCTATGTATATGCCTGCTTATTAGGGCTTTCACACACACCCCAAGGGGCATTATTACAAAGTCAGCTTAATTGCCCCCAACAATCTGGGTCCTCATTTTACCTACCTCGGAAGCATGGAAGGCTGAGTCAACCTTGAGCCTGGTGGGATGCGAACCTGCACTAATTGCAGGCAGCTGGTGTTACTTAAGGAGGCATTAGCCCACTGCTCCACCTTTCCCAACTAACATGTTTTATTAAAAGGGATATGCCCTCGTGAGCTGCAAGTCACTGCATCAGATGCATGGGATGACTAAACTGATGTAGGATTTAAAATGGAAGAAGGGAGGTAAGGACATAGAAAGGGAGGGCTGGAGTCACTGTGTGTAAGTTGGGCAGCTATATAAATTTGGCAAGTAGATAAAAAAGGCCTTGAACTTCTCTTTTTTTAAAAAAAAATCCCTCTACAAATGTTAAATGTCAGTAGTTTATAGCACAGAAGGCATTCCGCATCTCTGCAGTGTGCACCACCAAATCTCAGGTCATGTTGACTAGGATGACTGAGAAGGACTGAGACGCTGCTTAAACACAAAGGGATTGGACATCAGGAGACCACTAATATCCTAAGGCCGAGTCATCAAAATTTCCCTGAACCTGAATGGCAATAGTAGCCGCCATAAAGACAAGCTGCTCTTCTCTTGATATACTTTTAGCCATGTGGCCTGCATTCTTTTTCCAACCATGACCAATCAGATATTGTTTACCAGAAGCAGAAGAAAACTATAGTTCCAGAAGAAAAGTTTCCAGCTAAGGGGAGAGAGGAAACCAGATGGTGAAAATTGATGCTTCAGAAGAACGGTGCAAGGGAAAGCAAAGACAGGCATTTTATGGGCATTATAGAGAAATAAGGAGAGATAAATTACAATTTTTGCATTGCCTTATCATACATCTTGTCCAAAATGGAATCTTTCTGGATTCTGCATCAGAAGCTCATATATCTTACAACAGTTAGAGTGATGTACAAATTCTCCTTTGCATTCAGAAACATTATTTTATTATTGAGCTGATCTGTTCCAATATATCTGTGTCATTGCCTTTGGCTGGAATGCTGACATGTATTGATTAATATGTGTAGAACCAGGAAGCAAAATCTCTTATATGTCTTGTCGACACTATCTTTCATATTGAAGACCCAAATGGAACTCTTCTGCTCTCTCAAGCATCATTCCAAGATAAATTATGAAAGTTGCCCATCACACTGATACCCCAAACCACAACACTTTCTTGATTTTCTCCAACATCTTTAACAGCATCTGTAATTCCAGAAATCAGCAAATGAAACTACCTGTGAAATCTGTTGACTGAGCTTCTGTTAGAAGTACCAATAGAAGAGAATAACCATTGCTCAGAGTTGAACTGTTAACCCCAATGATGTTATCTAGTTAGGTAATGAAATGTCTGCAAGAAAACAACCAAGCTCAGAGGCCACCAAGAACCCCTGTGTTAGAAGTATCAGAGTAGATATCACTGAGCAATTCAGACAAGCCTAACCTATCCATAACTCGTTTATTTATTTAAAATAGTTATAAAGCCACCCTTCTTAAAGCAATTAAACCAACACGTCTAGAATAGCTGTAATGAACACAAACGAGAAAATTCAGTGAAAACTTTAGTGACAGATTTCAAACATCAGCATATGCCATCATAATCACACAGCCTCTTAGCAAATGGGCAGCCATATCAATTTGATTGATTACTTAATTAAACACTTAACCACCACCCCCGCCATATGCTACAGGTTTTTTGGTGGACTTTTATTTCAAGGCTATGTCACCTTCCTTTTTAAATCTTCTACTGTATTGCTATCCTATCTAAATAAAAAAAACAGAAGTGTTTTCAGTGTCTCATATTCACTCACATTTAATCACATAAAGCGCTACTAGCCACACAACAAAGAAAATTTGGTTTTTTTGTATTTTTATATATATATTTTAAAAATAAATTGTAATTCTTTTTAACCTGACAACTCCCTTTAATTAAGTGATCAGATGAACTGGAGCATGAATAACAAGGTGCTAATTCATGCCTAACAAGTTAGGCAGAAAGCCAAGAAAGAGCTTCTTACTACAATTTTTAAAAATTCATTAAAAATACTTAACATGGGCTTTTAAAAACACCTGTTAATTTAACAAGAGAACTAATAAGTTATGAGCAAGAAAAGTACATTATATTAATCTTCCAATTGGTAGGCCCAAGAGGCTGCGGGATCTCTGATATGTTCTTTACACAATACAATAATTCACAATAATGCAATGAAAGGGATGTGATATTAAAATGGAAGTTTGGGAAAGTAGTTCCAAGGTGAAAGAAGACAGCCCATGATCAGCACCTTCTGTGGTTCCATAAGCTTTAATAGCTATGCCTTTCTTTTAAGGAAAAACTCTATCATCATCCGTAGAAGAAGTGTCTAAGTAGCCATTTATTAACTGTTGTAAGTATCATTAGGCGGCATGGTGGGATAGAATAGAGGTCTGGGAAAGATAGCAAGGGAGATCAGAAGACCATTTTTCCTGCTCACAATGTCATTACACATTCCATCGTGGCATATTACTGAGATGATTAGTGGCATCAAATGACTCTGAAAAATGATTATGTACCATTAAAAACATTAGTCTGTCTGAAACTAGCACAAACAAATGGCCGTGCAGGGGGATGAGTCATTAGTTTTAAGGATGGCTGATGTGATGGGAAAGGCAAGCAAATATCTTTGCAAATTAACACATGCAACAAGTCAGAGGGGATGTGGTCGTGATGTTTTATCGGGGAGATGAGGATTTTTCTCTTTTTTCCAAACAAGGTGATGAGGTTGTAGAGAATAGTTCAATTGTAAGTGATTGAAAACCAGGCTGAGTGATGGCTATATAGGTGGGAATCAATATTCTCTACAACAGTAAGGGCAGTTACAGGCTAACAAATTGTTAGCCACCCAAAGACATGCATTTGAGATGGATAGCCAGATAAATTAAATAAATATATAGACAGCTAGAAGGATATGGGTGTGGATCTCAAAACTGCTGTAGTTATGATATAGTTGTGGACACGGATGATATAGTTATGGATGTGAATATATGTATAGACAGGAGACAATATGTATTTATACAATGCAAATAAGATTCAGATGACTGGGAAAATTGATTGTGATTTATTACTGGAGGTTTAAATTCAACAGGAGGTCTTGTTAGAGGATCTGCTCTGAACATATGTAGAGTGCTAAAACAAATTCTGAGACATTGAACAGTAGAAAGTCAGTAAATGGTACGAAATGCTCAAAATATAGCTTCTGTGTATGTCAAATATGGGATAACGTTCACCCGGTTAACATTAAAAGCTAGCAGACATTTATTAAATTTCTTAAGAAATACATTGGCTCAAGTTCTTTGGCATCCTATCATGATCTGTAGTTTATGCAACTGGATTTACCAGGGTTTCTTGGCTGCTTTTCTTATGTTAATGTCTTTACAAGAGCTAAGTTTGAAGGATGCGATATGCAGAAGCCACTGAAGAAGAAGGATGAAACTGAAGCCTAGATCAAGGTTTATTGTGAAATCCCATAGGATCAAAAAAGGGTTGGGACTACAAAATGTGGATTATCTGGACTTCCAGTTTTGCACAGTAGCAACCGGTCACGGGCTTGTGGATTCTTTGCATCCCTGCGGCTAATTTTGCCCTGCCAGGGGACCCTAAATGGGTCTAAGTCACCCCGGAAAGGCAACAAAGAAAGAAGGGTGCTCCAGAGATTCTGGAACAGCAGTGGCCATTCTGTTCAACTTGGGAAAAGCCTTCTAACCTGACAGGATAAATTCTGGCCGTATTGCATCAACCAGCCCAAGCTACTAGCAACTGAAGTCCAAAAGCACTAACCAGCACAACTGCGAACAGCATGCTTGAAACTGGGTGAGGAATTTGATCTTCTCTTTTCTATTTTACATTTAATTTCCTGGAAAAGATCCCCAAGAAGCAAGACACCTGCAAAAGGAAAGGATTTCTGCCCCATCCTTATACTAACAGAAGCGATGAATTAATCTTTTTATGGAGGGTCAAAATATATGGAAGCGAAATAAATATAAAACCTGAAACTTAAAACTTAAATCTGGATAAATCTAAAATTGTTTGAATGGTTAAGACTCTTATTTTAAAGATAATTGTTCATTTTGGAAATTGAAAAACAAATAGTTGCTGACACCTATTGGCAGATGAAGACTATGACAGCTATGACTTTAATTTAAGACTTGGCAAAATCTGGGAAAAGCTAATCTGTGTCTGTTACCTTCAAAGTTTTAACAACAAAGAACAGCTGTGACAAAAAAAGACAATAATCTGGGCTGTAGACAAAGAGAGAATTATAAATTTCAGGGCAAAAAATCTTTTTTGAACTATTTGGATTACAAGTATCTATCTAAGTGGGACTCTAAAGATATTTGCAGAGAAAAGAAAGGAAGAGGAAAACTCAATTTTTTGGCTATCATGGATCAGAGACATGTAGAAAGAACATATCAAGAAAACATAAATACTTCACAGGAGGAGATATATAGTATACTGCAACTAATTCAAACAACAATGACTTTAAACCACAAAGAAATCCAAAACAACTTTGAAAATATAAATCAATCTATTTCCAAGTTAACTCTACAACAAAAAATTCCCAGAAAACAATGACAGAGAAGGAGCAGATAAAACAGATAAATGGATATAGAATTGAGAATAGAGACTTAAAGATGGAACTTAACAAACAAAGGAAACATAATTTAATCCTAGTGGGAAAAAATTCACAAGAATTAGAAAAAACAACTTATCCCTTAAGACTACAAAATAAATCTGAGGACAAGAAAACAGATTGGATAAAATAGACAGGAACATCGGAGAGAAAGGAAATGATAAGGGAAGTGGAGAGAAAGAAAAAGAAAAAGATTTTTAACAAAGATGGAAAGGCAGAAGTCCCGTACAAAGACACTTCTCCTGATCTACTTTTTATATCTACAGCAACATTTACAAACGTACAGAAAAACTTTTTGATTCAGCAAAATACATTGATTAAGAAAGACACTGGGCAAAAGAAAAAGACTAAAGTGGAAACAAAGAAAATAGATTTGTTTGAATATAGTCAAAGAAATAGAAAAGTTTTGGAATATACTGTATATGTCACTCTAAGAGGAATGAATTCTTGAAATATAACTTACGGTAGTATGTTTTTTTCCCTTTTTTGTTCTCTTTGTTGGTATGAGTAATATAAAAAAAGTTGAAATGACTTACATAAAGGAAATGTTTCAGATATTTAAATGTGATTGAATTTAAGAAAATTATAATGGGTAAAAAATGTTTTGAATAAGAGTTAAAGGACTAAATGACTAGATGTATTAAATGGAATGTTTAAAGATTAAACATATTTTGATTATGGTTAAAAAGAATAAGAAATTTAGGAAATAAATGCATATTAGCTTAGGAGGGATATATATTTTAAGTAGTATGTTATTTTTTATGCTTCTTTACTCTTGCTTTTCTTTCTTTTTTCTACTATTTTATCTATCCCTTAAGAAACGTAAAAGTGTGAGATGGTTCAATATGGAAAAATAGTTAAATTCTTAAATGTAATTAATTTTTGAGAAAATCTTAACCAGTAAGAATATCTAGAATTTGGTGGGAGAAACAAATTAAAATAAGCACTGTAACAGGATCTATGATGAGGCAACCAGAATGACTGGATAGAAAAGAAATATTATATTGATGTGATTATTATTTTTAGGTTTATTGGGGGGGAAATTATATATTTAACTGTTATCTATCAAAACAATAAGAATTGTATTAACTCAATGTTTGCAAAAGAGGATATTTGGGGAAAAGAGGAAATCAACTAAAACTACTGTGTGGATTATGGATTATAGAAATCAACTGTTAGTGATTGTTTTACCAATGTAACCCAGACAACATACTGTTCACCAATTATTAAGTGATTTATGGTTTCTTTAAAAAAAAAATCAATAAAATATATTACAAAAAATGGGGATTATCTGCTAGGTCCAGAGTGTGAGATACAACATCTGTTTACAAATTATCACAATGCCTTAACACAGGGGTGTCAAACTCAATTTCATTGAGGGCCGCATCAGCATTGCGGTTGCCCGCAGGGGGCTGGGGGGGTATGGCCAGGGTGGGCATGGCCTACTGGGTGGGCGTGGCTAGAGTACGTATGGCCTACTGGGTGGGTGTGGCCAGCTCTACATCGTTCGCATCAAGGGTGCCTATGGGGGCCTGGGCAGGAGTGGGACAGATCTGAGGGTCTCTGGCAGAAGGAGGTCTCTGGGTCAGGGCCAAGGCAGTGGGGGCCGTTCCCTCACTGTTTCCAGGATGGCTTCGCGAGCCACATGAAACCACTTCGCGGGCCGGATCCAGCCCGTGGGCCTTGTGTTTGACATGTCTGCCTTAACACATCAGGACCATCTATATGTCCAAGGAAAGAAGAAACATGGCAGGGATGAAGGGTAGGCTTGAGCTGAAGCTGAGACCCAGGCTTTGCCTCTGTCCTTGGTCCAAGTGATTCTGTTATTCTGCCTGGATCCCCAACAAACTTTTTGGCTTTGTTAGAGGGTGATAAGATAATTGAGTTTGGCTCTGTCAATAGCCACAGCATCCAAACCCTGGAGAACATTGCCACAGTGGTGCAGCACAAACCATTAAGCATGACATCCCTGCAGAGAAGAAAAATTCCCACCTGGGCTCAATCCAAAATGCTGGAATGGAAAAGGACTTCTGGGTTGGACTACCTGGTCCTTTGCCAAAATGACTTCTCAATGGCGCAGCTCATGGTTATTGGAAGACATCTCAGTTCGATGTTATTATCTATCCCAAAAAGATGGAAAGCTGAAAGTGAATTTGGAAACTTGGAAGGTTTTACTGCAGGGGTCTTCAAACTTGGCCCTTTGATGACTTGTGGATTTCAACTCCCAGAATTCCTCAGCCAGGCAGGCTGGCTGAGGAATTCTGGGAGTTGAAGTCCACAAGTCACCAAAGGGCCAAGTTTGAAGACCCTTGTTTTACTGTATTTTATACAGATGCCAGTTTCCTCACACTTTTTAAGCCAGGTGTAAAGGCAACAGGGAGGGCATGAAGCTTTTTTTGTGGAATGGTAGCAAATTAGTTCTGCAGGCTCCCTTTTGGTTCTTCCCTATTTCTTTTCTTAGCAAAGTAACCAGTAAAGAATTATGCTTTGCCTAAGGCAAAAAAAAAAAACAAAAAACAACCAGGATATAAAAGCCTCACTTCTATCTAAACTACGTACTGAAGAAAGGGAAGACAGAAAATTCCTTTTGTTTCTTAGAGACTCATTTTATGAGACCACCCACAGTTGCTCTTCAAACCGGGGAGGGGGGGAGCATATAAATATAATTGATAAATTAGCAATAGGCCACATTAGAAAGAGACACAATCATGAAGGAGGTAAAAATGTTCGAGTTAGTGACTTCATCATGTAGTTCATGTGAACACACAATGAACCAGTGTGGTTTAGAAACTGGAAGATGGTTAATTCTAGTCCCACTTTAGGCAGGAAAGCCAGCTCAATGACTTGGGGTCAATCACACTTTCTCAACCCAAATCACCCTACAGAGTTGTTGTTGTTGTGAGGAAAACAGCCCAAGGAAAGAATATTACGTATGTTCAGTGCTGGGATTCAGCTGGTTCGCACCAGTTAGGCAGAACTGGTAGCTAAATCCAGAAGTCCATTCTAGGCCCAGGCCTATATCCAATAAGAGAACTGGTTGTTCAGGTATTTCAATCCCACCACTGGGTATGTTTGCTGCCTTGAGTTTATAAAAGTAACTGGACCACCCATGACCCATTGGGTCATCATTTCAGAAATATTCCCTTACCAGATTTGTCAATGCCTTCATCAAAGGCAAAGGTTCTATTTTTTTATTTTTTTATTGCTTTTATATAAACATATATTTAAACAAAAAAAATACATATAAAAAACAAGACATGACATAAACAATACAATCAACAACAAAAATACAATAAGAATACTTAACTTCCATAGTAAAAGACTTCTGGGAAAAGATTTATAATGAATTAAAGAAAGTTTTGAAAAATACATTTATTAAGAAACCAGAAGCCTTATTATTATTATTATTATTATTATTATTATTATTATTATTATTATTATTATTATTATTATTATTATTTATTTTTTTATTGAAAAGTTTTAAAATACAATTTTCCTTTAAGAATCCCCCTTTCCCCCTCCCTCCTCCCCCCCTACCTCCCCCCCTCCCCCCCTCCCCCCCCCGACTTCCCAGAGCTAAATACAAGGTATATATATAAAAAGCAATCATAAACAATCATATACTAACAACTATAAACTCTAAAATCCATCACTCTCTAGCTTATAAAGGATAAAACAAGCCTTAATAATATTGAATATGTATAAAAAAAAACTAAGATAAGAAAAGAAAAAAAACACGAAAGAAGATTTATTCAAATGCTACATAAAACTTCTTAACCCTATACTTGTTCTGGATAAACTCAATCCATTTTGTCCATTCCATAATATAGCGTTCTTGCGAATGATCTTTCAAATAGGCCGAAATCTTCGCCATCTCTGCCAGGTCTGAAACCTTTAAAGTCCACTCTTCTATGGTCGGCAGTTCCTCTTTCTTCCAATATTGGCCTATCAAAAGTCTTGCCGCCGTGATTAAGTTCAACATCAACTTGGTGTCCACAACTGTAGCGTCTGCAATTATTCCCAACAAAAAAAGTTGCGGACAAAACTTTATCCTCTGTTTAAAAATCTTCTGCATATTCCACCAGACTTTTATCCAAAAAGCCTTAACCTTCTTACATGTCCACCATATGTGAAAATATGTTGCATCTTCATCACCACACCTCCAACATTTAGGCTGATAATTCGGATACATACTTGCAAGCTTTTTAGGATCTAAATGCCATCTATAAAACATTTTGTAAAAGTTCTCTCTTAGATTTTGAGCTTGAGTAAATTTCACGTTCCTCACCCAAATCTTTTCCCACGTGTCCATTGTGATAACTTCCTGGATGTTTTGGGCCCATTTTATCATACAATCCTTAACAAGCTCTGTTTCTGAGTCAATCTCTATCAATGCAAGATATATCCGTTTGATATGTGCTGGTCCCTGATTTCTAATTTGCTTTATCAAATTTTCATCAGTCATTGTAAATCCATTTTTCTGGTCTTCTTTCCACCTGGCCCGTAACTGAGTATATTGAAACCAATTTTGAACAACCTTCTCTTCTCGCAAGAGGCTATATGATTTCAAACACCAAACATTTCTTTCCAAACTGAGGATCTCCTTATACGTAGTCACATCATGTTTAAAGCCAGCATGTATATTTTCTATTGCGTGTTTTGGAATTGCCCACAATGGTATCTTGCAACTTAACTTATTTATTTATTTATTTATTTATTTATTTATTTATTTATTTATTTATTTATTTATTTATTTATTTATTTATTATTATTATATATTTTTATACCCCCCTTCTCCCGAAGGACTCAGGGCGGTGTACAGGTCAATAAATACAAAAACAGGATACAAAAGTTAAAAGCGATTAAATAAATGCCCAAGGTTAAAACAATAATTAAGATGTATTAAAACCCCAACCCTAACCCATCAGACCAGGTCAGACTGCTCAAATAGATACGTTTTTAGATCGCGCCGGAAGGAGCGAAGGTCGGGGGCCGTCCGGAGCTCAACCGGCAACCGATTCTATAGCTCCGGGGCGCCCACAGAGAACGCCCTCCCCCTGGGGGCCACCAATCGACATTCTTTGATCGGAGGCACCCTGAGGAGGCCCTCTCTGTGGGAGCGCACTGGACGGAGGGAAGTTGACGCCGGCCGCAGGTGTTGCCGTAGGTAATCTGGACCCATGCCATGTAGGGCTTTGGGTATAGTTGGAAAAGAAATTCCCAAAAAAGATGTTACTTTCTTTCTGTGTGCCACAACAGCGGCGAGAATTTTGATAGCTAAGAATTGGAAGACACAAGAAATACCAACGGTGGAAGAATGGCAGATGAAAATGATGGACTATATGGAACTCGCTGAACTGACAGGGAAAATCTGTGACCAGGGAGAAGAGTCGGTGGAAGAAGACTGGAAAAAATTCAAGGATTATTTGAAGAAATGTTGCTATACCAACTAGTTTGAAATGGACTTGGAGGTGTTTATAGGTTGTAGTTTTAGAATTTAATGTTTAGTATTAAGGATAATATGAAATAATGATTGCTAAATGATCAGAAATTAAATATAGGTAGATATTAAATACGATTTAAAATTATGAAATAGAAATTGCTAATGAGGATTAACGAAGAAACGCAGATAGGGGGGATTCGAGGAAGTCACCTGAAAATGATTAGAAAGATTAGGAATAATGAAAGGCAAAGGTTCTAAAGTACTGGGGGAAAAACCCTTAAAATCAGGGAGATATTCTGAGAAGTAACTAACTTGAAATCAATTCATGCTGAAGTATATACCACACTCAAACATCAGGAGTTAAGCACAGGAAATGTTACGTGACCGTTTACATTATATCATGTTTTATGATAATTTTTATATCATAAAACATTTTATAAATTTTGCCAAATTTCAATTCCAACGGAAGTCATGGGCCCCAGATTTTGGGCACATTCTGTAAAGTTAGCTCATTTGTGATACTTCAGTTTAAAAATTGGTTTAAACCTTGGTTTAAACATTTTTGCCTTGCAACGTACAGTTTTGCCCAGTTAAAGATTACACACAGACAGAAAGGAGAGTTTTAGTAGTAAAACATTTTGAGTGGAACAAGGCTGTTGTTTGCTTGTTTGCTTACTTACTTAATTTTTATACCGCTTTTCTATCCATAATCAGCGTTTAAGTCCACCTTTGACAATGGAAGGTTGCTGGATGACAATGAATGTCATTATCTTTTAGCCCAGCCTAATTAGATCTGCTGCTGTGAGGCTAGATTGAGGGAGGGAATAGCAGTTATAACACTTTCAACTCCTGGAGAAAGGCAGGATAAAAATCTAATGACTAAATACATGTGCTAAGCTATAAAGCATGGTTTGCAAACTTACAATAGCCATTATGTCAAATACACAATATTGTGGTGAGATCCAATACATATACTCCTCAACTTACAACCATTTGTTTAGCGACAGTTCAAAGTTACAACAGCACTGAGAATGTGACTTAGCAACTGGTGGTTGCACTTATGATCAGTTCTGCATTCCCACAGTCATGTGACTGAAATTCAGGCATTTGGCAATGTATTTATGACAGTTGCAGCATTCTGGGTTCACGCGATCTCCATTTGCGGTCTTCCGGGCTGGCTCCCAACAAATTCAATGGGGGAAGCTGGATTTGCTTAACAATCACATATTCACTTAACAACACCTCTGTCAAAAAGGTTGTAAAATCATGCACAATTCACTTAACAACTGTCTGACTTAGCAGTGGACATGCTGATCCCAATTGTAGTCGCAAATTGAGGATTACCTGTCTGTTAACCAGTGCTTTTTTTGTAAAAGAAAAAGGTGCTGGAACTCACACATGTCATATAACCCGCCTTGCCTACCCGACAAGGTTCCATCCAAAAAAGGTGCCGGAACTCCGTTCTGAGCGTTCTATGAGAAAAAAAGCCCTGCTGTTAACCAAGCCATAATTTCGCAACTTTTTAAAGCAATCCTAAAAAGGAGATCATTATCTTTTTCAGCCTCCAGTGTAGAGTGGGGCTGAAGTCATGACTAAGGCAGCTTCTGGTTAAGATGAGTATATCGGACCTACATTTGTATTGGTCTCTGTTCCTGTCTGCTGGAAATTAATGGAAACTGCAGAAGGCAGTTCACGCCAACTTCATTACCCCAAAGTGAAAACTGAAAAAAAAGTTTAAACTGAGTGAGCTTTGCAGAATTTCATTCAAGATTGGCTTGGCATCTCATCTTCATGTCCAACAAATGGCATTCCTAATCCATTGCCAATATCCACATAGAACCATGCCACACACTCTTTGTTAACTCAGGCTTTATTTTATGAGTAGCAGATTTGTTCATTTAATATTCTCCCCCTGTTTAATTTGGCATTCTCCCAGTTCCTTGATATTGATAGGATTTGGGATAGCCTTTTTTTCTCTCAGGGTCTTGGATGTTATAAATAACTCAGGGCCCAAGTTGCGTTATCACTGAAAATCTTTCTAGGTATGGGGAAAACATTACCAATGTGGGCCTCGAAACAATTTATTCTATTCAGTACATAAAGAATCCAGCACTGTACATGCCAAAAGCTAAATTGTGCATATGGCAGTGAATGCAAATACAAGCTGAAGTAGTTTGGCACCTGTACTATATAAGCAGATTTATTTTTTTCTTCCAGTCATCACCCACTAAAATCTATCTGTATTTTAATGGAAAGCATACTGATAAAGCTCAAAAACAGTAACTGTGTGAGGGACGTTGAAGTCCTAGAGGGAGATCACTTGACTATGAGCCAGCAATGTGCAGCAGCAGACAAAAATGCTAATACAATCCTGGGTTGTATAAACAGAGGCATAGAATCAAGATCATGTGATGTATTAGTACCACTTTATAAAACCTTAGTAAGACCACACCTGGAATACTGCAATCAGTTTTGGTCACCATACTACAAAAAAGATGTTGAGACCTTGAAAAAAAAAGTTCAGAGAAGAGCAAGTAAAATGATCAAAGGCCTGGAGTCTAAAATATATGAAGAACTGCTGAAGGACTAGATTTTGGCTAGTCTAAAGAAAAGAAAAAACAGGGGCGATATGATACCAGTATTCCAGTATTTGAGAGGCTGCCACATAGAAGAGCGGGTCAAACTATTCTCCAGAGCACCAGAGGGCAGGACAAGAAGCAATGGTTGGAAACTGACCAAAGAGAGAAGCAACCTGGAATTAAGGAGAAACTTCCTGACAATGAGAAAAATTAACCAGTGGAACAGCTTGCCTCCAGAAATTGTGGGCGCTCCATCACTGGAGATTTTTAAGAAGAGGCTAGGCCAGGGGTAGGCAACCTTGGCTCTTTTATGACTCGTGGACTTCAACTCCCAGAATTCCTGAGCCAGATTGGCTGGCTCAGGAATTCTGGGAGTTGAAGTCCACGAGTCATAAAAGAGCCAAGGTTGCCTATCCCTGGACTAGACAGTCACTTGTCTGAGATGATATAGGTTCTCCTGCTCAAGAAGGAGGCTGGACTAGAAGACCTCCAAGGTCTCTTCCAGCTCTATTCTATTCTAAAGTCAATTTAACGAGATGAGACATTCTGAGAGCCTCCACCACCATCCCATATCAGCCCAAAAGAACTGAAAAAACCCAGTATTTAGTGCTTTTCCTCTATTTTAAACTAAAGAAACTATATCTTCACAGGGTGACTGCAAACATACCAGGAACTTGCAGGATTTAGGATTCTTGGTAGCAAAGCCATTCACATCCCATCTATCGTTAACCACCACCACTATACCTTCTCTAGGGACATTATGAAATAGGGATTTCTTGAAAGCAGAAAGCTCCAAATAGCAAAAACTAAAATGGGGAGAGAACAGCAGTCTGATGTTCCTCTTCAGGTTCTAAAGTCCACCTCTGACTTCAGACAAGAAATTAACAATCCGATGAGCTCTGTGGTATTGTAGCAAGCACTGCAGGCCTGCATCTTATACCCCAATTAACCGAACGTACAAAATTGACAAATTTCTACATTCTTTTTAAGTCAGGGATGCGTTTTTAGCAAGTAAAGTCATATCCTACAGTGCTTGAGGATTAATATAAGAGAACAGCAATAGCTGTAGTTCTTTGTGAAGAGTACAATCATTGTTCCACCATTATGATAGTGTAAACAAAGCCAAGAAGTAACAATCTGAAGTATGAAGCAGATTCTGCTTGGATAATAACAAGACAATTCAGATACTGCTCCCATGAAAATTAGAGGCTTTTTTCAGTTCTGTCTGCACTTTTATTAATTCTATGGCCTTGTTCACATAACACAGTTAAATGAGTCAAGAGCTAGGTCAAGAGCTTTGTAGGGACCCTGTCAATTCTCAGGCAATTGAATTTAGCCTCAAATGGACCCCAATTGGATCCATCAGTATCCTAGGGTGGAGTAATCTAATAGCCCAGCCACCTTGTGGAGGGGAGTTGCACCAAAGAACTGGAGGCTCTCCAGGGACTCTTCAGACTGTGACAGAGGAGAAAGCAATGTCTCCTTCAAGTCCACAGGACCCTGCCATTATCCCAACAGAAAAAAAAGTCAAACATATGATCATTGTTATCTTTGGGCCACTGGACAGGTCCCTAGTTGTCATGGTGGCTATGAACTCCCAAACTCCTCAGACCCTCAGAAGCCAAATTGAAATTGAAAGCCTGGTTTTCTCCACTGCCAATCCAGCCATGAGGTCACTGTGCAGCAGGAAGGCTGATACAACAGCAACAATCTCACCTAATCCTTCTTGGTGCCCAGCTGAACAAATAGGTTTTTGCATCCAGCAATCTCAGGGCAGAGCCCCTGAATGCCTCCCTAGTATCTTGGATGACCACTGTCACCCCACTGCCCTTACCCTATGGTGTTGGCTGGTGCCAGACCCAGAACCCAGCTGTGCATATCTCTGGGGAGCGGGAAACATCCCACCTCTCCTTACCAAAAAGCCCTTCTAGCCCTGATCATGGAAGCAAGAGATGAAGGAGAAAATCTGCAAACTACCCACATGAAATAGCCTTAACTTTGAAGCAAGGTGATTCATTAGCAGAGCTGATGAGACCAATGACTTATCCAGCCCAACATCCTATTCTCATACTAGCCAGACAGATGGCTTTTAGAAGTCTACAAGGAGGACATGTGCATTAGCATCCTTTGTCTTGCCTTTCCCTGCCAATATGGAGTAGCCAGCTGCCAAAGTTACTAAAGAATAATATATAGTTATTATGGCTAGGTCCCTATTCATGGAATTTTCAGCATGCAAATACAGCTCTTGAATAACACTCTGTGAATCAGGCAATGAATTTTTAAGGAAAAGAACTGAATACAGTCATATTGCCATATTCATCATGAAGCACTGCATTTCTAAGAGTGTATTTTCAGGTGTCTGAACACTCCGCAGTGTCTCCCCAGAGTTCCCTGATATCTTTTTAAAATAATGTAGGAAATGGCCTGGGGACATCATTAAAAACTAAGTTAATTGAGGTTAACAAGTCAAATTTTTGGTGCTGCTAATTAATTCATGGACTTGTAGAGCTTGAAGAAATCTGGAGGTAATCCAACATAACCCCTGTGTGCTGAGGCAAGGTCTTCTGTAACAAAAATATTTGGAGTGTAATATTAATCTGTGTAATAACCTATTCTTATGCCAAAATCTGGTGATCCATAAACTTAAGCTAGAGAAACTAAAGAATACAAGGACCTCTGGAAATATTTTTGAAGGTTTAATTGAATACAATGATTTTTGAATTGTTATACAAGGTTAAATATATTTGAAGTAGGGGATTTTAATCTTGTAAGGTATTTAGTGTGTCAAGATCTTGAATTAGAGGAAATAATACAAGTGATATGGAAAGTTACAATGGTGTGGTGGACATGAGTTGTGCATGACAAATGGATATTTAATGCAACTGCCCAATACAGAACAGTGCAATTTTTTTTCTGCCAGGGCACACTTTTCCCCCCTCTATGTTTCATGCATTCAAAATCTGCAAAAGTCTTGGCAATGATGTAGTGATGTCATGGAAGAGAGATCAGAAAATTTGTGTTCCTTTTGATTGGAGGAGGTGGGTATTTTTCAGACAAAATGAGGGGCTTAAGCATAGCAGAGCCTTTACATGCCCATTTAAGTCTTTCTTTCATTGAAAACAAAGGGGGTGCATGTCTCCTAAAGCTGAACAGCTGCTCATAACTATGGAAAACCACTAGGAATGTGAAGAGTTGGCTTCTTGTCTACAGTTAGTAGGTTTATTTTCAGAGCATATGGAACATGTCATCACAAATCAGAGTAGAACATTGGATGGTAATAGTATGCTACAATTCAAGTCCTGTGTGAGTGCTTTTTTCTGCCAGTGAACAAAAAGGATCCAAAGTTTGCAGTGGTCTTAAAGTGTTCAGATGATTGAGTTTCAGCCCACAGGCACCCAAATATGTTCATGTTTGCCTCCTGGTAGGCTTTAAACTGAAAGGTTTAACATAGCAAAGGATGTTAATGAATGTTGACATTAAGCTAACACTCAGTGAAAATATACAAAAATGGTTAAAGATAGCAGCATGAAGCTTATGTCCAAAAATAGTATTTGGGTGTAGAAGCAGTGATTACTTATTTTTGCAACAAGCAAGGATATTATAAAAGGATCCTTGAACAAACTCCTTCCTGCAGAGGAAGTGGCAGAAACTTAAAAGGACTATAATGCAGAAGACGTTCTCTCTAAACAAAATAACAGAGTTGGAAGGGACAATGGAGGTCTTCTACTCCAACCCCCTCCTCAAGCACGAAACCCCTATCCCATTTCGGACAAATGGCTATCCAGTATCTTCTTAAAAACCTCCAGTGTTGGAGCACCCACAATTCTGGAGGCAAGGTGTTTCACTGATTAATTGTTCTGTCAGGAAATTTTTCCTTAGTTCTAGGTTAGTTCTCTCCCTGATTATTTTCCATTCATTGCTGATGGAACTAAAGCTAAACCAACTAAAGCTACATTTAGTTAAGGATTCTCTGAAAAATTTAACCACTGCCCTTATCTCCCTTGAAAGTTACAAAGTTAACAAAGCAGAACCAGCATCTCCTTCAAAGCCAGTATTTAAAGACTAATGGATAGAATGATTTCTACCTTCCAAAAAGTAATCTGCTCCCATTTTTCCATTCTTAGTAGTTTTTCTTTGCAGCCTAACATTTTGCTGGATTCATTTATCTAGTTATAGATAATCTAGTTACAGTCATAGGTAAATTTATTCATTAATTAAATTTATAGGCTGCCCAACTCATAGGAAATCTGGGCGGTCTAAAGATAAAAAAATAATCCAAAACAAGGCAGCAACTCAGAGATTAATGCATTAATAAAAACTGCCACAATAGCACTTGTTTCCTAATTTCACACCTGGGGTGGGGGGTGGGGGAACAGGTCTTCAAGTCCATTGAAAGGTTGGGGCATCTCAAACCTCCAGAGGGCAGTCTTCATGGCAGAAAAAAACAGGTTACCGAAATCCTACCATGTGCCACAGTTCTACAGTTCTTCAGTCTGTTGGACAGCTGAATTATGAGAGAAAGGCAGACCCTAAAATAGCTGTCCCTATTCCACTAAGGATTTTATAAGTCACATTCAGAACCTTGCATTGTCCCTGGAAGCTTGAAGGGCCCTTGGTGCTCTCTGAGCTTGTTTCTTTTCTTGCAGATGTTTCATTACACAAATTAGCAATAGCAATAGCACTTAGACTTATATACAGATAAAGAGGGCATGAATTTGATGTAAAGAGGATTGACAATTGTATATTTTAAGTAACCAGGGATTGAGCTACCAATGAAGAACTGAAAAGAATTTGCATACTAAGGGCTACTGAAATGTTGAAGAAATAATGATGGAGGAACGTGAAATTACATGTTTCATGACAAAAATAGCAATAGCACTTAGACGTGCTATGTTGCCCCATAGTGCTTTAGGGCCTTCTCTAAGCAGTTTACGAATGTCTGCATATTGCCCCCAACAATCTGGGTCCTCATTTTACCAACCTCAGAAGGATGGAAAGCTTGAGCCAGTCAGGATCGAATTTCTGACAGTGGGTAGAGTCAGTCTGCAATACTGCATTCTAACCACTGTGCCACCGTAGCTATGGGTAGGTAGGTAACTAGTGAACTAGATAACTTCAACAGTGCTAGCAAGGAATGAGCTTTGTTCTCACTTCATATTCTAGTGGCTTATATTGTACTGATGATATTACCTGGTTTGGGTAATAACTAGCACATAACTAGCACAGCTTACACAGCCAAATAAAAACAGCCATGAAAAACAGATTAGAAACACAAGTTAAGATAGGCAAGAAAATGGTAAGTGGGCACCTGTCCAGTCTAGACAAGTTTAAATCACCAGGACCAGATGGATTACACCCCAAGGTTCTCAAGGAACTGGCAGATGTGATCTCAGAACCACTGAACTATATCTTTCAAAGATCCTGAAGCACTGGGGAACTACTGGAGGCCTGGAAAAGAGCTGATGTAGTTCTTATCTTCAAAAAAGGAAAAACAATGGATCCAGGAAATTACAGACCTATCAGCCTGACCTCATACCTGGGAAGATTCTGGAAAAGATAATCATACAACGAATCAGCAAACATCTAGAGGCAAACAAACTCGTTACCAAAAGCCAACATGGGTTTCTCAAAAACAGATCATGCCAGACAAATCTTATCACATTCTTTGACCAAGTGACAAAATTAGTGGACCAGAGGAATGCCGTGGATATAATTTATTTGGACTTCAGTAAGACATTTGATAAGGTAGATCACAACCTACTACTTGATAAGATAGAAAAATGCAGGTTAGACAGAATCACCGCCAGATGGATTCGTAGCTGGCTGACCGGCCGTACTCAGCATGTGGTCCCCAATGGAACCGCATCTACATGGAGGGAAGTGAGTAGTGGGGTGCCCCAGTGCTCTGTTCTAGGCCCAGTGCTCTTCAACATCTTCATCAATGATTTGGATGAGGGGATAGATGGGGAACTCATCAGATATGCAGATGACACCAAGTTGGAAGGAATAGCCAATACTCCAGAAGATAGGCTTAAGATACAGAAGGATCTTGACAGACTTGAACACTGGGCACTATCTAACAAAATGAAATTCATTGGTGAAAAAAGTAAGGTTCTACATTTAGGAAAGAAATACTAAATGCACAGGTATAGTATAGGAGGTACCTTGCTCAATAGTAGTCCTAGTGGACAATCACTTAAATATGAGCCAGCAGTGTGCTGTGGTTGCCAAAAAACCCAACACAGTGCTAGGCTGCATTAACAGAGGGATAGAATCAAGATCACGTGAAGTGTTAATACCACTTTACAATGCCTTGGTAAGGCCACACTTGGAATACTGCATCCAGTTTTGGTCACCACAATGTAGAAAAGATGTTGAGACTCTAGAAAGAGTACAGAGAAGACCAACAAAGATGATTGGGGGACTGGAGGCTAAAACATACAAGGAACGGTTGCTGGAATTGGGTATGTCTAGTTTAATGCAGTGGAGCTGGGCTGGCTCTCTGGACACTTGCCTTCGATTTATTTATTTTGAGATCCTCCCATGTTGAGTTGATCTGGTCTGCCTTGCTGTTTTTTTTGTCGGACTTGTTAAGATCATGTGTCTGACTTATTCGAGCACGACCTTATACGCTCTCAGGGGGGCCCCCCCATCCTGGGAGCGACCCGCCTTACTTTTTACACCTCCTCTTGATGAAGGGCCCGAGTGTTGGGACCCTGAGAGATGGCTGGGCATGGGTAGGGGCCTCCGATATAAGCCAAATAGGAGGCCCCTGGTTAGTTTTTTGGTTAAATTTTTTAGGAGGTTAGGGAGGGGGGTGGGAACTTCTTTTGGTTGTTCGGATATGGGGGGCAGTCCAGCAACCACTGTTCAGGCCAGGGCCGGGATTGATCGCGGAGGGGAGGAGCGGAGGTCGGTCGCCCCCGGGGCTCCAGGGCAAGTCGTGGGAATGCCTATTCCCACGACGTTAGGGAATGGCAGCAGGTGCAGGAACAGAGGGCCGTATCGACTCCAGGGAAGGCCTCTCCGCTACTTGCAAGCGGTGAGGCGTTCCGACCCTCTTGTTCTACCCCGAGGTCCCGGGAGTGAGGATGTGCAGCCTCCTGAGCTCCGGCTGGTGTACCTGAATGCCAGGTCTGTCGTTAATAAAGCTCCTCTCGTCCATGACTTGGTCGAGGGTGAGCAGGCGGACCTGGCTTGCATCACGGAGACTTGGTTGGGCCCAGAGGGCGGTATTCCTCTGGCTGATCTCTGCCCACCAGGTTTCCGGGTGCTACACCGGCCTCGGGCTCAGGGTAGGGGTGGGGGAGTGGCTGTTGTTATGAGGGAGACCTTAGCTCCGCGGGAGGCCACCGTTCCGCAGATAGTCGGTTGTGAGTCTCTCTTTTTGAGATGCGGCCCTGGTGCGCAGTTGGGCTTGCTGCTGGTGTACCTTTCGCCTAGTCACGCAGCAGCAGCCCTGCCTGAGCTTCTCGATGTCCTCTCTGGGTTGGTGGTTGAGTTCCCGAAACTTATAGTTTTGGGGGACTTCAATCTACCATCTCTGGGAGGATCATCTGAGTTGGCTCGGGAGTTCATGGCTTCCATGACGGCCATGGACCTGACGCAAGTAATTTCAGGGCCGACTCATGAGGGAGGCCACACCCTTGACCTAGTTTTCTTATCTGGGCGGTGGTTAGATGATCTTGGTGGGGGCTCCCCAATTATTATGCCCCTGTCATGGACCGATCATCATCTCCTGCGGCTGGTCTTCCGTTTTGCCACCCCCCGCCGTGGGTGTGTGGAACCAGTTAGATGGTACCGCCCCAGATGCTTAATGGATTCCGCGAGATTCCAGGCAGCGCTGGGGTCCCCACCTGCCTCCCCCACTCACAGCTCGGCAGATGCCTTAGTGGAAGCTTGGGAAAGGGCAGCCACTGAGGCTCTTGACCGAGTTGTACCCTTGCGGCCCCTGACCCGATGCAGATCCCGTCGAGCTCCATGGTTCTCCGCGGAGCTCCGGGAGATGAAGCGCCGGAGACGGGGCCTAGAGAGCGGTTGGAGGTCCAGCCGATCCGAATCCGACCGATTGCGACTAAGAACCCATATTAGGTCTTATCTCGCTGCGATAGGGGTGGCGAGGTCTAATCACTTCGCTACCCTTATCGCGTCCGCAGATAATCGCCCGGCCGCTCTGTTTAGGGTGACTCGCTCCCTCCTTAATCAGGAGGTGAGGGAGGAACCCTTGCAGGGTCGTGCCGAGGAGTTTAACAATTATCTGTCGGACAAAATCACTCGGATTCGGACCGGTCTGGACTCCGACTGGGCAGAGTCTGGCGATCGGGACGCGGGTGGTCTTGTCGATATCACTTGGGAGGAGTTTGATTCTGTGACTCCGGAGGAAGTGGACAGGATTATGGGGAGACTGAGCTCCACCACATGTTTATTGGACCCGTGCCCTTCCTGGCTGATTTATGCAGCCCGGGAGAGGACACGCAGCTGGTTCCAGGCAGTTATATCAGCTTCTTTGAGTGAGGGTAGCTTCCCTGCCGTCTTGAAAGAGGCGGTGGTGAGGCCCCTCCTCAAGAAGCCTGCCTTGGACCCAGCTGTATTGAACAACTTTCGTCCGGTCTCCAACCTTCGCTTTCTTGCGAAGATTGTTGAGAGTGTGGTGGCGCATCAGCTCCCTTTGGTCCTGGATGAAGCGGATTATCTAGACCCATACCAATCGGGTTTCAGGCCCGGGCACAGCACGGAGACGGCATTGGTCGCGCTGGTGAATGATCTCTGGAGGGCTCGGGACAGGGGTCATTCCTCTGTTCTAGTCCTATTGGACCTCTCAGCGGCTTTCGATACCATCGACCATGGTATCCTGCTGCGGCGTCTCAGGGGATTGGGAGTGGGAGGCACGGTTTTACAGTGGTTCTCCTCCTATCTCCAGGGACGCTCGCAGTCGGTGTTGACAGGAGGGCAGAGGTCGACCGCGAGGTCTCTCGTTTGTGGAGTTCCTCAGGGGTCGGTCCTCTCGCCTCTCCTGTTCAACATCTATATGAAACCGCTGGGTGAGATCATTCGTGGCTTTGGAGTTGGGTATCATCAGTACGCTGATGATACCCAGCTTTTTCTTTCTACCCCAAACCACCCCAGTGATGCCCTCAACGTGATGTCCCGTTGCCTGGAGGCGGTTCGGGTCTGGATGGGGAGGAACAGACTTCAACTCAACCCCGACAAGACCGAGTGGCTTTGCATACCTTCATCCCGGGTCTATTCGGATATTCCATCTCTTTCTATGGGGGGTGAATTATTACCCCCCGTAGATAGGGCTCGCAACTTGGGAGTCCTCCTAGATTCGCGGCTTACCTTGGAAGATCACATGGTGGCCGTGACTAGGGGGGCTTTCGCCCAGGTTCGCCTGGTGCGCCAGTTGCGGCCCTATCTAAGCCGGGATGATTTATGCACGGTCACTCACGCGCTCGTGACCTCTCGTCTAGACTACTGCAACGCCCTCTACATGGGGCTTCCCTTGAGGACCACCCGGAGGCTCCAACTGGTACAGAATGCAGCCGCGAGAGTTGTGTTGGGAGTTTCCCGATACTCCCACGTGACACCTCTGCTCCGTGAGCTGCATTGGTTGCCAGTTGTCTTCCGGGTGAGATTCAAGGTGCTAGTAATGGTGTTCAAAGCCCTCCATGGCATGGGGCCGGAGTACCTCAGGGAACATCTGCTGCCGGCATCAAGCTCCCTGCGCCCTGTGCGTTCCCACAGAGAGGGCCTCCTCAGGGTGCCACCGGTCAGAGAATGCCGTCTGGTGGCCCCCAGGGGGAGATCCTTCTCTGTGGGCGCCCCGGAGCTATGGAACCAGTTACCGGTTGAGCTCCGGACGGCGCCCGATCTGCGCTCCTTTCGCCGCGATCTGAAAACATACTTGTTCGAGCAAGCCGGCCTGGCCTGAGGGGGGATTGGTGGGGTTTTTTATCATTCTTATTGGGGTTTTTACTATGTATCTATTGTATTTTAATCGGGCATGTATTTAATTATCTTTTAATTTTTGTAAATTTCTGTGTTTTATTCTTGCCCTGTACACCGCCCTGAGTCCTTCGGGAGAAGGGCGGTATAGAAATGATAATAAATTAAATTAAATTAAATAATGAAGAGAAGGACAAGGGGTAACATGATAGCAGTTTTCCAATATCTCAGGGGTTGCCACAAAGAAGAGGGAATCAAGCTATTCTCCAAAACGCCTGAAGGCAGGACAAGAAACAACGGATGGAAACTAATCAAGGAGAGAAGCAACTTAGAACAAAGGAGAAACTTCCTGACAGAACAATTAATCGGTGGAACAACCTGCCTCTGGAAGCTGTGAATGCTCCAACACTGGAAGTGTTTAAGAAGAGATTGGACAGCCATTTGTCTGAAATGGTATAGGGTTTCCTGCCTGAGCAGGTGGTTGGACTAGATGACCTCCAAGGTCCCTTCCAACATTAATAATAATAATAATAATAATAATAATAATAATAATAATAATAATAATAATAATAATAATAATAATAATAATAATAATAATAATAATAATAAAAAATAACAACAACAATAATAATAACAACAACAACAACAATAACAATAACCCATGCACCCATAATTGGACCAGCTGGAATGTATGAAATGTTTTGCAGTAGTCTACACAAGAGATTGAAGCATGCATGAAAAGAGATTCCTGGTTCTGAAAAACATGGAAATGCACACCACACTAAGCCCCCATAAGCCATAGCTTCCACTGTCTGTTAAAGAAGGAGGTATGAATCCAAATTGTGCTCTAGTTCTATCCAATTCAGTCAGAACTAAAGATGGAAACTCATTCATATTCAGGAAACACTCAGTTTTGTCACCCTGTTCCTTATTAGCCTGTTCCATCCCATCCAGACACCAACAGCCTTCAAGTGTTGAAAGAAGACCTCAATAGCATCACTAGATCAGCCTAGGATCAAAATGTAAATTTGGGTTTCATCAACATCTTATCAAACAGCTTTATGTAGCATTAACAGGAGGGATGAGTGCATTTAATTCTGGAACCCCACATATTAGGGCCTAAAGCTTGACTTCTTTCCAAATGGCATGGGTCCGGTTTACTTACGGGAGCACCTGCTGCCGGCATCAACTTCCCTTTGTCCAGTGCGCTCCCACAGAGAGGGCCTCTTCAGGGTGCCGTCAGTCAGAGAGTGTCGACTGGCGGCCCCCAGGGCGAGGGCGTTCTCTGTGGGCACGCCAGACCTTTGGAACCATTTACCGGTTGAGCTCCGGGTGGCTCCTGACCTTCGCTCCTTCCGCCGTGACCTAAAAACTTATTTATTTGAACTAGCTGGCCTGGTCTGATGCGTTTGGGGAATTTTAATATTAATTTTATTAATTTTACTGTAATTGGGCTTAATATTTAATTCTATCTTAACTTTTGTACACTGTATTTTTATTGTATCTATTGCCCTGTATACCACCCTGAGTCCTTCGGGAGAAGGGCGGTATAGAAATTAATATTATTATTATTATTATTATTATTATTATTATTATTATTATTATTATTATTATTATTATTATTATTATTATTATTATTATTATTATTATTATTATTATTATTATTATTATTATTATTATTATTATTATTATTATTATTATTATTATCAACACCAACTGGAACTGACAGTCAGGAAAAAAGAGAACCATGCTCAGTAATAAATTCTTCCAGGTGGCAATGCCCAGGGGAAAAAAATTCAAGTTCTTTCTAGAACTCATCAGGGACAATCTGTTTCTTGGGACAATCCAGTCCAAAAGGCTTTCCTCAAAATTGTGTATTACCACAATATGTAAACCCAGCCATTATGAGTAAACTACTTATTTATTCATTAAGCCATTCTTAAAATAAATGAAACAAGATATGAATTAATTTTTTTCTTAATCAACTCTTTATTGTTGGTGCAAAATTGCTAAAGCAAAATTCTAGTTTTGAGAGAGAGAGAGAGAGAGAGAGAGAGAGAGAGAGAGAGAGAGAGAGAGAGAGAGAGAGAGAGAGAGAGAGAGAGAGAGAGAGAGATGGTAGCAGTATGGAAAACTGAAGAGGTCAGGAGAGAGTTAAAAAACAAACACAGGCATTAGATGACTGAGGGAGCAAAAAAGGAGTTTGAAATTTCCTCCTACCTTCTCCTATCCAGCAAATCAACCAATTTACCGAGCAGACTATCTACTCTTCTGTTGCTTTGTTTTTAACTCTATCTGCAGTTGGTTGGAAATTGCAGAAACACTTTCACAGGGAAACTGTTCCAGAAGAATAATGCTAAAGGGAGGAAAACAAAAGAAACTGTTGGTGGAAAATCAAATATTGGAAACCAAAGAGAGTTTAAACATGATACAGTATTACAGAACTGGAGGAAGAGAGAAAGAAAGAATCTTTTTAGATTCCATTCAGATTTAAGGAACAGAACCACCCAGAACGTGCCCCTGGTTTTGTTATGTGAAACAGTTTTCCTACCTGGGCCTTCCCCTGCTTCTCAAAAAGTTTCTCCTCGGTACACTGATGGCAAGTAGCTTCATTGAAGTTTGCTTATCATCACTAACAAGATGCAGGAGCAGTGTAAAATAGTAGTAAGGAACATGTACGTACACTGACATTAGGGACCTTGAATGAGCAAACCTAGTTCTATTTTCCTATACGCCTTTATTGGATCTGGGTATCAAATGTAAAAAATGCTGTTTGACAGGCAAGAGGAGGAGAGGATTTTTTTTTCCCTATGTTATAATATTGCATTGCACCTCTTTGCAAAGGGGGTGAAGGAGGTGCCACCTCTGTCCAAGAGGGTGAGGATGTCTATCAAGAAGAATGCACCAAAAGGCATGTATGTCCTCTCACAGTTTTGGAATAATGATCTAGGATCTACAGAACAGATCAGTGACGTCTCAGTGAAGTCTCAGACATAGAAGCTGTATTTACGTATAGTGCTAAGCAGTGGTGGGATTCAAATATGTGAACAACTGGTTCTCTTTGTGGATGCCACTTCCGGAAGTCCGTTCTGGCCCTGGGCAACAAAAAATTAGCTACCGGTTCTGCCGAACTGGTGCCAACTGGCTGAATCCCACCACTGGTGCTAAGCCCTTATTGCAACATGTTTAAAAAACCAGAGTCTCCTGCTAAACATATAATGCTAAGCTATAAATCATAGACACATATCACTTGCAGATTGAGTTCACACATCACGCTGTGCCAAAATTAGAGAACTCATCAACTGTAATAGCATACAATGAAAAAGGCCCAGTCTGAAATAGCCCTGAGAAGTTGGTCCACTTTCCATTCAGCGACCTTCCATGCTCTTATTCTGCTGGATAAAACTATCTTACATTACAGCTTTGGCAGCTATGGATGGAAAAAAAAGGCACAGATGCTCACTCCATAGCTTTAAGCTACCAAATATTGGAGGGGGGGGCAGGGAGAGGTTGTTCCTGCCCAATACACCAATTATATTTAAAAGCCATTGGCTTTGATGTCACTTGTCTGATTTTGACACACTCTCTTTTTGTGTAGTTCAAGTGTTTCTCTCTTCTTGCCAGCTAGGCTTGTAGCCCAACAACCAATCAGCAGAATTAGCTGAGCTGCCCAGAGGCTGGATTTCTCTGCTGTTTGCTAAGCCAAAGCCTAATTTGACTCTGACTATTGACTAAAATGAGCCAAGAAAGCAGTTAGGGGATATTTGCTAGCTTACAATTGCTTTTAATCTTTGGAAAGTCATGCCTTGTTCCATTTTCCTGATGTTCCTCCTACCAATTCATAAGAGAGAAGGAAAAGAGAACTATTTTTGGTCCTCCTAGCAACCATCTCAGTGAAATACAATATTTCTCACCACCATCATAAGGGTAGGAGTAAGCAAACAGCTTCCATTAATACCAGTCTGGGCTAGGATGACATATCCCAAGGGGTCCTTTTAGATCAGGGGTCTTCAAACTTGGCCCTTGTGGACTTCAACTCCCAGAATTCCTCAGCTAGGCACACTGGCTGAGGAATTCTGGGAGTTGAAGTCCACAAGTCATAAAAGGGTCAAGTTTGAAGATCCCTGTTTTACATATTACTTTTTCTTTGTAACAATGGGACAAGAAAGCCCTGAATGATGGCCAGCAGCATAATTTAAGGATGCAACTGTTCAGATATTCTTTCATTCTAATATGTCACGTACAAATCCATGAGATATTTATTCCCAGATAAAACTCCTTTAGCAATATTACCCAGCACACACCAATTTTCTTAAAATTTTTGGCCAAGCGTGTCATACTACTCTACTTTTGAAGCATATACCAGGGATGCTTCAATGGCACATTACAGTATACTTGCCCTCACCCAGATCACTCAAGGCTTCAGTGCAGCTTTGCTTCAAAACTATGAAGCTGAGGAAAACAGGCATAGAAATATCTATGGATCCCTCTTCTCCTGACTTGGCATGCTTAAGCCATCACTGCTTGTGTCATTTATGATACAGTTATTGTAGATTTGGCCATGCTGGTGGAAAACTGTGAAATTCTCCCATTGGAGGACACCGTGTTTCCTTGAAGGTCAGCACAATCAAGTCCTATTCTTACAAAAAATCAATGAAGAAAGAACTTGGTAGGTCTGCCCTTTGCCAAGACTGTTGAGAAAATGTAAGCATTGTATAATACATCATGAAGGATGGGGAGCATAACTTTTTAAAATTGTGCATTTGACCTTAAGTACTAGACTAGGAGGGACACAGTGGCTCAGTGGGTTAGGACACTGAGCTTGTCGATCAGATGGTCAGCAGTTTGCCGGGTCGAATCCCGAATGCCACGTAACAGAGTGAGCGCCTGTTACTCGTCCCAGCTTCTGCCAACCTAGCAGTTCGAAAGCACATAAAAAATGCAAGTAGAAAAATAGGGACCACTCTGGTGGGAAGGTAACAGCATTCCGTGCGTCTTTGGCATCTAGTTATGCCAGCCACATGACCACGGAGACGTCCTCGGACAAGCGCTGGCTCTTTGGCTTTGAAATGGAGATGAGCACCAGCCCCTAGAGTTGGAAACGACTAGCACGCATGTGCGGGGGAACCTTTACCTTTACCTTTACCTTTACTAGACTAGGAGATGTCTTTAAAATAGAGGAGATAGTGACAGAGTTAGCAGAGATAGTCAAATTGACTGCTTTGATTAAAGGAAAAAAAATACAATTACTTTGTTTCTACTTGGAAACTGCTTCTGGACTTTGTGCTTGAGGTAGAAAAAAATGAAATTTTGATTTTGGGTTTTACCAATTAATAGGTTTGTTGTTAGAGAAATGGCTAGTGTATATTATTATGTAAAAATAAAAAGTTGAGGTTTGATGTTACTGTCTTATTCTACTGCACCAAAGAGAGTTGGAAGTCAATTCTTTTTTTTTCTTTTTTCCCCCCTTTGTCTACACTTTTCCCCTCCCTTTTTCCTCCCCTATTTTCCTACTATTTTCTTTTGTACTTTTATTTATTTATTTATTTATTTTAATTTATTTTTTTAATTTTTTAATTTTTTTATGTTATATATTATAAACTAATAAAAAAGGAGGTGTTGGGAGAAGACAAAGGGACAGAAAGGGAAGAGCAAAACCTAAATTAAATTAAAATACTACTATTATGATTATGCCCAGAACATTTATTTTATTCTTTTGTCACGTGAAGAGGGATGTTTAAATGCTGCAGGAGGCACAGCAAAGGCTATTGTTGACCCGGGGCCGCAGATTCTGCACCGCTGATCCAAAACTGCTCTTGCTTACTATATCTGCTTGTTCTTTCTTTCCCATCATTGAAGCAAAATTGTTGCTCATCCCTTCATGATAAGCTGTACTGAATTTCTGAGGAAGATATCTCTATTCATACAGTTTCAGGACAAAGGCCTTCAGGAAAGGGCCAGTCTAAGAATGCAGACATTGCTAGGGAGAGAAGTGGACCATTTTTGTGAACATTTCCTTTCAGCTGTTCCTTAGCAACCAGGAAGCAGAAAGCCTTAATGGTACTCTCTGTGTAGGAGGAACTGAGTGGCGAGAAGATTGAGGGAAGACAGCTAACTAATCTTCCTTGAATGATAGGAGAATCTCTGCTCCAGTGCAGTTTCTCTACCCATGTTCAAGTGTTACAACTGTACCTGAAGTGATGTTGGGTTATGATAATTCCTTTAAAGAAGTATCAGGATGAGAGGACAGTTGTTCTCTCTTGTTCTATTTCTGAAGCCAGTATTTCCAAGTAGGTCAATTATTTATTTATTTATTTATTTATTTATTTATTTATTTATTTATTTATTTATTTATTTATTTATTTATTTTTTATTTATTTGATTTATATACCGCCCTTCTCCTGAAGGACTCAGGACGGTGTACAGGGCAATAAAAATAAGAATACATTAGTTAAAATAATATTAAAACCCAAATCCATCGGGCCAGGCCGGCTTGTTCGAATAGATAAGTTTTTAGATCACGCCGGAAGGAGCAAAGGTCGGGGGCCATCCGGAGTCCTCAAATTAGTTGTAAAAGAAAGGTCTGCAGACACACATCAAAATAACACAAACTCTTGGGCAATCACATTTGCCATTGTCCCCAGGAGAAACATCATGTACAGTTTAGAATTAGGTCCGATATCTAAAACAGTCAATTTCTCCCTTACACCTTTAAATGAGGAAAGGGCCCAGAGAACACCAATTCTTGTTTCTATTGATAATTTATAATTTTCCTTAGCTGCTAAAATTCCCTTCCTGGTCCCATGGTTCTCTACTGGCAGTTTGAGGGTTCTGTGCAGTATATTAGCTGTTCCTAGCACTATACTCTTCTGAATAGAGAGGTCTGGTGTTATTTCTGGGTTTTGTTGAAGCCACTTCTCCAGCTTAGGAGTCACAGCCCCGAGCACTGTTGCCACCATTGGTATATACTTTTGTATGATGTTTGTGCTGATTTTAATAGATTTTATGATTGTTTGCTATCTAGAGTCACTTGTCTGAGAAGGGCAGCTATAGAAATTGGATGGATGGATGGATGGATGGATGGATGGATGGATGGATGGATGGATGGATGGATCGATCGATCGATCGATCGATCGATGGATATATTATCCTGGATTACATTAGTCCAGTCAAGTGATGGTGGTGAGGCAACCTGATCCAAACTGAAGCCTCATAGCTATTTTCAAGAGAAGAATTTATGTTGGGAAATCAGATCAGTGTCTAGTTAAACCTCCAGTTAAACCCCAAGTTGCTATTTCCTTCTTTTCTCACATTTAAATAAAACAATTGTTTGAAACTTCAATTCAGATTTCCACTTGGGAAACAATTAAGATCCAGTCCTCCTCATTGCCCAAAGTCAAGCTAAGCAACTAAAAGGAAAGTGCCTTCCCAGTGGGATGGCAGGCAACAGAAATAGATTTGACACAATCCATCATGCACCATCTCATATTTGCCCCAAACAGGGATTGTAAGAAAACTTGCCTACACAAAAATATATGTAGGGGTGATTGCATGAATTAAAAAAGGTCTTATTTTAAAATGTATTAAATTTCCTCCTTGGTGGTTCCTTGATTAGAGTATTGTTTTCTGCCTGATTGTCTGTCAGGTGTTAATTCCTGCTTGGTTTTAGCTGCTGGAAGAGATGTTTTCTAGTTTTTTGTTCCCTTCCTAGATTTTTTATTGTCTTTCTAAGATGTATGTAAATGTTTATTGATGATTGATTTGACTGAAAGCCAAATTCCACTAAGGAGAAAACCACATCTCCACCAAAACTGGAACATTTCCCTACTGCATATAAATGTGTGACTAATGATGTCACCTACCTGAGTAATGAAACTCAGCTCATTTCTCTTGAGTAATGAAACTCAGCCCTATCCCGCAGGAGCCTAAGGGGCCGCTGGCCCACTTCTGTAGCTGCTTGCGGCAGGAGGCCACATAGCCCACCACACCGTGCTGCTGCCACAAGGTAAGGCAGGTGGGAGAGAGGGTGGAGCTGTCCCAAGCACCCCATGTGAAGGAAATGATTGGTCCATTAGTGGGTGAAAGTGGCAAGAAGGTGACAAACAATAGGGAGAAAGCAGAACTATTTAACTCATTTTTTTGCATCTGTCTTTACACAAAGGGAAAAAACAGACCAACCTATCAAAAATAGTGCATAAAAACAGAAGAGAAACACAAGTTAAGATAGGCAAGAAAATGGTAACTGAGCACCTGTCCAGTCTAGATGAGTTCAAATCATCAGGACCAGATGGATTATACCCCAAGGTTCTCAAGGAACTGGCAGATGTGATCTCAGAACCACTGAACTATATTTTTCAAAGATCCTGGAGCACTGGGGAACTACCAGAGGATTGGAAAAGAGCTGATGTAGTTCCCATCTTCAAAAAAGGGGAAAAATGGATCCAGGAAATTACAGACCTATCAGCCTGACCTTAATACCTGGGAAGATTCTGGAAAAGATAACCAAACAATGAATCAGCAAGCACGTAAAGGCAAACAAAATCATTACTAAAAGCCAACATGGGTTTGTCAAAAACAGATTATGCCAGACAAATCTTATTGCATTCTTTGACCAAGTGACAAAATTAGTGGATCAGAGGAATACTGTGGATATAATTTACTTGGACTTCAGTAATTTTTTTTGTTTATTTTATTAAACTTATATAAGTAAGGCATTTGATAAAGTAGATCACAACCTTCTACTTGATAAGATAGAAAAATGCGGGTTAGACAGCATCACCACCAGATGGATTTGTAGCTGGCTGACTCATACTCAGGGTGTGGTCCTCAATGGAACCGCATCTACATGGAGGGAAGTGTGTAGTGGGGTGCCCCAGGGCTCTGTTCTAGGCCCAGTGCTCTTCAACATCTTCATCAATGATTTGGATGAAGGGATAAATCGGGAACTCATCAAATTTGCAGACGACACCAAGCTGGCAGGAACAGCCAACACTCCAGAAGACAGGAGGATCTGGACAGACTTGAACACTGGGCGCTATCTAACAAAATGAAATTCAATGGTGAAAAAAGTAAGGTTCTACATTTAGGCAAGAAAAACCAAATGTACAGGTATAGTATAGGGGGTACCTTGCTCAATAGTAGTAACTGTGAGAGGGATCTCAGAGTCCTAGTGGATAATCACTTAAATATGAGCCAGCAGTGTGCTGCAGCTGCCAAAAAAGCCAAAACAGTGCTAGGCTGCATTAACAGAGGGATAGAATCAAGATCACGTGAAGTATTAATACCACTTTACAATGCCTTGGTAAGGCCACACTTGGAATACTGCATCCAGTTTTGGTCACCACAATGTAAAAAAGATGTTGAGACTCTAGAGAGAGTACAGAGAAGAGCAACAAAGATGAATAGGGGACTGGAGACTAAAACATATAAGGAACGGCTGCTGGAATTGGGTATGTCTACTTTAATGAAGAGAAGGACGAGGGGGGACATGATAGCAGTGTTCCAATATCTCAGGGGCTGTGACAAAGAGGAGGAACTCAAGCTATTCTCCAAAGCGCCCAAAGGCAGGACAAGAAGCAACGGATGGAAACTAATCAAGGAGAGAAGCAACCTAGAACTAAGGAGAAACTACCTGACAGTTAGAACAATTAATCAGTGGAACAACCTGCCTCCAGAAACTTTGAATGCTCCAACACTGGAAGTTTTTAAGAGGAGACTGGACAGCTATTTGTCCAAAATGGTATAGGGTTTCCTGCCTGAACAGGGGGTTGGACTAGATGACCTCCAAGGTCCCTTCCAACTTTAGTATTAGTATTAGTATTAGTATTAGTATTAGTATTAGTATTAGTATTAGTATTAGTATTAGTATTAGTATTAGTATTAGTATTAGTATTAGTATTAGTATTAGTATTAGTATTAGTATTAGTATTAGTATTAGCCCAAACACTTTTTGCTTGGACAGAGAAATGATGGAGACTGAAAGCTTTGTCTGCTTGCAAATGGGGCAGTTGGAAACAGAATGAATCCCTTGGTTTCCAAATGCCCCATTTGTAAGCAGATGAAAGTTCCAGTCTCCCTCTAGGCATAAAGTGTGCAGCACATGCAGATTGCCTGCTCCCTTCCCACCTCTGCCTCTGGGCTGGATTTACCTGCTGTCAAATTTCCGACGTATGGGCTTTTCAAGTGACTCTGAGGCATTGTTTTCCTTAAAAGTCCTTTATTAGCCTAATACACTGGCAAATGCTTGCTCGAAGGAAGCTGGAATCTGAAATTTCCACCCCTTGCACAATATATTAAAACACATTTCCACCTTACTAATTTTGTCATTAATCATATTCTCCAATTAATTTAAAGAATCAGTTTCCCTTCTGTTAGAAGACCCACCAAAGCCTTATCTTCTTAGTGAGAGAAATGGCCTTGAAGGTGCATTCCTACTCATCCCCCCTCCTAACCTTAAACTAAAGCAATACACTAGTCTTAAAGCAATACACAAGTTTAACATATGAAACAGCTACTTCTTCATCTCTTGTCAAGCAATAACATTCAATGTTAGCAGCGTTGACACCTGCACTGCTTCAAGGGCCAACAGGCTGTGGCTGTTGCTGGACACTGTCGGCTCCCGCACACTCACCGTCGCTTGTGCTGGCCCCTCACACCCCTCTGGGCTTATTTTTGGGGTAAGGTTTATATTATTCCCACCCCAAAAAAATCAGGCATGGGCTTATTTTCAGGGTGGGTCTTATTTTCAGGGAAACACAGGTTTATCCTTACATATAGTGCTACAATCAGCTGTTCCTTAGTTTTTCAAAAACTGTTTCACTCAGCCAACTGTTCTGCTTGCTGCTTACTTACATCCCCCCTCCCACTGTGTTATAAATGAAAATGTTGTTCAGTCTTTAGCACCATAAATCAAGATTCTGCAGACAACGTCTGCTTTCATGCCATTGCCCATTGCATGTTAACACAGGCCAGTCTATGCTCTTCCCATTTCTTTCTCCTTCTTCTTTTAAGATCCCATAAATCTAGTTAATAGTTACATCCGGTGCAGAAAAATCAAAATGTCACATCAGTGGAGACAGTTCAATTGAAGGCATATTGATTGTCGCAGAGAATATTCTCACTTTATTCACCTATTTAGTTTCTTCCCCTAGGCACATATGAATTCATCAAATATTGTCATAGCACATAATAACACTTGTTCCCGGGTGTTGGTGTAACAGCTTGAGCTTTATGCAGTCGAATAGGAACCTCAAAAAGAAACCAACCTTTTAAAATGAACATGTCTGAGGTTCTAGTTCATAAAACTAGATTATGAAGGATGCTTGCTCAGACACCTCAGATCAAAGAGCTGGGAAGAAATTAAGAGAAAGAAAAATCCACTCAATGATCACTGAGATAAATCTTCTTAAAAGAAAACCCAGACCATCAGGGTAGCCTATATAGTTGTCAGATACAAAATGGAGTTGAGAATAAGTCCAAAGAATAACTCAAAGTATGCCTTGCCTAAACATTGTAAGTATAAATCATGCAAAGCTTTTGAGTTGTATGAGATCTACCTGCAGATACATATTAATGTGCCATCATCCAGGTGTTGCTGAATTACAACTCTCAGCAATTCCAGCCAACCTGAGCAATATTGAGGGACACTGACAGAAGTATTCCAACATCAACTGGAAAAACCATTTAAATGGTAATTTACTAAACGAAGCTCTGGCAATGTACCATTTTAGAGTCATTTCTTCTTCTCTATAAATTCATAGTAATGCAAAAAAAGTACCTTGCCTTTCTGAAGATCTTTTGCTTTATATTATTTATACTGAAAGTAGAAAGCCAGGGTCATTTTGTGTATTGCTGATCTACAACGTGGCCAGTAGTGAGGAATGATGGAACAGAAAAATGATTGTTCAGCAACACTGAAATATCTACATGCTTTCACTTCTTGCTTTATTTAGATGGCTTCAACAGCTCCAGGATTTAGATAAGTATTTTTCCCAGACCCTCCTGGACGTGATGGGAATTAAACCATGAATTTTTTTTTTAGGTGCAAAGCTGGTGCTCTCACAGTGAGCAATAATTGTTTGTGCTTAAAGGCTTTTGTTGGTGTATCTCTATATCTATGTATTGTGTGTTCTATAGACTCTGGAATTACAGGCAGGCTTGAACATAAAGCTACTCTATAGAAAACATCTAATGGAAATTAAAATATATTGTGGATTGATTTAAAATTAGAACTTTCTTTATTCAAGGCCATTGTTGAACAGTAACCAACTCTTGTTCTGGGCCAATTAATTTTAAATTGCGCACACAGTATCTATTCTCTCCTCTATACAGTATTTAATTCACTTAGGCTGCTAATGGTTGGGTTCAGTTCTGCAAAAGTTTCCTCAAGGTGATTTTTAGATATCACCCCACAGGGGCTCATGATATCGATTCTTTTGGAATCTAAGGGTATCATTAGCATGCTAATCTCCATTTTAAAGGAATAGATTGAGAGTCAGTATAGTCTGTTGGTTAAAATGTTGGACCGCTACCAGGAAGACCCAATTCAAGTCCCCTCACAGCCACAGAATCTCAGTGGGTATCTCTGGGACAATCAGGTTCAGCCATACTTCATGGGGGCTTTTGTTGTGAGGCAAAAAGTAGAGGAACAAACAATATGTATGCTGCTTTACGCTCCTGAATGAAAAAACAGTTATACATCTAACAAGTAAATCTTTCAAGTAAATGTTAATATACCTCATTGGCTTCCCCTTGACAATGCAATAAGAAAAATCAATCAAAGAGGCAAGAAATGACAGATTTCTTCTTAAAACAAGAGAATTAAATCCTTGCTTTAATTTTACCTGTTTGCAATATCTGTTTATTTGGTAATGTTTTCATATCTCCAGTTGTGGAAGTTATACTTGAAGCTGCCAGAGATCAATCTTTTTGCTAAATAGATGTTAAAATTACCTTTGGTTTTAAAGTATGAGCTAACATAAACAGAGCAGCATTATAAACACAGCATTTGTTTGGTTTTTCCAAATGTGTTCTTTTTAGTGCCACTTATTTACTTTATTTCTCATTTGTCTTCCAAGCTAATAACCAATAACCAGACTGGTCCTGTGTATCAGCACCCTTAACAAACCACACTAAAGCTAAAACAATTGCCATGCAGGCAGTAATATCATCAAATACTGCCTTTGTGTATTTGAGTTCCACAATCTGAAGTGTGCAAGTCTGAGTATTAAGTGTGATGGTCTCATTACGCATTTTCATTGTTTTTCCCTCCACATGGAAAACCATGGCCCAGTGCTATTTAAATGAACTCTACCATATCTATGGGCATTATATGCATGGGTAATTCCATTCCCCCTTTCCTGGGTGTTTGTGTTTGTGTGTGCAAATGAGGTTTGAATGATGAAAGCTGTCATTGTTCCTTGGTTTCTGCCATCAACCAAGTCTTCTTTATCTTTCAGAAAGATATGTATGCCGGATGTGTTGGATAATGAGTTTTGTTCTGCATTTCATGTAGAAATTCCTGAGTTTTAAAAAATATGAATATAGTTTTTAATACCATCCTGTTTAAACAGGTATTACCTAATCATGATTAGTAAAGAACTTGGCTGGGCTTTGTTAACCTGCTTGATTTAAGATAAACTGCACTTAGAATTTCTAAGCTGTCAATTGTTCAGTGTTAATTATCACTGCATACTATTTGGTTTGTTAATTTATATTCTAGCCTTAGCATTAACATTCATAGACAGTTAAATGCAGCCAATGCTAAATACTTTCATTATTATCATTATCGTTCTCTCTAATAGCAAATTCAGGAGGTGAGTGCTGGCAGAAATAAAGTCAACATTGCCCCATTGAGAAATAAAATCACAACATCAGCATGCTATGGCTACCCTCAAGGTTTGCAGATGTACAAAAAAAGGTTTTGTAATTAGCCTAAGGAGCAAAAAATGCAAAACAAACACTCTAATGAGGATATTCAGTAATGACGGAATATTGTGTGACAGTTGGAAAAGAAAAGCAGAAATCTGGAGCAGAGGTGGAAACAGAATGGGATATTCTGGAGAAGATCCAAGAATAGGAACACTGGCATTAGAAGGTGATATAATAAAAGAGATTTATGTAGATTTAGCTCCATCCTTCCAAGAGCACGAACTTACTCTGTGTGTTTCTGAATACTGGAATTAGACGTGTTGCATGGTTTATATCAATCAAGTCTAAGACTGCAAACAATTGAAATATGAAACATTCAAGTATCTAATTTTTTTTAAAAAAAGAAACCCATAACATTGTTCTTAGTTTGGACCTGACTGAATGTAATTTTAAAGTGGCAATAGTGTGTCTTTTATTTCACAATTACACTGGAAGAAGAGAAGGGAGGCAATGTGTGCAAACATGAGATTTCTGTGGAGTCCTTCTGACCAGCACTCTGGGCAATATGTGACTATGTATTAGAAATTAAGTTTTTTATTTTGGTTTTTATTTTTTTTACAAGAATGGGTCCAAATTTTCAAATACTTTTTTTTATAAATTCAACGAAAAGAACTTAGCATGTTAATAAGCAACTTGCAGTCCCTCCCAATATCCCTCTTTCTATAGACAGAATTCCCCAAGATTATGTCACTTTTCAGTGAGAAGCTAAGTACATAAACCTTCTAATGGGCTTAAAGTATCTAAATACATACATACCAAACAAAGCAGGCTGACATTTCTGGTCCCATTCTCTCTTGTGATCTTATTGTATCACTGCCCTATTTTTAGAGCTGAGAATTTCAAAATTCATAACTGCTGAGCACAGAAAGTTTGCATGCCACCGATTTAAATAATGAATTCAAGGGAGAGATTCAAACTTGCATATTCGCCCAGCTCTTGTCATTTCTTATGAGTGTTATCTTAAAATAAGAGTTCACCAATATATATATATTTGGGTTCACTTGTGAAATATGGAGTTGGTTTTCTCCATCTCCACATGAGATTGATCGGTTTGGATGTTCAGGCATAGATTAAGACATTTCCCTTAGCAGCTGGTAGCAATGTAATGCATCCTGGACATGCATATGTACTTCCTTTTAATCCTATAGTCCAATAATAGCGAAACTTTGAGAAACTGAGTGCCCAAACTGACCCTGTTAGATCCAGTGCGGCCGCGTGGACACAATAAGGAGTCAGCATCGTACAAGATGTTGATTATTGATTACATGATGGAAAGTGAAACCCAACCCCCGGTTCCCCCATTTATGCTACTGAAGCCCCTGAAAATCAGCCAACCCGGTTGCTCTATTTTCCCACCGGCCAGGTAACACCCAACCCAGCGTTGTACCTTTCCCGCCAGACAGGTTGACCAATCAGGCCAGCTGACCGATGCCACCTGGTGTCTGGTGTCAACTCCAGCCTGGCATCTCTCATACATAACACTCCTTTCCCCCCAACGAGAATGACTACTATTTGAATTCCTAATCTACCTACTACCCGTACCCCTTTAAGGCCTCACACAGTCCTTGAGGTATGCCGGGCTCTTGTGTGTCCTGGCCGGGTACCTTCCCGGCTGTTTCCCAGCCGCTGACTCACTTCCAGGAGTTACTCCCCCTACCAAAGGCTGATCTGTTGACATTTCCTGCAGTGGCCTTTCCGCTGGTACTATTCTACTGTCTGTTTCAGTTGACATTGCTGGCCTTGATTGAGATGGAGTTGGGTTTGCTACTTGATGAGCTGCTGCAGGTAGTGGTGGTTGTACTCCATCCGACAGGCCCTCTTGTGGTTCTGAGGATGGCCCATTTAGCTGCTGCGTGTAGCCCTCTTGTTGTTGTTGGCGGTTCTCCGGGGCCCTCTTCCTGAGTTGGTCAATATGCCTTCTGACCTGCTGGCCCCCTTCCCCCTCAACAACGTATGACAAAGGCCCAATTTTGTCAACCACCACTCCTTGCAACCACTTCTCTCCCACCCCATAGCTTCTGACCCACACTAAATCCCCCACAGACAAGTTTCTGACTGTGTTGGGTTGTTCCACCTCTGCGGCCACCCTATCTGGGTGCAGTCTGTCCAATCAGGTTAATAGTCTCCTACCCCAGCGGAGCTCGGCTGGGCTCTTACCCATAGCTGTACATGGTGTTGTGTGTTGAGCCAATAAGAATTGAAGCAGTCTCTGATGCCAATCACCATCAATAATGTGTCGCAGTGCATCTTTTGTTGATCTTACCATTCTCTCTGCCAAGCCATTACTGGACGGATGGAAGGGTGCAGCCGTTATGTGTCTAATCGAGTTGGCCTTGATGAAATCCTGGAATTCGGTAGATGTGAATTAAGGCCCATTATCAGATACAATCACATCAGGTAACCCATGTGTGGCAAAGAACCCCCTCAGCACCTGTATGGTCTTAGCAGACGTCATACTTTTCACAGGCACCACCTCTAACCACCTAGAATAGCTATCCACAACCACTAAAAAAAGTTGCCCTTGGAAAGGTCCAGCGTAATCTATATGTAACCTAGACCACGGGTTGTGCATGGTTTCCCACCTGTGCACAGGAGCATGTGATTGCTCAGGTCTGGATCTCTGGCATTGGTAGCATCCTGCTACTTGTTCCTCAATGGCTTTGTCCAGGCCTGGCCACCACAAGTAGCTCCTTGCCAGGGCTTTAATGCGCACAATTCTGGGGTGATCCTCATGCAGGTCTTTTAAGACTCTGCTTCTGAGCTTGTCTGGCACTATCACTCTGTTGCCCCATAACAGACAACCTTTGTGGGAGGACATTTCGTTCCTCCTCACAAAATAAGCCTGAAACTGGGCCCCAGGGTTTTTCTCTTGCCAGCCAGATTGGCCCCACAATGCCACTCTGCTGAGCACTGCGTCTTTTGCTGTGCTGGCTGCAATGTCTCTCGCCGTGAGAGGGCATTCAGGGAGTTCTTGTATGACTAAGACTTGACCTGCTGGTGCAGGATCAGGGTCAGTTTCTGGTAAGGGCAATCTGATTAAAGCGTCTGCATGCCGCATCTCCTTTCCAGGTCTGTAAACTATTTTGTACATATATGCAGAGAGGAATATTGACCATCTTAGCATCCTTGGGGACATGATTTGAGGTGTTTGTTTGTCTGCTGTAAATATTCCCAGCAAAGGTTTGTGGTCTGTGAAAATAGTAAACTCCCTTCCATACAAATAATCATGGAATTTTTTAACACCTGCGACTATTGCCAATGCTTCTTTATCAATTTGGGCGTAATTCCTCTCTGCCCTGGACAAGGTTCTGGAGTAGTATGCGATGGGTTTCTGTTCCCCATTTGCCTCCAGATGGCTTATTACAGCACCCACCCCATATGGTGATGCATCACAAGCTATGCAAATGGACTTGTTTTCAATGAAATGCGTTACTGTGGAGCTACTTGACAGTAACTGTTTGAGGTTCTCAAAACTATTATTATGAACCTTATTCCAAACCCAAGGTGTTTTTTGTCTAGTAACCTGTGCAAAGGTTCAGCTATAGCAGCCTTATGTGGCAAGAATGTGTGATAAAAATTAATTAACCCCAAAAAAGCCTGTAACTCTGCCTTATTTTTTGGAGCTGGAGCCAAATTAATTGCTTTAATTTTGGATTCAGTAGGATGAATGCCCTGATCATCAATCCTATAGCCCAAGAACTCCGTGGATGTCACTCTTAAGCTTGAGGCCAGATGCTGTAAATCTGTCCAGGACAGCTTCTAACCTGTTAGCCAATATTCCCTCATCCTCTCCAGCAATTAGCACATCATCAAAATAAGGACAAACCCCAGGAATACCTTTTAAAGTTCTCTCCATCACTTCTTGGAAGATCCCAGGTGCTGCAGAGATGCCAAACTGCAATCTGTTCACCCTGAACGCCCCCTTGTGGGTTACAATGGTTTGTGCATCCGCAGTTTCCTTGCTTACAGTTAACTGCTGATACCCCTGCACTAAATCTAATTTAGCAAAGATGGCACCCGACTGGATAGCGGAGAGGACATGCTTCACCATCGGAACCAGGTAAGCATGCGGATTTAAAGCCCTATTTAGAGTGGCCTTATAATCCACACAAATTCTGATTTCCCCATTGGGTTTGAGGGGGGTGAGGATGGGGGTTTCCCAGGGGCCTCCTTCCACCGGTTCTAACTCCAGCCTGGCATCTCTCATACATAACAGACCCAAAACCCACTTATGTATCATCGGGTGCCAGATGGGTGTGGCCAATTGGGTGGGTGTGGCTGTGGTGGTAAAGGCAGACTGGGTGGGACTAAAAAGTTCAATCAATTAATTCCTACTTTGCAAGATCTTTTTTTTTCTCGAGAAGTTGAAATGGATTGATTGATATAAGCTTCTCTTTTTTTGCACACAGCTGCAGAGGCCTAAAGCAAACAGCTTTTATAAAACCCACCAGAAGACCTAGGACTGGGGAGACGGCACGCATGCCCGCACAGAGGGCTCTGCATGCCACCTGTCACACGCATACCATAGGTTCACCACCATGGACTTGCGGTTATATATGTTTCCTGGTAAAATACATAAGAAAATCCCATTGGAGGAAAATTCCACTTAGGGTTAGGATTAGGTCACCATGAACTCACCATGGACATTGCCAACAAATTTGGAGTTCTTGGGTATGAATAGGAGGGCACTTACTTTTCTAGGCTGCCCATTCTATGTTTCCTGATAAAATACATGGGGAAAAACTACTGCAGGAAAATTCCACTTAGGGTTAGGGTTAGGTCACCATGAACTCATAGAGCAAAATGGACATCACCATTTTTTATTTTTTTATTTTTTGCACACGGTGGTAGAGGCTTAAGGCGAAAATGTTTTATGAAACCCAGCTGAAGGCCTAGGACTGGGGCGACGGTGTGCATGCCAACAGAGAGAGCTCTGCGTGCCACGTGTGGCACGCGTGCCATAGGTTTGCCACCATGGCTGTAGTCTGTGTAATTGAGCATCCAGCAGAGGATTTGGGTTTGGGATCATACAGCATGCTCACAGAAACAGCTTTTAAACGAGAAAGAAGTATTATTTTTGTTTTTGCTGCTAATCTCATGTCTTTCTCCTCCATGCCTTTATTCTTCCTTGAAAGATTAAAAAAAAGAGCAATTCTGTTTCTGAACTGCCGGTTGAAATGTCATGACGTCATAGTCCTTCAGACTCTTAACCTTGCTTCTACCTTGGCCCAAACTGTTCTTCCTAAGTGACAATGTCCTTCATGAGCATTACTTTGGTTATCATCAGAGCGACTGCATGTGACCTCCAAAAGGGAAGCCATTGACTTTTACAAGGAAGGAAAAATGAATTTTCACTGGTCTCTTTAATAGCTGGTCCAGCCTGTTGTGTTCATTGAAATCCAATGCGGCAGCAAATCTGTTCAGTGACAGAGCCGGGTAGCTAAATTTATGGATCTTTAAAATTATTTTTATTTTTATTATTATTTTTGCACAGCTGCTGATTTACAATTCATAACTTGGATTATGTTATGAGTTTAGCCTGGCTGAGGTCAGTGTGCAATTTAGACTGAGAAAATATTTGCAGGGCTTTCAATTCCCCTGACATCTGCATCAGTAAAATGGATTCCTTCCCTGGAGCACTGATCCCAACCAAATAAAAATAAAGCAGGTGGGGGATTGCAGAAAGAGAGTAAAATACCACATCAGAAAGAGATCTTGAGATCAAAAAAAAATGGGGAGGGGGCGCGCAGGAAGTCCATATACACCAGAGCTGGGGCTGTGTTTAATGATAATCTTAAGGCCACACTGTACAATTTAATGAGCTCCAGGCACTTACAAGGCACATGGATTCTTTCAAAAAGAGGTTTACTGTTCCCCATATATGCAACTTTATAGGTGCATATATAGCATTACCATTTGTGCAGCTGTCCACTAAAAAGCATACCCTTGAGATCTATATAAAATACACTGGCTGGGAGGAAAACTGGTAATGGAAAATTAGCTTGGTTAACTGATCTGTATTTAAAATTGCCCTCTGCTAACATAAAAACAAATTTTTTAAAGCAAAACAAATATATTGACAAATAGCTAAACTGTGCTGCACATCACTGTTTAAAAGCTCACCCCTGCCTATTGCATTAATGATACTGAATGCAGTTTCTGGGAGAATTAGCACGCACATAATTCAAGCTTTTTAAAGTGAAAAATGCTTCTCTTTTTCCCCAGTTGATGTTTTGGAATATACAAATGTATTTTAAAGATGTCAGCTATAGATTTTGTAGCTATTAGGTTACACTATTTTTTTCTTGTTGCTCTCAGAGAACAACCTAATATCAAAATGACCTTCATGTGGACTGTTGAATTTTAGGAACTGAAATGCAAGTCATTGTGAGGTTGGAAAGGTGGATGCCAATCCTCTGAATGTTAAAGATGATGCTCTAAAAATCAATTCTCTGTACCTTTTATCCTATTGATCACTAAGAAGATTAGGGATAGAGATAGCAATCAAGCAAGTTCCTCTTGGTTCCTTTTGCTTGCCCCTGACTGGAAGAGTAAATCTGTCCCTTCAGCCTGCTTTCTCCCACCATGAGAAGAGACAACTCAGAAATACAGGTTTTACACATGCATACCACAATAAACTGAGTTATGGTATGTTCTGTTAAATAGCAGGTTCTTTGGCGCAGGAATGAAGACACGGAACGGAGTACAGGGTAACTCATTATTTATTTCGTGCCGCCTGGAGATAGCCAATTGCAGCACAGGAGACTTGTAGTCTGGGTTGCTGGAGAGCCGTTAGCTGCTCCAGGAACCCACGTGGTATTTCACAAGAGCCCAGTACATAACACCCCTCCCCTCTTAGATCAGACCGTAATAACACCAAATAGTCTCAACAATTGTCAAGACTCAATATCCAACACACTAAAGTAAAAGTGATAATAATAATAATTAAAAATAATAATTAAAAAACAATGTAGGTTACAATGAGATTAAACAACGTCTCAACGAACAGGCTTCACAATTTGCACTATTAGACAGTTACATCATAGCACTAGTTTCTGTAGTTTAGTGGCAACAGGATTTACAACAATATATAGCTCTTTATTTTACAACGTAATCTGCAAGATATCAAGGAGGCTTGTGTGCCCTAGAGGAACGTCTCGGAGTTCCCATCACTTTGTGGTCTACCAGCTTACCCAGTGGGCTGGGTAGACTTGTGTCCCTTTGTGCTCCTGAGTCAAGCGGATTTGATGCACTCTGGCTGGCCTCTCCGGGTTGGCCCACCCCAGAGTCAGACTGTTCGGCAGAGTAGGCACAGCGGATGCTGAGGTTCGGTTGGCTTGCTCCTTCAGGGGACCTATGTTGCACTCCAGAGCTACCCAGTTCTCCCTCTGGTTCCACCTTAGTTAAGAAGGAAAAGTCCTGGTAGTCCATGTGAGGGCTGGCTTGGCCACAAGTTTGAGGACCTTGGGAGTGACTTATAATGCAGTCCTTGCTTAGTGGCCATTCTGGAAACCATTTCCTGAGCTGATCAATGTGTCTTCTGACAACTCGCCCTCCCTCCAACCCCACTTCATAAGATAGGGATCCGGAAGCCTTGGTGATTTGACCAGGAACCCACAGATTCCCATGACCATAGTTCCTGGCCCAAACCCAATCGCCGATGTGCAGCCCCCTCAGGGGTTTTGGTCAAGAGGCTTCTGCTGACACTCTATCTGGATGCAACCTGTCCAGTTTAGTGATCAAACGCTTCCCCCAATGTAGTTCTGCAGGACTTTTGCCTGTGGCAGTGCAGGGCATAAAATGCTGGCAGAGTAAAAAATCTGCCAATCTGTGATGCCAGTCACCTGTGACAATGCGCTTGAGTGCCTCCTTCGTTGTCCTCACCATGCGTTCAGCTTGACCATTAGAAGATGGATGAAAAGGCGCAGATGTTGCATGTCTGATGAGATTAGCTCCAAGGAAAGCCTGAAATTCAGCAGCAGTGAATTGGGTCCCATTGTCTGAAACTAAGACATCTGGCAACCCATGTGTGGCAAAGAGTTTTCTCAGCACCTGGATGGTCCTAGCAGTAGTCATGTTAGGAACTGGAATTACTTCCAGCCATTTGGGGTGGATATCCACTACTATAAGGAAGAGCTGTCCTTGAAAAGGCCCAGCGTAGTCTATGTGAACCCTAGACCATGGAGTGTGCGTTTCCTCCCACCCGTGAACTGGAGCCTGTGGCATTTCAGGCCTAGATTGCTGGCATGTTTAACAACCATGGACTTGAGCCTCAATGGCCTTATCAAGGCCAGGCCACCAGAGGTAGCTTCTAGCTAAAGCTTTCATTCTGACAATGCCTGGATGGCCTTTATGTAATGATTGTAAAACCCTGTCTCTTAGGGAAGTGGGAATTATGACTCTGTTTCCCCATAAAATTCACCCTTTATGGGCAGATAACTCGTGCCTCCTGACAAAATAGCTCTGAAATTCTGAGCCTGGACTTTTTTCCAATCAGCCCGTGTATACCCATGACAGCATTCTGCTAAGTATTTTATCTGTGGCAGTTTCAGCAGCAATGTCCCCTGCATGGAGGGGAAACTCAGGTATGTCCTGTATGGACAATATTCTAGCATCAGGAGCCAGATCTGGATCCATTAGTGGCAGTGGTAGTCTGCTGAGGCCATCAGCATGGCCCATTTTCTTGCCCAGTTTGTGAATTAATTTAAAATTGTATGCAGATAGGAAAATAGACCATCTCAACATTCTTGGAGATAGTATGTGGGGGTTTTGTTTGTCCGTTGTGAAAAGTCCCAACAGAGGTTTGTGGTCAGTGTTAGACCATGAGATCCCTGCTATATAAATAGTCATGGAATTTTTTTTATTCCAACAACGATGGCTAGGGCCTCTTTGTCAATCTGAGCATAGTTGCGCTCAGCAGAAGACAATGTCCTTGAGTAAAATGCTATAGGAACCTATTTCCCATTTTTTTCTATGTGACTTAAAACTGCCCCCACCCCATAGGGAGATGCATCGCATGCAAGACATACAGGTTTAGACTGTTTGTAGTGAGTTACAGTGGACTTTTCTGACAATAGTGCTTTTAAGTCCTGGAAACTTTTTTCATGTAAGTTAGTCCATTTCCATGGAGCTTTCTTATCTAGAAGCCTGTGGAGGGCCTCTGTTATTGCAGCCTTATGAGGTAGAAATGTGTGATAGAAGTTTAGGAGACCCAAGAATGCTTGTAGCTCTCCTTTAGATTTGGGCCTAAGAGCCATTTTAAGGGCCTTCACTTTACAATCAGCAGGGTGAATGCCGTGAGCATCAATTCGGAAACCCAGGAATTTTGTTGAAGAAACCCCAATACTACACTTGTTCTTTTTTAATTTGAGGCCTGCTTTGCAAAGCCTCTGCAAGACACCCCTGAGCCTTCTGGCCAACACTTCTGGGGATTCCCCTGCAATAAGAACATCATCAAAATAAGGGGAGGCACCCTGAATACCCTTGAGTGTACACTCCATGATTCCCTGAAAAATACCCAGTACAACACTGACTCCAAACTGTAAGCGTTTAACTTTGAAAGCCCCTCTGTGAGTCACGATCGTTTGAGCCATGATTGTGGCCTCATCAACCAGCAATTGCTAAATCAAGTTTAGCAAAAAATAGTACCTACTTGTAAGGAGGCTAAAATATGGTTGACCACTGGGACCGGGTAAGCGTGTTGCTTGAGGGTTTTATTTAAAGTGCATTTATAGTCAACACAAATGCGAATTTCCCCGTTGGCTTTAAGGGGAGTGACTATAGGAGTTTCCCACTCCCCACCATCAACAGGCTGTAACACACCCTGTTCAACAAGCTTATCAATTTCGGAATCAATTTTATGTTTTAAGGCAAAGGGGACCCTACAAGGCTTAACCCTGATTGGAACTACATTGGGATCTAGCTTAAATGAAATAGGCAGGCCTGTGTATGTTCCTAGGGTTGAATCAAAAACATTCACGTATTCCTCGCACACTGATGCGAGGTCTGCAGTTTGTGTTAGCTTTATGCTAGTAATCTGAATTCCTAAGGCATCAAACCAATCAAGTCCAATGAGACTCGTTCTCTGGCCCCCTACTACTATTACATCCAGGTGCCCAAAAAACCCTTTAAACTTGACCAACAAGGTGGCTTCTCCCTTAACTTAAACATGAGCATTTTGAAAATCTGTTAGGATTATATCTGACGGTCTTAGTTTGGCCCAATTGTTACTGCGCCTACACACGAAGTTAAAAGTGTCTTGAGAAATGATTGAGACTGCACAGCCAATTCCATCTTACATGGAACTCCTTGTAGCTCTATCATGAGCTTAAGTTTGGGTTTGAGGGGGCGTCGAGCCCCGGTGCAGCATACGCTTGTACGGCTTCTAAAGAATCCCACACTAACTGTACCCTGGGCCCCAGTAGCTCTCCTAGTCAGTTCTTCTGACTTGTGTTTGGGTAGCCGGTCTCTCTTGTGGGCTCTGAAAACCACCGCAATGTGGCCTCTCCTTTCACAAGCTCTACACGTGGCTGAACGAAATCTGCAGTTGGAGCAAAAATGGTTTGCACCGCACCCCTTACATCTTGGTAAGAGAACTGCCTTGTAATTGTCCTTTCACGGCGGGCTATTGAGGTGTTGCACGTTGGGTTGCTTTTGGAGTCAGTTGATTTCAGGTTCTTCTTCCTCTGAGAGGTCTTCAGTGTGTTTGGCATCCTCACGGGGGACCGTTTCTTCAAACTTTGTCGATTTGGTGGGCTGAACTGTTCGAACGGCGCCCCTGGCAGCTTAGATGGCCATCACCTCATCTTGTGCTTCAGAAAACGTTAAATTTGGTCTAGCAAATAGTCTCTGCTGAAGCGTTCTGTCCCGTAGGCCGCAGACGAGCTGGTCTCACACTCGCTCCTCTAAATTTTAAAACTTGCATAGGCATGTGGCCTGCCTTAGGCCCACTATAAATTCCGAAGCTGACTCCCTGGGTTGCTGCACTCTTTGGTCAAACTTGAACCACCAAGCTATTTCAGACATCTTAGGTTGGAAGTGCCCGGTTAGCTTCTTTTTGAGATCTGCGTAGGAGACCGCTTCAATTGGTGTCGGCGTAAAAAGGTTCTCAGCCAAATCAAAGGTTGCCGGGCCGCACACGCAGAGTAGCGTTGCGGCCTTCAGTCCTTCTTCTGCGATCTGATTGGCTCTGAGGTAGTTTTCTACTTGCTATAAATATGATGGCCATTCCTCCAGGTGTTTCACATTGAATTCTCGCAATTTTCCAACCTTTGGCATTCTTTCTTTCTGCTTCTTGCATTCTTCTGGATCCTGCTTCCAGGCTCAGGAAATGAGTCCACTGAGCACGAGGTCGCTAGCGTAGCTTGCTAGACGACTTTGAGAGGGGGGGGAATGCCTCTTCCTTCTGGCGTGTGCTGCCTTTCCCTCATAACTTCAGCTCTTTAGGCAGTGAAGCAGGATCTCATCCTCGTTGCCCCTGTTAAATAGTGGGTTCTTTGGTGCAGGAATGAAGACGCGGAACGGAGTACAGGGTAACTCATTATTTATTTCGTGCCGCCTGGAGATAGCCAATTGCAGCATAAGAGACTTGTAGTCTGGGTTGCTGGAGAGCCGTTAGCTGCTGCAGCAACCCATGTGGTATTTCACAAGAGCCCAGTACATAACATGTTTCTGTTCACTCCGGGGTATGACTGACATACTGAACTTTAAAATAATTACATGGGCAGGGCCAAAATATCACTGCTATAAGGAAGGCTGGCTTTTGACATGGCATTCTGAAGATGAACTGGCAATAAGGTAACTACAATAGCTCTTATTTCTTTTCTGCCCCATTCTTAGTCTTGCTGATGACTCTTTTGTCCTACTTGTTATACAGCACCTCTGAAGTCTTCTTTAGAATAGCCAGCAAAACAGGTGTGTGTGTGATTGAATGGTAGCAATTGGATGTAAGAGAGGGAAGTTATTTCCATTTTCAGTTCTCTAGTTTGATAGCAAAAAAGAAGATTCATATTGCAGTTTGGTAATCCTAGGTCATGAAGAAGAATCCAAGATGGCAAATCAGTATAATCTATATTAGTCTCTGTCTGTCTGTCTGTCTGTCTGTCTGTCTGTCTGTCTGTCTGTCTGTCTGTCTGTCTGTCTGTCTCTCTGTCTCTCTGTCTGTCTGTCTCTCTGTCTCTGTCTCTCTGTCTCTCTCTCTCTGTCTCTCTCTCTCTCCTGCTTAAAACCTAAAGTGACCCTTTTAGAATACAGGATAACAAAGTTCTAGGTTGCTTCTCTCCTTGATTAGTTTCCATCCCTTGCTTCTTGTCCTGCCCTTAGGTGCTTTGGAGAATAGCTTGAGTCCCTCTTCTTTGTGGCAGCTCCTTATATATTGAAGCACTGCAGTCATGTCACCCCTAGTCCTTCTTTTCCACAGAGCCTCTTTAGCAAGATTTATTGAGATAAAAGGATAGGATTCCAAAAATTCTGGCAACTGAACTATTTTCTATCTATAATTCAATACATCCCAAACACATTCATGTGAAAGCTTTTTAAGTTCTTCACCTTTGCCTTTCGGTAAACTAAGGAAATGGTAGGTCTCTGCTGATAACACCGTTTCATACTATAGGTTGTTTACAAAACCATCTTTTAAAACTTCATTAGTCTGAGTATTAAACATTTCAGAAAGGTATGAGATCGACTGGATTAACTAAGAATGGCTAGCACTATTTCATGAATTAGTGGATTCCAGGGGGCAGCTTTATAACAAATTTTCTTTAATCTGTTCCCAAATTCAGTTTCATTGGATGGTTCTGTATAAGAGAAGAAGCAAAAAAAACCACAAACCCTACCCACAACTTGTGTAATGTATAATTTTATCTCTTCCATAGCTCCTTTTTGTATCAAAATGTTTCCAAATCCTCAAATCTTTCCTCAAGAGCATCACACTAGGCTTTTGATTGGTTTACATCTGTTCAGCAATCCAGTTCAGGATGAGGCATCTCAATTCAGCAACAGAACTGAACATTGTGTGCAGAGAGCCACAAATGGCTTCCAGGAGAGAATCAGTAACAGGTACATTGTTGTGGCCAATGGATTTTCCTTGCTAGCTGGAAACATCAGTCAACTGCATTTTCTCCTGTTTATCTAAAGTCACCTGTAGCTGTTGGATAATTTCTCTTTGCTAATGCAAAGATAGATCACTCCCAAGAAAAGACATCTCTATTGTTTATTCAGCAGACGGAAGGGAGTGATACCATAGGAATTGGAGAAGTGTGTTGTAACCCCTTTAATCAAGGAGCAGCATCAGGAGAGAGTTTCTGAGGAGGTTTGATTCAGACGTAATTACAGGGAGGAAATAATGAACATTTCATTTGTTTTATTAAAAGAGCATCACCAAATATCCATGGGCAAGTCAGAGGTCTGACCTTTTACATGGAAGTCACAGCAGAATAAATCATGTAGCTACAGACCCATAATGGATTTGTTTCTCTCATAAGAAATACTGAATGTTAATAAGATATGACAGAATGTTTCCATACCATTATAAAGCAAAATCGCTGTGCTTGCTGCTTGCAGTAGGACTTCTTCCACTTCCCTTTCTCTCCTGGGATCTCTACAGCTTGGCTTTTTCAGAACAATATAATGAAAGTGTCAAGATCCCCAGCAAAGCAGCTGTGCTTGTACACACGCAGGGAGACCACCTGGGAAGATCCCAAAGCAGCCACACTGAGCCTTCTGGATGACACAGCTGCCTTTGGCACTTGGAGAAGTGATAATGCACTTTGCAACATGCTCCTTCTCATACTTTGCACAGGCTTCATGACAGTGAAATTGTTCTAATATATTTAAGTGTATGTTAAATGGGTGTATATTTAACATAAAGTGTGCCCCTCTTTACAGAAGTAGCTTCCCAGTTAAATTTGCTTGTGATGCCATTAAATTCTGTTTATATTTGATGCTTTCATATTAGTCTTGACTCTAGGCAACCACAACAATTAAGTCTCTTCTGTTTTCTTGGCAAGATTTTTGGAAATGCTTTTGGAAATTGTGTCCTTGCCTCCTTGCTAGGGCTGAGAGAAACTGACTGGCCCAAAATCACCTGGTTTTGTGCCTAAGGCTTGTTAAGCAGGCAACCAGGTGTGGCTCAGTGCAAACAAAGAAGCAGAGGCCAGATACTCTCTCTAGGTTACATGTTTATTCAGCGTTGGACAAGGATGGACTCTCCCATAAGGCTGTAAGTACCCCAAATGTATTTTTTTTAATAACATTTTATTAATTTTCCAATTTTACATTTGAGTATTTAAAAAGCAACATGGTGACTGGTTAATCAATAGTTCAATAACAAAATCTTTAGTGCAAATCTCAGGTTACAATACCAGATATTTCTTCTCTTTTTCCCTTAATATTTACTGTCTCGTATTTAAGCTAGTATATTTCTAATTATATCAACTCAATAAAACATCATTATTACATTTATCAATAAATTTTTAGCTTATACATATCTTTTACATTCAATATTCATAAACAATCCATATCTTGTTATTAATTTTTATCCAATTTTTTATATCTAATCGATATTCCAATTTAACCTTTGATATTTATAATTTTCAGACTTTGGGTAACCAAGATTTCCCTTGTCTCACTTCATAACAAAACTTAATATCCAAAATACACATTTTATCTATTTGAATGTAATCTTGTTCTATTTCCTAAAAGTTATCTATTTCCCACCATATTAAATCATCTACTGAATAATACAATATCCCGTTTAATAAATCAAAACCATTATATAAATTACCTCGGTTAATCAATAAATCAAACATCTTCATAATAATTAATTTTCTTTTCCCTTTTATGTCTAATTTTTAAATATTAAACAGATAAAATCCTTATTTTCAACTGATTTCCAAGTATTTTAAATCTAATGACCAAAATTTTCCTTACCTCAACATCTCCCTTTAACCCTCTAATTTTCTGGAAGAACTAGCCCATTTGTATTCATTAAATTCTCTCCCTGTTATTCCAGTCCCCCATGCTTGCTCTGATATATTTGTCTTTGATTTAATCTGTTCTTCTTTCTCAAATTTCTTCTGATTTATATAGATGGTCATTTGCATTTTCAGTGTTGTCGCTTCCTTTTCTGGATTTTCCATCAGCTGTATTTGTTGGTCAATTGAGTCCTCTGTCTTAATATATGATGATCCCACTTCTTATGTTATCTTCTGCATTGTTAGTTCTTTGGTTGTAGTCAAAGTTTGGATTTGTGTATCTAAGCTGGCATCTTGATTTTTTATTTTAGGTCTTATTTTATCACAAACTGAAAGAATGATTTCATGTATTGCTTTCAACATGGAAAGAATGTTTTCCTGGTCTTCATCCATCTCTTTCACATGTTTATAAATAGTCTTTCTAGTAAAAGTTGTTTGTCAAGCAAAAGTCAATAAAGGTTTACATTCACAGTTCAAATAGGCCCAGGTGTTCTCTTACAGCTAAGTCTCTCACAGGTGGTGCTAAAATCAGGAAAGTCTTATCTAAGGTCTGGGCTTCCAGCCAAGTCTCCTTTAGGAAATAACAGATTGTAATACCAAACTTCTCCACAAGATGTCACCAATGCCATTTAAGGTTTTTTAAGTCAAAAAATTTTCCAATCCTTTTTCCAATTTTATTTCTTTTTTTGTAGATAAAAACAAGATTTTCTAGTAAAAATAGGAAAGTTTTTGGTCCCCAGGTTTCAGGAACATATAAATCCAATTAGATTATAATTGTTCTTTTAATGGTTTGATTCCCCTGGGTAGTCAGACGCTGCTATTCTTAGAGGGTAGGATAGCAATTCCATTCCCTCTCTCCTCACGGGGACAGATATTTCAAACAGCTTTTACAGGAAGAGAAAATACTTAGGATAAAGAGAAGATCAGATTTCACCCAGTTTCATCCACGTTGCTTTCGAAGTGCTTGATAGTGAATTTGACTTTGGCTGTCTAAAGCCTAATGGCAGGCCATATTGCTATGGCCGGTCTTTCCTTTGCCAGTTGGAGGGCTGCCCTGGATCAAACGGAAGGGCTGGCCCCTCCCGCAATCAAGCAGGGGTCTCTTCCTTGCTTGTTGCCCTTACAGGGCAACTTTTGACCCTTGCCAGGGTCCCCCAGCGAAGGGAAATTGGACATGGAAGATGGAGCTCGCCTTCTAAATGTCCCCAAATGCAATTTTAATCAAGCATATATACGTTGCTCAGTTACATAACAGGAACACTACTTACAAGAAACAAGATACAGAAGTTACAAAAATATGTGTGGTTATAATCATATGTTCAGCTACAAGCTTGTGATTACTTTATCAAAGTCTCCATAACTCTAAAGGTCTGTTAAGGCCTGAATTTTATGTCTGTCATTTCAACATAAGATTCTTTAAACTAATCATCAGAATTATCAGAATCCTGATCAACAGCACAACCAGAACTCATAGTTTTTGGGTTTCTCTCCTGGTGTCTTTAACCACTGAGTCAGGTTTATTATATCAAGTTAGCTTTACTATTTATATAAGTTTTCACTTCATGCATAAAATGTTCAACACATACAGTAAATAACATACTACGTAATGTTTTGACCGATCGTGTAGAGTTGATTATCTCTCTATTACTAAAAGTGCAGAAATGGAATGAAAACTGACTCTGAGAGATCACTGCTCATCTGACAGACACCCAATAGATGCAACATTGATCCTAGTTAGTAGATGATTGGGAGATTATCAAGACATCCTTGAATTACAGGCTGAGAAATTGGAGGAAACATTCCAGAGCAAGACAATGGCAACTTATTTCTGAATCATACCAAGAAGAATAATATGCCTGTAAAGTACGTGTCACACTTGTTTTGAAATAACCTTAAATAACTTTAAATTGGAGATTGAACCACTTATCAGGAACTTCTGGGTTCAGTTATTATTTCTGTATGAGTTTGCATGCCTCTAGGCAAATCATCAGTTTATGTTGTCGTGTGCACTATTGAAGTAATAATATTTACTAGTTATTTATTTTTTATTAAATTTCTATGCTGCCCATCTCCTTGATACAGTAACTCTGAGTGGCTTATAATAAAATAAAAAGTAACAGAGTGCCAGAAAATTAAAATTAAAATCCAATGAATTAATGCCAATTAAAATAAGAAAAAATGAATAGAAAAGCTAAGAACCAGGATGATGAGTGGCCCGGTGGTAGAGATGTTCTCTACCCAATAAGCCACCCCCAATGTATCAAGCCAAGTGGCAAAGCCAAGTCTTTAGGCCCTTCTGGAAGGCCAGGAGTGTGTGAGTAAACCTCATCTCTAACAGGAAAATACTCCAGAGGACAGGGACCACAACAGAAAAGGCTCTTCTCCTGGACCCCGCCAGCTAATATTCTTTGGCTGACAGCATTTGTAATAAGCTCTTTCTGCTAGTATGAGTGGGCCAGGCTAGTCCCCTCAGGATGAGACACTTCCTCAGATACCCTGGACCTATGCCATAAAGGGCTTGAAAGTTAATGACCAACACCTTGAATTGGTCAGAAGCAAACTGGCAGCCAGTGGTGCTCATGTAACATTGATGTCACATCTGCCACCTAAGAGGCCTCCAGAACTATTATTGCTGCTGAATTCTGTACCTGTTGTAGTTTCCAAATATCTTCAAGGATAGTACCATGTTGAGCATATTGTAGTAATTCAACCAGGAAATTACCAGGGCCTGAGTGACTATGAACAGGGCCTCATGATCCAGGAAAGAGTGCAACTTGCACACAACACAAAGTTGTACAAAGGCTCTCCTAGTCACAATAGCCACCTGCTCTTTCTTGCAGGAGTCACCACTCACAAGAGTGGTGCACCAGCTCACTCTGTGCACCAGCTCTTCTTGGGGTAGTGCAACTCCATCCAGAACTAAGGATGATAAAGTCCCAGATACCAAGGCCCCTTGGACTCACAGCCACTCCATCTTACCAAGGTTTAGCTGAAGCCTGTTGACCTCCATCCAAATCCTACAGCATCCAGGGCAGCTACAGTATCACCTGGAGAGGTCAAAAAGAGCAAAGATGGGTGCACTAACCCCATTCCACTCCCACCAGATATCATCTAAAAGGGTGACCATAACCAGGCCTGAAACCTGAATGAAATGGCACCAGATAATATGTTCCATCCAGGACCTTCTGAAGTTGTAGCATAACCACTTTTTCTAGTACCTTCCCCAAAAAAGCAGGTGGGACCCAGCAATGTATTAGTTACTGCCTGGACCTCACCTGTTAGCCAACCTCCTTATTACAGGTAATCCTTGACCACAACTGGGACAGGAATTACTATTGCTGAGCAAGGTATTTCTTAAGTGAGCTATGACCAATTTTCCAACTTTTTTGCCATGGTAGTTAAATGAATCACTACAGTCATTAAGGGAATCCAGCTTCCCCCATTGACTTTGCTTGATGGGAGCCAGAAGGAAGCAAGATTGCAAAGGACTGCAAAGCACCCAAGGATGCTGCAACCATCATTAATTCATGCACCAAAATTTTGATCATGTGGCCATGGAGATGCTGACACTGTCGTAAGTGCGAGGACTAGTCATAAGACACTGCTTTTAGTTGTAACTTTGAATGGTCACTAAACAAATTATTATAAGCTGAGGGCTATCTGTACACCAATATAATGTGTTTGGATCATCTAGACCAGACATGTTAAACTCGCAAAATTATGTGACATCGCGCAACGTATCGGGACTGTTTTGCCATTGCTGGCAATGGGGTTGCTGTGGCTTCTGTGTGATGCATCCAGCCTGTGGGCTGGCAGTTTGACACCTCTGATCTAGACCCAGCCCTTCTAGAAAGCAGTCTCAGATAACAAATGCTGGAGATAGCAATGGTCTCAGGTAGTTCTTCCAAGTCCTCTGGGCATTTCTCTTTCTTGAAGGGTCTCTCTAACTGTCTTACGGATGGTGGGGGATGCTACTTTACAGCCTATACTGAAGTCATATTCCTACTAAAGTCCAGTTTGCTTCTGCATATGGAATCGAAGAGAGATAGCATCTTCTCCTTTGCCTCAAGCCACTCCTGAAGCACTAAAAAAATTATATAATGCTCAGTATTTTTATTAAGCATTATTCCTGTCTCAACCTTTTATTAATGCACAAACAAATGTATCTACAGTATATCTCTACGTCGGTTGCTAAAGGAAAAGCATCTTTCCATACAATTACCAGTATGTAGAACCTCGGTGTCAGCAACTTGTTTCAACAACCCTCAAACTTCATTTGGGGCAAAAGGTAACATCTACATCACTGCCCAGAATTGTCCTACCCCAATATCGAAAGGCTTAACTGATATAAAAATAGAATGGTTCTTCAGCAGTGACGGGATTCAAATATGTGAACAACCGGTTCTCTGTGTGGATGCCACTTCCAGAAGTCAATTCTGGGCCTGGGCAACAAAAAATTAGCTACCAGTTCTGCCAAAGTAGTGCGAACTGGCTGAATCCCACCACTGTTCTTCAGGCTGAATTGAGTGTGGAGATTTTTATCTATCCTATCCAGTTTTTAAGAGTTGTAGGCAAAACCCATCTGCACCATCCCCATATGGAAGCCGAAGAAAACACTTTATCTTTCCCCAGCAATGGAATTCTCCCTCCCTAAGGTTATAATTTACCCTCACTCTCTCAATATTTAGAAAAAAAACTATAATGTGGCCTTTTAAAATGATATAGCAGTTTTATTGTCATCTTTAATGTTTTATTATGGTTTTATGGTTCATTTTATACAGTTATTGTTTTCTTTTGATTTGTTGTACCCTTCCTTGGTGGTTTCAGCTCAAAGGTGGTGTAAAATGTGAATAATACATAAACATTCCTACAATCTTTGTAAAGCTGCTCTGAAATTCCAGTAATATATGACACACACACATACACACACACACACACACAAACACACCCCTTTTGAATTGTGTATGCAGTGATATATTCTACAGAATCTATTGTTGGATATACATTAAACAACAGTAGTGGCTCAAACAAAGATCACCATAATAATGCCTCACAAACAAACAAAAAAACTTCAGCGCAGACTGATAGCTAAATTCCACATCCCTAATACTACAGGTAGAGATCCAGTTTGGGGTAGTAGTTAAGACACTGGACTAGAAAGGAGAGGCTGTGACTTGTAGCCCTACTGTGGGCATGAAGTCAGCTGTGTGAACTTGGACCAGTCACTCTCAACCTTAAGAGGAGGCAAGGACAAACCACTTCCAAAAGCTTGCTAAGAAAACACCAGAGACTAATCCAGGCATTCACCTGGAATCAACACTGGCTCGAAGGTGCACACACACACACCACCTCTGTAGTAAACCTAAAGCAGGCATGTCAAACTGCCGGCCCACAGGCCAGATGCATCACGATGAAACCGCGCCCTCCCCATTGCCAGAAAAAGTCGTGATACGTCGTGCGACGTCACGTGACGTCGCAAGTTTGACATGCCTGACCTAAAGGATGGAAGGCCACAGGTTTACAGGGACTTCCTAGTGGATTCAGTGGGAAGTGTTTTAGGTGATGAGAAACTGGACTTGACCTTCTGGGTGACAGCCACAAAAGGAGGCAGTGGGAAAGCCAAGTATCAAAAATAAAATAATAACAATAAAATAAATAAAATTAAAAATGTTTTAGATCATTAGAGAATGGTTTTACAACATAAACTGCCAGCTTCTTTTTCTTAGCTTAGCTTAGAGCCTTTTTTTTAGAGCAGAAATTCCTCCATCCCACCCCCCCCGAGACACAACGTAAGATATTTTGACACTGAGTTTTCCTAACACCACCCACACAGCCCTTTACTGTTGTTTTCTCCAACACTTCCAGGTCCCTTGGATATATCTACCTTGATTCCTAGCCTTCTGAATAAAGAAAACTAATTACAGTATTCCTGTGAAAACTGGCTCTTTCTCTCTGCCCCTCCCTTGTCTGTCTTGAAATCGTTTTTGGAGGCTGCTAGCAGCAAGAGGGTACAGCTGCTGCTAACTTAACCAAATGATTTATCTTAAGATTCATATAGAATTCATTGTGTGGGGAGTTGAGTCTGTTGGCATTTAATATTCATGCATACCGGGAAGCTCTATTAATCATAAGGTCCGATCGTTTGTACTGTCCTTAATGCGCTTACATAAAATTGTGACTCCATGCTCCTTCAGGCTCCCTCATTCTATTCTCTGGGAAAACTGCAACTTAGCCTTCATACACACTTTAGAACAATTGTGTTTTCATTCCATGGAGAGGCAAAATAACACAGGCTGGAGCAGGTGGCCTATTTGAAGTACTTGCAAGAAGCCAAGAATGCTGACTGAGAAAAGGGAATGAATGTGAGGTTGTGTTATGAAAGGCAAACCTTGGTGGAGCAGTGGGCTAATGCCTCCTTAAGTAACACCAGCTGCCTGCAATTAGTGCAGGTTCGAGTCCTACCAGGCTCAAGGTTGACTCAGCCTTCCATCCTTCCGAGGTAGGTAAAATGAGGACCCAGATTGTTGGGGGCAATAAGCTGACTTTGTAAAAATGCCACTTGGGGGCAGGGGGTGAAAGCCCTAATAAGCAGGCATATACATAGAATGAAGGCTATTGCTAAGCACATTGGTTTGTGCTTCTTAGATTGTAAGCCGCCCTGAGTCTTCGGAGAAGGGTGGGATATAAATGAGATTAAAAAAATACACAGCAGAAGTAAGTCCTTTGCAGTGATGTGATGCTTCACTTAACAACAGCATCACTTAGCTATGGAATTGTGGATCTTGATTGTGGTGGTTAAGCGAGGACTACCTCTGTTACAATGTACCATACTTTGCTTATGATCATTGTTACTATTGTTCACATGTTAAAGAGAGGCCACCCAGACAGAAAAATGATAGAACAGGGGTCTTCAAACTTGGCCATTTTATGACTTGTGGACTTCAACTTTCTCACTGGCTGAGGAATTCTGGGAGTTGAAGTCTACAAGTCATAAAAGGGCTAAGTTTGAAGACCCCTATGATAGAAAGTAGGAGGAGGGAAGAAGAATGATATTAATTGAAAACAAGCTTGATGCTCATGCTATACAGATTTATTTTGCTTTCTCTCTGGTGAACTAAACTTTTGGGGGAGAAGGTTGCATCACTGCCTTAAGAAATCTACAAAAATGTTTATTAATTTGTTTGTTTATTAAATGTACATAATGCCTGTCTCTTCCTAGTAACTCTAGGTGGTTGACAGTAAAAATTTAAAAACATAATAATGTGTCAGGGGAAAAAAATATTACAATACAACTGAAGTCCCTAGAAAGTATCACACAGTCGTATTGTGTGGCAATGAGATGAAAGTGGAAATGAGATGAAAGAAATATGTCCTATCCTCTAGATCAAAAAATCTCTTATAACTTCTTTAACTTCTCTTAAAAGCTGTTATATGTCTCTAGCCCAAGGCTAATTTCTAACCTAAAAACAATTTATTAGATTTAAATCCTCCCTTCATGCTAGGAGCTCACTCACACCAGTGCATGGGAGAATCTCTCTTCATTTTGAGCTATGGCACACTACCGTCTAGACTGCTTATTTCCAGTACTGATCCCCTCTATTTCTTAAGCCAGCTTCAGAAATTCCAATCCAACTGCAGGTTGCAGTAGGTAGCAATGGAGATAGGCTGAGACTCAGTCTGGACTGTAGCCATCACATGACCTATTGGTCATTCCTCTCTCTTCTTGCCCTTCCTATCCAATACGGTGAAGACTCTGTGTGGGACAGTTCCTATCTTTCTTTTCAAGGATCGTTTCTTATCAGATATAGGAAGTCTCATCTTTCTATGAGATTCAAACCCTCTACTGGCAATTGAATGTCTTGTTACAGATATCTGATGCATGGCAGTATAGTCACACACTACTTTCTGATGGTATGTGTAATGTATTGGGATTTACTTGAACTGTTTTCATGTGTCTTTTGAATACTGCTTAAGGTTGCTCAATTGGTGTGTCTGTGTAACGGTCACTGACTAGCCAGACTCTCTGTCTCCAAGAAGATCATTGGATGATTTGGGGCGGGAATGGGTTTCTTTAAACCTATTGGTCACCGCCTAGCGGCCAACCATATAAGTAGCTGCGCAGAAACCTCTGTTTCAGTTCTGTTCCTGTTTGCCTTAATAAAGCAATGTTCCTGTTTGCAACCTCTCATCTCGCTTACTGCCTCCAAAGAACTCACTACACAACAGTCTGTATAAGAAAATATTTGCACAATGTGTAACATCTGTCTGTCTGTCTGTCTGTCTGTCTGTCTGTCTCTCTCTCTCTCTCTCTCTCTCTCTCTCTCTCTGAAAGCTTAAGGAAAGTTGGATGGAATAACAGAACAGAATAACAGAGTCCAACTCCCTGCTCAGGCAGGAAACCCTATAGCATTTCAGACAAATGATTGTCCAATCTCTTTTTTAAAACTTCTAGTGTTGAAGCACTGACAACTTCTGGAGGCAAGTTGTTCCACTGATTCTAACTCTCAGGAAATTTCTCCTGAGTTCTAAGTTGCTTCTCTCCTTGATTAGTTTCCATCTGTTGCTTCTTGTCCTGCCCTCAGATGCTTTGGAGAATAGCCTGACTCTCTCTTCTTTGTGGCAACCTCCGAGATATTGGAACACTGCTATCATGTCACCCCTCATCCTTCTCTTCATTAAACTAGACATGCCTAATTCCAGCAATCATTCTTTATATCACAGGTGTCAAACTCAATCACATCATGTGACATATCGTGACATATCGCAATGTTTTTTGCCTTTGCAGAGCTGGGGTGGGCGTGGCCTGCACGTGATGCATCCGGCCCACCAACTGCCAGTTTGACATCCCTGCTTTATGTGTTTTAGCCTCCAATCTCCTAATCATCTTTGTTGCTCTTCTCTGCACTCTTTCTATTGTCCTGAAAACCTTGCAGCAAGTTCAGGCTTGTGAAAATAAGGTAACCCTTGATATCAACTTAAAAAATTAAAAAAGGAAACAAGGAAAGAGAAGCTTTGCAGAATTCAGTATTGTGAGCAAGGGATAGGAAGCAAAGAGACCATATCTGGGCAAAGTTGAAAGAATGCCCACTAGAATTTATAAAGCATGAGCAAAACATGAACTTCTAGGGATGAAGATAGTTCCTTAACAGGCCACTACAAAATTGTACAAAATGGCAGCTTCATCAATAAAGAAGACAGCAACCCTGCAGTCCAAGTTGAAATGGCTGCCCAGGGCAGCCACCAGCCACCAGCTGGTGGAGGGAAAGAAGCATGCCAGACACTGCAACCAATGAAAGCTGGGGCTGCTGTAAGGTAAGAATGATTCACTGCAGACCATCATTTCTATATGGTTTGAGATGGCTCAGATTGAAAAAGAGCATTTTGAATCAAAGTTGGAAAACACTGTTGCACGGTACATTCACAATCATGTGGGAATGGAAGATATCATCCATCTGATGCTCAGAAAGCAGTGAAAGGCCCATATTGGTGTTGGGCCAAACAGGAAGTATGGATGTACCCACAATCTTCCCAGTAATAATTCTGTAAGATAGACTGGGCTGAGGAAAAATGGTACACCATTAGTTGGGACTTGAATTTCAATCTTCCTTGTTCCCGTCTAACATCTTAACCATTACACCAAACTCATTTTTCTACATATAGAATATATTGAAATCAAAAGTCACTTGGATTCATCTTTTATTTGAATTTAAATCTATTATAACCTTCCCATTTTAAAAATATCTGACTTGAGTTTCCCATGATGCAATACTAAAAAGTTCTTCACTTCAGTTATTTGTCCTTGACTCCTCCACTTCCAACAGGAAAAATAAAAAGCCCAATCACCCTTAGCATAATTATTTGAATCCATTTTACCTCTGCCCTCATCATAATTTTTCCAGAATGTAAGGTAAAGATTTTTCCACCCCTACCTAGGAGATACTACTTCTCAGCTTCCTAATCTCCTTGCCTTCTCTTCTTTAGATTGTTTCCAATTTATCCAATTCCTTTTCAGAATGTGGATCTAACAATTGTTGTCAGGTTGAGGCCTAGTGCCAAGTAGAGAAAATCTACTGCCTTTCTTTGTTACTTCCCTTGACTTTATTAGTGGCATCTGCTTTCTTGCCAGGGAAGAATGCCAGGAGAGGTAGCCCCATGCTGTATGCACTGGCATGTTGGTTTATCCACACATAAGAACAGCACTGCAGTCCATTTGCTCAGTAGTTCTGCAATGCTCTGTTGTCCTCTTGTACAAAATAGCAAACCAAGCCAATCTGTACCTCAGCCAGTCTCCGTGACTACACTGAAAACATGGAGTCTCTTCAGAACCATCACAATTGCTCAACCTAGCAGGTAAGAAGACTCTCACTGTACACTTGGCTCTTGTGCAACTGAAGTAAAGTTGTGGGCAGAGGCTCAGTTATGAATGAACCAGACCAGAAAATTAAGTTTTGCACCAAGTATGATGCGTTGTCCAGAAACTCATCTGAAATGAGAGACAAGCAGTTTTATAGGGACAAGCAGTTAACGTGGTCCACCCAGCAAATCTTCCTATTCCAAATATCACACATAAATCAATTAATATGTCCTAAGGATGGAAGCAATGCAGGTGCACCTTCTTTGAAAGACATCCATTCTGGTTTGTTCATTTATTAGACAATATATGTAGGTCCTTTATCATTAAAATATTCCTAAGTAGGTAACAGGATAGAAAATACAATAAAGCAATCTCACAAAACCAACAAAATATCAATAAAATAAAAATCAATACAATCAACTGAACATTAAATGTCAGCATTTAGTCTTTAAAATACACCAGACAACAAAGAAATATTTGTCATGTAGCAAAGGAAAAATACTTCAAGAGGAAAGAGGAATACTCATGTAGACTTCCTTCTGGTTCAAAGCCATTGATTATTCTGCAGGATACCATAACCAACACAATTGTTTGATTATCATTATAACCTAATAGGCTTACAAATGATGCAAGATTCAGATAACATAGCCCCAAATTCTTCAAGAATGTCTATGTTAATAAAAAATTGAAGATGTTCCAGAAGTGTGATACGTATCAGTACAATCTTTCTACACAAATATAGTATATGCAGGACACAACTTTCCAGTCATAACCTATGCACCTCTGAATTAGTTATAAATTTGTAACAGATGCCCCTTTTCATGGTGGCTCCACAGACTTCAAATATAATAAAGGACACCTTTAACTAAATATATGTTAATACAGAGGAGATAAAACCTCCTCTAGAACAAACAGCCCCATGCCTGGGTCTTGGAACCACTCATCCACAGATATGTTTCTATTTCATCATGATCCAGTCTCAGATCAACCTCTCATTCGACCCTCCTGGAAAGGGGTCTTCAAACTTGGCCCTTTTATGACTTGTGGACTTCAACTCCCAGAATTCCTTGGCTAGGCACGCTGGCTGAGGAATTTTGGGAGTTGAAGTCCACAAGTCATAAAAGGGCCAAGTTTGAAGACCCCTCCTCCAGGACATGACACTGGCCAAAAATAATCTATTTCAAATATATTAGAAAAAATAGAACTGGGTGGTGTATATATACTGTGACTTCATAATTCAGAACTCCTAAAGACTGCTTCAAATAGCTTCATGTAGATAGCATTTTACAGTGGGGACAAAAATAGCTACATTAGTATAAATATCAAGGCATAAAACCATAATCACCCAATGCTGTCTCTGGATCTGCCCTCATAAATGTGTGTTCTCATAAATATGAGGACAGCCATTGGAAAAGAAGGCCACCAACTCCCAACTCATGGAGGCAGTTCAGAAAGATACCACCGTAAATGCCACCAAAGACACTGAAAGATGATGCAAAAGTTCATTTTGTCTCTCTCCTGAAGGTCATCCATCAAGAAGGCACTCTTGACAGGGAATTGAACCTTGTTGAGATTAGTATTTGGTTTCTTCTTTTAACCGTCACTCCCATTTTATTAAGGAGACTGCCTGAGAATGTTAATTACATTTCTGTTTTTCCCAGTCACAGAGAAAAATATTACTTTCTGACTTAATTTTCAATGCATTTTACAGCAGAAGTCTCATTATGAAGGATCGGTAGAGTCTGAATCGGAAACTGTCATTTGCTCTGTTTTGTCAATCCCTAAATTAAGAAGATTTAAATAAAATGAAGAGGCTGCAAGCTTCAAAAAGAAAGGGTTCTGGTTTCATGCAGCTCCATTAATCTGTAAAGCTCAGATATTCATTTGGTACTTCACAGGCCAGCAATATAATCAAACTATAATGTTGACAGATTAGCTTTCCTTCACCAGTGTTTCCTACTTACTTGTTCTTGTCTCAGTATACAAAAAAATGCTGCTGGGATATATACTGTCTTGATATCAGATAGCCTCACTTTCATTGTCTACATCAGGGCTTTTCAACCTTTTCACCCATTGTACCACTTTTAGGATATGGCAACATCTGAGTATCAACAGTCGCCTAGTAAGGTGTCAAAAACTTGATGATCAAAAAAAAAAGGAAAACAGTGATGAAGTACAGGTAGTCCTTGACTTTCAACAGTTCGCTTAGTGACTGTTCAAAGTTACAATGGCACTGAAAAAAGTGTCCCCCAAGCCACAGCCGAGCAAGACACCTGCCTTCCTGCCTGGCGGCACTCTTCCTCCTCTCCGAGGTTTTCATTGTTGTGAGCATTTCTGTTGAAGATTGGCAGCAGGGTGGGGTGGGGGGAGTTTGGTTTTTATTCCCCCCATCTTCTGGGTGGTTGCAGCAGGTTTTGGTCACTTCACATGACCCTGGGACACTGTGACCATCATAAATATGAATCAGTTGCCAAGCATCTGAATGTAAATCACAAGACCCTGGAGATGCTGCAACAACAAGGTCTTGGTGATGGTCTTTAAGTCCTTACATGGCATGGGTCCGGAATACCTTGGGGACCACCTGCTGCCGGCGTCGACTACCCTCCGCCCTGTGCGTTCCCACAGAGAGGGCCTCCTCAGGGTGCCTCCAGTCAGAGAATGCCGGCTGGTGGCCCCCAGGGGGAGGGCCTTCTCTGTGGGCGCCCCGGCTTTATGGAACCAGCTGCCGGTTGAGCTCCGGACGGCACCGGATCTTCACTCCTTCCAGCGTGGGCTAAAGACCCATTTATTTGAACAAGCTGGCCTGGCCTGATGGGGGAACGTTAGGGTTTTAATGGGTTTTATATTGTGATTCTTTTAATTGGGCAATTATTTAATCCTTTTTTAACTTTTGTATTTCTATTTATATGCCCTGTTCACCGCCCTGAGTCCTCCGGGAGAAGGGCGGTATATAAATTTAATTAATAATAATAATAATAATAATAATAATAATAATAATAATAATAATAATAATAATAATAATAATAATAATAATTCTTCCAGCTGATCGGCGCTTCTTCTGGGCTCAGCAGACATGCTGGGATCAGCACTGAGCTCCAGCTGGAGCCTGGCGCTGATCCTGGCGCTTCTGCTGAGCCCTGACAGCCCTGCAGCTCCAGCCATCTCTTGCTCAGGCTTGTGCAGTGCTGCCACCGGTTCAGCTCATTCCCCTCCCCCGCTACCACTTTTCTAGGATGGTCGTGTACCACCTTCCAGGTGTCAATGTACCACAGGTGGTACCCATAGCACTGGTTGAAAAGCCCTGGTCTATATCAGAGGGATTGATAATCATCTAACTGTAGCCAAAGCTGGCCTGGCCTTAGCCTGATCTACTTTTGCTGTGCATTGAGATTTGCCTAGACATGTCATCTCTTTGCCCCAACTGGGCTCCATCCACCTGAGAAGAAAAAATATCCTCCAGTTTCCTGGGTAAGAGTGGAGCAGGAGGCATCATCCAGAAGAAAGAATTGTGGTGCTTCTCAGCTGTTGTCTCTAGGAAGGTGGATCACTAATGTTGCTTTCTGACTGGTGCACAAGAGAAAAGAAGAAGTGGCCAGCAGGCATGTTAAAAGAAATACCTTCATTTCTATGAGATGCCAACACTGCAATCCAGGATTTGGGTAGTTTCAAAAATAGAGAGAGGAAGATATCGTATAAGCACCAGTTTAAGTGCAAAGCTTCAAAGAGGTGCTTCATTTCACAAAACGTAGCATAAAAATCACTCTTTTGAAGCAGCTCAGTGAATGAAAGCAGTGATCCACTTCAAAGGGAATGAAATCTAAAATCAAATGCTTCTGAGCTATGTTATAAGTTTGATGGCTTTCCTGGGTTGTTATACGTAGGATACAATTTTCCAGCTTGACTTGCAGCTTTATGTACACTGCAGGTAGGGGGCTAGAGCAGTATGCTGCTTTTAACAATAGGCCATAGCAAGACTATGAATGTCAGCCTCTTCCTCTATGGCTTGCTTACTGTTCTGGCCAGTGTCTGTTGCCTCCTGTTACCAGCAAGCTAGAAACCCAAACACAGCCGAATCTTGCAAGCAATGAAATGATTCTTCCTAGGAGCAGCCAAATTTGCCAATCAGTGATATCAGCTTTCGTGGCATCTGACAAAATCTAGACATCAGGCAGCAAGACCACACAAGTCAGTGGTCCAGTCAGAAGATCTGCTGAGAAGCCCTGTCTAGCCTGGCACCTGCTGAAGTCAGTAATGAGTTCAGGCCTTCCTGGGAAAGGTCCAGTTTGCCAATCTGCTGTACCACCTCTCTCACTCCTGCCTCCCCACCAAAAAAAATAAAATAAATCCAGTAACCACAGGTAGCAATCTTATACCAACCTACAGCGTAATCACTCTTCAGGTTTTCATGTTGAAAAGTATGTTTTAAATTAGTTTTTGAAAGTCTTTAAGCTAGAATAGAATACCTTCTGCATTGGTGCAATGCAGCTTTTCTTAGGATCTTTGCTGGACAATTTGGAAGCTTCTGTGCAGTGTCATCCTTAGGGAGGGCAAAGAGTGGTCAGACTGAATAAAGCCCCTCCCCTTTTTCCGCATGCATCATGACATCACATCTAAAAGGGGTGGAGCTTTTGTCCAGTGCCACAAGTGCTGCTATCTTTTCCTATTTCTACATTAAAATTATTGCAGGAAACCTGAAGGTATCCAGTAAAACATGTAAACGTTAATGTCCTCTAAAGGCTCTGTCATCTCATTTATTTTCAACCCGTTTTGTCAAGAAACAAAACAGCAGGTGTTTTGATGCTTCCCCATTATAGACTATGGCTTTTTCCCCCTCAAATCTCAAGTTGAATGAATTCTCATTGAATCCATTCTGATCGCAAAGCTGAGTCTAATCACACTCCTTTCACAACTTGAATCTCTAATTCAAATTGAACTAGGGTTTCATGATTTACAAGTGGTAGAAACTTATGGTTTGAGCTTCAGGCTCCAGGCCTAAGGAGAATGGCCAAAGAAATCACAACTGATTTAAAGACCTATATGCAACTTGGGCAGGGTAAGGGGTCCCTGAACAGAAGAAAAGAATACGTTTTGCATAATGTGCTATTCACGGTACATTATATAAAGAAACCCCTTTCACTTCTGAAGGCTAAAATATGGCCAACCTGCCAGAAGTGCTACCTGATATACTTTAAGAGAGAGCATCTTCTCCATGGCTATTCATTTTTAAAAGTACTCATTGATAAATCCACCAAGTCCACAGACTTTTAAGATGACCAACTCTTAATATCAAGGAGGTTCTTTAAAGATCTGTAGGGGCAATTCAAGATTGATGGGGGTTTTGTCTCCTATATATATTTCTGCAAAAAGTGTAGGACCTTCAGGTACAATGAGAATGAAAAAAAAAGTTTTCTATCTGTAACAGATTAGTGGTTTTATAAAGACATTGTAATTACAAGCCCCGAAACAGCAGCGCTTTTGAATGGTGACCTCTTTGCAAACAAAAATGAACTGGTTCATTTTTAGATTTTCAGATTTGATGACATCCTCTTTTTCCCCAAACTTTTTTTTCCTGTCATATATTCTTCATGTGGTAGACTGAATGTGTGGGAGGCAGGCTCTTATACCAATTATTGCTGTCTCACAACCTACACATATAGACCATTTTTGTGCATGCAGAGCAGTACCCTCTGTATGTATTTCAGTCTGATTTTATTCTGAATGAGTATATAATTATCATTTGCTCTGGAGAAATCTGAACAAGCCATGATACTATCTCGAGTGGAAGTTAAGAAAATCATGACAACATTTTGTATGATTGTTCAATCTTCTCATCAGCAGACTGGAATATAATTAGTGATGACAAGAGAGAAAGAAAACGAGCAATAATCTCTTATTTGGTATGCCGTGAGGGAATGGAAAAAAGCTAAGATTTAATCTTCTGTGTGCTTATTTGGGAGTAAGTACTCATTACCTCACTAAGAATCATTTCTGCCTAAAGAGGACCTGGATCTGAGATGGATGGATAGACAGAGATAAATGGATGGACAGACAGACAGACAGACAGACAGACAGAGAAGATAGAGTGCTTATCAACCTTTCCGAAATCCTGTCCTCTCACACACCTGATTATTATTTCATTCTCAAGCTGAAACAGCTGGTTAGTAGAGAGGCAAACAGACAGACAATGACAGCACCAACTATGGTGAGAATGGCAGACAGAATCCCAGTAGGAGGCAATGGAGAGAGTTATGGAGGAGGCACAAAAGCTGATGTTGTAGGAGTTGAGTTTCTAACTCAGTCAAAAGGGGGACAACACGCTTCAGGGGCAAAGTCGAGATGAATTTTCTACTTTCTTCTGGCTTCCAATACAACACTCTTGTGCTGAAGGAGGAAAAGGAGCAAACACACCAACCATATTCAAATTGCAGTTTGGTTCATTAATGCACAGGCTAGGAACTCTTCCTGTCTAACAACTACTGTCTTTCCCAAAAATAAGAGCCAACCAGAAAATAAACCCTAGCATGATTTTTAGCGTGCACCTAATATAAGCCCTACCCCCAAAATAAACCCCAGTTAAGAGCCCCTCCAGTGGCAGACAGGGTTGAGGTACAGCGGCAACAGAGGCCTTTTGCATTACTCCCCCCTGGCTCCGAAACAGCAGAGGGGAATCAGGTACAGGGACCAAGCCTCCCCTGCTCATACTCCGTAGCAGTCCAGCTCAGAAGGGGAGTGAAAGGGAAGATGTGGGCAGGCAGCCAGGTCATTGAAAGCGTGGGGGGAGGTCACTGAGCAGGAAGTGGCCTGGCTGTGCAGGCCCTGAGGTGCGCAGGTGCAGGGTACATGGGGCAGCTCCACGCACAGAGAGAGAGAGGAGGAGAGAGAGAGAGAGAGAGAGAGAGAGAGAGAGAGAGAGAGAGAGAGAGAGAGAGAGAGAGAGAGAGCAGGCTCATAACTGGGGTTTATTTGGGGGGTAGGGCTTATATTAGATGCACACTAAAAATCATGTTAGGGCTTATTTTCTGGTTGGCTCTTATTTTCAAGGAAACACGGTAGTTGTCAGACAGGAAGAGTTCCTAGCCTGTACATTAATGAACCAAGCTGCAATTGCAATATGATTGGTGTGCTTGCTCCTCTTCCTCTTTCAGCACAAGAGTGTTGTATTGGAAGCCAGAAGAAAGTAGAAGATTCATCTCGACTTTGCCCCTGAAGGGTGTTGCCTCCCTTTTGACTGAGTTAGAAGCTCAACTCCTACAACATCAGCTTTCGTGCCTCCTCCATAACTCTCTCCATTGCCTCCTACTGGGATTCTGTCTGCCCTTCTCACCATAGTTGGTGCTACCTGTCTGTTTGCCTCTCTACTAACCACGAGCTCCAACACACCCCTGCCACTTGCCTCACCTCTCCTCATGGTGGCAGCACTGGTGTGCCACTTGGCTCCTGCTACCTTGTGGCCGCAAGCAACCAGATGGAGGGATGGAGTGGGCAACCAGCCATGCACTGCATCTGGCAGGGGCCAGCCTGGCAGTAGCAGTGCTCCCACTCGCCTGCATTGCACAGGCTTCACAGCCTCAGAGTGAGGCGGCCAAGGGACTGGCAGGCTGCGGCTGCTGCCAGACACCTTCGGCCCTGAGTGCTTGCTGCCCCCATACATGGAAAAATGAGACATCCCCCAAAAATAAGCCCTAATTGGTCTTTTGGACCAAAAATAAATATAAGACCCAGTCTTATTTTTGGGGAAACACAGGTATATCCTAAGGCTAAGCAAACGTACACTGCCAGTCCCTCTCCAAATTTTCAGAAAAGTTTTTCCCAAACCTGTCCAGAGATGGCAATAATTAAATTTGGAATGATCTGCATGCAAAGCATATGCTCTAATTTGTACCATTAAATTAAAGTCCCTCCCTTTTAGAAGAAGCATGCCACAGATGGCCTATTAATATGAATACTAATCAACAGGAAGAGAACCAGGTTTGGGCATCTTTTTTTCCCTCACTGAGCAGAAGTAACTTGGCATTTGGTTGCCTTTCCACAGTTTAACAGATGAATACCTCAGTAGTGTAATTAGCTAGAAAACAGAAGGCCTTCTCTGCTGAAGGAGGTTTTTCCACAAGCATTAATCAGGATGTATAGCTCTGAAGTGGCTGATGTCCAGGTAGCCTCCTACTATGACCACTGTGAAGAACATAGTTCATTATGGTGTGAGAGTGAGTGTTTGCCATATCAGCCTTGGCTATCAATTGATCTTATTTTGTTGTATTGTTTTTGTTTTTTAACTTTGATTTTAATTTGCATTAATGCACTCAGCATAGAGTCCCAGATTGTATTAATCCAGTAAATAAATAGTCCAGGATCTTATTTATCTCCTGGGCCTGTAGAAAAGGGAATAAATTAGCATCCATCCATGTCAAGTGTTACGTTCAAACACAATGGTCCTGAAGTCTTTTTTTTAATGGACTTCCTTTTTTTTTAGCCCTAGGGAAAAAAAAAGGTTGAAGTGAAGTTTCCAGAGGAAATATGTTTGACCACTACCACTTCTCGGCAGTCTCTTCTCTATCCATAAAACCAGTCTATAAATGATTCTGTCGAGCCTCAGGTAGTTGGCAAGGCCACAGAAGCAAGAATGACAAGAATTTCAAACAAGGCGTGTTAATGCCAGCCTGGGGTAAATACAGAACCATGGAAACTGTCAGAAGAATTTCCCAGTATTAGTTATAGTGAGCGAATGGAGGCAGAGTCTCTTTGAGGCACTTTTCCCCACCTGCCTCAGCACCTGGACTGAGTCACCTTTGCTGAGATAATATTTCAACTGACTCTCTCCCTACTTTCCCTGCAGTCTCTCAGCCTTCAGAGAAATGCAGCACAAGGCGGGGGTGGGGGGAGATAGCAGCTTCTGAGGCGGAACCATCTGCACCCACTTTTAACATACACAGGCAAAGTTGCATCACAGTGACCCCAAAGAGTTGCTGCCAATTAAAAAGAAAGATTCAATTTGTTCTGGAAAAATGCTTTGAAAATAAAGAACATTCCAATTTTATATTTCTATTTTAAAACCTGAAGTATTATGTTCTTTATTCAGTTCCTGATTGTTATCGGAAAAGAGCAAATTATTTCCACTGGCCTCCAGAACTGGGGAAGAAAAAATATTTCTTTCTATTCTGACCAGGACTTATGGGCATTCAGAGAAGTTGGGATCAAAAAAGTAAATAAATATGTTAGCCACAATTGTGTGACTGAAGCCTCTCCCCTTTTGAACATCTATCTTGCATTTACAAACATTAAGACTAGGGTGAGCCTTGGACTGTTCAGGCACAGTCACCATCTTGACTGCTTTTGAACCTGTTAGGATTCCTCTATACATCGTGCATCTTCAAGAAGCACAGTGAAGTCCAGACTTATGGATGAACAGCTGGTTTCTTATACATAATTGAGCTGTTTCTTCATAAAGTAGTTATAGGAGGCCTTCAGGTCATGCTGTAATGTCAGAGGAAAGAGTAGGGCAGAAACATTTTGGCCCATTTTTCAGCAGATGTAGCGTTTAGGTTATATGGGGATGTGGTACCTTCAATAATGCAGAAAGTATCCAGCTCTTCTTCTCCTTATTAATCTTATAGGTGAAACAGTTGGCATTCTGATCCAGGGCTTGGGTAAAGAATTGGACTGGATGAAGGCCAGAGATACTATTTGTACATGGTCCAGCTGTGCAATACCCTGGCTAATATTAACATATTATGCTAGTTCTCCACCATCTATAGAGGCTCTGACTCAAGTTACCTGAAATAGTGCCTTCTCCCATACGTATCTAATAAACCCTAAGACTAGGGCTCCTTGATGGCTCTGAGCTTGATTGTTTTTGTGCAGTCATTTCATTACCAAAACTAGGTAACATTCATCTAGTAAGGTGTGTGGTTTGCTCTCAATTTATATAGTGGCTTGCCCTATCAGTGTTGGTGGGAGTGATTTTGGTGGTTCTTTGGTTGGGCTACTTAATGTTGGCAGTTCTTTGATTGGGGTATTGCTTACTTCTTGTTGGTCTGATGGTAATCTTGGTGTTAATCTGTGCTCATCAGGGTACTGACTGCTGGTGGGGAGATGTTTTGGTCCTTTTGTTCCCTTTTCAGCTTATTGATTATCTCTTTTGTATGGTATGTAAAAGTTGTTTATGTCTATGTGCCTTTGGATGGCTGATTTGTCTAAGATCCAGGCTTCCAGAAATTCTCTAGCATGGACATGGTTTGGTCTAGGATGGTCACAGCTTCCCAGTTGAAATTATGCTTACGTGTGTCCATATCTTGTGAAATAAGAGAGTTTTCATCAAGTCTTCTGAATGCTAGTTGGTGTTCCTGGATGTATTCTGCTAGTCTTCTGCCTGTTTGTCCTACATAGTGGCTGTTGCATCTTTACATTATATGTTGTAAATGACACCTGTTTTTCCTTGTTTGTGCTTGTCTAGAGTTCTTATACAGCTTCTCATGTGGGTTATGAAATGTCTGCAAGAAAATAACCAACTCAAAGAGCACAAGGACCCCTCATTTCAACCCTGAACTACAAATACTCTCCTCTATCAAGACCTTAAGATCATGCAATGAGGCCTTCCTTCAGATCCCCTCATCAAAGGGGGAAATTTAACCTCTAAATTTCAACAGCACAGTTTGAGATAGAGCCTTGTGGCTCTCTGGCTGAGTTCAAGATACCCATTGTGCTGCCACCACGTGGCTGTTCTTTGGAAATTATAATATGCTAATTGGGTCTACCAGTACCTTCCCCCTTTGTGATGTATTTCCTATCCTGCTCATGATGCTGTACTAGGATCCACCCCTTCTGGGTTGGACTTCCTCCTTCTCCTTGTTTCCTTGTGTTCCATCCTCCATTGTAACATCTGAACACAAGCCACGCAGACAGTAATCATGTTACTGTCTTTCAACCTTAAAGTACCATCCAGTCTTCACCTGACCACACCTTCTCTGCTGTAACCTTCTTCTACATGCAAAATAAAGGTATTTCAGATGAACCAGGTGCTTTATGAGTTCACTGTCTGGAAAGGGCCGTTAAATGTGACTAAATTCGCTTAAACAGACCAGCAAGTGTCTTAACAAGGAATTAAAATCACAATACAATGTGCTTGATTCAGAACAGTCGAAAGACATAAGTTAATTTTTACTGCCTGCAATCCATTGTGTATGCATGTTATCTGTAAAAGCTTAAGTTAAATAACAGCAATCAATTTTACTGGCTGCATTGTGTGTTGTCTGCAAGTAAGAAGTCAAGGATAGCAATTAATTCCTACTGGCTGCGTGTGTTTACCTCATTCAAGTTTAAAGTTCAGTTAGAAAATGTGTTTTGATTTCAAAAATCTGCAATTTAAAGTCTGTAACGTTTCTACAATCAAGTTTAAAACAGTCAGGAAATGCAATCTGAATTTCTTCTCTCTGCATCCTTCATGTGCATGTTGTTTTTGAGCAAGGAAGAGGTAACAAAGGCTTTGGAGATAACATTCTGTGAACTCTTGTTTGAAAAGGCTAGTAAACATCTCATTGCCTCTCCACCAGCTCTTGCCTGAAATTTAGAATGGCTGTAATGTACCTTCAATGTTCCATGTTTTAATTGCAAAGAGACTGTTTGTTTGCAACCTTCAAGTTTGTGAAACTAAAAGAAAGTTTAAAGAAATTTTCTGCCTGCCTTCCCAAAATAGTCTTTCTCTAGAAGTTTCAGAGATTTACCTTTTGGAAAAAACGAACTCTTCCTCTCTGGCTAAGCTATTAAGTGACAATAAAGCAATCTGTTGTCCTGGTAACCAGCTCTTGGTTGTTCACCCCACCTTAGGAATGCAAGCTATGCAACAGCTTGTAAGCTTAGGTGTTATTATACAGAGAGAAAGGCATTGATTGATAGCCATTGTCTTTAGAATTGGAATTTTGCTCAAGCAAAAATTTTGCCAGTTGCAAATGAAATCTATGACTAGCCATGCAAGCATTTCTACAGAGATAATCCTGTGCTATCAGCCATTGTTTTTGGAGTTTTGCTCAAACAAAAAAGTTTGCCAGTTAGCATTTTTTCCCCTCTCTTTTGCAATAAAGATTTCTGAGAAACAACAATAAAAGAGCCATTAAGCAATTAGTTGCCTAGTAACAGGCAGCGACTCCTGGTGGCCAAACTGAACTGCTTAAATTGCAAATTTGAAACGCATGTGAAAGCTTGTATACAGAGAGAGACTTTGATTCACACTTATAGCAAGCTATGCAAGCATTTTATTTGGATAAGCAAGTGATTTATCGTACTCTAGCTATAAACTAGGAACAAAGAGCAAATTAACCTTCGTCAGACACAGTTTATAGCCTACAGTTGGTCCTCTTAATACAGACAGGAAGTCTCTCAAGAGTTCCAGACCGGCTCACGACTAGTGGTCATAAGAAGGAACATTTGCCTCACTTTGCGACCAAATTCAAGCTAGAGACAATAACAGTCTTGCATCCAAACAGCGATCCCTAGTGGTCAAGAGGTGAAGTTCGTTGAAGTACTCACCTACACAAGAAGCATCCCAGTGACTGCTCAGCAAGTAAAAGGCTTGTCCTCAGGCACATGTAGAGTGCTCCTAGTGGTCAAAGGGCAAACTTTCCTGAAGTTTCTGACCACACAGAAGGTGCCTCCTGGTGGTCAAAGAGCGAAGTTCAACAAATTTAGTCAAAATATCTAGGAAATTTTCTGCATCTGTCTTAGCCATGGCGGAGTGTCCCATTGATTCAGAAGATTTGGTTCAATCAGACAATCCTGATCCAGAAGAGCTGGTTCAGCCAGACAACCCTGATTTGCACCAAAGAGGTTGGAAGACCCAAGCGTACGATAAAACCAGCCCAGAAACTCATAGAAATTTATGAGGCAACTAAAGATGAATTTTCCAGTAATCTGTCAGAGCTATGGGACAGAACCGCACACGCCATGAGAATTTTGCTCAGTCTTGATGGTAATCCTGCTGTATTAAGAGACTCCATACATTGCCTATCTGCAGCTTATGTACGTTACCAGCGGCAGTCTGAAAAATACATAGGTTTTTTTGGAAGACTCTAATGTAGATGATTCCTCATCAGAATTAATTAAAATTGAGGATCTGAACCACCAAAGAGATCTCCTGGTGCAAGAGGCAAAGAACAAGGCAAAAAAACGTATTGCTGACCTGCAAGAGACCAGATCTCATAGGTCCACATCAAGTAGACACACAGTAAACCATATTGCTGACCTGCAAGAGACCAGATCTCATAGGTCCACATCAAGTAGACACACAGTACACCCTGCTAGATCCTCTCATTCCAGGTCTTCAACGATATATCGCAAGCTACTAGAGACCCGTGCACTTGCAGAAGAAAAGGATGTGCTTCTCTCCTTTACCAAGAAGCAAGCAGAGATGGAAGCCCAAATGAAAATTCTGCAAATAGAAAAGGAACGAGTGGCTGCTTTAGCAAAGCTGAAGGTCTATGAACAGGCAGCAAAGGAAAGTTCCAATGTAGATTGTTCCATCCCAACAGAAGTGAAGGATCTGATGGAACGCACCAGTCAATACGTGTTACAGCATGTTTGCAATGATGCAGAGCCATCTTCCACACTGCCTACAAAAATCATAGACATCCCAGAACTGCAAAGGCCTGCACTCCTTCAACACCGCAGCACAAGTGCATCTTCTGCACTTCCCACAAACATCATAGAGAACCCAGAACTGCAAGGGCCTACACCTCTTCTTCAAAGCAGCACAGGTGCATCAACTGTGCTTCTTACAGACAGCACAGAAATCCCAAGCCTGCAGAGGCCTGCACCTCTTCAACGCCCAGAAGCAGGTGCACCAACACCTCAAATTGCACCCCCTCTTGTCAATGACAACGTAATTCCCAACAATGATCAACGGTTGACTCCACAGCCTGCACAAACCGCAGGGCATACACCACAGCTGAATGCTCTTGCAACATATTTCCATCCTGATGGACCTCATCCTTATTCACCAGACAACTCTCACACACAAGAGGTTCCACAAGTTTCTTTGGTATCAAAAAGTGAGAGACCAGACCTTCCTGAGTACGCCAAACACGCCAATCGTCGAAACCTCATCACTGCTAGCCTCTCAAGGTTTGATGACTGTCCAGAAGACTTCAGATCCTGGAGAGCAACCTTCAAAGCTATTGTTGGTGATCTCAACCTTACCGCCAGAAAGGAACTCGACCTACTCTTTTCCTTTCCCCTATTCTCATATTTTTGCAAGTTTATAAGTCATCACGCCTGGACGAACAATGACCCCAGCTTCGACTTCAATGAACCCAGTGTGCCTGCTCCATCACCATCACCAAAGTATGGTAACACAGCAGCTCAACACAGAGTCTCACGTGGAGCTGTGTCTACAAGAAAGATGGACATCTCACTTCCTGTATCATCTCCTCCTCTATGGAGTGTTTCAGGTGGTAGCATTTCACCTCCTGTACCATCCTCTCCTCTTTGGAGTGATTCAGGTAACTCACATCCTGTACCACCTCCTCCTAAATGGAGCGATTCAGGTGGTGGGGACGAATACGCTACAGGTGCTGTGCTTCATATGGCCATTTTGCTAAAAATTGTAAAACCTTTGTCAAGTGCACAGAATGCGATAGCAACAAACACTATACAGCTACGCATCCTGATCCACTTTCAGGAAATCCACAGCAACCACCTGTATCCAACCCTGCTTCCAATCATGGCGGGAAGCAGCATGGCGGGGAGCATCAAAGTCACGCTCCAGTCACCAACGTTTCACCTTCACCCAATCTCCAAGTTAGAGACCTTGTTCTGTTTAAGGACCAACGAGCTCAAGAATCGAAAGGCACTAAAACCTCCATAAGACAATCAAAGAACTTGTCTTGCCTGAACTCGTTGCTTTCCCTGTTGAATCCTGCCTTCAAGAAGAAAAGTGCCTTCAACCTGATCCAGACTATTGAAGCCTGAAAAGGCAATTGTTATTGTTGCAATATATATGCGTGTTCTTTTATATCTTTCAGGTCTTGAACGCAACAAGCAAAACCTCAGCCTGAAATGGCAGTTTTATTATTGCAATATGTATGCATGTTTTTTATATCTCTCAGGTTTTTATGCCTCATATATCATGTTTATTTTTTGTATATCTCTCAAGTTTATGTTTATATGTATGCATGTTTAATTTTTATATCTCTCAGTTTTATGTCTATTTCTCAGATTTATTACTTATATTTCTTAGGTGCTTTCTGACAACAACAAACCACAAATGTGTATTTGCATTTGCATAACTACCGTTATGGGATTTATATAGTGGTATTATGAAATACCAGACAGGGAGTGTGCTGCCACCACGTGGCTGTTCTTGGGAAATTATAATATGCTAATTGGGTCTACCAGTACCTTCCCCCTTTGTGATGTATTTCCTATCCTGCTCATGATGCTGTACTATGATCCACCCCTTCTGGGTTGGACTTCCTCCTTCTCCTTGTTCCCTTGTGTACCATCCTCCATTGTAACATGTGAACACAAGCCACGCAGACAGTAATCCTGTTACTGTCTTTCGACCTTAAAGTACCGTCCAGTCTTCACCTGACCACACCTTCTCTGCTGTAACCTTCTTCTACATGCAAAATAAAGGTATTTCAGATGAACCAGGTGCTTTATGAGTTCACTGTCTGGAAAGGGCCGTTAAATGTGACTAAATTCGCTTAAACAGACCAGCAAGTGTCTTAACAAGGAATTAAAATCACAATACAACGTGCTTGATTCAGAACATCCATACTTGAAATGCTTTAAAAAGTAAAAGGATATTAGGGCTGGGCTTTTTATTTAGTTTCTCTGTCACCCCCAATCTGCTCTATGACAGATCCAGAAATGAAGGCCCATGGTGCTGTTACATGCAGAAAGATAATGGTCATACAGTCTGCATCTGTTCCTGCTTAGGCTGAGTTTTTCAAAGCTATTGACAGCATATTTGGCTGTCACATGACAACTCTCCCCAAGTTTCAGAGGAACAGTGATTGCAGTTTTTCTTTCTCAACAAAATTGAGTTCTATATTAAGAAGCTATGCTGCAGTGCATTCACAAACTGAAAACCCTTTTTATTTATGGTGCTTCTGATTTTTAAATCAATCTTTTCCCCCCTATGTGGCAGTATAGTGTAATTGTCCTAATTAGATAGGCTTATTTTGATGAGGGTTTAAAAATAATAATCAAGTTTTAAATGACATTTGCTGCAACCTGCCTCTTCCTACGGAAGCCTTGGTATAACTTAATCTGAAAATTATGTATAAAGGAGAGAAATTACCATAATATTCTCTTGCAAAACATCAACAAACCTGACTCCCATTTTGCTTGACATCTTATGCTTTGAGACAGCAATAACTTAGGAAATTTGGTGTTTCCTTAAGGATACCTTCATTTTTATCCCAGCTCAAGTAGAAATATGCTTGAGGAACAGAAAACCACACATTTCCATGGGATAAACATACTAGTCATTGTTCACTCTAACAACATTCCCAGTGATCAGCCTCTCCATCTCTCTATCCTTCTAAATCCAGTTTAAGACATTAAAATGGATCAATTATTTCCAATCATTTTTTTAGTCTGTTTCAGTTAGATCAAGAATGAATAATGTGGGAACAGCCATTTGAGTCAAAACTGATAGAATCAGTCCTTAAAGCAATGGTGGGATTCAAATATGTGAACAACCAGTTCTCTGTGTAGATGCCGCTTCTGGAAGTCCATTCCGGGCCTGGGTTAACAGTTCTGCCAAAGTGTTGCGAACGGGCTGAATCCCACCACTGCCTTAAAGAAATCTTGCAAGGCTCCATCATGGCTTACAGATGTGCAAGTCTCTTTTTTCATCCTGGGAGGCAAATAGTAGAGACTAAGCCGTGTTTGAGCAGTCAGCAGATCAAGGCTCAAAATTATACACAGTATCTTCCTTCATCAGAAGATAAGTTGCAACTGATACCGGAGTAACGGGAAATTTTGCAATAACAAGCACTTGTTTGCACTGTCATCTTGTTAACACTTTGCTTTATTGTCAGAACTGCATGTGTATCTGGAAGTGCATTGAGTGCCCTGATTTTTAAACTTTTATTTCCAGATCCACCAAACAGAACAAGCTTTAAAATAGTTTAGCTGTCATTAAGTACATAGAGAAATCAGATATTGGTACTTGCAGAAATAGTGAAAATGACCTGTTTGGTCAGAGAACAAGCATAAACTTTTTGGAAAGACTGGAAGCCTTATACTTTTTGCTGAAAGAAATAAAAAATGAATTGAGGATTTAAAGACTAAGAAAGAGGAGGACTAAATGAAGGGGTGAAGGGACTTGTAAAATAGATAAAAGGGACAATGAGAATGTAAATTATCTATTGAAAGAGAAATCATCTATATGTTTCTGAACTCTGGCTTTCTTTTTATTTTTTTTCACTTTTCTGTTTTTTTTCCCCTATCTCCTTTTGGTTTGTTATTATTTGGAAAAAAAATTAATGAATAGCATTTTTCAAAAAGAGAGAAGTTTGTGAAAAGATTTGTGAAAATGGACATTGATATAATATTTTCTAGTAACTTACCCAAAAGGACATGGCTTGGTTCTATTATTTGGAGCCATTCCTAAAGTGACATCCATGGGCTTCGTCCCAAGAAACAACCTAACAGTCCACCATCTTCTCCCTTACTCAGAATTTATGCCATACCTCCAAATTGATTCAAGAGGAGAAATGGATGCAAGTTTCTCATAGTTTTGGGGGGAGGGGGAGGGGTGGAATTCTACGAACCTTTGTAACCCTTTTACTCTGTAGATATCCTTCAGCAATTGGGCAATCCAATTTATCAGCCTTTGAATTTTCTTTATCAGGTGCATCAGTACCATCAGCTTTTCAAAAAAAAAACCTGAATAAACCGTGCCTTACAAATTTACATTTGGATTTCAAATAATGGTATTGCTACTTGATTTGGCAGCTGAGGATTATTCAGAGAAGTGAGCATCTGTTTACCGTTGTTAGTCCCTTAATCTGCAGTATTTCTCACAGTGCCAAGGACAGAACTTTGCATAGTCCTTCCACAAAGCATGTGCTCTTGGGGAACGAACAAATGTGTTCCCTGATAAAGCCACGTCCTGAGTCTGCATGGAAGTAGCCAACAGATATATTGTATAGTTGTATACATTAGAGCTTGTTGTCTGCCAACAGCCGAACCATGCTGAACCTGGAACTGTTTGCAGAAAGTCAATATTGTTGGTTAACCAACAGGGGATAAGTCTTAACCATAGTGCTGATATTCTGGATTTTGAGCTACTGGCTTTTAAACTACTTCTCACAACAGTCATGCAATTCCACAGAACAGCATTCTGAATGGCAAAGACGTACTTTCCATTGCTCCACACGTCTTCACTGGTAGTTTATCCTGCAACACCTGCAAAATCCTAATATCACACCTGCTTTGTTGCTGCATCAAGATCAGAATTTCTGAGATGGAGTTGGAAAGAAGAAGCACTGCTATTTCTTGGGCTGAATGATTACTTGAATCCTTCGAGTTCCATGAACCAGCACTGAACTTTCTCAGACATGTGATCCTAGGAGTTCCCGAGGTTCTGGAGACATCTGTCTCCTGTTATGAAGGCCACTTGTTAAATCAGGCTTTTGTTTACATAGCCAATAAATATAAAAGGCTAATGTCTCTGAAGATAAATAGCCCAGGAGACTGTAATCCATGGAAGTCCCACCTGGGTTATTAGTCAAAGATAAATGCAATAGTGAACTGTGGAAGGGAATGGGAAGCCTTGGTTCCTTCTAAGTGGAGTTTGAAGGACAGTGAAGTGTGATATTGTGCTGCTCAGTGCAGCAATCAGCAGCAAAAGCACAGCATAAAACATTTCAGTTCTACTTTAGCCCATCAGCCACTAACGAAGATAAAGCTGTTCAATTTCCTAGCCCTGCTGCAGATGAGGAAACAGCTAAGATTGCTCCTAGGGCTACAGATCCTGGTTGGACTCTGCTCTGCTGAATGGCAAAACACAGGTCATTGCTGGGTGACAAGAAGTAAGATTGATAAGGAAGTCATGCGCATGCTGTGGGTATTTGCTGTGGAAAGAAAATGGCATAGCAATCTGGCTATGCAGTCAGAGATTCACTTAATGCTGAAGCACAGATTGAAATGCATGCCTATATTATGCTTGTGTGACGTATTGCTCAAGCAGACATGTACCTCCATGTTTACATGCACCTGCTCTTCCCACTAAAGGAAACAACAGAAATAAAAGCAACAGAATACAATATTTAAATATACAACACTTAACTACTTTCTATCAAAACTGATTTTAACAAAAACATTTTATAGCATTACATATCTATATACAATAATATGGCAGATGAAGGGATGTAGAACCAGGCAAGACTTTAATCCATGCCACATCTGGCTTGGTAGTTATTCTTCTGCAGGCACCTAGCATAGATTAATTTTTTTTAAAAAAAAGGAAACTGAGTGTAAGACTAAAATTGATAACAGCAAATTGTCCATCAATCCAGGTGTCATTGAAGACTGAGAATGGGATATATGTAGGATTTCTGCTTTCCATCCCTGGACTTGGAAATGATATGAGGATTTCTGCACACGAGGGAATGTACACCTCTGTTGTTTCTAGACAGTTGCACAGGTGTTGCATTCAGATGTCTGCAAGTTTTAACATTCTGGTTAGGGGGTCCTCAAGCAGCAAAGCTTTCTACATTTAAGCAATACCCAATCCTTAATGTCAGCAGTCCTTTGACTCTATGCCAAAGTCTTCTACCCTAGTTCCCACTCCTGCCCTTCCCTCCTAGTTCACTAATCTCCCCAAGCTGAGAATCACATGAGGCTGTCACGGCAGCTGAGTTTCCTTTTATCTTTTGGGATTCAAGAAGGAAATCCCCCAACCAGGTTCAAAGACCTGTTCTCCAGAGGGAAAAAAGAGCTAAAGAGCCTTTGCAGCTCGACATGCTAATGAAATGCAATTAAAAGAGAATTCTGTTAATCTTTCTTTGCTTTTTTCTCTTTTGCTCCCTTCTGAAGTTAATAAAAGCTTTGCTGATGATCACTTATGAAACCAGCTTTTGTTTCAGTTACTCCATTTTCAAGTGCCTGAAGTGCAACTGCCTCAGATCTTGCTCTAAAGTTTCAGTCAGTGAAAACATTGGGGTGCACACTGGGAAGGGATCCCTCGTTTAAATCTGCCAGAAGACAATGAGGAATTCATAAAACTCCACTAATGTCTTTTAATGGAGACCATTTTGGTGTGTTGGTTAAGGCATCAGAGACAGGGAATTCTAGTCCCACCTTAAGCATGAAGCCAGCTGATGACCTTGGGCCAGTCACTTTCTCTCTGCCTTAAGAAGGAAGCAGTGGGAAACCCCTTCTGAAAAACCTTGCCAAGAAAACTGCAGAAACTGGTCCAGGCAGTTGCCAGGATCAACACTGACTTCAAAGGCACCAAATAAACAAACCTAAAGTATGTTTTTATGCATACCTATGATTATTCAAGAAGGTATGTTTAATAAGGGCAGATGATTTATGTCATGGACTAGCAAAGCGGAAGAATTTATGCAATATCTATATGTAGCCTATATCTATATCTATATGTATATGTAGGGACGCTCAGTGGGTTAGGATGCTGAGCTTGTTGATCAGAAGGTCGGCAGTTTGGCAGATCGAATCCTGAGTGCCGCATAACAGAGTGAGCGCCTGTTACTCATCCCAGCTTCTGCCAACCTAGCAGTTCGAAAGCACGTAAAAATGCAAGTAGAAAAATAGGGACCACTCCGGTGGGAAGGTAACAGCGTTCCGTGCGCCTTTGGTGTCTAGTCATGCCGGCCACATGACCACAGAGACGTCCTCGGACAAGCACTGGCTCTTCGGCTTTGAAACGGAGATGAGCACCAGCCCCTAGAGTCAGAAAAGACTAGCACACGTGTGCAGGGGAACCTTTACCTTTTCCTTTATATGTAGCCAGAAATTACTCTGTGTTGTGACTAGATATAAGAAAACTAAGACCTGACTGTCTTGGGTGAGAAATGGTATGCTGTTATAGAAAGCACCATAGAGGCTTCCGGTATGTGCACATGGCGCTTCTGGACACGCAGGAACAGTCCACTTCCTACCGTCCGTTTCTTTTCTTTTTTGGGAGGACCCTGAAAAGGGTCAAAAAACGCCCTAGAGGGGCGATCACTGTGAGGAGGCCTTCCCTGCAACCACGGAAGGGCAGCAGCCCTCCACTTAAATCCGGGACAATCTCCTTTGACCCGAAGAAGAAGAGACCAGCCATAAAGATGGCCGTTCACTAAACTGCTCTCTGCCGAAAGCCAAAAGCACTACCTAGCACTAAGGACCTGGGTGAGCCTTTACCTTTCCTATTCCCTTAACCATCTTCCTGTGGGACTTTCCTGAAAATCTCTTTCCCCTTTTTTTGAAAAAACGGCAAATATCTATTTTGGGAACAAATCTTAAAGCCTTAAAGCTTTAAAAGAAACTCAAGTAATTTAGCAAAGAAATTAAACAATTTCATCTGTATTTACTAAAAAGCTCCTATTTTTTGCTGGGGATCCACTATCCTATTTTCTCTCTAAATTGTGAATTAAAGAAAAAATTGGACTAGTGCTACAAAAGTTCTATATTAATTTGGGGGGGGGGAAGAAAGTTTTTACATTGCATTTTATATGCTATTGATGATATCTTTTGGCGAAACCTGGTACAGCAAGTAAATTTCTTTTTTCTGTTGTGAGAGCTGACTGAATAACAGAGCTGTCCTTGACATTATTTTTAAAGTTAAGTGTGGGAACACCTGGCACTGAAAACAACTTTTTCGGAGGTGGACAATCTTTTATTCTTATTAAAATAGCCTCCATGGAAGATTTAGCTGCAAACAATAACGAAATGGATGAATATATCCCACCACTTGACTATAAACTGATACTGGACATGATTTTGGCAATGACAGAGCAAATTAAAGCCAAACTGCAAGAACAATCTGACAACGTAAAGTCACCAAATCAAATTTTGACTTTAAATGAGGAAAAGATATTCCAAAACCAAATAGAAGAAGTGGAAACTAACACTTAAATAGGAGATTTCAAAAAACAACAAATGCAACCTACAGAAAACCTTAAAGTCCAAACTTCAATGACAACTACAAAACTTACAACTCAAAAAGCAATGCTAAAAGTGAAGACACTAAAGGCTTTCAAATACACTATATTGAGAATTCAACTAATCAAATGACAACCATAACACCAGCTACTACTTTCTACCTAACCCAGATAGATTTGGAAGAAGAAAAAGACTTGACTGATCTAATGACAACTATATTACATCAATCATCAAAACTCAATTAACAAAGCAAAACTACAATGGTTACAAAGGAGACACTTTCCTTGCAAAATTGACATTTGGATAGGCTCCCTGGATTCAAATAAGGCAGACATGCCAAACACAAGGCCCGGGGTCCGGATGCAGCCCGCAGAGTGGTTTCATGTGGCCCACGAACCCATCCTGGAAACAGTGAGGGAACGGCCCCCACTGCCTTGGCCCTGGCCCAGGCTGGCCAGAAGCCAATGTACAATTTCGTGGTGGCCATCTATGCTGAAACGCATTCAGTCTTAGCTCCACAAGGCCGTCTGGAGGGTCCAGCCCCTGCTGCATCGGCCCCGCCCACTGGGTGCATGCTGGGGAGGTATCACCCTTTGTGAGGAATGAAGAAAGGCACCATTGCCTGGAAGTGGTCAGCACATGGCCGTTCCTACTTCGAACAGGCTAGGGGCTGGGCAGCATTCCACTTTCTCTTTAGATTCATGCCACCCAGCTCAGCCTCACCACACTGTGAGGAGAGCACTCCACTCCCTGCCAAAACCGGGCAGGCTGGGGGCTGGACAGCACTGTGCAGGTAACATTGACTCTCATGCTGCTCATGGCATCCCCTGCCCCAGAGCCCACCAAGCCGGATATGTGAAGTAGGCGAGGGCCATGTGCTGGCCACTTCCAGGCAATGGTGAATTTCTTCATTCCTCATGAATGATGCCACTTCCCCAGCTGCGTTTCTTGTCTGTTTTCCTCCCTCCCTCATCTCAAATATTTTCCCACCACTCGAAGGAAGGAAGGAAGGAAGGAAGGAAGGAAGGAAGGAAGGAAGGAAGGAAGGAAGGAAGGAAGGAAGGAGAGGGAGGATCTGAGGGAAGTCCTGCCTTAGTCCTTCCCTGCTGCCCTTTCACCATCCCCTTGCCCCCTCCTCCTGGCCTATCCTGGGGGGTCTCCCATCCTATTGCTAGGGAAGTTTTGGATACAAAGCCAGGTCTCCACACATGGGCTTCCCTCTTGACTTTGCCCTCATGCCCATCATGAGCAACCTGGCTAAGAAGAGCAAGCACAGCAGCAGCAGCCTTGAGGTAAGTGCAACTGGGTGCCCCCTTGGGGAATTGGGGCTGGGCTTAGTGCCGTGGGTGCTTGAGGGTTGGGCATTTGACCTCTGTGCCACTGTCCAGCCCCCCCCCACATGGCCTGAGAGGAACAGTGAGGCTCCTCCAGTGGACCATGCCTTGGCACTTGCCCCGGTCCCATCTCCTTCTGCCAGAGACCTTCAGATCTATCCCACTCCTGCCCATGCCCCCATAGGTACCCTTGACACGAATCATGTAGAGCTGGCCATGCCCACCCAGTAGGCCATGCTCTCCCGGCCCCCTGAGGGCAACCACAATGCTGATGCGGCCCTCAATGAAATTGAGTTTGACACCCCTGAAATAAGGAGTATAGGAAGAAAGGGAGATACATTTGAGAATTTAAAGATGCCAAAAGGGAAGCCTGATTGGCACAAAAGGAAGGCAAGAGTTAGATTTAAAAAACTGAACTTGTTTCTTTTTGGGGGTTCCAAAAGATAGAGTATAAAAATATCTTTCAATGGATTAAGGGGAATCTCTAAAAAATATAACTGATTTTACATTTAGGTTTTAGATCTGTAAGGGAAAACAAAAGTAAGCTTTTAGAATATAATTCTAAACTATATTATAGAATTTGGAATGATATATCAAAAGATAGTATTTTAACAATTGATGTACGGTTAAGACAACTTATAGAATATATTAGTTGTTACTTTTGAACTTTATTATAGAATCTAGAATTTTATATATAAAAGATAGTATTTTAATAATTGTTGAAAGGTTAAGACAAAAAATATCTTTCTAATAATTGATGATTTGTTAAGATGAAAACTAGACCTTAATGGTAAAACATAAGAATGTTTTGTAATGAACAGTGTAAGTTTTGTAGACAAGAGAATTATTCTTTATTGAAATAGGGAATTGTGGGTTACCCAAAAATTAAGCTTTCTTTTGTATCTTATAGGCTATTCTAGAATATTCTATTGCAATTAGATAAAATTTAAAAACAGGATATTGATATGTATTAGTGAAAATATATTGAAAATTTTGTTAATTGATTAGGTTACAAATAGAAGTGTATTAACTTGACTATTTTGACTATCTGATAACTAAGGGAATCAGAGAAGGAATCCCCGTTGATGCAACCTGAACTATTTATTTGTTATTTTGACTACCCAACCACCATATTGCTCCACAAGTACATGTATATGTAAATATTAAAAAATCAATAAAACTTGTATATAAAAAAAACAAATCACTATAGAAAGCTGATAGATAACATGTTCTTGTGAAAATACAGTGAAGTTGGATCTTAGCCTCAGTTTTTTTTCTTCTTCTTCTGTTCAGTCAAGTCCAATTCTCAGAGACTGCCTGGACCAGTCCCTGCAGTTTTCTTGGTAATTTTTTTTTCAGAAGTGGTTTACCATTGCCTTCTTTCTAGAACAAAAAACAATAATAATAATAATTGGCCCAAGGTCACCCACCGCTGGCTTCATGCCTAAACTGGGAGTAGAACACCTGGACTACCAGTCTCTAATCTTATGCCTTAACCACTACACCACAATGGCTCTAGCCTTAGTCTATAAGTACATTTTATACTATAAAAACCCATTAGCCACTGAGCTGCTACCAAGGAAAGTATGTTCTGGATAAAACTTGGACCACAGAAGTTTCCCAGTGGAGACCACCCACACCATTGTAAGAGTGGAGGACTCTCTGCTTCCCTTCCTCCCTCCTCTATACCACCAGCCCTTATGGGTCCCTTTTCAGTTCTGACCAGAATCAAATTGTTTCTACTGTTTTCCCCCAACTGAGAAAGATGGCTTTACATTGTTAGATTTACTGTCTGATCTACTTTTATGCACTGAATTCCAATCATCCCCATCTGCTCGTTTTATGACTTTCAGAGGGTCGGGAGTATGATACATACAGTACATTAAATCCTTGCCATTTAATCTCATTGTGGCTAAGCATTCAGCATAAATACTGGAAATGATGCTTTGAAAGTAATATTAAAGGTATGAGTCTTCCTTTTCTTCAACTTTAGGTGGGCTGTGTCAGAAAGTAGAAGCCAGTTTCACTGTCTTTTTGCAAGCTGCCAATTTTAACAGTTCAGATGACAACTTCACGCCCCCCCCCCACCACCACCATCTCCTTCAGAGAAAACCCCTCCTTCCACCTCCTGTTCTTACAGCATTCCAGTTAACAATGAAGGTTACAGTTCTCAGCAGTTTGCCATGACAGCTCCAAGACTGCAACTCTCTGAGAGGAATACGTTCATCTGCCATTCCCTAGTTTTGAATTTGAAAAGCGAAAGGTGAGGCTACAGAAGAAGATGGCACCTGCCACATGTGTCCATGAAAGTCAAGAGAATTGTCAGTCACTGCCACCAAAAATCAGCTCTATGTGCCTCTGAACCTTCTGCCCCTTGCCTAGCAGCAGTCTTATCTGTGCCAGTCTGTGGTCTGTTGGATGGAAGGGGTTCTCTTGTGTACAAGATCTGTCATCAGCATTTGCTTACTTGGCAGTGATCCCAAACTCTACTATTCAGCCATTTCAATATGTCCCTTGAGGGGCAAAGCAATTCCTTTACTTCACTTTCTCTAAAAGAACAGATTTTTTATTATTATTATTTTAGAGACATTTAATGCCAAGCATATTTCAAACAAACATTTCTAAAGAGCTTCACAGAAAACTGTTTATATTGAAAAGATCCATCAGTAGCTAATATAAAGGTAAAGGTAAAGGTTCCCCCGCATATGCGTGCTAGTCGTTTCCAACTCTAGGGGCCGGTGCTCATCTCCGTTTCAAAGCCGAAGAGACAGCACTTGTCTGAGGACGTCTCCGTGGTCATGTGGCCGGCATGACTAGACGCCAAAGGCGCACGGAACGCTGTTACCTTCCCACCGTAGTGGTCCCTATTTTTCTACTTGCATTTTTACGTGCTTTCGAACTGCTAGGTTGGCAGAAGCTGGGACAAGTAACAGGCGCTCACTCTGCTACGCGGCACTCGGGATTCGAGCCACCAAACTGCCAATCTTCTGATCGACAAGCTCAGCATCCTTACCCACTGAGCCACAGCTAATATACTAAATATTAAAAAAAAACCTAAACTAACAATATAAACCTTTTCAAGCATTGACCGAATATATTAGGATCATCCCAGTTCTTTATTTATACCTTAGATTTTTATTTTTATTTTTTTGCCCAGTCCATTAGAATGTTGAGTGGTCCTTTTTATTATTTTAATGTAATATTTGTGAGTGTAATACAAATGTATGTATGTAAGTATGCATTTGGGTTTGGGAGAAACAGACATGTGTTCAAAGTTCAAAATAAAAACAAAAATCTAAAGACAGTTAGACCTGATCCAGAAGAAGCCTTGTCTTAGTTGTTTTAAAATACCTCTTCATTCCTGTTCTTCTTGGAGTTTGAGGAATTGCTACAGACATAAATGCTAATTGGCCCCAAAGAAACACCTCCTGTAGTCCATATAGTACTTCATCAGTTCAACCAACCTCTACCTGAATAATGATGAGATTTGTGAAATAGGATCAATGGTTTAACAGCCATCCCAAAGTCACATCTGTAACCAGCATTACTGATTGTTTCCAGATAATTATTTCACTCTCCATCTTTATCTTCATTTCCAAATTTTTGATTTTAAAACTGGCCGGGGAGAAACAGAAGTACCAGATAGCACAATGATCTCTCTATGGAATATTTGAGTGTGACATAAAGCAACATTCAGATAGTTCTCAACTTACAATCACATTTGGGAACAGAATCTTGGCTGTTGAGCGAAATGGTCATTGAGCCAATGTGACTGCTTCGCTCAACAACTGCAATCTGGCATTCCTAGTTGGGGTCATTAAGTGATCTCCCAAGTTGTTAAGCGAACAGAGTGAAAGAGGTGCCTGCTAAGTTCAGCTCCCTTCTATATGCAGAAAGGAAAACCTCTGAAGAGATGCAGGAACAGAACTCAAACCTGGGTATGACCTTCAGGTCTGCAGCCTACTGGAGGAATTCCCTTCCCTTTTTGCTCTTGAAAGGTTGCCTGCAAGGGTTGGGGGGAGCTTCATGGCTGAGATTTCCTCCTGGCTGAGATTCCTTCCCAGCAGACAGCCCTTTTGCTTTCAAAGAGCTATCTGCAAGGAGAGAATCTCAACTCTGCAGCAAGCAGACCAACAACTTGCAATCTTCCATGCCAAATTTCCTATTGACTCTCTGCGGAAATAACAAAGAAGATTGCAAATGGCAATCACATGATTGAAGGATACCTGGCAATTGATTGTAAGTGTGGGCAGGTTGCCAAGCACTCAGATCATGGTCATGTGACTGCAGTAGTGATGGTGCAACATTTTGCAAGAACCAAAAGTGCTTTAGGTGGCCATCATAATTTTAGGCCATTGTTAAACGAATGGTCGTAAGTCAAGCTAACAGCTAAACAGTTTGCAAACTATTTCATTTCTTCTATTAAGACAAAATGACATTTTCCTTCTTATGAGAAGTACAAATGTGACAATGTTATATGTTTTGAAAGCAAATGTGTCATGTAGAACAAATTTAGATATATGGAAGTAGAAGTGTAAGACATTTTTAAAGGAGTACAATTCTCTTTTTCAAAATGGAGATAAACACACATTCATATATACTTATAAAGATAGGCTTCTTAACCATTGCTATAGAAAACAGATAAGGCACTGCTTACATTGTGAATTGCATGAAATACACTCTCATAAGTTTTGGCTTCATTCTTCTAATCCCTTTCCTCCCATTCTTGGGTGAATAATGTGCAGCCCATCAGATTCTGTATTGCAGAACTACATTTTCCAGCAGCCCTAAAAAGTTTAACCAGTGGCAGATGTAAATATAGAGCAGCAACATATGGAAAACTACATGCAGTGCATTCAGGTAGAAAGTATAGTAGTGGCTAATGCCAAACATTCACTGGAAGATGAAAAAGGTTTTTTGTTTTTTCCTTCATTGGAAGCAGTGCAAGATTGGATATCAAGTGATGAGAAGCAGGAGATATGTTATCTTCTCTGCCTACTGAGTTCATTTAGGATCCCCTAAGAAGTATGAATGTTTAGCTTCTCTCATGAAAAACTTCTGATTTACAGCCGTTCTAGGTCAAGCATTACTTCTAGTGAAGAAGTTGAAAAGCTATCTGCTACCATGTTTCCCAGAAAATAAGACCAGGTCTTTGTCTTTTTTTTCCCTTTTTTTTGATCCAAAAGACACATTAGGGCTTATTTTTGAGGAAACACAGTATCAGGGTGATCAGCCCGGCTGGGTGCCCCAACCCCCGGAGTGCACACAAAAGGCAGCGGGTGCAAGGGGGCCAATAGTGTCCAGCAGCAGCTGCAGCCTGCCAGCCCCTTGGCACAGCAGAGGTAAGTCCGAGCACAGAGGCAGAGTCGGGGGGGAGGGGGGAGGCAGGTAATCCGGATGCGCTGCACATCTGCCTGCCTTGCAGGAGGCTCATGCAGCAGCACTAGCAGCAGGTGGAGGCAAAGGCATTGGGGAGGGGGCAGGTGATCCAGATCTCTCCCCCATACCTCTGCCACACAAACCTCCTGTGAGCCAGGCAGCCACGCAGCATGTCCGGATTGCCTGCCTCCCCCCCCACCCCGTGCCTCTGCCTCCACCTGCTGCCAATGCAGCCACGCGAGCCTCCCATCAGCCAGGCAGCTATGCAGCGCATCCAGATTGCCTGCGTCTGCCCCCGCCTCTCCCCCAGTCTCTGTCTCCCTTGGCCTCCATGCACTCGCCACCTCCTGTGCTGGCCACGCCCACCCCCCACCCCCCCCCTGGGCTTATTTTTGGGGTAGGGCTTATATTAGGAACACACTAAAAAATCAGGCTAGGACTTATTTTCTGGGTAGGTCTTATTTTCAGGGAAACACGGTACTTAGCGAGCCTTCCCCATTGCCATGTTTCTGTTCTCAAAAAGGAGAAAAATGGATAGAGAGAGTGAACTGATGAACAAGACTGCAAGGGCAAAGCACAAAATGGATCTGAAGCCTGTTTTTAAAGGATCTGGGTGTGAAAAAAGAATGATGCTTTTTCCTGTTTCACACATTGCAAAATTTTCCTCATTATTAATAGTTTCTTTACAGAATCAGAGACACACATGCTGTACACATTCATACACACCATGACCCCATACATACCCCCACACTTCAATGACCATCTAATGGCTTCTTCAGAGGTGAATCAAACTCTTATTTTCTGGTAATTGCTTTTGCATAATGCCACTGTCTTTTTTTTCCTTCTGAGAAGATATTGAAAATATTTTTTTAGAAATATTGAGTCAGAGAGTGTAGTTGCACTTTATGTTCTCCACATGTTTGTATCCTCCTTCTCTAGGTGCCTAAATCTCTGAATAAAGAAGATAAATGATGTCCCTGGTACACATAACACATTGGCTCTTCCAAGCACGTTTTGAAATGGACACTTTTAGGATTAGAACTTAGAAAAACAATTCAGAAATGGACATTCTCTAGGAAAATCTTCTGGTAAATTTTATTTACTGCTTTTTTTTTTGCTTGATACTGCATATTGTAAATGCCTCATGTAGATTAAGGAGACAAAATGAATTATCATGGGTTTGTAAGCACCATTGTTCCTTGTCCCTGTTGTTCCCTCCAAGTAAAGATTAGAGATATTCATCAGGTTAGATCAGGGGTGTTCAAACTTGGCCTTTTTATGACCTGTGGATTTCAATTCCACAGGCACACTGGCTGAGGAATTCTGGGGGTTGAAGTCCACAAGTCATAAAAAGGCCAAGTTTGAAGACCCCTGGGTTAGATCTACAGAACACATGTAACAAAAAACATGGATCAGTTTTACATTACAGAGAAATGTAAAGCTGATCCATTTCCCTAATTGGACTCTCAGTTTTCGCTTGGGTGAGCAAATTCAATGTGTTTTTTTGTTCTCATTTCTTTTCAATTTTAACATCTGATATGCTGGAACACAAATAATAGGTATCAGTTGCATATCAATGGATGCAAAGTTGGATTCTTCATGTCTCCATAGACCTGGAGTTATTTTCTATGTTCTGAGATTAAACAAAAAACTTGACAGACACAAATGTGGCAGAAATGCACAACACTAACCCTAGTGGTTAGTCATCCCATGTCAATTTCGCTTCCTCATAATTGTCAAAATTAGGGACGGGGAAGAAACAAGTTTTACCATATCTGATTGCTAACTTATTTAAATTTGTATCTTTTATCCAAGACAAGATAAAATTCAGTTATCTCTTGAAAATGGCCATTTTTTGACATTTTCAGTGTGATTTTCACTGATCATTTTACAATGTATATTCTGAAAAAGGCTGTACAGAAATTTATTTAGTCATTAAAGACAATACATGTACTATGTTAGGAAGAGTTCTTTGCAAGAAATATGTTTATTAAACAAAATTGCAAAGAAAGGGATAAATTTGGGAAAATACAGACCAAAATGCACGCAATCTTTTTAAAAATAAACTACCAAAATTGACAGACATGTAAAAATTAAAGCTGGAAGATCTAAATCCACCTATCCCTAGCCCCAATAAGATTTCCTCTGCCTAAGCAATGGTCAGTTGTGGCCAGTGTTTGCAGGAGGGGAGAGTTCCCTCTTTAACTTGCCTAGCTTGATTGAATATTCTTTAGTACTTTCCTGGTTGATATCATGATAGCCTGATCTTCAGGATTCCCTCCCATATTGGCAGCAACCAATAGTGCAATAGGTTATAAATTTCCCTCAGCAGATCTGAAAGGAATCAGGTTAGCGAACTAATATATGATTGAACAAATATCTGGTGAGATGTGATTCTAGTTAATTGGCATTCACTGTTTGATATTTTTTCCTTGAGTCCTTACAATCAATACATCCTATTGTGAATAAATCTCTTATATTTCACTTAGTGACCCAAACCTGCAACAAAACTGAGCTTTTCTTTGGATCACTCTTCCCAACCTCTGTCTCTACAAGGCAGCTGTGGGCAGTGACTTTTTTCCCCAATGGTGGGTCTTGCAAAGATATATTGGCAATGCTCTGAAGAAAATTGCCCAGCTGATGTGGCAAGCTGTTGCATGGAGACAGCCACCATGTGGAGCATTTTAAAATTGCCTCTATGTTTGCATCAGCTGTAATAATGCTAATATTACAGAGGTGAAAGTTTGCAATAACCTTCAAAAGGAGCTACCTTAATAGACATCATTTAATAGGCAACGACTGTTGTCCTATTTTCTTTTCACTGGCTGTAATCTGCAGCACAAGAAATGAATGTTTTGCAAAATGTAATTTTTGTCTTCCCATTTTTGTAAGAGATGAATTATCCATTATCTGGGTTTTTGTTGATGCACTTTTTCCCCCTGCCTGCTTCGCTTTCATGCTTAAAGGGATGTTGTTCTATTGATTTCTGTTGGAAGCTTGCAGCACACAGATTGGAGGATATTAAGTGCCACAATGGTGGCTTTTATATATTTGGGGGCAATTTAACTGTTTCGAAGATGCAGAAACATTAGGAGGCAATGAAATGGTTGGCAGCTGACTCTCCACCCCGCCCAGCCTGACTTTTCTTCTCCCATTCTTCAAAACGTAGCAAGTCCTTTCACGTTTTTTACTTTGCCAATTTTCAGCAGGAAATCAAGGAAGATGACCGCTGAACATAAGAGCATAGAACAAAGAAAACGGAAGAACAAAAGACAGCAGCAAACCCACTATCTATGGGAGACAAAATTCAATGCATCTTTGCCAGAGAAAAGCAAATAACTGATTGCATCAAGCAATTACTGGGCATTGTGGTCCAAATCCTCGGATGACGTAGGTATAGAAGCATCTACCCTGCCTTTAGGAAACTCTTTTTCTTTCTCCACATTATGGCTGTTCAACTCGGCAAAACTCAAAGAAAGGCAGGAAAGAACCAAGTTAATGCTTGTAGAGAAAACACAGGGGAATTGAAGGACAGAATCATGCTCCCAAAGGTTTCAGAGGAGCCTGAGCCTGGGTCAAGAAAATAACTTGAGAAAACATTTCAGACAAGCCTAGTACACACAACGAGGGAGGGGAAAAACTGTTACGGAGTTTTAAAAATACAGTAGAAACTTGGTCCTCAATATTAATTGGTTCTGGGAGGCAAGACCCAAGATCTCCGGTCCTTTCGCCGCAGCCTCAAAACACTCCTTTTCCACCTGGCTGACCTGGACTGACAGGGATTTTAATTATGTTTACAATTTTAACTCTAATTTTTAATTTATTTCAATTTTAAATTTTAATTTACTGTACAGAGACCTTTAATTTTTGTTGTTGTTAGCCGCCCTGAGTCCCTCGGGAGATAGGGCGGGATATAAGTCCCATTAATAAATAAATAAATAAATAAGATGGTTCTAAAAACCACGAGTGCCAAAACCAGTTGACTTACCATGTGATTCCTTTGTTTTGGTCAGGAAAAACTTTCTGCCTCTCCTTTTTCCTATGTCAGTGACCCTTCCAGCCTGGCCAACTTCCTGTCTGCCCTCTACAGCCATTCCCCTCTTCTTTTTGTAGTGACCTTTCCAGCATGGCCAACTTCCTGTCCTCTCGCTACAGCCATCCCCCTCTTCCTTCTGCAGTGCACCAAATATCAAAGAAACTACAAGTACCGGGACAAGATTTTCACATCAAAATGCACTGAGTACCAAATTTGACGAGTTTTGAAGCAGTCGAATATCAAGTTACCGCTGTAAAAGTCCCAACCTATATGGCATTGATTCCTTGTGTCCTCTTTTTGAGAATCAGATATGTGAAATAAAATCAGAAAATTTTGATACTTTAATGGCCTAATAAATGTGGAGTCCATAAGTTCTAGGAACCAAGTTATTGAAGAATCATGCAGGACTCATCTTACCTCCAATTATTATTTATTTAATTAACTTATTTAATTAACTTTATTTATTTGTCTCTTTTTACTCATTGAAAAGATTTATATGGCTGCCCATCTTAAGCAAAAGCAACTCTTAAGGTTGTTGCCAATGGAATGTTTCTATCCAAGTTCATGCTGTAGAGAAATCATTTGCCAGTCATTTTGGGGGGAACTCAAACAAAAATAAAATCATTGTTTCATGATTACAGTCAGAACCAGATAATGATGGTGGTGGTATTGGTGCTGGTTCAATGCTTTGCAGAAATCAAATACTTAAAACAGAAAACTCCCAACATAGTTTTCTTCATGTACTTTTACAATGGAGTAAATCTTAAAGTCCATATGGTGGATCTGTTTGTGTCTCCATAGCAGGGACTGGTGTTGGCACTCTCACGTATACTCCATGTCAGCTTTCTTTCCCCATGATACCCTTGATACTGGCCTCTTGGTGGCTTGCAGTCTTAAAGCAATAGAGCTGTAATCTGTAGGCTGACCATCTTCCCTCCTGAAAAATCAAACCAAACTCCTCTCATCTCTCTGATCTAGCATCCCCAATCTTCTCCTTGATTTCTGCTGCCATGTGCTTCACCACCGCCAAATCTGCCACTTCAACTCTGTTCCTCCTTTCACCATTCTTCCTACTTCTCTCGGCTCCTTTGTCCACATTCTGTACTGATAGCTAGATGTTTCTGTAGATGACTGCCAATGCTTCAGTTTTTATTCCTTTTTTTGCCCACCGTTGAGTTTTGTTCACCAATCAATTATGTCTGCTTATTGCAGCTGTCTAATGCTCCTTTTCCTGCCAAATGGTTAGAGTTAGAGTCATTGATCAACTGGATGACAGTTACCTCTGTACACATTATGCCATACTTACCACAAAGATATTGTACCAATCTATTATCTTTCTGGACATGAGGTATTAACACTAGTGGCAGGCAAAAAAGAAACAAGAGCTTCATTTTCCTTCATTAGCCACTCTCAGCCAACCAAAATCCTGCTTCCATGCTCTCCTGGACTTATCCTTCTCTATTGCTACACGGAGGGGAATCCTTGCTGAGATACAGGTAGTCCTTGACTTACGACCACAATTGAGCCCAAGATTTCCACTGCTAAGCAAGATGGTTCTTAAGTGAGCCTTGCCCCATTTTTTCTTGCCACAGTTGTTAAGTGAATCAGTTGTTAAGTTGGTAACATGGTTGTTAAGTAAATCTGGCTTTCCTATTAACTTTGCTTGTCAGAAGGTCACAAAAGAGGATTACACGACCCCAGGTCAGTGCAACCATCATAAATATAAACCAGTTGCCAAGTGTCCAGATTTTGATATCCAATGCTCAACAGTCATAAGAATGAAAAACAATCACAAGTCACTCTTTTCAATGCCACTGTAACTTTGAATGGTCACTAAACAAATGGTTTTAAGTTGAGACTACTTGTATACACTTGGCTTCTGTTTGCTGTACATGGAAAAGGCCTTCTATCCTTTTTCTAAAATCCTTTTCTTTAAATTGTTTTTCTTCCTTCCCTCTTTTTCTGGACACTTTTTTTTGGGGGGTGGGGGGAACCACCCTGTCTCCCATTTGAACTTTTGGCCCAATTGCTGCTCTTGGCTCCCCTCCTCTCCCCATTCCTTTTAGCCCAGAAATCAGGATGGCTCCACCACTGGCCACTGATCAAAAAATGGAGTTCAAATTGGTTTATTGTTATTTATGGGCTTGGTGTATCGAAAGTTCAGAAAATGCCTAATTTGACTCTGCTGGCATTTCACACATGCACCTCCCCACATATAAACAAAAGAGAAACAATTCTCTATCTCCCACAACTGCCATCTAGGCCATCTTAAACATTGGCACTTTGTGGCAGCTCTGAGGCTGGGCATGAAATAAAGGCCTGGACCTTAACTTTAACCCTAGTGCCACTGCTACCACTCAAAAAGACCACCTCGCACCATTTTCCAAAACGTGATAACCTCTGGAAACATTGCAATTCCCCCCACAGCCCAGGATTGTCCCCAGGATCTGCTGTACACAGCTTCAGATGTTCTATTTAGTGACAGGCCCCTGCAACCTACCTGAAGTTGATCTGGGTTTCACCAGGGCTTCATTCTTGAATCAGCTTCAGAGAATGCTCTTCAACAGCCTCTGCAGCCACCGAAACACACCCTGTCACACACATTTTTTGGAGGCTGCAGAGGCCAGAGCATGGCCCTCTTGCATAATTTCCAGAGGCCACCTAAGAGCACCACTCCATTTTCACACAGCCTCTTCAGCTTTCAAAAATCCTGCAAATACATGCCCCATTCTCACATGGCTTCTGGAGGGTCCAGAGACTGTGTGAGACTACCCCGTTCTTGCACGGCCTCTGCAATCTCCAAAAATCACACAAGAACAGGGTGTGCTTTCAAGAATAGTTGATGTGAGGTGTTAGTGAACACTGGCATGTCACCCAAAATGCGGATGGGCCATCACAGTTTTTACCTCTCCACTCATTTTCCATTTCAATTTTCCATTTAAGTTTGATTTATGCTGTTTTATTTCTTGGGCACTTTTCCTTTTTAATTTTTGTTTCTCATGTTTCTTAATCCCTTGCCACAAATTACATTGGCACCAACCTTTTATTCTGTTTGTTGTTGTTGGTTGCGAAGTCGTGTCCGACCCATCGCGACCCTATGGACAATGTTCCTCCAGGCCTTCCTGTCCTCTACCATCTTCTGGAGTCCATTTAAGCTCACGCCTACTGCTTCAGTGACTCCATCCAGCCACCTCATTCTCTGTCGTCCCCTTCTTCTATTGCCCTCAATCTTTCCCAGCATTAGGCTCTTCTCCAGTGAGTCCTTCCTTCTCATTAGGTGGCCAAAGTATTTGAGTTTTAGCTTCAGGATCTGGCCTTCTAAAGAGCAGTCAGGGTTGATCTCCTCTAGGACTGACCGGTTTGATCACCTTGCAGTCCAAGGAACTCGCAGGAGTCTTCTCCAGCACCATAGTTCAAAGGCTTCAATTCTTTGGCACTCAGCCTTTCTTATGGTCCAGCTTTCACTGCCACACATTGCAACTGGGAAGACCATAGCCTTGACTATACGCACTTTTGTTGACAGGGTGATGTCTCTGCTTTTTAGTGTGCTGTCTAGATTTGCCATGGCTTTCCTCCCAAGGAGCAAGTGTCTTTTAATTTCTTGGCTACAGTCCCCATCTGCAGTGATCTTGGAGCCCAGGAAAATAAAATCTGTCACTACCTCCATTTCTTCTCCATCTATTTGCCAGGAATTGAGAGGGCCGGATGCCATGATCTTGGTTTTCTTAATGTTTAGTTTCAACCCAAGTTTTGCACTCTCCTTCTTCACTCGCAACAAGAGGCTCTTTAGTTCCTCTTCACTTTCTGCCATTAGAGTGGTATCATCTGCATATCTTAGGTTGTTGATGTTTCTTCCGGCAATCTTAATTCCAACTTTTGATTCATCTAGCCCTGCCTTTCTCATGATGTGCTCTGCATATAAGTTAAATAGGCAAGGCGACAGTATACAGCCTTGCCGGACTCCTTTCCCAATTTTGAACCAATCAGTGGTTCCGTGTCCAGTTCTCACTGTTGCTTCTTGGCCCGCATATAGGTTTCTCAAGAGACAAATAAGATGGTCTGGTATGCCCATCTCTTTAAGGACTTGCCACAGTTTGTTGTGATCCACACAATCAAAGGCTTTAGCATAGTCAATGAAGCAGAAGTAGATGTTTTTCTGGAACTCTCTAGCTTTCTCCATGATCCAGCGTATGTTAGCAATTTGATCTCTAGTTCCTCTGCCTCTTCGAAATCCTGCCTGTACTTCTGGTAGTTCTCAATCCACATACTGCTGGAGTCTAGCTTGTAGAATTTTAAGCCTAACTTTACTAGCATGAGAAATGAGTGCAATGGTGCGATAGTTTGAACATTCTTTGGAACTGCCTTTCTTTGGAATTGGAATGTAAACTGATCTTTTCCAATCCTGTGGCCACTGTTGAGTTTTCCAAATTTGCTGGCAAATTGAGTGTAGCACTTTTACTGCATCATCTTTTAAGATTTTGAATAGCTCAGCTGGAATACTATCACCTCCACTAGCTTTGTTGTTGCTCAGCTTTTCTAAGGCCCACTTCACTTCACATTCTAGGATGTCTGGCTCGAGGTCAGTGACCACCTCATTGTGATTATCAGGGACGTTAAGCTCATTCTGTTTGTTAGTCCCAAATTATTATCACAACCACACATTCCTTGTTTAAGAACTCTCTCTCTCTCTCTCTCTCTCTCTCTCTCTCTGTGTGTGTGTGTGTGTGTGTGTGTGAGAGAGAGAGAGAGAGAGAGAGAGCATTTTTTGGAAATCTGGTTTGTGAAAAGATAGGTGAAAGGACCCCCACTCTTTGTTTCAGGGCCAATAGTTTAGAGTAACAAGAGGAAATAGTAAAACTGATGGGTGTGTTTTAATCATGGCTTTATTAATAGCAAGAACCTCCATAATCAACAGAAGATTGGGGTTTGGTGGAAGAATTCTCCATACTCACTGAATACAGCTGTTCAACCAGATACACACATCTTGTTTTAATTTAATTTAATTTTAATTTTAATTCCATTTATATCCCGCCCTTCTCCGAAGACTCAGGGCAGCTTACAAGCTTAGCAGTAGCCTTCATTCTATGTATATGCCTGCTTATTAGGGCTTTCACACCCTCCCCAAGCGGCATTATTACAAAGTCAGCTTAATTGCCCCCAACAATCTGGGTCCTCATTTTACCTCCCTCGGAAGGATGGAAGGCTGAGTCAACCTTGAGCCTGGTGGGACTTGAACCTGCACTAATTGCAGGCAGCTGGTGTTACTTAAGGAGGCATTAGCCCACTGCTCCACCAAGGTTCTTGTTGATGTCTTTGTAGACTACTTTAGTGAAATCAGGATGCCTTCACCACTGGTCACTTTTCAAAAAATGGAGTTCAAGTTGGTTTATTGTGATTTATTTTTGATAAACGTATGCTGGTTTCTACCAAGTAATGCATTGTTTTCTAAATTCTCATATACTGGCTGCTCAATAATTAGTTTCAGATTTTTCCTGGTGTAAATGACATTGGTCAGACTATAGTTTCCTTGTTTTTCCCCCTCTTTTTGAAGATCAGAGCATCATTTGCTCTTGTCAGCCCTACAAGATAAAACAGACTAAGTAACCAATGCCATATAAATCAGTACTGCTTTTACTATAGCAACTATAGTAATAAAATTTTGTAAAATGCTTCCTGCCTCTCTCTTTGTCTTAACAAGGAAAGAGCTTGTCTGAATTGCTTTCTTGGCCCAGGCTCAGGCCCCTTTTATCTGCCCATTGTTTTCATAGCATCTCTTCCTCATTTCCTTCCAGGCTATTCTTTCTGCCCTCTATAGCCTTTCTCTCAGGTATTATGCATAATTTCTCAAAAATAACAAAAAAGGGGCTCCAAGATGATATCCACAATCATTTTCAGGAATCTTGAATATAATTGGTCCTGGTAAATTAAGCTCATTCATGATGCCAGATGCTTCCTAAACATCTCTTTATTTATCAAAGATTGTCAGCCCCTCCATTTGTCAGTTATTCTGCTTAAATCCATTTGAACATATGTCCCCTTTGGGGAGGGAACCAAAGCAAAGTAAGACATGGAGCTCTGCGCTTTTTCCATCACTTGTTATGATTCTACGACATTTTCTAACAGCAGCTCCACTTGAAAAACCTAAATTTCTTTTGCACTTTAGTCTGCCTCATTTTCTTTCTCTGGATATTTGTTGTTAACTGGTTATCCTTCTTGGTGATTGGATGGTGCCCACCTTCCATTTTCTACATGTCTCCTTTTAACTCAAAATCAGGTGAAGGCTCTCTGTGAATTCATATCAGTTTCCCAACCTTTACTGAAATGTAACATCTACTGTAGTATTTCCCAACTTTCCTGCATTCTTTGTGAATGTCTGCCCATGAAATCCCAGATAGTACTTTAAATGTTTTGCATTTGGTGCTCCTGAAATGCAGAATACATGTACAATAAGAACTGAGTTTCACTTTCTGTAATACCCTGAACCCCAAACTGACATTATCTTTTCCTCCCAAAATTTCCCACTCATTTCTTTAATCAGCTCTTTTCAATCCTTAGGATCATATCTAGGAGAACCAATCCTCTTGTCTCTACTTCAACCTTTTTGAATCAGTCAACAAGACCACTGAGGACTTTGGAAGACCTTGGAGTCTTGACCCAGTTGGTTTTCCAACAGATGTCCGAGTAGTTAAAATCTCCCATTATTATATTATTACTATGAACTGCTTTTATGAGTCTGAGCTAAGCTTTAAGCTCATGAGCTCTCCTCTCCTTTATCTTCCTTCTGCACTTCTGGAAGGACTTTGGCAAGTATAATTTGACTCTTAAAGAATCTTAGCTGTCATGAAAAAGAAAGCTAAATTCTGCTGAGATCTTCTAAGCTGCAAGAGTACAAATGAAACTATCTGCTTAGATTGGTAAAGGCATCTTAAGGCATTTTACACCAAATTTTGACAAAGGATGACAAGTACCTTTGAAGAAACCACAGAATATTTGAAATTTTTCACATTTTTGAAAGCAGTTAGATATATGGAGGTATTGGAAACCTAATTCTCTCAACAGACTGCATAAGATTAATGGATGTATCAAAACTCCACCAGATTTTGGGTTCTCAGTGCCATTTTGCAAAGCAGTAAATGAATATTTGCTGCCACACAAATGACAGCAAATAAACATTTTAAAAAGACTAATATTGCAAGATTGCTAAACCTTGCAAGCTTTCTGCAATCTGATTGTTAAGATTATGTAAAATTTCATTCAAGAATGCCAAAACTAATCTGTCAGATTTTGTCATTCTCATCTATCTCTCATACTATTTCATATAGAAATAAAATTTTGGGTGGTTTTACATTTTTGCCATATTATCTTAAATATTGAACTTAAACAAGTTAAAGCTAGAGCTCTGTGGATACTTTCTAAGGGCAACAAAGAGCCTTGGTGGAGCAGTGGGCTAATGCCTCCTTAAGTAACACCAGCTGCCTGCAATTAGTGCAGGTTCGAGTCCCACCAGGCTCAAGGTTGACTCAGCCTTCCATCCTTCCGAGGTAGGTAAAATGAGGACCCAGATTGTTGGGGGCAATAAGCTGACTTTGTATTAATGCCACTGGGGGGGGGGGGGGCGAAAGCCCTAATAAGCAGGCATATACATAGAATGAAGGCTATTGCTAAGCACATTGATTTGTGCTTCTTAGATTGTAAGCCGCCCGGAGTCTTCAGAGAAGGGCGGGATATTAATGGGATTTTAAAAAAACATAGATAATTTTGCCTTTTTCTAATTTATATGAATAATATTATATGTGGTAGAGTCACAAGAAGGAAGAGTCTTTCCCAAGTATCAAAAAGACAAATCAATCTGGAATCCTTGGTATGCATGAAGAGGCTTAGAGTGAACCTTCCCTAACCTTCCATAGGGCATGTCTAATTGTTATGCAGATTGTGCTTTAGTCTGGGAAGATTCCAGTCTATGGACGAGCAACAATATTTATTTTATTTTATTTTATTTTATTTTATTTTTTATTACATTTATATCCCGCCCTTCTCCGAAGACTCAGGGCGGCTTACAAGCTTAGCAGAAACTTCTCTGAGTAAATTACTATGTCATTCTTGCTTCCTTGCACCTAACTGTGTGTGGAATGGCATGACTTAACAAAGAGTTAAGCAAAAGGAAAGTCTGCATTTAAGAATTTGTTAAAGTATTTATCTGGTTTCTACAGAACAGATCAATTTCTTCCCCAACTTTTCCATTCCTTTTACCTCCTCAACTAGCATTCATATCTAGAACAGCTAATCCTCTTTTTTCTTCTTCAGTTCAATGGATCAATCAATAAAACCACTGAGGAATTTTTGGGGACTTTGCAGTCTTGGCTGAGCTGATTTTCTGACAGATGTCCAAATAGTGGAAATCTTCCATCACTACCATGTCTCCCCCTCCCTGAAAGTTCTGTAATCCCGTGGACAACATCTGAATAGCCAATTGTTTTTTTGATATATTTTATTGATTTTTGCAATAACAATCTTTAGTGCTTAGTAAAGAGCATGTTGTCTGGGTTCATATATTTGAAAACACAATCAATAATAATTAATTCCTATAATTCCATGATCAATATATGTTTCCTTGATCTTCCCTTCTTCCAGTGTTATTCTTTGTCAACATTAGATAAATATAATAATATTTTCAATACATACAAGGTTGGATATAAACATTTTTTGTGTTTGTACAGATAACAATAACATCCATATATAACATCTTTTCTAATTAACTTATGTTTCAATTGTATTTGTAAAAGTCATCTTGTTAGGTCACTATGTGTCCTATTTTCAAAATTCTTATTTAAACTTAATTTCCCCTCAGTATTCAAACCATTCTTATCAGTCATAGTTTTCTCAAAATTAATTACCTAAATATCCAAACTTTTAATTTACATACCTCATCCCAATATTTTCATATTTCATATATTATAAAGATACCATACTAATTATATATCCTATACATCTACATACAACATCTTTTCTGAGTGGTTTATATTTCAACTATATTTATAAAAGTCATCTTATTGAGTCACTATATGTCCTGTTTTCAAAATTCTTATTTAAGCTTACTTTCCCTTCAGTATTCAAATCATTCTTCTCAATCATAATTCTCTCAAATTTAATCACCTTTAAATGTCTAAACATTCCATTCACATACATTATCCCAGTATTTTAACATTTTATATATTATAAAAAATACTGTACTTGTATCTCTTATCCCTCTTACTATAGGGCCCCTTTATATCCAAAATTATCTATTCTTTTAACCATATTCAAACAAATGTTTAATCTTGTAGTACTCCATCTGGTAAGTCAAATCAGATCTCTTAAGTCTAAGTCTAGCCTTCTTATTTAGCCAAATAGCTTTCCAAGTTAGTATGTTCTGCTTGCCAGGAAGTTTCTGTATTTTTGTAGGTGTTGTTGGGAGTGTGAAGGACAGGTTGAGTAGAATATACGTTTTTTGTCTCCCAGACTCTGATGATTTTCCTGGCAGCTTTATAATCCATTTTGTTAAGTCTTCTTTCTTATCCTCAAATTTGTTTTGATGTCCTGCCAAATAAAATATCTTTTTCTTTTTCATTGTTGTAATAAAATCTTGTAGATTTTTTTTCTGTTTGTGTTAAGTTATAGTTCTCTTAATTTGTAGCTTCACCGTTTAAGTCACTTTCTTCTAGTTTGTGTTCTGTTATCTGATTTGTTTGTTCATTCTTTAACATCACTTTTGAGAGTTTTTTAATTGTAAGTTTAGATTGCGGATGTGCTCATTTATGTCATCAAAGTTATTTTTGATCTCATTGTGGTTTGAAACTATTGTCAATTGAATCTGTCGGAGCATTGCATACCTTTCATCCTGAAAAGTATTTGTCTTGTCTTGGAGTATTACTCCTGCAGTTCTCTGATGTTCCAGACTAGATCTTTCAGAAGGGAGTATTTGGTATGGTTTCCTGTCCCTTTTAGATAAATATGCAATATCCATTTCATCTCCCCCCTCCAAATAGTCTTTCACCAGTACCATAGTCTCTGTAACTAGCCTTATCGAGCCAGCCAATGTCAAAATCCAAGCCACCAAATCTTATATAGTTCTTATCTTTATATATGGTTTTTGTAATCCAATGTGTTTCTAGTTGTCAAGGTATCAGTGAAAGCAGTATTTTAGAACAATTCTTTTATTCAGGGATCAGTTATCAACCAGTCAAAGTTGCAATCCAGAGTATTTAGCTACCATGAAGCCTTCTAGTAAGTTCCCCCCTAGAAGATTAGCCAAGAGTCAATTTTTTTTGTTTTTCTGCAAACAATTCTTGAGCTTAGACAACTGTTGAAGTTTTCTTTTTCTGCAGACACTTTTTTTTAGCTTATAAATTGCCCAGTATATTTTCTTCCTTTGTTCTCAACTGTTTTCCATTTGGCTGAAGATTATTAAAGTTCAAGGCAACAGATTAATCTTTGTTTCTGGACATTTTGCCAATTTATGAGTCAGAGTTGCTGCTATTCTATGCTCTGATTCTCCACTAGGTGTCAGTAGTTATTTATTTTCCAACTTTTTCAAACAATAAAATTGTTGTTTTATTTTTTATAAATTCATTGAAACTCTTTGGGATGTAAAATCTTAATGGTTTTCTTAATTTTCAGATTTATCCAGACTATAGTGTTATTAGTTTCATTTCAATATAGAAGTTAGAAGTTAATTCACCACTTCCGTCTATAAAGAGGTGGGGATTTACTCCCCTCCCTCACTTTCAGAGGATTTCTTCCTTTGGGGATTTTTTCCAGGGTATCAGTTACAAAATAGAAGAGAGAAGATCAATATTCTCACCCAGTTTCAAGCACGCTGTTCACCATTGTTCTGGTTTATGCTTTTGGACTTCGGCTGCTTGTAGCTTGGGATAGACACTGATGTGCAGCTAGCCTTTCTCCTCTTGGGTTGGAGGACTTCCCCCAGATCAAGCAGATTGACCACTGTCATTCCATGATCATCAGGGCACCCCTCTTTCTTTGTAGCCTCTCTGAGGTGACTTTTGACCCATTTAGCATCCCCTGGCAGGGCAAAATCAGCCGTGGGGTGTGGAGCCCCATGATCCCTTGACCATAACACTACAGGGTGGAACCGAAAGTCCTGCATAGCCAATTATTCATTCCCAGTATTTCTCTTTCTCTATCTGGGCCATGTCTTTTGAGAAGACCTTCCTGAGCAATACTTTATAGCACTTTATAGTGTCCTCAAGGTAGCACGGCTGTTGTCATTTATTCCCATGTGGATGAATAGAACGAGTAATTGTCAGTGGACCTAAAGTGTCTTCAGAGACTTTCTGCCATATCCTGAATATGAGTCTGGGCATACTTCACTTAACAATCTAAGCAGCAGATTTTCACTTGGGTATTTCTTAGAAGGCAGTCTGGGATCACCTCCACACATTTCTTTTCTTCTCTGTAAAGCAGAGGCAGGAATGTTTGTCAATGCAAATCTCTAAAGTTCTCCTCCTTAAACCCTGACGTTTTGTCCACTTGTCCAGCTGTTCTTTGTACAGTAGTCCAAAAACACCATCATCAAGGAGGCCTAAAATTCATCCTGAAAGCTCTAGAGAATCAAAGCTCATCTTGCAAAGCTTCAGCCTTTATGGTTTCATTTCTCTTTGTCTATTCCTCCCGGCTTCTTGCCACTATTGTCCCTTCATAAATGCATCTTATATCTGATTTAAGAATTCCATGTCTTCTTTGGTAAGCTGTGAGTGTAGGCAGTGTTGCTTTTAGACCTTTCATCTTCTTTTCCAGGGGACAAAAATATCCTTGCAGCATATGTGATTTTTGTCCTCTTTGGGGAGAAAAACAAATATTTCATATCCTCTGTAGGTCACAAGAGAAGGTCCCTCCAGCTCTTTGTTCCTGTAATGAACAAAAAATAACTAAAAATAAGTGTCTCCCTCTTGACCTCCTCTCAATTAATCTTCCAATTCCTACTTGCTGTCCTTGCTTGTTCACTCAGTAAGTTTACTGTTTGGAAGCTGGCTTCCTTATATGTCTCTTGAAGCTGCTTCAGCTAAGGGAGCAAGGCATAGTCAGCAGCTCTCAGCCAGCACACATTCCCCTTCCCGACAGGCCTTCCAAAGCCACCCCATTGGCTTGCTTGCTGAAATATGCCACGGGTTTCTGCCATGAGCCCAGTTTTTGAGTGAGAACTCCTGCTGCGATGCCTTTCCATTCATGTACGAAAAATGTAAAGGGTCTAGTGGGGTCTGGAAATCCCAAAGCCGGTGCTCTCATAAGTTCCTTTATAACTTGTGTAAATGCCTGTGGCATTCTCTGGTCCATTCAAATATTTCTCTGTCCCCATTCTTGACTGCTTCATAAAGAGGCTTCACAATTAGTCTGAAATTGGGAATCCAAATTCTGCAAAAGCCGACCATTCCCAGAAACCCCCTTAGCTGTCTTCTGTTAACCGGAGCCTTCAATTGACAAATAGCTTCTCTCCTTGGGGCTAACAGACTCCACTGTCCCTCAGAGGTGCCATATCCCAAATATTTAACTTTCTTTTGTACTATTTGGGCTTTTGATTTAGACACCTTATAGCCATAAATTCCCAGCCAATTCAAGAGCAATATGGTCCCCTCTATGCATTTGTCTCTCATATCAGCACCTAAAAGTAAATCGTCCACATACTATAAAACCCAGTATTCCTTGATCATGATGGCTTATACAGGTCCTTACCCAGGCATTGGCCAAATATGATGGGACTGTTCTTAAATTCTTGTGGTAACCTAATTCATGTACTGTATATTGTACGAGGGTGCCTAATATTAGCTCTTGCCATTCGAAGACAAAAATTGGTTGGCTCTCTTTTGCCAACAGGATGCAGAAAAAGGCATTCTTCAAATCCAATACCATAAATTATTTATCTTTTGGTTAATTTGCGCCAACAAGGTATATGAGTTGGGTACTACTGCATGGAGGGTGGGGGTATCTTGTTCATCCCTCGCAGGTTCTGGACAAAACAGAAGGACCTATCTGGTTTCTTGAAAGGTAGCACTGGGGTGTTCCAAGGTGAAGATGTTTGGGTTGTAAGTCCCCATTCTAGGAAGTTTTCTATTATAGGCTGAAGACCTTGCTTTACTTCCCATTTAATATTATATTGCTTTATATTGGCCACTTGTCCTCCCAGGGCTAAGGCAACTGTGACTGGCTCAGCAACAACTGCCTTTCTTGGCTGTCTCGTTGCCCAAACCCAAGGTTCCACAGCAGGTTTTATATCTGGTGGAATTGCAGTGGCGGGGTGTCTTCCTTTATTACTAAAGCGGTTGCTCTCCATATTTCTTCTTGGGATATTTTCATCTTTCTCTTCCCCCCTTTTCATGAATGGTTACTTGCTGTTTACTAAGGATGTCCCTTCCCAAGAGTGGGACTGGACATTCTGGCAAATTCAAGAACAGGTGAGTTAGCACAGTGCGCCCTATTTTACATTCCAAGCTTTGCAAAAATGGGGCTGACAAGGCTTTTCCTGATGCTCCAACAGTGGATATCTCATCAGTAGATATCTGGGAGAAATAGGTTTATTAAGGACTGATCTACTTTCTCCTGTGTCTATTAGCATTTGGTGTTTCGTTCTCCCAATTTGGACTTCCACCAAGGGTTTGGGGATAAGGGGAACTATAGCTCCCTGCCCCTGGCCCCTTCATTCTTTCTTTTCTACCACCATGGCTGTAGTCACCAGGAATTAATTCTTCCAGTGTCCTTCCTTTTTGCAAATAGCAAAATGGTTGTGTCCCAAGGAGGGGACCTCCCTCTTCCATGCCCTTTACCATAGGCAGGTTTGTGTGCCCTGCCTTGGGTTCCCTGCCTTGGGTTTCTCATCTGCCCCTTCAGCATTGTTGCCCCCTTCCTTCCACCTAGGAAGATAGTGTTTCGGCAGGCTTGCTGCACTTCTTTCTTATCGTCTTCTTGTCTGTTGCTCGTGAAGACTTTGTAAGCTGTCTCGACTAATTCTGAAATAACTTTCCCTGGGCCTCCTTCCACTTTCTGTGCCTTCTGCATCTTCTGCTGATTTTCCTATAAAGATCATATTCATCATTTCCTGGTTTTTAGGCACCTCAAGATCTAGATTAGTATATTGCCTGAAAACCTGATATACTCTCTCTCAAAAAAAGTCCCCAGGACTCTCGTTTTTCTCTTGTCTAATTTCATAAATCCTTGACGGGTTCTTGATCTTTGGATCTTCATTTTGGATTCCATGTAGGACCAAGGACCAATAATTTTGAAGCCTTTCAGCATGTCTGGTGTTATCTAGATTCCACTCTGGCTCTGGGAGGAGGCTTTCCCAGCCGAGAACATTTTCATGTTCTTTCTCTAATTTCAGTTCCATTGCCCCTCTTATCCACCTCCATTCTTCCAGTATTAGAAGAACATTCATCAATGTCTGAATATCTGCCCAGGTAGGGTTATGTGTTCTAAAGACAGACAGAAACAGAGAATGCATTTTCTCTGGGTTTTCTCTATAATTGGGGTTTTGCTGTTTCCAGTTGTAGAGTTATGAAGTAGAAACTGGGGGGTACAGAGTAACATTCAGGATGATCTGTTCTCTGCTCCTGCCGCTATTGTTTCTCTCAGCAGACAGTTTGGGACCGAGTGTTATAGGAATGTCTCATCTCCTGATCTCTTTGTTTTCTAGCTGCCACGCCCCTCCAGAATTCTCCTCCCATTTGGTCCGTCTGGGGTAGTTCACCCTACGGATAAACAGGGGGTAAGTCATTCTCAGGGTCCTCCGGCAAAACCTGGGGAGTGCTGGGCTTTTCTAACCTAGGATCCTGTGCTTTACATATAAAAGTTCCTTCACAACTGTAGTCTTGCAACAGAAATGGACTATTTGTCAATTTCACAAAGAGTTCCAAGAACTGAATTTCAGCATATAATTTCTGTTCCAAGAAGGTGGTCCTTACCTCTTCAATTAGTTGGAGATCTATTGATCCTTGTGGCAGCCAAAAGTCTCCTGGTTTACCTAATTGTAAGTATGGCCATACTGACATACAGTAGTGGGAAAAGGCTGCCTTACTCCGTATATTCAATCCCCCTAAACTCTCAGAATTAGCCAGAATACAACCCACTGGCATGTCCTTGGGCAGTTTCCCTTTTGGCAACTTTGTCACCACTAAACTAGGTGTCTTTTTACTGCCACAATTTCCCATTTTAAGGCTGAATCTCAGGTGGATACCCCTTATCCCCTGAGAACATCTCCTGTTCGGTCCTTACCTTTTATTCTTCTTAAAGTCCTATCCCTTTATTTCCCTTCACTGGCATTTGTTCCTGCTCCTTAATTTCTTCAGAGCTTCAGCCTTTGAGTTCAATTAAGACACTACCAAGGATTTCACCAGGGCTGGACGTTCATTTAGACAGTGGCTTATTGCATTCAATCAATCCACTCTATACATCAATGAGACATCCGGATTCCTGCAAAGTCCCTTACTTTTCAAGATACTCAGTCATTGACAAAAGACTCATGGGCCTTGAGTGTGGCTGACAATGCAGAACCACATAGTCCTGGTCATTGACTGGAGGTTTTATTAAACACCATTCACATACCTTTCAGCCACTAGTCTTACCCATCCAGGGACCCTCCTTTGGTGGTCATTGGTGACTTCCAATCAAATCCAGGCATGGTATCCTGGACAACCTCCCAGACTGTTCTCCCCAGATTCAGGTCTTAACCTGGTGCCAAAGCTGATGAAGACTACCAGACTCAAGGTACAGGATTGATTTCCTTTTACTGAAACACTTTAGCATAACATCAGGACCCAGAACAAAGGATTCAAGAAGGTTTTATACAGTTGTTCAAGGCAGGATAAAGAAATTGTCCAATAGGCTTTTTGAAAGTTATCTAAAGGGTCCTCTATTGGCTCCACGCCATCTCTATTTCTATGTCTTAACTAATAAACACTTCAGAAGTTATCTAACAAGAATTCTATTGGCTCTACTTCAACCCTATTCCTAAAAGTTAACTAATAGGTATTCTACAAGATTTTTTAGCAAGTCTTCTGTTGGCTTTGTCTTAGCCCTATTCCTTATCTTAGCAATATGTCTTGTATGATATGCGTGACAGTCAGTTCTTGTTTTCTACATAGAAAGTGGCCCCACTTGTCCACACTCCCTCTTGCTTTATCTTTGTTATGCAGGCTTTGCAAACACACATCTCCTCCCTTCCTTCTGAGTTCATGCCATAGCCTTGCATTTTTATAGCAAATGGCCCTACAGCAAATGGCCCATCACTTATAGCCTCTTCTCTTTCTCCCTGTTAAACTACTGTTAGTTGTCCCTGTTTGTTTACTCAGAGGAGTTAGCTTACTGTTCTTATCAGTGCTTTTTTTGTAAAAGAAAAAGGTGCCGGAACTCACACATGTCATACAACCCGCCTTGCCTACCCCACAAGGTTCCATCCAAAAAAGGTGCTGGAACTCCGTTCTGAGCGTTCTATGAGGAAAAAAGCCCTGGTTCTTATTGTTAAAAATTACACTGAAACCTTCTCAGAGGGATTTTATCTTAAACTTGACAGGGAACTCTTGATTCATTAAAATCACATGTGTAGGCCCTCAAGGTAAACCTAACTGGGAAACAAAAGACTTAAAGGTTATTCCTAATTTTATTATAGGGTCATAGTAACAAAATCTTGAAAGTCTGAAAGTACTTCCTCTCTCCCCTGCTATTACTTTCCCAAAAACTAGGAGGGTCTCTTCTGAGATGCTTTCTCCACCCTTAAAAATTTTTCATTTTAGCATCCTAATAGATTAAGGGGATGTCACAAAGAAAAGGAAGTCAACCTATTCTCCAAAGCACTTGAGGGCAGGACAAAAAGTAATGGATAGAAGCTTATCAAGGAGAAAAGCTACCTAGAATTAAGGAGAAATTTCCTGACAATGAGAATGATTTGCCCCCAGAGGTTATAGGTGCTCCATCGCTGGAGATTTTAAAGAGGAGATTGGGCAGTCATTTGTCCAGAATGGCATGGGGTGTCCTGCTCAAACATGGGGTTGACTAGAAGACCTCCAAGGTCCCTTCCAATGCTGTTATTCTGTAGGTCATACTAACGTTGTTCCACAGGTCAATCTTTCACAGCTTGATAACCATCAATAATTCTTAAATCAATGCTTTGTATAAACTATCTTTATTCAGTGATACTTTCAAATAAGAAGGAATTACCACATGAGAACATTTGTCCTTCCTTTTTCATTTTTTACTGAAACATTATTAAATTAAGCCATTCTTTACCTGGAAATATCTTAGCCTAGAAGTAGGTTCAAAAGCCCAATAGAGTGTTATTTATCTTTTTTCTATTGAATATACATAATCGGATTTGGTAAAATCAATATCCAATTAAATTTCAAAAAACTATTCCAATTGTTAATACACATATTTTATATATGATTATTTCTATTAGCTAGATTGAAACAGCTTTTTCTCCATATACCTTTATTTAATCTTTATTTAGTATTTAACCTTCTGAACTTTTTATATCTATGCTTCCCAATTTTGATTTCTTCTTTCAACAATTTAATTTCCAGCACACCATTTTATTTAGTCCAGAATTAAAATTTGCTACAATATTTGAAAATTCACATTCTGGTTGTGATATCAATAACCAACATATTTGCTTTTGCTCCTTTTTATCCAAATGATGATCAAAGCAAATGTTCCAAAGAGTGAAGAAACTGGTTGCTTCAAAAAGGATTGTTGGGGTTATGAAATATATATAGTACTGGCAATTCTGATTTCAAGTTTATCCATTGGGATAGGAACAGGTTGGGAAAGGTCAACATAAGCAGTATGTGATGTACAACGTAAGAGATATTTTGAAGTCTTTCCTACCAGCTGGAAAAGGAAGAATGTTTTCTGCTATGCAGATAAAATCCCTCTCCCCACACCCCCATTAATGATTCCATTTGATGAAATAGAACAATTTGCTTTAGAAATTATTTCAAGGAAAAGAATTTCAGAAAAATTCCTCATGAGTAGAGCGTGGCTTTCTGAGAAGGTGACCAAAGGGTATGGGTCTATGTCCTGTTTTACATTGAACAATGATTTCTCCAGTGGTCAACTGCATCCCATATTGTGATGCAACCCATAAACTTTAGTACATGACTTCCAGAAAAGAAGCACTTGTGCTATGAGATTTACAAATTAGCCAGCTCTTGCAAATGCCCACAACTGCATCCCAGAGCTCCCAGGCTTCTATTAAGTCCCAAGAGAAAGACATCCTTAAGGTATTCTTCCTTCCATTGGCCCTTCTCAGTAGCAGAGCTTCTACTGTCAAAAATGAAAAAGAAATCTTCTTCCCCCAGATAATTCAGGCACCCATTTTCTTTGCTCCACAATTTGAGTGGAGAATTTCAAAAGGCTATTGGTAATATGTTGCTAGAATTTCTACCAGAAAATATTTGCAGTGAACAATCTCTTCTCCAGACCAAGTTCCAAGCCAATGCCAGCCAACTAAAGGGGGGAAAAGCAGAGGTTCCTTCATGTAATCCATGGGTCCATCCACAGATTACCCCAAATGTTAGAAATGTATGACTTTGGGCAGCTCTCTAAAATATAAGACTAATGCCTTTTCCCACAGAAACATGGATATTTGATCCTATGTTCCCCTTTCCCTTCCTCCAAATGAGGATCCTTACTATGCATCTGCAGCACGCAGAGGTATTTAGTAAAATAACAACCATTGGCTATAGTTGAATTTCACTTGCAAACCATCTTGTATTTCCTTGGATCCTGAGATCCAATTAGCTGCCCAGAATGGTTAGGAAAAACACTGTGGTGAAATGATCAATCTGTTGGACCAGGACTGGAAAATCCCACATTCTGGATCATTGTCTGTCATGGAAACTCATTGTGATACTTGGATTAATTCACCTTTTCAACCAAGCTTATCTCACAGAATTGTTTTTGTGGGGATAACATGAAGGAAGACCTTCATGTAAGCCTCTTTGGACTTCTGGAAAAAAAGATAGGATATTAATCTGACAAATCATCATAATCCCAATCATCCTCCCAACCCTGCCAGACTACGAATTATGATTGCATGTGCCAGAAGTAAAGTTGCATTTAAATAAAATTACAGCAAGGTCATTTGACTTTTCATAGACTCTTCCATATCTGCAGTCCTGCCTCTAACTGAACACCATGAAACAATCAGTGTTGACCTCCAACTGACGAGTAGAAAAGTGACCAAAAAAAATCCAACCATTGTTCCATCCCTGAGCTACTATAGTTCCTGAGACAATCTCACTCTCTCCATCCTTAGTTCAAATTAAATCAAAACAATGAATTCCTAGTACCTGCCTAAGAGCCATGGTGGTGCAGTGGTTAGAATGCAGTATTGCAGGCCAATTCTGCTAATTATGTCAACTGCCAGCAGTTTGATTCCGACCGGTTCAAGGTGGATTGAACCTTCCATCCTTCAGAGGTCAATAAAATGAGGACCCAGATAGTTGGGGGCAATATGCTGACTCTGTAAACCACTTAGAGGGGGCTGTAAAACACTGTGAAGCTGTATATAAGTCTAAGTGCTATTGCTAGCACTAGCACTAGTGCTATCCATACAGTAGTTTCATGTAGGATGCATCAATCTCATAGTTTATGTTCATTTATACACCCACATAAATATTACATGCAGATCCAATGAGAGTAAGCCTCCTGACTGCATTCCCGTGTTTTATTTAAAAGTCCCACACAGTTATGATGAGAAGATAATAGGATGACATTTGTTATGATGCGGAGAGGCGGAGAAACAGCCATAACAAATGAGATGCTGAAGGTGATTGAAGGGAAGAGAGACACTGATAGTTGCTAAAGATCAAGGGCTAGCTAAGGGAAGAGGTCTTGCCAGCTTCAGTCCTGCAGTCAGAAAAATTTACTTTTTTTTCAATAGTTGATATATCACAGCTACTCAGATTAAATCAATTCAGTTGCTGGACAGAGACAAGTGGGCATAGCAGTGCCTGCATTTTTTGCATACAATGGGAAAAGCACATCTTCCTTCCCCTGTCCTTACCACTTTCTATAGAGGGACAATTGAGAGCATTCTGTCATGTTGCATCACAGTCTGGTTTGGAAGCATCACTGCTTCAGACAAGAAGGCAATGCAGAGAGTGGTGAGGATGGCTGAAAAGATCATTGGCAATTCCCTCCCTTCCATCTAGGACAGGGGTAGGTAACCTCGGCTCTTTTACGACTCATGGACTTCAATTCCCAGAATTCCTGAGTCAACTCCTGAAGTTCATGAGTCATAAAAGAGCCGAGGTTGCCTACCCCTGATCTAGAACATAGCCTATAAGTGTTGCTTGAGCAGGGTCCATAAGATTGTCTGGGACACTACACATCCTCTTCATGACTGTTTTCCTTGTTACCTCTGTGGTATCTGAAGCAGAACATCCACATTCAGTCACAGTTTTGTTCCATACAGTATAAACCTTGTGAACTCTCAAGCTTCCTCTTTCCGCTATGTACTCAAGTGATTAATATTTATATGTATTTATATATAGGGGTGTAGGTATATAAATATGTTCTATATAGAATGTTTATATTTGTGTTATGTATGTGTACACCTTTGAGAGCAAGCAACAGAATTTGATTTTTAATGTGTGCCAGTATGCCCACAGTAAAAAATGACAATAAAAGTTATCTTGTCTTATCTTATGTTACCTTACCTTACCTTATTTTATTTTATCTTACTATACCTTACCTTATCTTATCAAGTTATGGCTAGTAGTGTGTATGTGTATTTATGCCTAAACAAAGACACAAACAATTGTTGTGGACCAGGGCTCTGAAGAAAACAATAATACCGTGGCCTATAGTAATATTATATTGTATATATTAGGACAGTCATTTGGTCTAGTGCAGACATGTCAAACTTGCGATGTCACTTGCGATGACATCGCGCAATGTACCGGGATGGTTTTGCCATTGCCGGCAATGGGGTGGGCATGGCTTCCGGATGACACGTCCGGCCCACGGGCTGGCAGTTTGACACCCCTGGTCTAGTGGTTAAAATATCAGGCTAGAAACAGGAAGACTATGAGTTCTATTCTTACCTTAGGCATGAAAGGTGACTGAGTAACTTTGGGTCAGTCACTCAACCCATTACTTCAAGCTGAGGTTACAAGCTGGCTGATCAACTTCTGTTGCAAACAGTGGATCAACATTCAGATGCTTCAAATAAAGCAGACCCTGCACGAATGCCAGGAAGAAAAAAGATGTATATATTAGAATATAAACTGATGTAATTGACACATAGGAAAGAGCTTCCTGCATCTCTTTGAATCTATGGGACGAACTTTATGGGGTGATCCATTTAGTTCCTCAATTTTCTCCTTTCAAAAAAGGGGCTGAAACCTTCCTATTTAGGCTTTGGAATTGGACTAATAAGTAATATAGCTTCATCTAGTGTTTGTTTGTTACTTGAATGCCCTATGAATAGGCAGAATATAAAGGAAAATAAATATATGATTGTATCATATAACAAAACTTCAATTTTCAGGATCTCAACTGAATAGACTTTGCATGCAGTAGGGAAAAATTCTATTGTAATTGTAATGATGTGATTATGCCTGAGATGAACATTTCATTATTTTGTGCCGACTCTTTGCATCAATTTTTGTCATCACACAAATGATGTTAATGAAGCCATTTACATCATCTGTGTCATTTGCCTCTCCATAATGATGCGCTGTTCCATTCAATGGACTTTGGGGAGTAACAGCTATCCCTTCCATCTAATTAGCGAGGTGGGCAGCAAACAAGTCAAACCACAAATGAACAAATAAAATCAGTCTGTTAAAGTTTCAAATTAACTGGCAAGACTTAAAAATAAGTCCGCTAAATATAATTCAGTTGTTATGGAAATATTTCAGATTGGTAAATAAATATTATATAACAGAATAACAGAGTTGGAAGGAACCTTGGAGATCTTCTAGTCCAACCCCCTGCTCAGGCAGGAAACCCTATACCATTTCAGACAAATGGCTGTCCAGTCTCTTCTTAAAAACTTTCAGTATTGGAGCATTCACAACTTCTGGAGGCAAGTCGTTCCACTGATTAATTGTTCTAACTCTCAGGAAATTTCTCCTTAGTTCTAGGTTGTTTCTCTCTTTGATTAGTGGAGAATAGGTTGAACCCTCTTCTTTGTGGTAATCCCTTAGATATAAATGCTTTAAATACATACTTTAAATAAAATACATATTAAATAATAGAACAATAATAGAACAACATTAATCTCCCAAAGTGATGGCTCCACTCCCAAAACACATCAATAGTAAGCAATTTAAAATAATAATAATAATAATAATAATAATAATAATAATAATAATAATAATAATAATAATAATAATAATTGTTGGTTTCTATAAATGAAGCCAACTGTACCCATGGGAAGGAAGATTATAAAAATTAGGGTTATTTAATGAAACATTAAGGGACGTGGTGGCTCAGTGGGTTAGGACACTGAGCTTGTCGATCAGATGGTCGGCAGTTTGGGAGGTCGAATCCCAAGTGCCGCGTAGCAGAGTGAGCGCCTGTTACTCGTCCCAGCTTCTGCCAACCTAGCAGTTCTAAAGCACGTAAAAATGCAAGTAGAAAAATAGGGACCATTATGGTGGGAAGGTAACAGTGTTCCGTGCGCCTTTGGCATCTAGTCATGCCGGCCACATGACCACGGAGACGTCCTCGGACAAGCGCTGGCTCTTCGGCTTTGAAACGGAGATGAGCACCAGCCCCTAGAGTTGGAAACGACTAGCACGCATGTGCGGGGGAACCTTTACCTTTTTAATAAAACATTTCTACCTCCGATACCCATCAAGCTATGCAATAAACAGCGCAGATAGGATCCTCAGTGCTATTTATGAAGTGTGAGCTGATTGAAAGAGAACCAGGAGCGTAATCATGCACTAGTCCACAGGTCTGCAACCCGCGGCTCCGGAGCCACATGCGGCTCTTTCAGCCGTCCCCTGCGGCTCCCAGTCCTCTGCCATGTGCAGTCCCCCCCCAAAAAAAAGTGGGACTAAAAAAGTTCAACCAATCAATTCAAATATGCAGGGTAGGTGCATAGCTTGCCTTGGCTCCACTCTTCAGTCAAACCCTGTTCTGCGCATGCACGCATGTACGCCCATGCGCACACATTTTTTGCGGCTCCCAGTTTTTCCTTTTGTTAGGGAACCGGTTCCGAGTGGCTCTTTCACTGTTTCAGGTTCCTGACCCCTGCACTAGTCCCTAATACTCTTCAAAAGTGCCTATGCTTGATCAGCTGGTAGGAATTGTTGCCCAGCAGCATTTCAGGATTCATAAGTTCCTCATTCCTGGTTCAGGATTTTGAAAAATCAAACTACCACTGAAATTGAAGAATCAAGGTACTTACTGTTTTGAGACCTCCACGGCATCCTTCTTGCTGTAAACCTAAAACATGGCCTACAAAATTGTGGACTGCACATAAAGCAAGGCTGTAGTTACAAAGGCAACAGCAGGGGAAGGAAAGAAGAGAAGACAAACAGTGGTGAGACTAAAGTGACAGGTTTCCTCAGGTTTCCTTCTCTCCAGGAAAGTTCCTTGCCTAGCAAAATGAGAAAAGCCAAACAGCAGAGGTGAGTGCAAGAAATAACAACCTTGTTGAATTCCTTCCAGGAGGCTGTTCTGTTCCAGCCTACAACCGGCCCTGTTGGAATGTCAGGGACAACCCCTTTTTTATATTCAATAGGCTGGAACTAATCCAACCAAATTTATTTGCAAAAGCTAAATGAAAAAGTTCAAACAAAAGTTAAACAAATACAGACCAAGACTTTATCAGAAGCTCTTCAAACGGTTGCCTTCAGCAACCAGCACCTCCCACACATTCCCCTTTTAAACAGCAGTCTCAGGGCATGGCTTCTCATTGCCTTCTCCCGAGTTGCCTCATTGCTTTCCTTTGCTCAGTTCTGCTAGATTGACTCCTGCTCCTAGCGTCCCTGAACAGAACCAGCTGTGGATCGTCTTCTTCCAATCTTTCAGGCTCACATATCTGAGTCTGAGGAGGAACAAGACAGGAGGGGCCTGGCTGAGAGTTCTGCGGTGCATCAGAACCTTCCTCTGACACCAAAGGCTCTCCAAACCCCTCCTCCTCCTCCTCTTCAGAATCATCTGACTCAGCTGCTGGAACCACAGGCTGACGCTGAATCACAACAGAGGCTACTACTCTTACCTGATCTTAGAAAGAAAAAAACAGAACTTTGATCAGCAGGCAACTTCTGTTCTCTTCTGCAGCCAAAACAGAAATAGCCACAGAGGCACAGAGTCTATTGCCCAGATAGGGTGGGGCAGCAGTTGCAGAGGCCACCGGGAACCCTACAGGTCATTTATCTCCCTCAGAGTCACCTTCCACATGAATTATGATGTTTGCAGAAGAGAACATGTTCTATTTCCCATGAAAAACACTCCTTTTCTGCAAGGTCACTTTGATCCACTTACAGCCTGCTCAGCAGCAGGCCGACACCAAGATGGAAACACAATTGTGAGGATATGCCATCAATGTGCTATTAGCAGGCCATCTTGCCACCAGGGCTGGGGTTGTGGGAGGGTGAATGAGACTCCTGTAATTGGTGTACTTGTTACAGAATATTATTATTTTTTCCCATCTGAATCTAATGAGCCACCTTGGCCTTGCATTCTGTACCAACCAAGATGAAGAAGATACTTTGCAAATGTAGTCACCTTCCAGCGGACAGATGAGATGCCCAGTTCCCCACAATCAAGCGGGCAAATAGCAGGAATATTGAGTTGATCAGACCATGCAGCATTTACAGATTATAGAGAGATCTAAAGCAGCTATTCCTCTCTCTTTTCATTGCTCCAATTCCTCATGCTGGCAGTCCAACACACCGAGCTACTGATGTGAGGTAGCATATTTCCAGTCAAAATATAAAATGATGCAAAAATTCAGGATGAAAAGGCATGCCAGATAATGAAGCATTTTAGTATTTGAAGGTATAATCATCCGAAGAGAACAGCCTTTAAGATTTAATCCTTTAAAACCTCAGGGGTCTGTTAAAGAAAGCAAGCCTACTGATACAGATTCTACTCTTCATTTTATCCCCACAAAAGGCTGAGGAAGAGGAACAGCTTCACTCTGCTGGTTTCCAGAAAGCATCTCTGGTCTCTTGGTTGCTGGAAGTCAGATCAGAATCCAACTTTAATTTCAAAATAAAATATGAGTTCTTCAAACAGCTTCCAGTGCCTGAGGGAAAACTTTGAACAAGATTCTATGCTCCTTTTATCCTGTAAGAAACTGAATCTGGGCTTGAACAACTCCTGTGAAATTTAGCATGGATGCATAGGCAAATAGAGCAGGGGACCTTTTTCATTCTTTATGCTTTCTTCACCACGTGCCACCTCATTTCCTCATTCAATACTCATATTCCAACTATCTGCACATGTATTTTAATCTGCACGCTCTCTACTAATTTCAAAATAAAGGAAAAGAGGCAAAGAGGCAAGAAAGAGAGAGGGAGAGGGAGGAGAATCTTGTCTCAAAATAGTTTTATACAGGTTTATTATTTTGGCTTTGCTTCCTATTTCACCGGTTTCCCTTTGAAGACTTGAGCTCAGCTACTATGTGGGATTTGGCAAAATGAAGGACAGGGCACCTTGAATTATGAATGAACATTTATTGTCAAAGTATAACCATGTATACATTGAGATTGGCTGAGCCCCCCTTCGTGCCCCCCCACAACTCACAATGACAACAAACTCACCATCTTGTTACACCATGTGAGCTAATTGCACAGCACACCGGCCTTGCAAGTCAATCATACATAAAGTTATATTACTTCTAGTTTGGGTTAACCTCAATTCCATCTGCCTCCAGTTTAAAAAGGCAGATTTAATTTTCCTTCCTTCCTTCCTTCCTTCCTTCCTTCCTTCCTTCCTTCCTTCCTTCCTTCCTCCCTCCCTCCCTCCCTCCCTCCCTTCCTCCCTCCCTCCTCTCTTCCTGTTTCAATTATCTAAACTACAATCATAAAAGAAAATACAGTACAATTGCAAACAGATTTCACTTGCTAGTAATAATGACAAACGCATTATACAATTTGCACTCAGTCTTTGGAGGAACTCATCTCAGTGCAAAGCTTTTCTTCCTGGCACCACAGTAGAAAAAGCAATCATAGTAACACAAGGTGATAGAGAAAGAGAAATCAATTTGTAATGCACTTTGTTCGTTGAATAAGGGAAGTTCAATCCTAACCTGTGTTTTCATATCTTCCATTAACTCTTGTCAATTTCCTACTGTGACTCTAGTATCTTGGATGAACACAACACAATATACTGAGATGATGATAATGATGATGATGATGAAGATAGAGATAGATAGATAGATAGATAGATAGACAGACAGACAGACAGACAGACAGACAGACAGACAGACAGACAGACAGATAGATAGATAGATAGATAGATAGATAGATAGATAGATAGATAGATAGATAGATAGATTATAAAAGGGAACCTCATGCAGATCCCCCTCCCCAGGAACATACATTTCTAGCATATCACTTGAATCAAAGAAAGCAGCAGATGAATACTAACCTTCTTGCACAGAACATTTTCACCAATAATTCCTTGTTCCTGGAGGCCTACCTTGAAAAGAGAAAGAGAAAGATCTTCAACAGAGAAGAAATATATATTTAGACAATCACCCATGCCCTAAGCACCTCACAGCCTCACTACTGCAATGTGGTTTACATGGGGATGCCTATGAAGACCACTTCAACTGGTTCACAATACAATGGCATGAGGAGTAATGAACATTCCTCAAAAAGCCCATTTAACACCTTTGTTCTGTGAGCTGCATTAGTTGCTAGATTGCTTCCAGGTTCAATTCAAGATCATTACCTGTAAACCTTATGGCATCAGGCCTGGGTGTCAAGCTATGAAGACTCATTGCATTAGGATTGCAATGCTGCTTCTAGCTTGCCTACAGTTGCGAGGGGGAGGGGGAGGTTTGAAATACACAGGTGGTTTCTATCACTATGAGAACCAAGGTCACTGGACTAGTGTTGTGGCAAACAGAGGATTTCTTCTCATAACAAGTACTTGAAGACTAATTGGACAACGTGGCTTGAACTGTCAGAGAGGGGAGGGAAAGTTTTATTATTTTAATTATCTTTTCCCCACCATATCGCTAGAGCTGATTTTCCATTCTTTGGTGCAGGTATGCTATGCCCAGTAAAGTTTGCATTAGAGATCACAATGTCTCCAGTATGCTTACTTCGTTGGGTTCTTCGACCAGAAACTTGACACTGGGTACTTGATCACTGTCTCCCATAGTGTCTGCTTGGCCAATTTCATCTTGCAGGTTTGGGGCATACCAGGTACCTTGAATTGAACAATGCCACCTATTGGGTCCTCAGAAGTGTGCCTTCTTTATAATTGTGCCTACCATCTGGAATAAGGTTGACCCTAAGATTTGGATGGCCCGCATTCTGCTGGGGTTTGTTTTTTTTAGAAAGAAGAATGAAACCACTTGCTTCATCATGCTTGCCATATTTTCTTTATTGGTTTTATTGTATTTTTTGTTGTTGTTGTTATGGGCCACCTACAGTCTCTTCTAGGTGAGGTCTTATGTTTGATTACATGTCTCTGCAAGCAGAGACAGCACAGCATTAGAATAACAGGGTTAAGAATCAACAGTTCTGGCGGACAGAAATTTCTCAAGTGGAAGGAAAAATCAGAGGATCACCCCCCTTATGCTCTGGGAGAGTTGTTCCTTGCAAGGAGATCTCAGGAGTTTAGTTTCTTGTGGTTGATCATAGGTTGGAAATATACCCTTAACTGCTGCGGGGCCTTCATAGACCTTTGACCGACAAAAGCTTTGCCTTCTTAAACACTTTACAATTTAATTACTTTACAACCTAAGAACAGATACTCTGAGCGGCAATGAAGATCAAAGCCACTCGGTGAGTTCCTTCTTTTTGAAACTAAGTGGGGTGGGGAAAGCTATTTTAAAGGATTTCATCTTAAAAGCAAAAAGCTTAACAAGATCACGATCTAAGCAAGTTTCAAATGGACAAGGGCAAAAGTGATTTTTTAAAAAATACTGGCTGTGGAACTAGTAAAATGAATTTGACTAATAGGACAGAGCTTCATAGGAATGTTGATTGTTTATTTTTAAGGACGTGGTGTAGCAAGATTTCTATATGCCCAGAGTTGGAAAGATCTGACAATACTCACAATGTAGGAATGGTTGGTGAAGTTGACACATTTTGCTGAAATGAATGGATTGGGTTCTTTGATTACAGAACAGACATCTGAATTTATTGGTGATTGGAAGCCTCTTCTGGACTTTTTGCATAAAAATGGGGAGGGGGAATCAATTTGTGATCTATATAATTTTCCTTAGAGAACCTCTGAGAATGTATCCCTGTCTTTAGGTTTCGGCCTTGACTCCCAGGAGACTGAACTTTAACTCTAACCCTAAACATAATCCTAGTTTCATTTTCATTGGCAGTGACCTTTCTTAGAGAACCTATAGCAATGTATCTCAAACATCACTTTCATCCCTGACTTCAAGGAGACCTAAACCTAACCCAAACCCTCACACAGCCTGGTTGTGAATAGGCCACAGCCCGGTAGTGGGTTGCAGCCCACAGGTTGGGGACCCCTGCCTTAGAGAACATACAACAATCAATATAAACATAACTTTCACCCCTGACTTCAAGGAGATCTAACCCTAATCCTAACCCTGTCCTAAATCCAAACCCGTTTCATTTTGTTAATATCCCAGTTTACAATCAAGTCCTAATAAAAAGCTTCCATGTTTCATTGGCAATGGGATCTTGCCATGTATTTTGGTCTACAATATTGGTCTACAATTAAGTATGAAAGAAAATATGTCACCAACACTTTCCTTAGAAAAATATAATAATCTATCCCTAACATCAGTTTTTGCCCCTACCTTCAAGGAGACCTACCCCTACCCCTAGTTTCATTTTCATTGGCAATGGGATTTTCCCATGTATTTTATCCTAGTCCGCAATTAAGACCTAACGAAAAGCTGTCACTGTCACTTTCTTCTCCTCGAGAACCTATGGCAATCTATGCCTAAGATTTGTTTTTACCTCTGACTTCAAGGAGACCTAACCCCAAGGCTAACCCTATTCCTAACCCAAACCCTACTTTCATTTTGTTGGCAATGGAATTTTCCCATCTACTTTACTGTAGTTGACTAAGAAGTCCAAACGAAAAACTGTCAAGTTCTCTTTCATCAGAGAACTTATAAGAAAAAAAATCTAACCCTAACATCTATTTTGGGCTCTGATTCCAAGGAAACCTAACTCTAATCCTAACCTTATCACTTATCTAAACCCAAGTTTCATTCTGTTGGGAGGGTGGAGACAGATTTTTAATTTGTGACTTCTGATGATTTTATTCCATTAAACCACTAGAAATATCCCTACAACTTTATTAATATGAAGAACAATGTTTCACTTTTTCCTGATGTTCTTTTTTTTAGGAAATCTCTGTATTTTACTTAATGCTGGGGAAAAATCTGTGTAGGAGCTAACTGTTATTCTTTTCAATATGGGCCCAGGGGAGGAGGAAGGGTGATTGTCCAGCCATAGTTTCTTTCTTTATCCCTGAAGGTTGAGTAGATATTTTGGAATTAAATGCACTTAGCATGCAGCACACTGCTTTCAACAGTTTTCTGAATGTCTAGGTTTATTACCTGTTATGTGACTGTGAATAAAACTTGGGCTACTACAAATTTAAGTCAGTCTTGTATAAATAGCCTTCCAAACAATGAACGCATTGGGCTGAAACATCGGTCACCTTGAAATTAGATAATTGAATCACAACGTCGAAAGAAGCCACTGAAGCCATCAGGTACAAGAATTCAGAAATATCCATTCTTTATTTGCTTATTTATTTGTATCCCGCCTTTATTATTTTTGCAAGTAATTCAAGGCAGCAAGCATATCCAATGCACCTTCCTCCCCTTATTTTCCATAGAACAACAACATGGGAGGTGAGTTGGGCAACAGAGAGAGTGGGGGGGGGGGTTTGACTGGTAAAACAATTAGTAAAACAATTAGTTTTACAATGAGGTTATTTCTCCACAAATTCAGCCCTAAACCGCCTTGTGGTGATTTGGAATATTATTTCATGTCCTGCATATTAGGATACTAGAAAAAAAGCTCTTGATTATCTTCTGTGCGACATCTCTCCAGATACATGAAACAGTTCCTCTCAAGATGAATTATTCAAATTATTCCCTCTCTCTTCAAAAGTATTAATTGTAATTCCTGATCATCCCTATTCTGAACCAGTTCTTATTTGTCCAAATTCTTCTTAAAATGAATTTCCAAAATATTCCTCTCTCTTCATAAGTAGAACAGAATATAGCACATGGCTTGTCCTAAGCCATCTAAACAAACCTGTTCTTTAGCTATAAAGAATGTTGTGCCATCAACCAGTCTAGTCCATTTCTGCTCAAGGAATGCAACCCAGTGTCCTGAAACAACCCTAGTAGGATAGTTGTGAATTGTTGTTGCTTTTTCATATGAAAGAGCAATCAGAGAAAGGGGGCTTGACAGCTGCTTCTCAGCAATGATGGATGTTCTGTGTCAATTGAAGGCACAAATAAGGCAATGGCCTCAAGGTCTGAGTTCTGAATACTCACTCTTCAGCAACAGTGGCCTCTAATGCAGCTGATCTAAAGCAGAAAACAAAACAGAAATGAGAAAAATATCCCAAACCAGCAAGTAGGAAAAAGAGGGTCTTCCTTAACTGCTGCTTGTCGAGCCCCGCAGGCCCGACATTCAGCAGGGGGGTTGCGACTGGCCGGAGCACCCCGCCCATGGGTCCTCCCCACAGCAGGGGACTCAGACCCCACCCGTCCCGTCTCTGACGTACCTTTCCCGCGGCAGACACCACCTGGACCTTCTGCGCTCTCCCGGCCGGCCGAGAAGCGCCTGCCGAGGCACCCTGAGGACTCCCAGTCGGCTGAGCCATGTGCGCATGCGCAGGACTGCCCTGCCGGGCCCCGCCCAGCGCTGGCTTGCCCCATGGACTCTGTCGAAAGAGGAGGGCATGCCTGCTCAGGTTCATCAACTGGAAGCTCGTTCGTCCTCAGGAGTTGCACCTACGACGCCAGTGCTGGGCCCGGTGCCGGCAAGAGACCATTCTGCCGGTGGGCCTGCCGTGGGGTGGTTGTTAGCCCCCATCTCCCAAAGGGCATGGCTAGGGTCCGGACGTGATGAACGGGCCCGCGGGGACAAGTCTGCAGCAACACCAGGGACTGTGGGGGATGGCAGGGAGTCCAGGGCCCGGAGTCGGGTAGGGAACATCTTTAGGTGGGGGTGGTTGTTGTGGGTGGTGGTGGTGGGGCGTGGGGTCGTGAATTTAGGGCTGGGTGGGTACAAACCTGGCAGGAGGAGTGCACCGGGTTTCAGGGCGAGAATCAAAGGGAGACGATGGGGGAGGGTGGGGTGTAAATGGGGGGGAGGCGGATGTTGGCCTGTTTGGGCGGGGCATGGGCGTATGCCTCAGCCGGCTATTTAGCAGCATTGGTTACGGGTAGCAGCCAACGCTGACTTCGCCTTTCCATGGATTGCTGTATGCCTTGCTGTTTTGCCTTGCAATAAACGCTTGTCTGTGGAGCCGACACCCGTTCCAGCTGTGCATCTTTCCTTTCGCGGACGGGGTTGAGACTGCTATTGGTAGCAAACTCCATGCATATGAATGGGGCAAGACTGTCCCTCATGCAAATATAGGGCACCAGTCTGTAAAATAGTATTCCCACTGAAGTTTACCAGAACCCACATTTATATGCCTACAGGTAAGTGATGGGTACAAGTAGCTTCCTCATCACATGAGGGATACTATCTTTAAGTTCCCACTAACTATGCATGATGAAGTTGCCTGGATATAACAGAACCCTAATCATTCATATATACTGTATTCTTGTTTAATGGTAGTTTCTCCTAGCAGAGCCTATTCTTAACTACTTGAGGTTCTTAGAGTTGGTATGTAAGTATATATTTATTAGATGAATGGGTGGACTTTGAGTCTCTATACAAACATAAATATAAATATTAAATAGCTAATATTAATGCATGGCTAAATTTTATTTTCTCCCCCCCATCCGTGCCTCTCTCCTGGCATTAAAAAAAGGAAAGCTTTCTGTATGCCTGAGGAGAGTTTAACTGTGCATAATACAAATATGTCTGCCCTCATGTATGTAAACACAGATATGAGTGAATACCCTTTCCACAAACAACACTTCTGGCTTCCACAGTTGGACAATAAACTATGTTAAACATATGGCTTGTTTCCAGCCTCTGAGGGTGACTCTTTCATTTGTAAGTGGCTGGCCGCTGAATGATCCACTGCCTGGGAAGTAAAAGCTTTGTTGTTGTTGTTAGTTGCGAAGTCGTGTCCGACCCATCGCGACCCTATGGACAATGTTCCTCCAGGCCTTCCTGTCCTCTACTATCTTCTGGAGTCCATTTAAGCTCACGCCTACTGCTTCAGTGACTCCATCCAGCCACCTCATTCTCTGTCGTCCCCTTCTTCTATTGCCCTCAATCTTTCCCAGCATTAGGCTCTTCTCCAGTGAGTCCTTCCTTCTCATTAGGTGGCCAAAGTATTTGAGTTTTAGCTTCAGGATCTGGCCTTCTAAAGAGCAGTCAGGGTTGATCTCCTCTAGGACTGACCGGTTTGATCGCCTTGCAGTCCAAGGAACTCGCAGGAGTCTTCTCCAGCACCATAGTTCAAAGGCTTCAATTCTTTGGCGCTCAGCCTTTCTTATGGTCCAGCTTTCACTGCCATACATTGCAACTGGGAAGACCATAGCCTTGACTATACGCACTTTTGTTGACAGGGTGATGTCTCTGCTTTTTAGTGTGCTGTCTAGATTTGCCATGGCTTTCCTCCCAAGGAGCAAGCGTCTTTTAATTTCTTGGCTACAGTCCCCATCTGCAGTGATCTTGGAGCCCAGGAAAATAAAATCTGTCACTACCTCCATTTCTTCCCCATCTATTTGCCAGGAATTGAGAGGGCCAGATGCCATGATCTTGGTTTTCTTAATGTTTAATTTCAATCCAAGTTTTGCACTCTCCTTCTTCACCCGCAACAAGAGGCTCTTTAGTTCTTCTTCACTTTCTGCCATTAGAGTGGTATCATCTGCATATCTTAGGTTGTTGATGTTTCTTCCGGCAATCTTAATTCCAACTTTTGATTCATCTAGCCCTGCCTTTCTCATGATGTGCTCTGCATATAAGTTAAACAGGCAAGGCGACAGTATACAGCCTTGCCGGACTCCTTTCCCAATTTTGAACCAATCAGTGGTTCCGTGTCCAGTTCTCACTGTTGCTTCTTGGCCCGCATATAGATTTCTCAAGAGACAAATAAGATGGTCTGGTATGCCCATCTCTTTAAGGACTTGCCAGAGTTTGTTATGATCCACACAATCAAAGGCTTTAGCATAGTCAATGAAGCAGAAGTAGATGTTTTTCTGGAACTCTCTAGCTTTCTCCATGATCCAGCGTAAGTTAGCAATTTGATCTCTAGTTCCTCTGCCTCTTCGAAATCCTGCCTGTACTTCTGGTAGTTCTCGATCCACATACTGCTGGAGTCTAGCTTGTAGAATTTTAAGCATAACTTTACTAGCATGAGAAATGAGTGCAATGGTGCGATAGTTTGAACATTCTTTGGCACTGCCTTTCTTTGGAATTGGAATGTAAACTGATCTTTTCCAATCCTGTGGCCACTGTTGAGTTTTCCAAATTTGCTTGCAAATTGAGTGTAGCACTTTTACTGCATCGTCTTTTAAGATTTTGAATAGCTCAGCTGGAATACTGTCACCTCCACTAGCTTTGTTGTTGCTCAGCTTTTCTAAGGCCCACTTCACTTCACATTCTAGGATGTCTGGCTCGAGGTCAGTGACCACCTCATTGTGATTATCAGGGACGTTAAGCTCGTTCTTGTATAGTTCTTCTGTGTAATTTTGCCACCTCTTCTTAATCTCTTCTGCCTCTGTTAGGTCCCTGCCATTTTGGTCCTTTATCATGCCCATTTTTGCATGAAACGTTCCTTTCATCTCTCCAATTTTCTTGAAAAGATCTCTGGTCCTCCCTATTCTATTGTTTTCTTCTATTTCTTTGCACTGTTCATTTAAGAAGGCATTCTTATCTCTTCTAGCTATTCTTTGGAATTCTGCATTTAATTGGGCATATCTTTCTTTTTCTCCCTTGCCTTTCGCTTTCCTCCTTTCCTCAGCTATTTGCAAAGCTTCCTCAGACAGCCATTTTGCTTTCTTGCATTTCTTTTTCTTTGGGATGGTTTTGGTTGCTACCTGTTGTACAATGTTGCGAACCTCTGTCCATAGTTCTTCAGGCACTCTGTCTATCAGATCCAATTCCTTAAATCTATTTGTCACCTCAACTGTATATTCAACAGGGATATGATTTAATTCATACCTGACTGGCCTAGCGCTTTTCCCTACTTTCTTTAATTTAAGCCTAAACTTTGCAACAAGAAGCTGATGGTCTGAGCCACAGTCAGCTCCTGGTCTTGTTTTTACTGACTGTATAGAGCTTCTCCATCTTTGGCTGCAGAGCATATAGTCAATCTGATTTCTGTGTTGACCGTCTGGTGATGTCCATGTGTAAAGCCGTCTCTTGGGTTGTTGGAAAAGAGTGTTTGCTATGACCATCGTATTCTCTTGACAAAATTCTATCAGCCTGTGCCCTGCTTCATTTTGTACTCCAAGGCCAAACTTGCCTGTTATTCCCGTTATCTTTTGGCTTCCTACTTTAGCATTCCAATCCCCCATGATGATAAGGACATCATTTTTGGGTGTTAGTTCTATAAGATGCTGTAGGGCTTCATAGAACCGGTCAATTTCATCCTCTTCAGCACTGGTGGTTGGGGCATAGACTTGGACTACTGTGATATTGAATGGTTTGCCTTGGATTCGAACTGAGATCATTCTGTCATTTTGAGGATTGTATCCCAGTATTGCTTTTCCTATTTTTTTATTGACTATGAAGGCTACTCCATTTCTTCTGAGGGATTCTTGCCCGCAGTAGTATACCTGATGGTCATCTGAATTAAATTCACCCATTCCTGTCCATTTTAGTTCGCTGATACCTAAGATGTCAATGTTTAGTCTTGTCATCTCTTGTTTGACCACGTCCAGCTTTCCTTGATTCATGGATCTTACATTCCAGGTTCCTATGGAGAAAAAATCTTTACAGCATCGGACTTTCCTTTCACCACCAGACATATCCACAGCTGAGCGTCCTTTCGGCTTTGGCCCAGTCGCTTCATTCTTTCTGGCGCTACTAGTACTAGCCCTCTGCTCTTCCCCAGTAGCATATTGGACGCCTTCCGACCTGAGGGGCTCATCTTCCAGCGTCATATCGTTTTGCCTTTTAGTACTGTCCATAGGGTTTTCATGGCAAAGATACTGGAGTGGTTTGCCATTTCCTTCTCCAGTGGATCACGTTTTGTCAGAACTCTCTGCTATGACCTTTCCGTCTTGGGTGGCCCTGCACGGCATAGCTCATAGCTTCATTGAATTACGCAAGCCCCTTCGCCACGACAAGGCAGTAATCCATGAAGGGGAAGTAAAAGCTATGCAGGTTCATACAGCAAAATCTCACTGAAAGAATATATTTTATTTAGCCCTGGACTAAGATCAAGGGACTATTTTGAAAGGTAGAATTAGGAAAAGCAACACCAAGATTTTGATACCCATTTGCCTGTCCACCTTTATCTCTCTTTAGCCACCTAGAGCAGGGCTTTTCAACCAGTGGTACAGGTACCACCTGTGGTGCATTGGCACCTGGCAGGTGGTACGTGACCATCCTAGAAAAGTGGTAGCGGGGGAGGGGAATGGCAGCACCGCACAAGGCTGAACAAGAGACGGCTGGAGCTGCAAGGCTGTCAGGGCTCAGCGGAAGCGCCAGAATCAGCGCCAGGCTCTAGCCGGAGCTCAGCACTGATCCTGGCACTTCTGCTGAGCCCAGAAGAAGCACCAATCATCTGGAATGTTGCAGCATCTCCAGGGTCTTGTGATTTACATTCAGATGCTTGGCAACTGATTCATATTTATGACGGTCACAGTGTCCCAGGGTCATGTGAAGTGACCAAAACCTGCTGCAACCACCCAGCAGAGGGGGGGGGATAAAAACCAAACACCCCCCACCCCACCCCCGCTGCCAATCCTCAACAGAAATGCTCACAACAATGAAAACCTCAGACAGGAGGAAGAGTGCCGCCGGGTGGGCAGGCAGGCAGGCAGGTGTTTTGCTCGGCTGTGGCTTGAGGGGCACTTTTTTCATTGCCATTGTAACTTCGAACAGTCACTAAGTGAACTCTTGTAAGTCGAGGACTCCCTGTACTTCATCACTTTTTTTCTTCTTTTTTTTTTGGTCATCAAGTTTTTGACACCTTGCTAGGCGACTGGTGGTACTCGGATGTTGCCATATCCTAAAAGTGGTACAAAGGGTGAAAAGGTTGAAAAGCCCTGACCTAGAGTTTTAGAATAGCTGTGGTGTAGTTGCAGCCAGATAAAGAAATGCTTGCATCTTCTGAGGTGGTATCTATTTGTGTGTGTGCATGCATGAGTGTGTGTGTGTGTGTGTGTGAGAGAGAGAGAGAGAGAGAGAGAGAGATAGAGGGAGAGAGAGCATGTGTGTAATTAAATACAGTGACTGAATCTCCTGGTCCAAGCACAACACTGCAGGAAGTTTGGGAGATGGGCTTCTTTCTTTAGATTTCACCCTGAAAAGCTATCAGATTCTGCATCTACAGCTTCTGACATTAAGCTATGATGTGGCTATTTCCTTCCTTGATAGTATTGACTTTATTTTGGCCAAACCTGGACTTATTGGGGGGAAGGTACTCTAGCTTGGTTCAACCTGAAATATTCTGGTGAATCTATACTGCCATCTACAACCTCCTCTGCCTTATATTCACCACTTGCTCACCTTTCTCTTTTGCTAGCACACTCCATAGACATTTTAAACCACTCCACTAGCTCCCACTTGACATCCCCCTCTCTACCGGCTTGCACACTCACCCCTTCCTTGCCTACCACCCATTTGTCCCAATCACTCATTGTGCAGGACTTCTGTGACATCAAGAATGCAGCGTGTTCCCTGGACTCCAGGAATTATGGCACTACCCTTATTTCAGGGTAGTGCAATAGATTTATTTATTAAATGTATTAGGTCATTTAACTCCATTGTGAATGTGGGCAGTATATGATATTTAAAAAATGAAATATTAAAACAATGGGAAAGTGCAAATAAAAGAACAATAGGCCTCCAGGAAGAGAATCCACAAGCTCTAAAAAGACATGCACACACACACACTCATCCACACACACACACCTCTAACCCAAGGTCTGGAAGACAAGTCAGAGCTCTTTTCCATAAGATCAGGGTGGGTGCCAAATAAATCTTTGAGATACTACGACAGAGAATAATAATCAGATGACATTACTTCATGGGTAGGAACTGAAGTGTACCAACTCTGCCTGGTCACACAGCACAAGCAGAAGCTACAAGGACAGACAGTCCTTCAGATAGCCATGTCCTATTCCATGAAGGACTTAATAAATAATAATCATCACCTTGAATTGTAAACAGAAAACAAGTGTGGCAACTAGTTCAACTCCTGAAGCAGTGTTGATCCATAGGCATAATGTGGCATGTTGCTGACTTCTGGATCAACTGCAAGTCAGTCCAGAATTGTATTCAAAGGTGGGTCTATATATAGCTCATTGCAATAATCCAGAGGTAAGGTGAAGAAAAGGGACGCGGTGGCTCAGTGGGTTAGGACACTGAGCTTGTCGATCAGAAGGTCGGCAGTTTGGTGGATCAAATCCCGAGTGCCGCGTAGCAGAGTGAGCGCCTGTTACTCATCCCAGCTTCTGCCCACCTAGCAGTTCGAAAGCACATAAAAATGCAAGTAGAAAAATAGGGACCACTACGGTGGGAAGGTAACAGCGTTCCGTGTATGTCATGCCGGCCACATGACCACGGAGACGTCCTCGGACAAGCGCTGGCTCTTCGGCTTTGAAACGGAGATGAGCACCGGCCCCTAGAGTCGGAAACGACTAGCACGCATGTGTGGGGGAACCTTTACCTTTACCTTTAAGGTGAAGAAATCATGAGTGACTGTCCAAAAAGTCTCTAAGAGGGCACAACTAGAACACCAGATGAATTTGTGCAAAGGCTTTCCTAGTAACAGTTCTCACTTGCTCCTCAAGCAGGAGCTATGAGTCTAAGAAGATTTCCTCAATGGCTCACTAGTCCCAAAGGGACTAGAATCCATTCAAGATGAAAGATGCAACACTTCTGGTCTGAGTGGCCCAAATAGCCATATAGTATACATATAGTATAGTATACATATAGAGGATACATATAGTCATTTGGTAGCTAGTGATTAAGAGCCAGTTTAGTCTGGTGCTTGAGGCACCAGGCTAGAGGAGGAGACCGTAAGTTCAAGGCCTACCTAAGCCATGAAAGCCAGCTGGATGACTTTGGGTCAGTCACTCGCTCTCTCATTCCAACCCACTTCACAAGGTTGTTGTTTTGGGAAAATAGGAAGGAGAGAATATGTTCACCACCGTGAGTTATTTGTAAAAGTAATAAAGGTAGGATACAAATAAATGAATAAATATTGGTATATCTGCAGACTCATTCAGAGTTAGGCCTTCTCAATGTTGGGTCCCCTTCTGTGGAGCAGTTTGCCCTCATACATAAAGACCACAACCTTTTCCATGAATTTCTGCACAGCTGTGAAAACACAATTCTTAAGTATACCCCAGTGACTGATGCCAAAATCTGATGTTGTTGTTTGTATTTTCTACTACGTGGTGCTCAGACCCAGTTGGAATGAACAGAATGACATAGAAATGCTAGTAACAAATAATTTCATCGCTAGAAACTATGCTCATTTAAGCATATTCTTGTCATCACATTGGCTGGCTACAAACAAATGAACAGCTTTATGATATTGTGGTCCTGTGAGCAAGTCATGAAATACCCTTTTAAGGAAAGGATTACTTCCCTGATAAACAGATACTCATTGAATTCTGGAATTTTTTTTCATAACCTACATCACAAATTTCTAGTAGTATAGGGGGAGTAGGGAGACAAGTCAAAGATTGTGTAAGAGCTAAATCTTTGTGTAGTTTGAGACACCTTTACATTTTTAATATCTGGCTCTTTCAACATCACACAGTATCTACAGGGAGGGGTCAGGACTAATAATGATTGATTGGTTCCTCAAGGTTGACTCAGCCTTCCATCCTTCCGAGGTAGGTAAAATGAGGACCCAGATTGTTGGGGGCAATTAAGCTGACTTTGTAATAATGCCGCTTGGGGGTGTGTGAAAGCCCTAATAAGCAGGCAGATACATAGAATGAAGGCTACTGCTAAGCTTGTAAGCCGCCCTGAGTCTTCGGAGAAGGGCGGGATATAAATGGAATTAAAATAAAAATAAAAATAAAAATCACAGGAGGTAATTGGAAAAGAGAGTTGTAAGATTTCTTGGCTTGCTAAAGTGTAAAGGATATTCCATCCCCTGAAGCTAATATTTGCTTTGAAGGGAAGAATCCTCCATTGATGTCAGCAAGGACTTTTCTTCCAAAAGAAAAAATATCAGCCAATTGATTTTTTTCACATACCCACAATACGCAAGGAAATGGCTAAGAACTGCTGCAATGAAAAATATCCAGTGGATGTTATGGAATATGACATCTCACAAAGTATATAATACATGCTCCAAACTGCCCTCAGGACAGTAGTTTTCCTCACAAATCTGACTTTTCTTCCCTCTGATTGCATTTATGCTGGTTCCTTCAGGCAAGTATGACTTCCATGCACTCCACGTACATGGTGTTTCAAAAGAGAAGTATAATAAACATTGTGGAATAATGCTAGGGAAGATGCATTAGATTAGTATAAGCAAGAAAAATTAAGCAGGGAGTTTTCTATCCCATTGTGAAAGTGACCAGAAGAGGTGGTTGACAAGTCCAATTTGTGAAATTGACTAAATTGTGGATAACTTGCCATGAGGAAGAAAGCATACATATCTTTCTATTCCCCAGCAAATTCTTCAGCAGGCCAAATTAATTTATATTTTTAAAAAGTGCAACAAATACATAAGAATGATGCTTCAAACCCATGCATCCTCATAAATGGAAAATTACATATACATATCTTGCAAAATTCTGTAGCGGATGAAATGCACAAGTGGAGTCTAATGAACCCTCAAAGCAAGGGATCTTTCTATAAAAGTATAATAAGCCTCCAACCCAGGCTGGTGTTTTGTCACTGTTAGTCACTTGCCTAACTGAGGAACAACTGAATTTCAAAACTTCTATTATTGTTGCTTCAACATGGAAGGGACTCTGTTACAGATCTCCTCCTCCCAACTAGGGTTTCTTTAATTATTCTTTAATAAGAATAATGTGTATTTGGAAACTTGTGCAAATAGGTACATCCCAGGGGTAAATATTAGGCCGCTGTCTGACTAATATTTTGTTCTGCATTTGCAATGGGATTTTTGATGTAAAGGCAACGTGAGGTGCCTTAGGTAGGCAAAGAAATGATGGGGGACATACATCTTTGGCATAGAACTTCTCACTGGCTTCCAGTATTCCCAGAAGGGGCCTCCGAGGAGTCTGAAGTGAACCTACATGGCTGCTTTGCTTTTAAAAGAGAGGGGGACATGTTTTGCACATGGTCATTGGAAGAGTAATCTTTATTGCAACTATGGATAAAAATATTTAAATTCTAAGTCAGTGGTGGGATGCAGCTGGTTTTCACCAGTTCGGCAGAACCAGTAGCTAATTTTTTGTTGCCCAGGCCCAGAACGGACTTCCGGAAGTGGCATACATACAGAGAACCGGTTGTTGACATATTTGAATCCCACCATTTTTCTAAGTGTATCTCTTTTGAACACCCTTTGATTTGGTGAAGCTCTGAATTCTATAACAAAAGAAAATCAATCACAGCATCTGGAACCCACCAGATTTATTGTACTGTATTAGCTACCTAGAGGTGCAATGCAGCATGTGAACTTGCAGGCTACAGATGTTTCTGTAGATGCTTCAAGGGACTTTCAAGGGAATTTCAAAAAGAAGCATTTAAGGAGAAGAGTATTAGATGTTTTTTGACTAAGATGCTATTAAGCCCTGCTTATCTTTTTCCGCAGATAGGTTTACTCTTTAAAGGGCTGGAAGAAGACCCTGCCAATTTAATTCAGGGTAAATTCTCATATATGAAATTCCCAGAGGCATGCTGGGATGAAGAAACCACCAGTGGCCCACAGGAAATAGGGAAAATTAGTAGTATGCCATACCTAACTTTAGCACAGTTTATAACACCCAAGGGCTTTCCTAAGGCAGAGAAGAGAAGGAAAGGAAATACAGTCCTCCCTTTATTAGTAAATCTGGAGTGTGATATTTAGAAAGAATGTTAAGGAGTCAAAAAAGCCAAATTGGGTAGTAAAACTTAAATGCTAAGAGAGATGAATAGTGTGTTCCCTTGTCCTAGAAGTGTGAAACTTCAGTTGGCTTAGAGGGGAAGCATCAGATAATTTCATGGCCTCTCAAAGGCTGCATTTCAAAAGTGTCTGATCCCGTAATCCTTTGTGGGGGGGGGGGGGTTGATGCAAGTTTTAAGGGATTAAAAATGAGCTTTTCTTTCTCTGCAAGGGTTGATCTTGCCGATCCCCAAACCCGTCTCCCCCCAGTACAAGAAAAAGTATATGGTGTTTTTTTTGCCTGTCTGATTCTAAGAAGAGCTCTAGAAGTCACACAAAAAAGTGCTTGTGAATCCGAGGCAGCCTCCTGGGGCTACCTTTTGAATCTCCACCTTAAATAATTATTACACTGGGCCAGTATCTACACCTGCTTCTGACATTCTTGCTGTTGTCAGGCATGCACCATGGAAGGAAACTAAAAAGAAAAGACTCACAATTAGGATCTATCAGTTTTCAAGCTCACAGCCATGATAAGGGAGGACGCCCATGAGAAAGTGTCAGGGCAGGGAATCCTGGTAGTTTAGACAATGCTTTGTTGGTTTTATACAAAGGGTTACACTGCAGGAGAGGACTACAAACATTTCCCCACAACTTTGCATGCCCTGATTTAGAATGCAAGAGTTACCTTTCAAGTTATATCTAGAGATTACTTGTCTGGTCCTGCAAGTTCTAATAAGCTAATGCAATGCAGGCCCACTGAATGAGGCTGTTGTGCAGGAACAGCCTGGGAGAAACCTTAAATCTCATTGTGCCCCCAAATCTTACTTCAGGACCCTTAGGTGATTCTCAGGACCTGAAAGCAAAGTTTGGGGTGCTTTGTGGGGGCTCATCTGTAGCTTCTGCATTACCTATCTGCTCACTTCTGAATTTGCCTCCCTCTTTCCTTCCCCAAAACAATGTCCAAGTTGCAGAACAGAACAGAAATCGACCATATTTGCGATTCGTCAAGTATGCAATATCTTTGTCTTCCCTGTGGCAAGAAGAAGATGTTGCTTAAAAGCAATGCTTTCTGTTTCATTCATAACAACTCTCTCTGTCTCTTGCATGACTGGGGGATCTTGGGCTGGATCCATAATCGTAAGCCAGGACTGGACTCCTTGTACTCAGAGCTTGTGTCTTATGGGGCACTTTTAGTCTATGACGTTTCTGTCATTAAGACTCCACCTCCCAATGGCAGAGAGGTTGCCCTTTTAGGGCACTTGAGCTATTTTAAATTGTAATTGAGCCAAGAAAAGACATTACCTGATGAGGAGAAAAAGATTTAAACTTCCACACTTGGAGAAATGGAGAAGCAGTGGAGAAGAAGGCTTGGCAAAGCAAATTATATTTTTCCAGTTGAGTGTTGGCCCTTTGACATAATCCGGGTAAGAAGCACAAACCATGAGTATTAACACTACCTTTATTGTAAGGTTACAATAACTGAATCTTGCAAGTCTGAAAGCACTTGCCCCTCCTTTACTTTTATTTTCTTAAAAAACTAGAGAGAGTCCCTTCCAAGATGCTTCCCATGCCCCTTTTCCTTCTGTGGGCTGAGATGGCTTTTGCATGATGGTTGTGTAGTCTGATTACTCTCCCTTCTGTCTTCCAAGGCCATTCCCACAGACCATTTCATCCAGTCAGCTTCCCCACAGCTATATCTGTATGTTTAACAAGTAGGAGGATTTTGTTAGTTCTTAGGCTCCAGTTCCCTGAAATGCCGGAGAGGTTACAGGAAGAAAGAAATCAGTCTCACGTTAATGACAGGACATTTTAATGAAAGAGAGGACATTCCTTCACCCAAGCCTCAGCCACCTTGAAAGGAAGGAAGGGTTTAAAAACTTGTGCCACTGCTGTTAGACGACATGAGCTTGTCCATTCAGAGCGTGGGCCCTCCTCACTTTGGTTTTGGCTATGGGTTTACCCACATTGAAAGGGACGCGGTGGCTCAGTGGGTTAGGACGCTGAGCTTGTCGATCAGAAGGTCGGCAGTTTGGCGGGTCGAATCCCGAGTGCCGCGTAACAGAGTGAGCGCCTGTTACTCATCCCAGCTTCTGCCAACCTAGCAGTTTGAAAGCACGTAAAAATGCAAGTAGAAAAATAGGGACCACTACGGTGGGAAGGTAACAGCGTTCCGTGCGCCTTTGGCGTCTAGTCATGCCGGCCACATGACCACGGAGACGTCCTCGGACAAGCGCTGGCTCTTCGGCTTTGAAACGGAGATGAGCACCGGCCCCTAGAGTCGGAAACGACTAGCACGCATGTGCGGGGGAACCTTTACCTTTACCTTTTACTTTACCCACATTGTTCTTTTTCTTTTTTGTAATAGTTTTAGTAAGAAGTATATTAGACAGGTAAAACTAATGCAAACTAAAAAAAGTAGAAAGTATAACAATATATAAAAATAAAAAGTACAGACAGGGAAAAAAAAGCAAAAGCAAAAAAGAAGACCTCTCTTTTTTCATCCCCGGCAAATATAAATTAACATTAACAGCTTACTGCCCTCTCTTAAATACAACCAACCATCTCTTCATCCCATATACCACCCCATTTTGTATACGCAAATCTTTAAAGTCTCATGACGCCATCTTAATCAGAAAAATCTCATTAAGGATTAGAAGTAACAACGTAACTATGGCAAACGATATCTAATACCTAATAAGCCCACCATGAATCCTTCTTTTTGCATTTATTTCCTATTTAAACAAATCTTCCTATTTCATTTCTTCAAATAAAGCAAACTTTTGAAATATGGTCATCCAGTCCTAGTCCACATAGGTCCAGTGAACTTTACCAGAAATAGCAATCCATCTATTCTAACCTTGATCAAATAAACTAACTCTGCAATATTTCCCCTTTCTCATAACAATCTTTCTAAGAAAACACTCAAACATCTGTTTTCTTTTTATGCTCCCCTTGTCTTTTCTCACAAAACTTTTGGTAACTTTTGCAAGCCCCTTTTATAGATCCAATATAAGGAGATTATCCATATCACTCTTCATATTCTCACCGTCTCTTCTCACAAAATCATTGACAACTTTAAAAATTTATTTTGTAAATATCAAAAGGTTATCCACATCATTCTTCTGGTTTAGTATTTGTATGTCTTTTCTATTTATTAAAATATCAGCCACTTTTACTTGTATAGCCAACAACTCATCTTCTTGTGTATCTACAATTTCCTTTTACCATTTGCTTACACATTTTTAACTCTCTAGTTACATCATTTTTAACTTTATTTAGTAAAACGTGTTCCAATTCCATAATGCCATCCACTTTATCTATCACAGATAATTTTAAAATTATTTTTTGCACCTAAAAGTTATATATCTTTCCCATGAAATCATTGATAACATTCAATTTCATTTGGTACCCTCTAGTGACCAATCTTCAAAGTTATCTTATTAGTTATTTGATTTCAAATGTAACCATAGAATTTTTTTGGAGGGAGAAGGTTTTATTTAATTAATTTCAAAGTCTTAATTCAAGTCCATCTAAACCCTTAATCCATTTAAAACTTTCTAAAATCATACTCTAAACCCCCTTTTGCTATATATTCCTGAAAATATTTTTTTACAAAACTTTAAGCTCATATTTTCTTTCATAAAGGATTGAAGGGGGGGCAAATCACCTAGTAAATATAATAGCATTTGCAATTCTGAAGGCTCTCAATGTTTAAAATGCAATTTTAAAAAAATAAAATAAAACCAAAAGTAATTAAGAAGTGAGGTTTGGTCAAACCTTGAATGAGGTTTGAGCTATGAGCTCAGTGGATGTAGTGGAGTACTGAGGGATAAGGGGAAAATGAAACAATCAGACAAGAGAGGCAGTAGCCCCAATGGGTTAACAATCAGAAAAAGACATTTAGAAAGGATGCAGCCTAATTGTTCAGACAGTTAAAAGTGGTGGTGGGAAGTTTATACCTTTAGACTTGCATGATCCTCTTAATGTTGCCTTATAATAAAGAAGATTTAGCTCACTTAGTCATGATTCCTGTCTTGTTTGCCCAGGAGAACTGACAGTAATTCTAAAATAATCTTTGAATGTATGAAAATTCATATTCAAACTGAATGGTAAACACAAAGAAACCATAGTGGAAGGAAAGAAAAAAAATTACCTTGGATCCTACTCCACAAAGTGTGTAATTATCTCTAGCTGGAGTTCCCAATATTAAATGTGGTGTAAATTAGATTAGATTGAAAGGTGCAGACCAAAGAGAGCTAGTAAACAAATAAGATACTTGTTCTTTAGCCAAGAATAAATTGTGGGACTCTTTGATGAACAACATCTTGATATTTGTATAATCACACAATATGCGATGGAAGAATCCTCAGGGTTTTAACTAGCTGAAATAATAATCTTACGGTGAAGGATTCATATTGCCCGATACACTTTTGATCAAGGACTTTTGGCTCCTTCAAACAGTAACTGCACCAAGAAAAGCTTTCTTCCAGTGATCCATTAAATCAATGGCTGCCTTCCACATTGATCCTGCCCAGATGCATTAGACTATTTCCATAATTCCCAAGTAACTATGCTACTGAAGGTTATAGAAGTTGCAATGTAACATTGCTGGAAAAGACTAAATTAACCCTACATTTATAGGGTCTATCAGGGGTGTCAAACTGCCGGCCCATGGGCTGGATGCATCATCCCAAAACCGTGCCCACCCCATTGCCGGCAATGGAGAAAAAGCTCCAATACATTGTGCGATGTCACATGACATCGCAAGTTTGACATTTCTTTTCTCAAATATCAAGATGGTAGCAGAACCTGCCATACTGGATAAAAAATAATAGTGTTGTACACCTCTACTTTCACTAATTGCACTTCCACCTTTCTCACTGGAGCGATTTTATGACTGATTTTTAATTATTCATTTCCTAATGAGATTTTTAGCACATTTCCCTCCTTTCCCTGGTAATTAGAAAAATCTTCTGTCATTGCTATTCCCCTCCTCCTTTTCTAGGCTCCCAGCAGGTTGGATTTTGAATCTAATCAAGAAGTTGAATCTTTCATGCTAGTGTCAAGCCCCTTGTTTATGCTTTCCAGTCACCTAGAAAGGCTCATGCATTAAATCTCAAAGCAACCATCTTAATATTCCGGGCCTCTCAACTGCTCTGTTTACTAGACAAGTGAGGCACACCAACATGATTTTACAGGAGATCACTGGTAGGATTAGCTCATACCACTGATCGGGATAGTGGATGCTCTGCTTCTAGAACTGGAGTTGCTGGTCTCAGCAGTTGGCTCATCAGATATCTCTCTTAGGAAAAATCAGCTCCAATTTTCTGTCACCTAAGAGCCTCTTCTGTGACTTTCAGGTCACTGAGATGAATCTATAATGTTTCAAGAAGTTCAGCACTGCAAGATCATTCTTGTTTGCCATTCATTTTTTATCTTTTTTATCTTGCCTTTATTAATTTTTAAAATAACTCAAGATGGCAGATGTATCTAATACTCCTTCCTCCTACTATTTTCCCCACAACAACAACAACCCTGTGAAGTGACTTGGGCGGAGAGAGATATCTGGCCCAAAGTCACCCAATTGGCTTTCATGGTTAAGGTGGGACTAGGACTCATCATTTCCTGGTTCCTAGCCTGGTACTTTAACCACTAGATCAAACTGGCTCTCATTTACAACCTAGACTGCACAGGAGTAAATCTCTCTTGAGTGAAAGGAATGTTGATCCAGGAATAGGGCAAATCCAAGGGCTTCCTGCCTGAGCAATGGGTTGAACTAGATGACCTCCAAGGTCCCTTCCAACATCATCATCATCATCATCATCATCATCATCATCATCATCATATTATTATTATTATTATTATTATTATTATTATTATTATTATTATTATTATTATTATTATTATTATTATTATTATTATGGCTGGTTGAGCTGTTTCTCAACACCTTGGCCAGTGAAAGGGTACAAAATATTGCTTGCAATCTGGTGTTATCTTGAAGATGTTCAAGGGTGATTCAGTACAGTGGAAAGTACCAGCCCTGCCCTTTCGATCATGCTGATAAAAAAACTCCTTTCAAGAAGATGCTACTTGCATTTCAGAGGACATTCCCTTAGGATCACTGGAGACCTGCCTTGATGCCAAGGACAAATGTTGTTCATTTATGATAACATTTTTCCATTACCATCATTCTAAAGCTACATAAGTTTCTTCTTTGCTACTTGTGGACAAAACTAAAATAGCATGAGGTGCTAAGGAGTTGAATTCTTAGTTTCTCCTTAGACTCCCAAGACAAACTAGTGTTTTGACAATTGTTTATGGGCAGACTCGGATGTATCCCAAAAACGTTCAAGGAAAAAGTGAATTCAAAACCATTCTAAAAACCAATTTCCAGAGTTAATAAGAAAATGGGGAAAAGAAAGAAACACCATAAAAGGAACTTTGGAAAGGTGGTCCATCAAAGCAGCCAAAACTCACCTAGCATCTAAGAAAGAAGAATTGTTAAAAAAAATGAATAATAGTAGAATAGGTTCTGCTTACATGTTGAACCAATATTATGCTTTGGAATAAAATCTGCAAATATTGGGCAACAACAGCTCTAGATTTCTCTTTTTCCCTGTAGAAAGAATCAGAGACAAAGTCAAGCAAATATTTGGAACTTCTTAAAAATAAACTTTAAAAGTTTAGTCAATTGGGAGATTTTGAGTCAGTCTCTCTCTCTCTCTCTCTCTCTCTCTCTCTCTCTCTCTCTCTCTCTCTCTCTCTCTCTCTCTCTCAGCCCAATCCACCTTACAGGGTTGTTGTTGTGACAATAGGAAGAGAAAGGTGCATTGGATTTACTCACCAAAATATTAAAGGTGGGATACAAATAATAAATGATAGCAATCTACCTCATCCCATGCATGTGGTGTTGTTCTAACAGTGATTTTTAGAGTGAGATCAGAGAGAAATAAAAAGTTACAAGTACATCGATTCTGATCTTTCTGCATTTAATTTCCTATTTACCTAATGATAGAGTCACTACTGAGCCGTGCACAATGTACCTATGGCTCAATATGTCATGCAAAGTAGTAGCTCATATATCTAGTGAAATTATTTCCAGATTATGAAAGCTTATGCCAGTCTTATATGCTAAGTGCCGTGTCATGTCATGCCAGTCTTCTCTGCCAAATATGTTGAGTGACTTATCATCCGCCTGGCCACTTGGGTTATTGGTTGAAAATATGAGAGCATTGGTTGGAGGGCACAAGGTTGGAGAAGACTACACTTTTCCTCTGCTTATAATAAAATGGTAGTCAGGTCTGCTTGTGCCATCAAAGTTCATACTGCAGCCACTTTTGGTCACCATATCACAAAAAAGATGTTGAGAGTCTGGAAAAAATTCAGAGAAGAGCAACTAAGATGATCAAAGGCCTGGAGACCAAAACGTATGAAGAACAGCTGTGGAACTTGGGTTTGGCCAGTCTAAAGAGAAGAAGAAATAGGGGGGACATGATAGCAGTATTCCAGTATCTGAGGGGCTGCCACAAAGAAGAGGGGGTCAGGTTGTTCACCAGAGCACCAGAGGGAAGGACGAGAAACAATGGTTGGAAGCTGATCAAAGAGAGAAACAACCTGGAATTAAGGAGAGACTTCCTGACAGTGAGGACAATCAACCAGTGGAACAGCTTGCCTCCAGAAATCATGGGTGCTCCGTTGCTGGAAGTTTTTAAAAAGAGACTGGACAATCACCTGTCTGAGATGGTATAGGTCCTCCTGCCTGAGCAGGGAGCTGGACTAGAAGACCTCCAAGGTCCCTTCCAGCTCTATTCTATTCTATTCTATTCTATTCTATTCTATTCTATTCTATTCTATTCTATTCTATTCTATTCTATTCTATTCTATTCTATTCTATTCTATTCTATTCTATTCTATTCTATTCTATTCACTCCATCCTCTGTCGCAGTGAGTCAATAATGGCTCTTGTGATCATTTATTTCTTCCGTCCTTCCCCTCTCCTTACTCATATATTTATATTGTTCTCTCTGCAGCTTAAAAGCTATATCTATCCACACAGGAAGAATCAAGTTACAGAAAAGTTTTAAGTGAAACACTGTTCTAAATATAACATGGACATTCAAGGAGATGATAACTGAATATCCATCATTTAGATCCTATAAAAAGTAGACAAAAGACTAGATAGCAATCTGTAAAGGATAATATAGAAGGGCACTAAAAATAGTTTGATAGCCCCACCCAACATTTCTCCCAAGTTTCAGGCTTTGTGAAAGTATCTAAGTCTGCAGCTTCCTTGCATATCTGACCTTCTCATTATCTTATTTTCCACTCACCCTAACCCTCCCTTCCACTAGTTTAAAACAAGGGTCCCCAATCCCTGGTCCATGGACCGTCACCGGTCCGCAGCATGCCAGAAACCAGTCCACACAAACAAGTGAAGCCCCCTCCACAGAATGCAGGCAGCATGTGAAACCAGGCCCCCTCCAGTCCTCAGAAAAACCTCTCTTCATGGAACCAGTCCCTGGTGCTCAGAAGGTTGGGGCCTCTGGTTTAAGAAATGTCTTAATTCCATATGCCCACCATCAGCTGCTGACCAGCCCCATTTTTAGTGCTGTTCTTATAGAACTCCACTAGTAATCTTCTACACTGGGATAATACAGCAGAAGAGAACTACAAGAAGAAGACATATCAGATGCTTTCTAAGCCTTTGATTCCATGAGAATATTTCCTAAGGAGGCCATTGAAATACTATCAGCAAATAGTGGGTGGGGAGGGGAAAAAATGCATTGCGGTAATTATGTCCTGTGGCTCCCATGTTCCAAAATTAAAGGTTACAATCTCTCATCCAAGAATGGATGGAAGTGGAAAAATGGAATCTATTTTTGTAATTTGCTACAGTAGGCTGTCCTGATGTCCTGCCATAGCCGACAGTCACCCTTCCCCTGGCTCAGAACTGCAGGTGCTTGGTCCAAGGTTCACACTGATATTACAAAAGTGCTTTCTTGCTTTTTTGCTGGCAGAACCTTGCCTGAGCAAATTGAGATTCTGCAGCTTGCTCTATATTTATCATCATCACTGAAAAAGACATCCAGGGGTGACCAGGAACTCTGGAAGACATTCAGAAAGTTACTAACAAACAAAGAGGGGGAGGAGGCAAGGCAACTCGGATTATTTAAAATGGTAGCTGCATTGTTCAGACAGCCTTTTAGATACTGAACCCAAATCCTTCCTGAGAGAGGCAGTTCCCCAGCCTGATTTAGGCTGACTACACAAACAAAGACTTTATTGGCCTCATCAATACACTGCCTTAGAAATTCTTTTGGTCTTGGTTTCAAAAGAGAATGAAGACCAGAGTCACTTTCAGATTCTATACATCTCCGGTATCTACTACAAGAAGTCTGCATAATAATCCACACATTCAGCAATATATCTTTAGACAGACCACAGATCTGGTGTGGTATGAAACTGCTTTCTGTGTGTCAGTGGTCCTCTGTTGCATTTACATCACTTTCCTGACACAGGTTTTTTTTTAAGAATACCTTCTGCATACAAGAAAACACAAGAATACTGATGAACCTTTGTTGGGAAGGCAGCAGAGAAACTAATCATACTTTCCAATCAGTGGCTTCATAGTGCAACCTTATCCTTATTCATATTTATTGGAAAACAATAAAACTCCAATAAACATCCTTTTCAATAAAACAGCCAGATAAGTGTTACAGAGTTGAAGCTGTCACCCATTAATCAAACAGATTAATCAATCAAGGCGTATTTTAATCAACTAAAAATATACCACCAATGAAGAGCATGGTGCATTTTTCTAATGTTCAGTTGAAATACAAAAACAGCCATTTAAAAATGGCAATTAAAGACGCCTGTAATTTAAAATCGCAATGAAGTTTTACATTTTTAGGTTCACACAGGGGGGATTAGCTAAAATGGAATTTGGTGACACTTAAGTATGTAACTTCTAAATACAAAGAAACTATGCTTCTTTGTATTTAGTGTCATAATCATCTGTAAATGAATGCAGATAACAGGAATCGTGTGATAGACTAATTGAGTCTCATGACTACTGCATAAATTACCTGTTTGTGCAATAATGAATCAGGTTGCCTACTTTAACATATGGAGCTAGCCTTATAGAAATCCCAGGAATGAGGAACTTCTGGCCCTCCCAAATGTTGGGCAACAATTTCCAACCAATATGATTGTGGCAATAGTCATTATAAACTGTAGTTGGTAATATTTTGAAAGTTGGCCACCATTGTACTATACTGTACTAAATAGCCACAACCCTAAAGCATTCATCTCCCCCCCTCCCCCCTCCCCATTCTCTCTGGAAATTCTACCTCTGGAATTGCTACTATCTTTGATCCATCTCTTCTACTGTATTTCATCTTTACCTGTATTTACTGTAGTAAAAATACACACAGAGGGAAAAGGGCAAGGTGGCAACATAAGACTTCTTACTCTTCTCATTATACCAAAGTATCTTAAGGAACAGGGACTCTAGTCCTATTCAACTAATTGCAAAAGTTGTTATAATGAACAGTAGCCGAATTCAACTCATATATTGTATTGCGCCTGTGACATAGGGGGGGGAACAGTCATCCACATATACAAGACAGATATATGTTCTGGATAATCTATCACATGCATGTCCATTGGTTTCCAATGCTATCATGAAGTGAGTTCATCTAGAATAAATGTAAGTGTACAGCCCTATGAAGGAAAGTCTTCTCAGTACACACATCTGCTCTATATAAATAAATGTTTGTCCCTGGTCTGATGTTACAGAAACAATATGCAGGAACAACATCATCACTGCTGCTCCAAGGATGAGCATAACCACAATTGTAAAATCTGAATAAGGATTTTAAGGCATCTCATTCCAAATGCTATACTGAGTGGAAACAACTTTACTCCAGTTGATAAAATTGATCACCCATTCACCAGTCGCAGCTTACCAAAGCAGATATTTTTGCTGCTTTGCTTAGGATAGTGGAATTACAATGCACCATCTCAGAGTGATAAATACGTCTAATTTTTGTTTCTTCAAAATATGATAAAATATTCTCATTCCTTCTAGCACATTTGGAGGAAAAAAATAAAAAAAATTAAATGGTAGTGGCACATAATTATGTTTATGGCAGTTATCCTTTAGTTTGCTTACATATCCCTCATTTTTAACCCCAACATTCAATGTGTTGAAATGGGTCAGGAACTATCTGTGAGGGAGGAGGGCTTTACACCTATCTCCCTCTCCATGGTGCTGAACAGGGTGAGCTTGTTGATCAGAAGGTCGGCAGTTTGGCGGGTCGAATCCCGAGTGCCGCGTAGCAGAGTGAGCGCCTGTTACTCGTCCCAGCTTCTGCCAACCTAGCAGTTCGAAAGCATGTAAAAATGCAAGTAGAAAAATAGGGACCACTACGGTGGGAAGGTAACAGCGTTCCGTGCGCCTTTGGCATCTAGTCATGCCAGCCACATGACCACGGAGACGTCCTCGGACAAGCGCTGGCTCTTCGGCTTTGAAACGGAGATGAGAACCGGCCCCTAGAGTCAGAAATGACTAGCACGCATGTGTGGGGGAACCTTTACCTTTTACCTATAAATAGAATGGAACAGAACGGAATGGAACAGAATAGAATATTCCTTATTTGGCCAAGTGTGATTTGACACACAAGGAATTCTTTGTTTAGGACAGTGGTCTTCTGCCTTTCTGGCTTTGTGAACAGGCAGGGGGAAGGGGAGAGGGGATGGTTCTATGTGAGGGGTGGGCAAGCACGTGCATGTGTGCAGCTCCATTGGCACAAGCAGTGGGTATGTAGGCTGCTGCTGCCACAAATGAAGCTGCCTGCGCACTCTTGCCCACTGCTTCCATGGCCTGGTTATGAATAGGCAACAGCCCAGTACTGGGTTGAGAAACCCTGGTTTAGGATGTAGTCTCTGTTTAGCTGTTTCCAGTTACGATTATGATGAAAAAGTAATTTCTGCAACCAGTCCTCACATTTATGACCTTTGCAGGTCTGTAAAGCAAAAGAAAGCTGAAGTAACGTCCTAAAGACAGGCATGGTTTCATTTAGCAGCCACTTTTCTTAACAACTAATTTGCTGGTTCCAATGATGTCACTAAATGAGAACTATCTATATTCTATAGTGGATTTTTTAGTTAGGATTGGAATAAGATTGTCTTAAGGCAGCCCCGACTGAGGCAGCTCCATCACATAGTCACATAGAATATATTCTTGATCTAGTTTCCTGTTCTCATAATACTAAACTATTTAAAAAATAGTTTACACCATGTCATAACAATCAATACAGTTTGTAATTTTTCATAAATCAAGTGATTCAGATGCAAACATGGACTGCTCAAAGCCTAATTTTTAATCCTGTTCTAATCTAGCAACTATTGCCCATATTTCTACTAAATCCTACACTATCTATTCAGGATTAAATGTTACTGAACCCAATGGAACATTGTTCCAAGTAGAAAAGCTTAGGATTTACATTGATAATCAGACAATTATTTTTAAAATTCCAGAAAGTTTTCTACTATTAGAATTAAAGCTTCTTCTGTAAATTAATTAATTTACACAATACAATTTCAAGACCTCTTTCATACCATTAATGGGCAAGCAGAGTTTGGCACTCAGGAGATAAAGTAGGTAACTAAAAATGGATCAACCTGAAAATCAGATTACAGTTGGTCCTCTAATGAAAATGAGTCCAATTTAATGCTTTCATGATACTTTGAATGAGTTTTTAATGTTCACCAAGTTTATACGTTAGGGATTAAAGTTAGCAAAATTTTATTCTGGTCAAGTCAGCAACAATGTAAGGATAAACTCCTGGGTGGATGCCACTATTCTTATTTCCACGGCTGAAGATTTTGGGCAATCTTTCCATATGGCATTGTCTAGATATATTGGGATTAAAACTCCAAGTCATAATATCTTGGAATTCTGGGACTTGAAGTCTGATTACATCTAAAGGACATCAAATGGGTGAAGACTATCCCAATAGCAGCTCTAGACAGTTAAAAATAAATCTCTCCAAACAGGAGTTACTAAATCTAGTTCCTAGTTTTTATGTACAAAGGAACAAAAAAAAGTTCATCTCAGTTTATCCAAGCAATAAAATATAGAACCATCAAGTGTTTCTGTTTTTCCCGGAGAAATGATGCAGCCTTCCTATTTCATACATGGATAGAGAGAACAGTCAAAAGAGTGAACTAACCATCCCAAGCTCTTCCACAAGCATTTTGCCACTTGAAAGCACATTCCCGGAAAGAGTTCAGGTCCCAGGACACTGTTGAAACCATTATGATCCTAGCATGAAGTGGAATTGAGTAATGTTTTTAAAATATTAAACTACTAGAGTAATTTAAAACTGCTATTTAATTTTATTAGATCCTCGGAGTGGTGAGGGGGAGGAGGCAGAAAATGCATTTGATATACCGGTATGTTAAAAATTGTAATTCTATCCTGTGCATCTTATTTTTCTTATTAGCTTAGCCAAGGCTATCTTTGTTTTAAAAGCTACTGATTTTGATGAATTAATGACACTCATGAATTATTTTCATAGAATTGTACAACCCCTCTGACTTTAAACAACATTAACAAAGAAAAAACACATTCATCTCCCAAGTGGAAATAGAGCTGCTTTATTAACCAGGCTAGGTGTTCATTTGCAATATTCATAGTTTAAAATGGAACAAACTTTCTTGACTTATTGCAGCTAATAACCCTACCCTTTACAAAATTCTGAGAAAAATTAATGAAATTTGACTTTGCCAGCTGAGCATTTCCAAAACCTCCTCTAAATAACTGAAAGCATAAAAATACATAAAAATCTACTATGTTTTCAACATTTGTTCCAATTTGCTTCAATTAAATTGGGAAAATTAAACTGTTGTTATGTTTACATAGACTGAGATACTCTATGCCAGCTCTAAAAATTAGCCCAGCCAACCTTGATTGATAGGTAGGCACTTCATAAAGCCTCTGGTGTAAGTTTTTCTTAGCCTTTTATTAAGATAATGGGAATTACCGGTAAACTCATTTAAACATTGCCAAAAATTAGGTAATTTATTAATCAAGGCACAGATTTGGGTGTGATGTTTCCATATCTCAATTTTATGGAAATAAATGTTAATAATGCTGAGATAGTAACAGACCTTTAAAAAGAAGGCACATCAAAGTTTATAAACCTGCCTAAAATAAAACCCCAGAAGTTAAGAACAAAACTAACAGGATTCTGGATGCTTTAAGCCAAGATCTTGGAACTGCTTCAGAATCAGCTCTGAAACTGTGCATCTTGCGCTGTTTGTGTTCACTAGTTCATCCAATTTATTTCTAGCTTATCTGTTATGCATTTGAAATTAGATCAAATAACTCTTCCCATTTGAAATATTATTGCTGTACAAAATTAGCGAGCAGGCAATTTTCCCATCAATACAAAACCTTGCCTAATTGGCTCCTGCATTTAAGCCAGCCTCTCCCTCCTAAAAGTTCAGTTACAATACCATTATTTCAAAATGCTATTATTACACAGTGTCGTAAATATGCCAACGAGGTGATGTCTTGGCAGCCTTGAAGCTCTCCCTCATAGCAAGTTCTCAGATTTTTAAATTTAGTTTTTAGTGGGGGCAAACTACCCAATAAATGCATATCACACATACTAAAATGGATGAGATAGCGCACTGATTGTAGGGGACTGAGAGAACTCACACTCTCTTGTCCGAAGGGAGCACTGAATACGTGAGTTTTCATCAGTTAAAACAATATCAAGTCAACTTCAAACTATTTTTGTAGGATTGATAGTATTGTGAAAATTTCCTATGTTGGATATCAGTTGAATAGCACATCAGTTGTGTCCTAGAAAAAGTTGTCATGGTCCAATCCTAGGACTTCTCAGCATTACAGGAGTTTTTGAAGTTGGAAACTTGGAAAGTGGGAATGAATCAGCTCCTAACAAAGGTGCTGTAGACAGTGAGGAATAGAGATTTCCAGAAATCATGTGATATTTCCCCAATTAAGAGCTTCATTCTCAAATCTTTTGCCAGCCTCTCCCTCCTAAAAGTTCAGTTACAATACCATTTTTTCAAAATGCTATTATTAGTATCATAAATATGACAATGAGGTGATGTCTTGGCAGTCTTGAAGTTCTCCTATCACCACCATTACAAAAACAAATATTATAGAAATTAAAGAGAAATAAGTCTTGCCTGCAGGCTTACAAAGAAACTTTCAAGCACAAAAACTGCAGACCTGCTGTCATAACCAAGAGGGAATCAGAAAAGGCAACATACATATTAGATCTGAATTGAAGAAGCTTCTTGGATGAGAAGCAAAACATCTTCAAGTAAAAAACAAAGTAAGTCCACTTAGCTTTTGAAAAAGCACCTTTGGGACAACCATGACCTGGATGACTGAGAATCTCCATAAATATACACATTAGATGACTGTCAATATTTTTATATCATACAGCAGTTGAGGAACACTCAGATATACCCCGATTATCTCTTCTCTTTGGAATAGCCAAAGGAATACCATTATTTTATGGTGGTCAGAAAACATCAGCATCAGGCTTCCAGTTCAGGCATGCGGCACTTCTGGATGCACAGGGACAGTCTGCTTCCTGCCATCCATTTCTTTCTCCTTTGGAGGACCCTGAAAAGGGTAAAAAATTGCCCGGGAGGGGCGATTACTGGGAGGAGGACTTCCCTGCAATCGCGGAAGGGCAGCAGCCCTCCGCTGGAATCTGGGATCATCTCCTTTGGCCCAAAGAAGAAGAGACCGGCCATAAAGATGGCCAATCACTAAGCCGCTCCCTGCTGAAAGCCAAAAGTACTACCTAGCACTAAGAAGCAATCTGGAGGACCTGGGTGAGCTTTTACCTTTCCTTTTTCCCTAATCATCTTCCAGTGGGACTTTCCTGAAAATCCCCTTCCCCTTGTTTTGAGAAAACGGCGAATATTTACTTTGGGAACAAATCTTAAAGCCTCAAAGTTACAAAAGAAATTCAATTAATTCAGCAAAGAATTTAAGCAATTTCATCTGTATCTACTAAAAAGCTTCTATTTGTTCCTGGGGATTCACTATCCCGTTTTCTCTCTAAACTGTGAATTAAAGAAAAAATTTGGACTAATTTTACAAAAGTGCTATATTAATTTGGAAAAAGAAAAAAAAACCTCTTACATTGCATGTTATATGTTATTGATGACATCTTGTGGCGTAACCTGGTACAGCAAGTAAATTTCCTTTTTCTGTTGTGAGAGCCGACTAAATAACAAAGCTGTTCTTGAAGGTAAGTGTGGGAACACCTGGCACTGATTACAACTCTTCAGGAGGTGGAAAATCTTTGACTATTATTAAAACAGCCTCCATGGAAGAATTAACTGAAAACAACAATGATATGGATGAATACATCCTCCCACTTGATTATAAACTGATACTGGACACGATCTTGGCAATGACAGAGCAAATTAAAGCCAAACTGCAAGAAAGATCTGACAACTTAAAGCCTCTAAATCAAACTCTGAATTTAAATGAGGAAAAGATAACCCAAAACCAAATAGAAGAAGTGGAAACTAACATCAAAATAAGAGATTTTAAAGAACAACAAAAGCAACCTACAGAAAATCTTAAAGTCCAAACTTTAATAGTAATTACAAAACTTACAAGCAAAATAATAACAGCACTTGAACAAAGCAACATCAAGAGTGAAGACACTAAAGGCCTCCAAATATACTATATTGAGAATTCAATTAATCAAATGACAACCATAATACCAGCTACTACTAATAATACCAGCTACTACTACCTAACCCAGATAGAATTGGATGTTCAAAAAGACTTGACTGATTTAATGACAACTATATCAACCACCAAAAACTGAACTATCAAAGCAAAAATACAATGATTACAAAGGGGACATCTTCCCTGCAAAACTGACATTTGGATACGCTCCCTGGATTCAAATAAGGAGTATAGGAAGAAAGGAAGATACTGTACATTTGAGAACTTAAAGATACCAAGAGCGAAGCATGATTGGCACAAAAAGAAGCCAAGAGTTAGATTTAAAAAACTTGTTTCTTTTTGGGGATTCCTAAAGATAGACTATAAAAATATCTTTCTATGGATCAAGGGGAATCTCAAAAAAATATCACTGATTTTACATTTAGCTTTTAGATCTGTATAGGAAATATAACTCCAAATCATATTATAGAATTGGGAATGAAATATTAAAAGATAGTATGTTAATAATTGATGTACAGTTAATATGATTTATAGAATATTCAGTGGCTATTTTTGAACTATAGTATAGAATCTAGAATTTTAAGATGAAAACTAGACTTTAATGGTAAAACATAAGAATGTTTTGTAATGACCAATATAAGTTTTGTAGACAAAAGAACTATTCTTTATTGAAATAGGGAATTGTGGGTTACCCAAAATTAAGCTTTCTTCTATGTACTATAGGCTATTCTAGAATATCCTATTCCAATTATTTAAAATTTAAAAACAGGATATTGATATGTATCAGTGAAAATATATCTTGAATTTTATTGATTGACTGGGCTATAACTAGAAATATACTAACTTGTTTATTTTGACTATGTAATCACTAAGGGAATTAGAGAGGGCATCTCTGTTGATGTAATCTGAACTATTTACAACTGGTTATTTTCTATTTTAACTACCCAACCACCATATTGTTTCACAAATATATCTATATGTAAATATTAAAAAAATCAATAAAACTTGGGGGGGGGGGAGAAAACATCAGCATCCAAGTGGTCCTTTCAGAAAAAAAGAGTTTTATTATCTGCAACTCTCCCTCTTCTCTCCCTTTTTTTCCTCCCAGATTGTCCTCTATCCTGTCCTCTGTTTAATGTGACATTATAAATCCCTTCCTTCTGTTTTTTTAATCATCGCATTTTTTTTCTGTTTTCAACCAAAAAAAGTCTATAAAGGGCTTCCAGGCACTAATAAATGTACCTCTTGTCTTTTCCCTAATAAAACAAGTCAATGTTGCCATTTCAGCAAGTTCAGTCATTTTAATCAATTACATACTTCCCAGAATTTCCAACCACCCATTGCCCACGTGGCAATTTTAGGGATTTGTAATCTTATCAATAGGACACCAGGCTGGAGAAGCCTGTCCCAAACTAAAAAGTATTAAACTTTAGAAGATTAAAGATTAGCAAATTTTACAGCATTATTCCCCTGTTGTTTTCACATTCTACCCCCTTCCATTATCCCTGATCAGACAGAAGACAATTCTGCACTAAAGTGCCATCACTTTACACTCTGCCCCATAAAACATGCAATTTAGGACATGGTGCTTAAAGTGACGAGGTATCTCTCTCCGCTCCCCTTTTGGGGTTTCAAAAATTCAGCATAGTGAATCTATGGATATGATGAAATGCATACATGGCAAAAAGGAAGCTGCATTCAAATGTGCCCAGTGTTATTAACTCCAACTAGCATACTTCTAAAGCACCATGAATTCAGCAAACAGGCTTTAGTTTGCTTTTCGTAGAGGTAGGACAGAGGGATAGGAAGATTATGTGATTTTCCCAGTCAGACAAAAGTCTTTCTGTTGAAGCGTCTAACTATCCATACACAGCACATGTTAAAGTATGCACAGTTATTTAAGCAGACCTGATTAGAAGATCTTCCATACTGAGAAAGCATTTCTGCAAAAGAAAAACCGGATTAGGAGTGTACAATTCAGTTTCTAATGCAAATGAGAGGGGCAGCAGAGAAGGAGGAAGGGAGGGAAGGACTGAGTCTTCAAATGGTTCATATCATTTAATTTCAGATTTATGTACCACCAATTTACCCATAAAGAAACCACTAAATAGAGTATATTTGGGTTCATAAAAACTAACACCACCCTTTAAGAACCAGTAAAACAACAAGGAACAAAGCAGAATTTACTACATTTGAATAAAAATATTTTAGTGGCTTCAGATAAAATTGTTTTCCAAGGGTTTACTAGAAATGGGCCTCATAAGCAGTATAGAAGCAAATTTCACAAAATGGACAAAGCACTTTTAAAAGAAAAAACTCTTCAGACATAGGAAAGGCAAACTCTGTGCAAGGAAGAAAAGTTGTTTCATTTTATAGCCTCCTTTGTCTGAGCAATTCTTTGTCCCAATTTCTGACTTTTTTCTATCCTTGACAAAATAAAACTTTGCAACACCAGATAAGTGTGGATGAGAATTACATTTAGTTTTTCCAATCGATCAGGGGCTGAGGCCTCCCTGTAGGCTTTGTCCTTTACAAATCTCATCACAGCTAATAGGAGCATTCTACAAAAAGGCTTTGGTCATTCCAGGAAGTGCTAAAGAATTAAAAAAAGAAAGAATGACCAAATAGAGCAGAATTTCTTTCATTTTCATCTCATGCCAAATTCTTTTTTGTCATTTCAGATAAACAGAAATCTGGGGCAGACAGTTTTGATGTTCCTAGCTCAGAATCTGTAAGGTATCTGAAGATCAGCTCCCTGAGAAAACAAAGAAACTGTAGCATATTGCCGGATTTGTCGGGAGCAAGCAACCTATTAAATGTCACGTCAGAAATCATCTCTCAACTGAGTCCTTCAACTCACTACCAGCTCTTCTGCCCATTCAGTCATATTGCCTTTTTTTGTTTCAGCAGATCCAAGTGAAAGTAACTTGACTTTTAATTCAGCTTTGGAATTGAAAATCTTGATATTGCTGGAGGAGTCTTCAGATTGCAGCTAGGAGATATAAATTCTCCTTTTATTCTTCCTTTTTTTCATACAGATCACCACCCATTAACTATGAGTGTTTATAGCTAGCATAGAATCTCAAGGAAGTAGAATGGCATCCACTAGAAACTGTCACGTCTACTTTTTTCCCCCTCCCTTCCTTCTCTTTCCCTTTTTGCTTCCTTTATTGTCCTTCTCTGTTCCTCTTTAGTTACATTGTTATTTGTGGTAAAAAAAAAACCACTATTTTTTGTTGCTGTAATTATATTTACAGAAGGAAAGCTTTTACTTCAGAATAAAAAAATCAGTGCTACAATATTCTTCCAATACTTATTTTTCTAGAATTTTTCAAATAAAGCCCATTTTTCTATAATCATGTTGACTCAATGTCATGTCCAGCTTTTGATGAAACTCTCATTTTACTTTCAATTTGCTATTATACACCGTGAACAGATTTACCTCAATTTCAACTCCAATATCATTAATCAAATCCTAAAGGGATGAAAATAATAGTTCTTCAAGTTGGGTTGGGTTGGGCTGAGTTGGGTTGTGCAATTCTTTCATTAATCAGTCCACAACATTGGTCAAAATGCATTTTAACCAGACAGTTCCAAAATATATGTAAAATCTGCTCTTCTATACATATCACATAATTCCCCCCATATACACATTTATCATGCATCTTATTACCAGCAGAAATCATGACCTGCATAAATAGACTAAACTCAGATACTGATTTACTTCTCTCTCTCTCTCCCTCTCTCTCTCTCTCTCTCTCTCTCTCTCTCTCTCTCTCTCTCTCTCTCTCTCTCTCACACACACACACACACACACACACACACACAGAGATGCATTTAATATGTATTATTAATGCACATTATTAACATATATTATACAGTATATGCAATAAGATCAGTCTGTATCCTACAGAGTTATTAGGCTCTCTTATCTCAAATCAATTTCTCTAATGAAAAGAGAATTTGCTTTGATCCAATAATAAAGAGTAAAATCAGCTCAGATATTATTGAAATTATTAGCGTATTTTTTGTTTTCCATTCTGTTATCTTTTTCAGATAGCAACGGTACAGCCTGATTTCTTGAAAAAGATACTGTATCTTGACCAGGTACCAAGCTTTCTAGTATATCTACTTTTATTTCCCTTAGTTGATTGTTGTTTAGGAAAAAAAAACCCACTGGTGTCAATACCAATAATCCAGAAAAAAAATCATTTGCATCTTTTACAACATATCTGGGGTTTTTTTTCCCCTCCAGATAAGTCTTCCATTGTCCCAAGAAGGTATGATGAATTTTATAGAACTCAAAGTCCTGCCAATGACAAACTGGTAGGACAAGTGATTACAATCTTTCCTGCCATTTTGTTAAGTTCCCTCCAATTGTATGTAATGAAATATAATTTTTAATGCTGCAGATCTGTTCTATTTCTTTTTTTTTACAATTTTACGGTTTATGCTAGGAAGACTTTGGATGCCACAGCGGTGCTTCCTTTTCAATTCTCCCAACATCAGCATTCCAAGATCAATAGAGAGGCCGAATTTTACCTTTTTCTTTTTTATCTATTCTAAACCATAAATTGTCTGGGATTTCCTAGCCCAAATGAACTGTAGCAACATTGGACTTTTGCTCATATGCTTCTTGAACTTTGAGAAGAATGTTTTGGAATGTTTGGAAGACAAAAGGTACAGAGCCTCACTCCTGTCAACTAGAGTAAAGTGAGCTCCTCAGTAATAGATCCTGGAGGAGGCAGGAATAGCAGCCCCACAAACCTCCTAACCAGACCCTTTCTTTGAAGGAAAAGCTGTATGTCTGTCAGCCCTTTGAGGTAATTCAGACAAGAAGCACCAACCACAAGAACTAACACCACCCTTATTGCTAGGTTACCTCACACCCCATTGTCTTTACAGTCCAGGAAACTAGGGGTTGCTCTTTCTGAGACATTTGGCATGCCCCCATTCTTTCTGTGGGGTAAGCTGCCTCTTATCTAACCAGTGACTTGTCTTATAACTAAGTATAATCAGGTGCTGACCATTCACTTGAGAAGATTCCTATGCATAGGCTTTTAGCAATAAGTTAAAAATCATTTAAATTGAACCTTCACATTTGGAATTGGTCTTTTGCACCTGAAAGTTCTGCTTGTCTCTCACAGGCTCTTCTACCTTCAGCTGAAAGAAATTTTGTTTTCTTCTTCAGGGAGCTAAGCTTTGAGTGCAGAAAGTGGGGGGGGGGACCATAAGCCTCTTCACCCTTGCTGCAACTCCTTGCTCTTCCACTACATTCTTCCCTTTCCTGCAACACTTCACTTTTGTTACCTCTTTGTTCACATGTTTGTCATAATTGTCTACTCCTGGCTTTGGGTCCTTAAAAGGAATAAGAACAACAATTTTGGAAAAGGAAGCAGCAAGTAAAATTGGTAGTCAAGTAAAAAGAATCATATATTATCATTATTTTAATAAAGGGATATATAACCTTTTATAGCAAAACTACTAGATTCTGTAACAATTTTGTGCCTTATGCCATCTGTCTTGTAAATTTGCAGGATTCTTTTTCTGCCATGCATATGTATATGTATATGTATATGTATATGTATATGTATATGTATATGTATATGTACACACACACATACACACACTTGAACTAGACTGTAATGTTTCTCTGTGTCACATATGTATGTGTATGTGGGTATATGCATAATGGTGGGTTGTTGTTGTTTTGAGAGCTGAATGGAACAAAATTTCATTTTAATGTATGCTGATTAGTATACATTTAAAGTAATACAGCAAATGGAAACTAACCAAATACAATGGGTGGAAACTAACCAAAGAGAGAAACAACCTAGAACTAAGGAAAAGTTCCTGACAGTTAGAACAATTAACAATTAACCAGTGGAATAATCTGCCTCCAGCACTGGAAGTTTTTAAGAAGAGGCAGCCATTTGTCTGAAATGGTATAGGGTTTCCTACCTGAGCAGGGGGTTAGACTAGATGACCTCCAATGTCCCTTCCAACTTTATTATTGTTGTTGTTATTGTTGTTTGTTATTATTAAAGTAACAATAAATATTCTATTCTATTCTATTCCATTGGCAGTTATGTTTGGAATGTTGAGGTTATATCAAAAGCACCCTAACAATATTTTTTCCTTTTCATAAAATAGTCGCTATGATGACCCTCTTTTTACAAGAAGGTAAACTGGTGGCTTGTTTATTATTTATTTATTTATTTGTTTGTTTATTTATTTATTTATTTATTTATTTATTTATTATTGGGACTTATATGCTCTGTGGTATTGCCTATAAGGTGCACAGAGGGTTCTTTCACAACCTACTTAAACTTTTGTCTTGAGGTGGGTGAGCAGCTGGCCACATTTTTAGATCTACTGCAGCCCTTTTTATTTTCCAAGATGGCCTAAAGAGGCCAGATTAGATGGGATGAAGAAGCTAGCCTGTTTATTTTCTGTTTTAATACTAGAGGCCTAACACATTTTCTTCTCTAATTACTTTCCAAGTATCCAGGTTCTTTTAAAAGACTTATTATTCTCTCCATGCAAAAGTAAACTTCTTTGATTTCAGTCAGGCTGTCCAACACCAGCCAATTTTTTTTTATTGTTGCTCATTCTTTCTTGCTGGTCTGGAACTGTGGAGGAATCTGATTCTCTAAATCCACACTTCATCTCAACTGCCCAGCACAATTACACGGATCCTGTCTCCTAAGAAAATTTATGTGCACACACAATTACAAATGAAACAAACAGAGTCTTCCAGTGCTATTTGTCTTAATTCAGCGAGGATGGTACTGGACATGAGAGAAGTAATTGCTACCTTTCCTCCCTGCCTCTCCATCTTCCTCTCAGAAAGAATAAGACTTAGCCCCTTAAGCGTCATTGTCTGTAATGTTCTGCTCATACTGGAGCAACTTCAGCCAAAAGGAACACTGATTCTTCTTGCTGCGGCTTCAGCTGGATTGCCAATGTTGCCTGCGGTTTTGTTTAGTGTTTTTGAAGCCTCTTTGTACAGCAGCAGAAGGTGGAAAGGATATAAAATGCCACTAATAGGGGGAAAGGCGCATCTTAAAGATAGATAGCTTATTTATATCTGGCAGAAGAAGAGAGTGGGTGGAATCACACAGAAGAAGGGGATGTTATGTTCTCTGCATTTGGAAACATTAAAGCTGGTTTGATAGAGAGCTTTTTAAAAAAATCTACAAGGAAAGGTAGAAAAATGTAATGTTCTCCTGTAGTTTACAATCACTGCACTATGCAAACTTGAGCTGGACCCTTGTTGTGATTGGCTCCGAATACAATTCCTTTCATAGGGGGTCATTAGGGTTATATCAATACCAATAGGCATGAGCAACCTGCAGCTCCGCTTTTTTTTTGTCTCCCAGAACACCACCTGATTTCAGTTGTACAAACAACAGTCCTGCAGTTTCCAGCCATTTAGAGAAACACATAAAAACTGTCTTTTAAACATTGCGGTGCTCAGCTATTGAACATACTTTCATCTGCGTGCTCCAGCTCAACAATCAGTGAGGCATGTGAATCTCCTAAGCCAGGGGTGTCAAACTCAATTTCATTGAGGGCCGCATCAGCATTGCCGTTGCCCTCAAGGGGCTGGGTGGGTGTGGCCTGGGTGGGCGTGGCCTACTGGGTGGGCGTGGCTAGAGTGCGTAATGGCCTACTGGGTGAGCATGGCCAGCTCTACATCATTGGCATCAAGGGTGCCTATGGGGGCCTGGGCAGGAGTGGGACAGATCTGGGGGTCTGTGGCAGAAGGAGGGTCTCTGGGCCAGGGCCAAGGCAGCGGGGACCGTTCCCTCACTGATTCCAGGATGGCTTCGGGGGCCACATGAAACCACTTCACAGGCCGGATCTGGCCCTCGGGCCTTGTGTTTGACATGTCTGTCCTAAGCAAATCAAAAGAGATGGCAAGTCACACATCCCATCCACCAACAGCTGGATATCCCTGCTCTGACTAAACTGTGGATATGGCTACACCTACAGCTGTTCACACACCAGCAAATGTATTACATCGCAACCACCATTTTCTCAGCTGCAACTAATGCTGCTAATTACAGTGTTGACTACTAATGTATGGATGGTCCTAAATTCCCTTCAGATGGGACAGAATTCCTTGTAGTGTCTTCCACTACAATAATTAAAATTAAACAGGAATCATAACATATCAGTACTTGTCTGGGCTCCTGTAGGAGGAAACACAGTGTAGAAATTATCAGATAAATAATGGGATGTGTTGTTTAAGCATATAATTGAAATTTTGAGTTTTAAATTCAATCAATTTAACTTTTAAAGCAAAACCAAAAGCATCAGTAATTGAGTGTTCTCCAGGATTATTTTTACTCAGAAAACTTCACTATATGAAGTAGGGTTTCTCATAGTTCTGGAAACCAAAATAGCCTGAAGAACCACTTTATTGCTATAAAATTTTGATGGGCAAGCCAGGAAAAGGAGGAGAAGGAATCTGAAGCTGCTATTATCTTGGGCAGAATACTGTTTTGACCAGCCATGATTAAAATATTTGCAACAACATGATTAGAAAGGAAGCTAGCGGTGGGTCAGGGAGACTCAAGTTTAAATCTCCAATCAAGCCTGAGGTTTATAGGATGAGTTTAGGACGGTCATAGTCTCTTGGCCCAAATAACTCCATAGAGCTTTTGAAATTGTAAAGTATAATCTATACTGATAGAAGAGTATATTTGTAGCTCAGGGTTGAAGTACAGGGTGCTCTCTGAGCTTGGTTGTTTTCTTGCAGACATTTCATTACCCAGCTAAGTAACATCATCAGTACTACAAGAGAGTGAGGTTTACTCTCCATTTAGATACAAGTAAATGGCTTGTATCTGTCAGTGTTGTTAGGGGTGTTCTTGGTGGTTCCTTGATTTGGCTGTTGTTTACTGTTAGGCACAGAGGAATAAACAACATCTACACACCATTCAAAAGAGACAGTCAAAAAGCCAGAAAGGAAACAAAAAGACCAAAATCCCTCCCTGCTACCAACCAACACCCAGATAAGCAGAAATCAACACTAAGTGTCATGGTTCCAATAGATGAAACCATTTAAAAGAACTTCAAGGGAAGGAATTTCTCTTTAAAGAACATTTTATTTTGGAAACAAGATATTGGCACATACAAAGCTGAACCCAAGACTAGAAAACGCTGCACCAGCTGCACCAGCCCACGTTGACACAGTGTTGACACCAAGATTAATATTAATCTTGCAACAATTAATAAGCAACCAATAACCTAATTAAGGAACTATCAACTCAAACATCTAATAGTAAACACTCTCATGAGGGGGCCACCAAGAACATTCCCACCAACACTGACCAGGGCAAACCACATATAGTGTACACCAGACATGTCAAACGCAAGGCCCGGGGGCCGGATCCGGCCCGCGAAGTGGTTTTATGCGGCCCGTGAAGCCATCCTGGAAACAGTGAGGGAACGGCCCCCACTGCCTTGGCCCTGGCCCAGAGACCCTCCTTCCTCCAGAGACCCCCAGATCTGTCCCACTCCTGCCCAGGCCCCCATAGGCACCCTTGATGCCAACAATGTAGAGCTGGCCATGCCCATCCAGTAGGCCATACGCACTCTAGCCACACCCACCCAGTAGGCCACGCCCACCCTGGCCACACCCACCCGGCCCCCTAAGGGCAACCGCAATGCTGATGCGGCCCTCAATGAAATTGAGTTTGACACCCCTGGTGTACACTATACGATATAAACAGAGAGCAAACTCCACTCCCTTTGAGCACTGATAATGTTATTTAGCTGGGTAATGAAAGAAAGCAAGAAAACAACCAAATTCAGAGAGCACCAAGGATCCCCTATAGTGTTTGGAGGACAGGACTTTGAAGAAAAGTGAAATATGAATCTAGCATGTAAAATAAATGGATCAAACATTTGGCATCTGTACAATTAGTGTTCAATAATCAAAGAAACAATTCTAGCATCCAATTCTGGCATCCAATAAAGTGGAATGGAGATTGCTACACTCTGCTGGTGCTGTTTCTTTAGGATGAAATAGTGATGATACAATGCTTATAGTGTCCAATGTATCCCTTCACTAGGTTTATCTCAGCGTATCAGGATTGTACGCATGTCTATTCTTCCAACAGGATCGAAATATCTTCTTAAAATCCTGATAGGATTTTGAGATCGGACATAATTAAACACAGATTAGGTGAGCCTTTTTAAATTGTGATCATTTGTTGTAGGAAAAAGATGGAAAGAAACCATAGTGTACAGATACTTTTTCCATATTGTATTGCTTTAGTTAGAACAATTCAAAGCAAGGGTGAGGTATGTAATTGTAGTAATTTGTCTTTGATATGAAACTTGGATAGTTGGTTATGTATAGATAATGTCTAGCACAAATCAGGGGACTGGTTTATTTGATTCCATAGCTTTATTGTGATCAGTCCAAATCCTAGAATATCTGTGAATATGGGAGAAAGTGAAGTGCACCTCTTCAAGTTGGGCCTGCTTCCTACCTGCATTTAATAGCTGACATCCTTCCAAAATGATGTGACTGTAAAGGCAAAGGGTCTTGCAAAAGTTATATTAATAGACAATTCTCTGCCCCCTCTTCCCACACAGTCAACCTGATGGCTGTCCAGTCTCATAGAATGCTTGTTATCCTTTTTTATCATATCTTTATTTCCAAGAAGGTTGGAGTTTCTACTAACAGAATGGAACTGAGCTGAAAGCAACTCTTTATTTTATATATGCAGTTTTATTGTCTCTATTTCTGCTGTTCACTGGAACATTGCATTCAAACTGTAATAAATGTTATTAAGACTCACTACAGGTAAAAACTGCAGAATACCCAAAGCAACTAAGTAATCTTAAACAATGAAAAAGGCAATTTAAGGGAAAGCAGAGGGACAACATCAAATTAGACATTTAAGGAATATAAACAAAGAGGCAGGTTTTTTTTAACTTGGGCGGCAATGAAAAACAACTTATCAGAATGTGGTACCTAATTCCGTAGAGGACAACCGAGATTGTTGTCAGTTGTCTCCATGGATATTTGTTCTGTTGAGAATCATGACCTCTAGGGACTAAAGTCTAGTCCAAATGCTCCAGTTCTTGCACACCTATCTCTTTGCTATGTAAATATTCTTCATATTTAGACATGAATACTTGCTCATTAAAGCATGTGTACTTGTGCATCCCTTTGAATCTGCTGATATGGCTCTCCTCCCTCTTGCTGATGTTGAATGTGAATGTTGATGTGGAAAGCAGAGGAAAACAATGAGCCTTTCTCTACTTTTCTTAAAACCAATCAGTTGTGAAGAAATCACTTGGTTTCCTTCCAATAATGACAGGAAGGAACCAGCAATGCCATTCCTGCCCACCGGTTGTTTATCCTAATTGATTGGCCAATGAAAAAAAGTGGGCAGAGCTCCCCTCAGCCAATGAGGAAAGAAAGTAGGGATTCCCAGCAGCTTAATGAGCCACATCTTTCCAATACATGGCTTTAAAGCCACATGCTTTACATCAGGGGTCTTCAAACTCGGCCCTTTTATGACTCATGGACTTCAACTCCCAGAATTCCTCAGCCAGCATGCCTGGCTGAGAAATTCTGGGAGTTGAAGTCCATGAGTCATAAAAGGGCTGAGTTTGAAGACCTCTGCTTTACATCAAGAAATGTTGTCGTTCTTCCAAATTGGATGTAAACTTTAATATAAAATGTAGATTTTATTTCACATAGGAATCAGGAATGAGAATGCCTGTCTTTTTTCAGGCTTCTTTTCCAGGGGAAAAAATCAGCCTCAGCTGGCTCTGTGAAAGGCTTTTCATCCACATTCTAAAACTGATCATCTCACTCTCTACAAGCTTAACCTTTGTCTCTAGCAAACCTATTATACAAAATTGCTATTTTTTGGTCAAGAGGAGCATGAAAATTCATCTACAGAACAGCCCAGTGTCTACTTTAGCTCCTTCCCCAGCCAGCAATCATATCTTTCAAATGAGTGAAATAAACAAGAAAATCAGGGTACAGATTTATGGCACTGGCTTATGGAAACAGAGAGACACAAATGGAATCCCAATGGCAATGGCTAACAGCAGCTTTAAAGGCAATGGAGGAACACTGAACCTGCATGTCAAGCATTAAAGGCTTTATAGCAGGCTTGTAAAATTTGAGTCCATCATTGTCAGCTCCTGAAAGGCCATTCCATAGGAGCAGCTCGACTGCCATGAATATTCACAAACCAACCTCAGGGCCTACTATCTACTTTGGGCATTTCCAGATATCTTTGTCATGAATGCAATAAGAACTACAGATGATTCTCCAGCATGATTCTCCATAAGTATCACTGTTCTTGGTGCTGTTCTTATGCCTTGTTAATGGGAACCAGGTTCTGTGTCTTAATGACTGACAGCTCAGGACATATTCCCTGTGCCTGCCTGTGCCCTAGGATTACATCCAATCTCTAAATCCTTTGGGAAACAGCTCCCAAACTCTTCCACTACTCGTCTCCCAATTGTAATTTTGTTAAAGTGGACGAAGGGAAAATTTATTAATACATAGAGCACATCCATACATTCAGTGAACCTCATAGTTCTTAATAATATAAATTTAGAACCGGTGTAAGACAGCTATGGACTGTTCATAATGATTGATTAATCACTGGTGATTGTTAGTTCAATTTTAATTACATTTAAATCAAGTAACATCAAATCTTTTTTTTTTATTGAAAAGTTTTAACATACATTTTATCTTTAACAGTCCCCCCTCCCCCTCCCTTCTCCCTCCCTCCCTACCCCTCTCCCCCTCCCCCCCCCCACTTCCCAGAGCTAAGTACAAGGTATAAAAACAAAGAAAAACAATCATAAACATCCATATGCTAACAACCATAAACTCTAAAATCTATCACTCTCTGGCTCATATAGGATAATACAAACACTGTTAATATTAAGTATATATAGAAAAAAAGAGAAAAAATAAAAATAAAAAGGAAGACTTATTCAAATGCTACATGAAACTTTTTAGTCCCATATTTGTTCTGGATATACTCAATCCATTTTCTCCACTCCATAATATAACGTTCTTGCGAGTGATCTTTCAAATAAGCCGAGATCTTTGCCATCTCTGCCAGGTCAGAAACCTTTAAAGTCCATTCTTCTATTGTCGGTAGTTCCTCCTTCTTCCAATACTGACCTATTAAAAGTCTTGCTGCCGTAATTAAATTCAACATCAACTTGGTGTCCACTACCGTAGCATCTGTAATTATTCCCAACAAAAAAAGTTGCGGACAAAACTTTATCCTTTGCTTGAAAATCTTCTGCATATTCCACCAAATTTTTATCCAAAAGGCCTTCACCTTTTTGCAAGTCCACCATATGTGAAAATATGTTGCATCTTCATCGCCACACCTCCAGCATTTTGGCTGATAATTCGGGTACATACTTGCAAGCTTTTTAGGATCTAGATGCCATCTATAAAACATTTTATAAAAATTCTCTCTTAAATTTTGAGCTTGTGTAAATTTTACATTCCTCACCCAAATCTTTTCCCACGTGTCCATTGTAATAACTTCTTGGATGTTTTGGGCCCATTTTATCATACAGTCCTTAACAAGTTCTGTTTCTGAGTCAATCTCTATCAATGCAAGATATATCCGTTTAATATGTGCTGGACCCTGATTTCTAATTTGTTTTATCAGATTTATCAGATAAAACAAGTAACATCAAATCTTAAGTTTGGCCATATCCAATTCTTTGATCTGGGCCCAAAAAAATTTGGGAAGGTGACTTCCTGATATACCATTCCAATGTGTCCCTCAGTCTAGTAGTGCATCTCTGCATTATGTCTTTTGCGGAGGGTGCAATTTTAATGGCTGACTCCTGGCTTCAGTGTCAAGCTGTTGGCTTTTATAGAAGCAGTTCTGTGATACAAGAGACCCCTGAGTGGATTGTCAGGACTGACCATAATATTTTGCAACATCACACAGAGCTGATAACACAGGAGGTTATTATATGCCTAGTCTCAGGAGTAGCACTAGCACTGATGCGCACACGTATGAACCTTCAACCTTTTCTTGACATCCCTGGGACATCAAGAACTGTTCACTGTGATTCAAACTTTGGCCAAAAGGTCCAAGTATCTGCTAGCAGCTGCAAAGTATCCACAAAGTGTGAGGAGAGGTTAACCTGGAGATGTCTGGGTCAGCACCATTCTACCCGATTGAAGATTTGACTACATGACTCGTTTGCCCATGTTAGGAACTCTGTGTGTGAAATGAACTCCAAACCCCTTCAAAAGTCCTTTTCACCAGTATTTCACGAGTGCTTCTTGGCTAATTGAACATTCGCACTCATTTATGTGTTCTTTACAGCTATGACTTACGGTAATTATAATCGTGCCTCAAAGCTAAAGTTCTCCTGCCCTGTGCTACAAAACGGGCCAAGATATACAATGCCAAGAATACCTCCAGTTCTATGGATCATCCTAAGTGCTTGATAAATCATAGTGAAGGATTCTGACTTCAATGCATTAGCCTTCCCTTGTCCTACTGCAGTTCCATTAGGCTGCTTATATGGTGTCAATCACGTATCTACAGCCTGCAGAGAAGATGGTGCGAAAAGTTAAGAAACTGCAGGCAAGATTCTCAGTGAAGCCCACAGACTGACAATTTTTTAGTAATATAAATTTACAAGCATTATCAGGCAGTTATTGATCTCACATATCTAAGCAGTCCATCATGGGCAGGATAATACAATCTAACAAATATGCAAAATAATAGTGCATTAACCTAAATTACTTCAGCAAAGTTCAAAACCTAATGAAACACACAGCCACATGCAGGCACAGCGTTTGCATAATGTGCCTTTTCTATGCCAAAATTGCTTTTAATTCAAGGCTGAATTTTATACCCAGCACAATCTGTGTGTCTTGAAAAAAGAAAATATACGGCACAGAGCAAACTCTTCTGCCCTTCCTGTAGAATAACATCATCTTACCAAGGTCAGGCAACTGGGAAACAAACAGCTACAACCCCAGGCATGTTCAGACTGCAGCCCACTACTTCACATCAGCCCCAAATATGACTCAGTCAGGCTTCATTCATCTTTTCAGAAATGAGGCAGTATCCCTTCACTGAAATCTGGAGCAAACCGGAGAAAACATTTATAGACTTTGCTTTTGAAGTTTCATTTAAAAAAAAAGACATTGGGAACTCCCTGCCCACTATGTTTGCACCAGAGGAAAAATGGGTAGCTGTCACATACTACCAATGGCAATATAGATAGCACAATCACTTGATTCACTCCTAATGTTAAGCCATAATGACATGTTGTTTGTTTTAATATGATTTACAAACCCACTAATTATGTTATAGAGTAAAATGCAAACTTATTATGACTTACTAGAGAATAGAATAGAATAGAATAGAATAGAATAGAATAGAATAGAATAGAATAGAATAGAATAGAATAGAATAGAATAGAATAGAATAGAATAGAATAGAATAGAATAGAATAGAATAGAATAGAATAGAATAGAATAGTTGGAAGGGACCTCTGAGGTCTTCTAGTGACCAACCCCCTGCCTAGGCAGGAACAAATGGTTGTCCAATCTCTTCTTAAAAACTTCCAGTGTTGGAGCATTCACAGCTTCTGGATGCAGGTTGTTCCACTGATTAATTGTTCTAACTGTCAGGAAGTTTCTCCTTAGTTCTAGGTTGCTTCTCTCTGGTTAGTTTCCATCCGTTGCTTCTTGTCCTGCCCTCAGATGTTTTGGAGAATAGCTTGAGTCCCTCCTCTTTGTGTCAGCCCCTGAGATATTGGAACACTGCTATCATGTCCCCCCTCGTCCTTCTCTTCATTAAACTACACATACCCAATTCCAGCAACCGTTCCTCATATGTTTTGGCCTCCAGACCTCTAATCATCTTTGTTGCTCTTCTCTGTACTCTTTCCAGTCTCAACATCTTTTTTACATCGTGGTGACTTGTTATGTATTGGGATAAGTTGCTTGTAAACTGTGTGTGTGTGTGTGTGTGTGCGCAACGGTTAACAGCCATTACGGGTAGCTCCAGACAGCTTGTCTCCAGAGCAGTTACTTGCATTTAAGGTAAGAAGTTACTGTTTAATCTCATTGGCTGCCGACTAGCGGCAGACCAGATAAATAGAGCTGAGCAGCATTTGGGGCTGCTTCTGTCTGTACTGAATAAATGAGTTGCTGCTTCATCATTCTGCCTTGTTAATGCCTCACCGAACCAAAAACATAACAGTGGTGACAAGGATGGAATGTGCTGCCTATGAAGAAGACAGAAGACACCAGGGAGTGAGGCCAGCATCTGAGCCTAGCAGGAACTATGTTCCCTCCCTCGGTCTGCCAGCCAGCCATGCTGGAGACCACCACACCCTGAGGATCCATCCTAGGGCCAGCGCCATCAGCACAAGGCATTACAAGAGCAAGGTAACTCACTATGGCCAAGGTCAGAAAATTGGCAGAATTCAACATGACTCATCCCAAGAGGTGGAGTTCCTACATCTCCCGCATCGAGAATTATCTGCGTGCTATCCAGGACTTGCCAGAATCTCCCCTCCATGCTGGGGATGTAGCTGCAGAAACAGCCGCTGACAAAATGCTAAGCCACGTTTTGAATTGGGTGTACACAGGATGGCTTGAAAAGTGTCCGGGGCCAAACTTTCAGAGTTTTTTTAAGCGGAAGGATGAGTTTTCCACTCATAAGGGGTGCATCATAGTCCCAAGTTCTTTGAGACCCAGGGTTCTAGAGTCTCTGCATGAGGGCCATCTGGGAATAGTCCGGATGAAGGCACTTGCGAGGAGCTACCTTTGGTGGCCTGGGCTGGATAAAGATATTGAGGCTCAAGTTCATAGCTGCTTCACATGTCAGCAATCAAGGCCAGAAATGCCGCAAGCCCCTGTCCACCAATGGGAAGCCACGCATGCTCCGTGGTCAAGAATCCATGTTGACTTTGCCAGGCCCTTTCAAAGGCAACTGTTCCTAGTGGTGGTGGACAGCCACTCTAAGTGGTTAGAGGTCGCACCAATCCCAAATATGACTACTGCCAGGACCATCCAGGAACTGCACAGAACCTTTGCACCACACAGGCTACCCAATGTGCTAGTCTCAGACAATGGGGCTCAGTTTACCGCTACATAATTCCAGTATTTCCGGAGGGCTAATCTGATAAGGCATGCCACTTCGGCTCCCTTTCACCCAGCCTCAAACAGATAAGCGGAACGTATGGTTCGTATGACCAAAGACTCTCTAAAAAGAATTGTAACTGGTGACTGGCAGCACAGATTAGGAGATTTCTTACTCTGCCAATACACAATGCCTTGCACGGCAATGGGAAGGAGCCCTGCCGAACTTAGATGGGGTCAGCACTTAATTACTAAACTGGATTGGCTGCATCCAGACAGAATCGCTTCTGACACTGCACAGCTTAAAGCACCACGATGCTTGCAAGTTGGCAACCAAGTTTGGACCAGAAACTATGGTCCTGGGGAACTGTGGGTGGTAGCAATGGTTGCTAAGGTGACAGGGCCACTTTCTTATGAAGTGGTCCTGGAAGATGGTAGAGTGATATGGCAACATATTGACCAGCTGCGCCGTATGCTAGCGAACCAACCACTGGCACAAAACATGTCTCAGAGTCAATCCCAGGGGCAATCTAACAATGCCCCATCTGCAGAGCCTGCTTTTACTGTTGAGGATCCCAGCCATGGAGAGGGAGAACTAGTGGCAGGCATTCCAACCCCACTCGCACAGATGGCACCAATGGATTGGAACCGGCAACCGGCTCCAATTGCCTGCTCAACACAAACTGTACCACAAATGGATTTTGGCTCTGGTCTATCAGAACAGGCCAGCCAAAGAGACTTGGAGCAATCCGAAGCAATTGGATCTCAAGCTCCTGGTCCACCCAGCCTAGCCAGCGAGCAGGTAGACCAGGAAGTTCCAGCAGCTCTGAGGTGCTTGGAGCGACAGCGAAAAACACCCACTTATTTAAAGGACTATGTACACTTTCTAAGATTTGCACCATCTAGGGGTAAGGGGTGATATGTATTGAGATAAGTTGCTTGTAAACTCTGTGTGTGTGTGCAACAGTTAACAGCCATTACGGGTAGCTCCAGACAGCTTGTCTCCAGAGCAGTTACTTGCATTTAAGGCAGGAAGTTACTGTTTAATCTCATTGGCTGCTGACTAGCGGCAGACCGGATAAATAAGAGTTGAGCAGCGTTTGGGGCGGCTTCTGTCTGTACTGAATAAATGAGTTGCTGTTTCACCATTCTGCCTCATTAATGCCTCACCGAACCAAAAACGTAACAGTGACCAAAACTGGATACAGTATTCCAAGTGTGGCCTTACCAAGGCATTGTAAAGTGGTATTAATACTTCAAGTGATCCACTAATTTTGTCACTTGGTCAAAGAATGCAATAAGATTTGTCTGTCATGATCTGTTTTTGACAAACCCATGTCGGCTTTTAGTAATGACTTTGTTTGCCTCTAGGTGTTCACTGATTTGTTGTTTGATTATCTTTCCCAGAAATTGCCATGCCAGTTCATCCCTCACCCTGTTGGTGCTGCGAGCCACAGGGACGCCTCGCCCCAGTGGGGTTGCTGGCCCACCTCCACTGGCTCCTCTGTGCTCCGGCTGTGCCGACGATGTCAGAACCACACAGAGCCGCTCATTGACTCTGGTGGCATCTCGGAGCTGGCCCAGCCTCGGCCGATGGGCCGCGGTGCACATGGTCTGCTCATTGGGATGCCCAGCTTCCTGGCAGCACATCCCACAAGGGAGGTCTGCTAGGGAGGCGGCGGTCCGGTGCTGTTTCCGCTCTCGTGCGTGTGTGTCAGACCTGCGGGAATGGCTGGTAGAGGCAGCGGCAGTCCGGCGTTGTTTCTCCCCCTCATACGTCTGTGTGTCGGACCTGCGGGAACAGCTGGAAGAGGCAGCCAGCAGTCTGGCGGTTTCCTCCCCCGTACGTTTGTATGTGTCAGACCCACGGGAACGGCTGGACGAGGCAGCCAGCAGTCCAGAGTTGTTTCCCCCCCCTCGTACGTTTGTATGTGTGTCAGACCGGCGGGAACGGCTGGTAGAGGCAGTGGGCAGTCCGGCGTTGTTTTCCCCCCCTCGTACATATGTGTGTCAGACCTGCGGGAACGGCTGGACGAGGCAGCTGGCAGTCCAGTGTTGTTTTCCCCCCTCGTACATTTGTATGTGTGTCAGACCCGTGGGAATGGCTGATAGAGGCAGCGGCGGTCTGGCATTGTTTCTCCCCCTCTTGCGTCTCTGTGTGTCAGACCTGCAGGAACAGCTGGATGAGGCAACGGGCAGTCCCGCATTGTTTTTCCCCCTTGTACGTTTGTATGTGTGTCAGACCCGCGGGAACGGCTGGAAGAGGCAGCCAGCAGTCTGGCATTGTTTCCCCCACCTATGTTTGTATGTGTGTCAGACCTGCAGGGAACGGCTGTTAGGGAGGCGGCGTTCCGGCATTTCCCCCCTCTTTTGTGTGTCGGGCCCATGGGGCTCGACACACAGAGAAACACAAACGCCGGACTGCCGCCACCTCTACCAGCCGTTCCCTGCGGGTCTGACACACAGACACACACAAGGCAAGGGGAAACAATACTGGACTGTTGGCTGCCTCTACCAGCCGTTCCCGTGCCTCTGACACACACACACACACATGCATGAAGGGGGAAACAACGCCAGACCACTGCCTCCCTAGCAGACCTCCCCTGTGGGATGTGCTGCCAGGAAGCCAGGTGGCCTGATGAGCAGACCGTGCGGACTGCGGCCCATCGGACAAGGTGAGGCCAGCTCCAGGATGTCCCCAGAGTCAACGAGCAGCTCGGCGCAGTTCTGACATCATTGGCACAGCCGGAGCACAGAGGAGCCAGTGGAGGCGGGCCAGCAACGCCGCCGGGGCAAGGCGTCCCTGTGGCTCACAGCACCAACAGGGCAAGGGATGAACTGGCATGGCAGCTGTGGGGAGAGGAATCCTCACGGGCCGCGGTTCAGAGTGAAAGAAGGTGGTGCGGAGCTGCAGAAGGCAGTGGCTTGCCAGTAAAACCAACATACTTGGAGGTGCCGCAACTGGCCTTTTGAGGTGCCGCAGACCTCCATTGACTTCCATGGGGACACTTGGCAATTGGGGCCGATTGAAACTGCTGCAGGATGGCTTTGAGTGGCAGAGTGAGACACAGAGAGACGCAAATGCATCTCTACCAGAGAGGCAGCAAGGGCAGGAGATGAGGCAGCGGTAGCTCACTGGTAAATCAACGGACTTGCACTCTCTCTCTTTCTCTCTCTCTCTCTCTCACACACACAGACACACACAGAAACAAACACAGAGAGAGAGGGAAAAAAGAGGGGAAAGAAGGAGGGGGTCTGGCTTTAAGTGCAGGATGGCTTTAAGTGGCAGAGAGAGAGGCAGAGTGACACTAACGCATCTCCACAGGAGAGGCAGCAAGGGCAGGAGAGAAGGTGGTGGTGCCGGTGGCTCACTGGTAAACCAACGGACTTGGTCTCTCTCTCTCTCTCTCTCATACACACACACAAACACACAGAGAAAGAGAGAGAGAGAAAAGGGAAAAGAAGGAGGGGGTCTGGCTTTAAGTGCAGGATGGCTTTAAGTGGTAGAGAGAGAGGCAGAGAGACAAGAGAGGCAGAAAGGGCAGGAGACAAGGAGTCAGCCTATGTCTGTGCACACGCACAGACTTAAATGGAGGTTTTCAAACCTGACAAGCATACACATGTGGATATCTGCAACCGGTCGTTGCAAAAAATAGGATAAAAAGGGGAAAAAGTGGGCGTGACTATTTAAAGACCCCCACTTTTCCTTTCCTTCCTCCTCTTTGGCACTGTTGACTTCTGCTCCTCCAATCCTAGCTGCTCCTCGCGGTCCCTGCCTGCCAGCCGCTGCATTCAACTTTTATTTGCTTGGTAGACTGGGGAGAGGCGTTCCCTGCTTCTTTCCACTCCTGCCATGGCGATTTCTGAGAGCAGGGAGCAGCTGCCTGCTGGGAAAGCCCCAAAAGCTTTCTTGCGGCTCCCAGTTTTTTTGTGTGTGACTGAACCGGTTCCAAGTGGCTCTTTTGCTGTTTCAGGTTGCCGACCCCTGATATATACTATGCCAGTACATTTGGTTTTTCTTGCCTAAATGTAGAACTTTACTTTTTTCACCATTGAATTTTATTTTGTTACATAGCACCCAATGTTCAAATCTGTCAAGATCTTTCTGTATCTTAAGCCTATCTTCTGGAGAGTTGACTATTCCTGTCAGCTTGGTGTCAACTGGAAATCTGATGAGTTCCCCATTTATCCCCTCATCTAAATCATTTATGAAGATGTTGAAGAGTACTGGGCCTAAAAAAGATCCTTGGGTATCCCACTGCATACCTTCTATGTAGATGCAGGGCTTTTTTTCTCATAAAACGCTCAGAACGGCGTTCCGGCACTTTTTTTTGCAAAAAAAGCTCCCTCTATTGGCTTTCGAAAGCCTATTGCAGGGATAGGCAATCTTGGCTCTTTTTTATGACTCGTGGACTTCAACTCCCAGAAATCCTGAGCCAGCCATGCTGAGGGGAAAGAGAGAGGTTTCCAAGCTGAGCCATGCTGGCTCAGGAATTCTGGGAGTTGAAGTCCTTGAATCATAAAAGAAAAATAGATTATTTAGAATCTAGTTATGTTGCACTTCAGTCTTTAAATAATTAACTTAGTATATACATAACAATATATGATGTTTTCCATGGTGAGCTTAACATCAAAAATAACATTTATTAAAAAGGCTAAAATAATTTATGCTGGTATTATCTGTACATTAAAATTTTGTTTAGTCACAATCTTTCACTTTTCACATTCTGGACAAGCAGTGGTCATGTATCCTAGCAAAAGATGTTACATATGTGCATAAGCGTAGTCAGTAGCATATGCTCACAAAAGCCTTCAGTCGCTCTCACTCACTCCTCCGTCTCTTTCAAAGGCACCTCGTTCAGTCTCTCCCCCACTCACTCTGTCTCTTTCAAAGGCCTCTTGCTCGCTCACTCATTCTGCCATCGCTTCCAAACGCCATTTGCTCATTTACTCACTCACTTACTGCCCCATCGCTTCCAAATGCTTCCAAACCCCACTTGTTTGCTCACTCACTTACTGCATTTGGAAGCGATGGGGCAGTAAGTGAATGAGTGCCAGTGCCGGAGGCCATCAGCTGTTTGGCACCAGAGACCACTGCCACGAGGAACACAGCTCTGGGTCGGGGTTTGGAGCAGCTCCGGGTGGGTGCTCAGCACAGGCCACGGCATGGCAACTGCAGGGAGGGGAATCCCCACGGCGGCTGTGGGGAGGGGAATCCCCACAGCCTGTGGCTCCGAGCTGCAGGGGCGAGGGTGCAAAGGATGGGCGGCGACGCCATAGCAAGACACCGGCATCGATCCCAGTGACAGCACCTCTGAGTTCTGGCACCTTTTTTTTTTTAGAAAAAAAGCACTGTGTAGGTGCAATTCCATTGAGGACCACACACTGAGTGCAGTTGGTCAGCCAGTTACAAATCCATCTGGTCATGATATTTGATTTGGCTTCTGTGGTTTGTTTGGTAAACTATGCTTAAAAATCCTGGTCAATAAATGCATGTTTATTTTTCATTTATGGTGCACAGTCTCTCCATTTCAAAGCCTTTCAACTGTTCAGAAGATAGTACCAATCAATCAATCAATTATTCAATCAGAATAGAGCTGGAACGGACCTTGGAGGTCTTCTACTCCAACCCCTGCTCAAGCAGGAGGCCCAGTACCATTTCAGACAAGTGGCTGTCCAATTTTCTTTCAGTTTTTTTTTGTCTTACCTGTCTCAAATATTTATTTTTCCTCATAGAAAAAACCATTTTCGTTTCTCAAAACAGAGCATTCATTACTGAGATGAATTTTTAGGTGTGTAAAATGTGGCTCCTTGACTGTCACAGTTTGGTATTACTTTTGACATGAATTCTGAGAAGTGATGAGATGGACTTTGTGGCAGGAAAAATAGTTGCTGCTGCAAGCCTTAGTCTTGGCTTCAGATGTTTGGGAATGGAAAAGTAAATATGCCAGGAGAGCAGCTAAACTCCCAATAAAAACTTTTCTTCTACCTTCCTGATTCCTCCTTTTTTCTTCCTTTCAAACAATCCATGTCCTCGAATGGTTTTTAAAGCAAGATATGGATCAAAACCTACTCAGAAGCATTCAAAGTGTTGCTTATGATCAGTTTGAGGTATATACAACAATGAAATCAAAATATATACCTACCTATTACCACACAACTAATCCTGTTTTGGAAGAACTAATTATATTTCAGCATTTCCCAAATATGTCTTGCCCATCACATGGACACAGTGAACATGCATTTTGTGGGCAATGCCATTTCATACTGTCATGTCATCCTGCTCTTTAAAAAGCTATTATCTGTTTATAGTTTTATGAGTCAGTTTAAAGATTCAGTAGATTAACATGCAAGAGTTGGACATCCAGGGAGTGGGAGGGAAGATATGGCTGACCTCCAAAGGGATATGAAATTTAGTTGTGTGAGAAGATTGCTTTGTGATAAAAGACGTTACAAGCATAGATTACAATCCAACCGTGCTGAAATAGACTAAGAATTGTACTTACAATAGTTTTTGCCCAGCTTTTCCCACAAGCTCTATAATGTTCAATCCCTTTATAGAATAACACCCATATTTTAAGAATACTTTCTAATATATCCCACAAGATAGTGACAGCGGTAATAATTAAATCTGCCCTCCAATAAAGTTTCCAATGGAACAGTCACTTTTTTCAATTTATAAAAAACCAAAACAAGTTGCAGAGTAAGGTTGTAGTTATATCCACATCTTGATTTTCCAAGGGTGGAGGTTGCATGGCTGAAGGAAACTTTGTCCAAGTCCCAATCATCTTTGAGGGGACTCTGAATTTCTCAAGTGGTTATTCCTCAAGTATTAGTAACATTGCATATTTTTCTCTCCTGCTGATTCAGCCCTCTAGCTTGGCAGCTTCTGCCCTACTCCTTGCAATTATGCTCCAAAATTAGAGGCTGAAGTCACTAGACTACAAAAAAATCCATTGGTCACTTTTGCTGAAAAAGAGAGGCAATTTTGTCTAGTGGTTAAGGCACCAGGCTAGAAACAAGGAGACTGTGAGGTTTAATCCTACCTTAGGCACAAAGCCAGGTGGGTAACTTTGGGCCACTCACTCTCTCTCAGTCCTAGGAAGAAGGTAAGGGCAAAACCAACTCCAAAAATCATACCAGGAAACTTCAGGGACTCAACAGGTAGGCTCAAAAAAATTCCTTTAAAATCGACTGTAATTATGGCAGTTCACTAAAATTCCAATAATTTATTTGTAGGTGCTTTTCAGGATAAACTCTTTTCACCACAGAGTTCCAAATAAATCAGTATAATCTCATTGTAGCACTCTATCTGTTTTGTTTTGCTTTGTTGTTGTTGTTGTTGTTAAAAAGCCTGTTTGGTATAGTGGTTAAGGTCCTGGCCTAGAAACCAGGAGACTATGAGTTCAAGTTTCACCTTAAGCATGAAAGCCAGTTGAGTGACTTTGGGCCAGTCACTCTCTTTCAGTCCAACCCACCTCTCAGGGTTATTGTTGCTGTGGGGAAAAATAAATGGGAGAAGGACTATTAAGTATGTTTGCCACCTTGGGTTATTTATGTAAATAATGAAGACATAATTTAAAAATATTTAAAATGTACTACAGCAATGAACTCCATGTGGATAGCCCTGCATTACTCAATTGATCCAGTTAAGCAGTGCATTTAGAACTTATAGCTAAAGGCCTGATGAACAAAATAATTAACCGTGTGTTTATTTGTATGATAAAATGGTTACCAGCATCAAATTCCTGGGTATGCAGTTAACAAGTAGGTTGGCTTGGTTGCTCAACAGCGAGACATTGGTGAAGCGGGCACAGCAGCCCCAGCATTTTCCGCGTCTCATGAGAAAAGCACATCTTCCTTCCCCTATCCTTCCCACTTTCTACAGGGGGACAATCGAGAGCATCCTGTCATACAGCATCACAGTCTGGTTTGGAAGCATCACTGCTTCAGACAGGAAGGCGGTGCAGAGAGTGGTGAGGATGGCTGAAAAGATCATTGGCAGTTCCCTCCCTCCCATCCAGGACATAGCAGAGAAGCGTTGTTTGAACAGGGTCTGTAAGTTTATCTGGGACACTACACATCCTCTTCACAACCTGTTTTCCTTGTTACCTTCTGGGAGGAGGGGGCTCTGTGGTATCCGAAGCAGAACATCCAGATTCAATCATAGTTTCATTCCATACAACATTAGCCTTGTGAACTCTCAAGCTTCCTCCTTCCATTATATATTCAAGATGGACAGTGTTTAATTATTTATATGTTATGTATATGTGGGGATGTGGGTCTATACAAATGTTGTATATAGTATGTTTAGGTGTGTGTCATGTATTTGTTTCACTTTGAGAGTGGGCAACTAAATTGCATTTTTGATGTGTGTCATTGTGCCCAGTTAAAAATGACAATAAAGGTTATCTTATCTCATCTCATCTCATCTTAAAAACTGTAGGCTTCAACATATGCATTTAAATGCATTTGCTGACGGGCTATGAAACAGATGTGCCTAGTACCCAAAAGGGCCTAAAGCCAGACTTACAGCTGGCCCCCTCCATCCAAGAACAATCTCTTAGCTTCAACTGGGGCACAGTGGGGGAGCACAAATTCTGTTCATTTTAGACTTATCATGCACCAATTACTCAGGTTTGCTTTCATCTGGACTCAGTTAAAGACACTGGTACAGTATCTTAACAGTAGTCCTTGACATATGATTGTAATGGAGCCTGCCCATCGTGATTGTAAGATGTGACCGTTGTAAAATGAGACATTTTGACTGACCCAATTTTATGGCCTTTATTGAACGATTGTTAAATAAACACTATGAGCCGGATTTGCTAAAAAAATAAAATGTGGTCTCATGACCATGGGATGCTGTAAACAACCATTAAAGCCAGTCAGTTGTCAAGTATCCCAACATGCAGTTACATGACTACAAGGGGCCCAACGCCATCAGAACTTGTAAGTATCCCTAGGGACATCCATTGTAACTTTGAATGGTCACTAAGCAACCAGTTGTAAATCAAAGACTACCTCTATTAATTTAATTCCTAACCCCAGTTTTCCTCAAACTGTTGCCCTTATGATGTGTTGGAATTTGCAATTATCCAAAGGCATTCAGATCCATAACAATTTCTGTTTACTGAAAGCAGACAAAGAATCAAGAAGACATGGTTAAATGAAAAAGCAACAAAATGTAAATATTTCTTCTGAGTGTAGCAAAGCTTTACAAGAAGATGTTGGTTTGAAAGTTTTTACACAACTTCACCTGTAATTTAGTGAGTTAATTGTAATGAAGAGTGTTCTGTCCTTACCACACATTACTCCATGTGCAGCTTGACATGCAGCTAAACCCACCCATCCTCCAATAAAACAGACCGTGTTCAGTTCCATTTAGCTTATGAGTAGATTTTAGAGGGATATTGTTATTAATTTTAGTGTTAGTACTTTGTATGTATCTATGTTAAAGGGGAGTTAAAGCACATTATGAATTTGGTTAATTTTATATTATGGATAATTTTTAGTTAGAATTATTATTATTATTATTATTATTATTATTATTATTATTATTATTATTATTATTATTATTATTATTATTATTATTATTTATTGGATTTTTATACCGCCCTTCTCCCGAAGGACTCAGGGCGGTGAACAGGGCATATAAATAGAAATACAAAAGTTAAAAAAGATTAAATAAATTGCCCAGTTAAAACAATCAATAGTAAAAAACCCATAAAAACCCTGACATTCCCCCATCAGGCCAGGCCAGCTTGTTCGAATAAATGGGTCTTTAACCCGCGCCGGAAGGAGCGGAGATCCGGTGTCATCCGGAGCTCCACCGGCAGTTGATTCCATAAAGCCGGGGTGCCCACAGAGAAGGCCCTCCCCCTGGGGGCCACCAGCCGACACTCTCTGACCGGAGGCACCCTGAGGAGGCCCTCTCTGTGGGAACGCACAGGGCGGAGGGGAGTCGACGCCGGCAGCAGGTGGTCCCCGAGGTATTCCAGACCCATGCCATGTAAGGACTTAAAAACCATCACCAAAACCTTGAACCTCACCCGGAAGACAACTGGTAGCCAATGCAGCTCGCGGAGCAAAGGTGTAACATGGGAGTACCGGGAAACTCCCAAGACAACTCTCGCGGCCACATTCTGTACCAGTTGGAGCCTCCGAGTGGTCTTCAAGGGAAGCCCCATGTAGAGAGCATTGCAGTAGTCCAGACGAGAGGTCACGAGCGCATGAGTGACCGTGCACAGGGCATCCCGGTCCAGATAGGGCCGCAACTGACGCACCAGGCGAACCTGGGCGAAAGCCCCCCTAGTCACGGCTACTATATGATCTTCTAGAGTAAGCCGTGAGTCTAGGAGGACTCCCAAGTTGCGAGCCCTATCCACGGGGGGGTAAAAACTCACCCCCCATAGAAAGAGATGGAACATTTTGAATGTCCCGGGATGCCGGGATGCACAGCCACTCAGTCTTGTCGGGGTTGAGCTGAAGTCTGTTCCTCCCCATCCAGACCCGAACCGCCTCCAGGCAACGGGACATCACAGCGAGGGCATCACTGGGGTGGTTTGGGGTAGAAATGAAAAGTTGGGTATCATCAGCGTATTGATGATACCCAACTCCAAAACCACGAATGATCTCACCCAGCGGTTTCATGTAGATGTTGAACAGGAGAGGCGAGAGGACCGATCCCTGAGGAACTCCACAAGCGAGAGCCCTTGGGGTCGACCTCTGCCCCCCTGCCAACACCGACTGCGAGCGTCCCAGGAGATAGGAGGAGAACCACTGAAAAACTGTGCCTCCCACTCCCAATCCCCTGAGACGCCGCAGCAGGATACCATGGTCGATGGTATCGAAAGCCGCCGAGAGGTCTAATAGGACTAGGACAGAGGAATGTCCTCTGTCCCGGGCCCTCCAGAGATCATTCACCAGCGCGACCAATGCCGTCTCCGTGCTGTACCCGGGCCTGAAGCCCGATTGGGACGGGTCGAGATAATCCGCTTCATCCAGAACCAGAGGAAGTTGATGCGCCACCACACTCTCAACAACCTTCGCAAGAAAGCGAAGGTTGGAGACTGGACGAAAGTTGTTTAACACAGCTGGGTCCAAGGCAGGCTTCTTGAGGAGAGGTCTCACCACCGCCTCCTTCAAGACGGCGGGGAAATTACCCTCACTCAAAGAAGCAGATATAATTGCCTGGAACCAGCCTCGTGTCCTCTCCCTGGCTGCATAAGCCAGCCAGGAAGGGCACGGGTCCAATAAACATGTGGAGGAGCTCAACCTCCCCATAATCCTGTCCACTTCCTCAGGGGTCACAGAATCAAACTCCTCCCAGGTAACATTGACAAGACCGCCCGTGTCCTGATCGTCGGACTCTGCCCAGCTGGAGTCCAGACCGGTCCGAATCTGAGCGATTTTATCCGACAGATGTTGACCAAACTCCTCGGCACGACCCTGTAAGGGATCCTCCCTCACCTCCTGATTAAAAGGGAGCGAGTCACCCTAAACAGGGCGGCCGGGCGATTATCTGCGGACGCGATGAGGGCAGAGAAGTAATTACACCTCGCCGCCCTCATCGCTGCGAGATAAGACCTAATATAGGTTCTTAGTCGCAATCGGTCAGATTCGGATCGGCTGGACCTCCAACAGCTCTCTAGGCCCCGTTTCCGACGCTTCATCTCCCGGAGCTCCACGGAGAACCATGGAGCTCGATGGGATCTGCACCAGGTCAGGGGCCGCAAGGGTACAACTCGGTCAAGTGCCTCAGTGGCTGCCCTTTCCCAGGCTTCCACTAAGGCCTCCGCCGAGCTGTGAGCAACGGAGGCATATTATATCTATAATATAACCCTGTATTTAGCTCTGGGAAGTGGGGGGGAAGGGGGGTGGTTTGGGGTGGGTGGGTTTTGGGGATATGTATTGTAAAATCTTTTTTTGTAAAACTCTTTAATAAAAAAAACAGACCGTGTGCGTAGGTCTGGATACTTTATTAAAGGAACAGGATGGGTGAAACTGGGAAAAATAGAAATACATACAATAAGATACCCAAATACAAAATAAGCAGTGTTGAGTTGCTGGTAAGCATAACAATTAACAAATACAGATAAATCTAAATCTCACCAGTGATGCTGTGTGTATGGGATGTGGATTTTTGTCCTCAGATGAATGTGTGACGAAGATTAGGCTGGATTCTTCCTGGTGCTTCTGTTTCCTCCAAATGCTAAATGGAGAAATGGAATCTGGCTTCCCAGGATGCACTTGTTTTGGAGTGAGGGTTGATGGGTAGATGACCCTTAAAGGACCAGGTCAACTTCCAAACAGTACAGATTGGTATTTGACCCTGGCCACTAGATGGGGCCAGAGAACAACAACAGTATATACACAAATTATATGCTGGATCCTGCTCCTTTAATAAAGCATCCAGATCTATGCACACAGTCTGTTTTATTGGAGGATAGGTGGGTTTAGCTGTATGTCAAGCTGCATACAGATTAATGTGTAGCAAGGACAGAACAATGAGTTGTAAACACCATCATACTATAGTTAGTAGGGATGTGAAAGTACCATTTAATAGAGTCAATTGGGAGCAAATGGGGGGGTCTGCTCTTACTGAACTTTGACACAGCACACTATTAGCGATAAATGAAATCTACTCATGGATTTTTCCCTTCAGTAAAAATCCACAAGAAAACATCCACATCTGAAAAGAAGGCATATTACTGAAAACAGCATATACACCACATTAGTTATATTTTTAAAAACAGCTTAGATGCACAGAATTTACACTTGGAAAGCCTGTATCAGAGAAATTTATGTGTCAAAGGATAACCCCCAAGATAATTTGCATTAAAATACTTCTTGGGCAATTTATATTATCAGTTATGTAAATTAAGAAAGTTGCATGCAAAATATTGGTATATTAAGAAAAACTGTAAAAATAAACAGTGACAAATTTTTACCACAGATTTTTTTTTTCAAAAAAGAAAAACATCAACCAGACCGGAATATTTTTTTACCAATGTGAAAAATTAAAAGGATGTGTTTTTTACTGACATATACTGTACATCCCTGACTTGTTACTTCTTTTTCAGAAGAATGGTGTGAATAAAATGGAGACAGGCAGATCCATATGCAGGTGCCAATCAGGTAGGAAGAGTTGAATCGTAAGCCTTCCCATCTTACACTAGAACTCAAGATGGATGACCTCTGATCAGATCTGTGACCCCTAGAATTTGAATAGAAGGGCACTGAAATGATCTACATTTGGTTCCAAAAATGGTCGACAACAATTTGAAGACTACGCATTGGACAAGTCTAATAAATACCAGAAGCCAGGCTTGTTCTTTATCTCCTCTCTTTCAAGCTGCAGGTTTTGCAATCAAAGCTTCCTACAGAGGATGTTACTTCATGACAACCATGACTGTTGATCCACCAGTTCAGTATTCTCAGCGGTAACTAACATTGGTTCTCTAGGTTCAAGGCTGGTGTTTTTCTCACACCTACCTATAGAAGTCAAAGGCAGAACCTAAGACCTTCTGCAGCCCAAGCTTGTGTCTAACCACCTCAGACTCTTCACCAGTAACACATTGCAAAAGCTAAGGAACACATCTTCCAGTTAATATGCCTCTCCCACTCAGTCCTTCATGGAGACAGGTGGGCATAGAACCTGTGGCTCAGAATTCTTAAGATGAAAACAGGCACCATCTTCTCCCAAAGACAAGGAGATCAGGATAAGGTAAAGAATATACAGCAAGAAGACACACAGGGAGAAAATATAGAGTAGGTATTACAAAGATCAAATGAAGCAGTGATTTTTTTTATTAGATTTGATTTGATTTGATTGTTGTGCGCCACCCAGAATCAATTATGGTGAGATGGGCGGCTACATGAATTTAAATAGATAGATATATAGATATATAGATATATAGATAGATAGATAGATAGATAGATAGATAGATAGATAGATAGATAGATAGATAGATAGATAGATAGATAGATAGATAGATAGATAGATAGATAGATAGATAGATAGAGCAAGCAAGGAAGCAAGTTCTAAAATAGATTCAGGGGAAAAAACCATGTAATCTGCAAGGCTCTTGGGAGATTTATAGACCATGATTAATGTTGTCAGTCAGGTTCCCCCTGCCCCACTTTTAAAGAAAGAAAACTATTTAAAATTTAGTGGCTGCATTTGCGCAACCTGTTTAGCTTGATTAATTTTATCTTGGTTTGATTTTGTGGGAGGGGGTGGGAGCACAAAGCCATAAAATAAGTTATATCAGGAACCCTGTTGTGCAATCCCAGTCAGAGGGAAGATAAGGGTGACTATATCTTTGAGGTTATTGCCCCTACCTGGTGTACGATATTAGTTGTTAGTGAAAGGTAAGACTAAAGAATGACTCAGAAAGTACAAAACCCCCTTTTTGAAATGCTTGGTTCCTTAGTAAAGTGACCCACTGAATGGCGCCTCATTTAAGACGAAGAATGTTACAGATATGGCTGTCCATGATCCATGACTATGACCTATAATTGAGACTCTGTGGGAAAAAGCCAATGAATAATTTGACAGCAGGTGATTGCCCATTTGTTTGTGTGACGCTGTTCCTTCTGTTTAAAAAAAAAGTGGAATGCAGTCAAGGGGACCTGTGGCCTCTCCAGACCAGCTTTAGAGCCCGTTCTTATTCATCTGAACAAGCGTGCAAACTGCTAAGACCTGTCTGCTATTGAACCTAAATCTGACTAATTGCCCCTTAAGCCCATTCACTGATGATGAAGCTGCCTTGTCCTCCAAGAACGCAGCAGCTAAACAGCAGGGAAATCAACTTTGGCTGCTACCACTTCCAATCCAATTTCTAGCAGCATCTGGACCTCAGCATGCCGGAGATGTGATTCCACAACCCAAAGCAAGTCCTAATTAAAAGCAATTTCTATGTCATATCCTGTTTGCCACCATATGCTGTCACCATTTGCTCACTTACCACGATGTGTAAGCTTCTGCTGCTCAATTTTGACGTCTGCCGCTAACCCTCCCCTTCTTTTGCTCTGCTGCTACTGGGATCTTCCTAATGCTCTCCTAACTCTACCTTCACCTCCTCTGTGGGGGGATTAGTATTCAGCATCTCTTCTCTAATGGGCCCTTTTTCATGCCAGTTTGATTTTATTATTATGCCAAGAAGCTTGCTTAATTCTCTGCTGTCTTTCTTCTGCACTGTTGATTTACACTGTTAGTGTTTTAATTATACAATTCAGCACTCCTTAAAACATGAAAAACTGCTCAACTTTTCAAGCAATTAAAAAGCAGCAGAGTATATCAAGCAATCTCAGACGAGATAAGTAAATCACACAATTAAAAAACTTGTTTTGTCAAAAGAAAATTACAAAAATACTTTCCTTGAGATTCTTTTAAGCAGAGAAATGCTCACAGAGAGCAAAATCCTTTTGTTCTCTGACCTTTCAAGCTATTTTAATTTGGGCCATTCAGTGGCATCCTGTAGGTAGGACATGGGTCTGTTACTCGCTATCCACAAGCACAAAATCATGGTATAGAATAAAAAGCTAGAACTCCAAAATTTCAATGTTTTCAGGCCTGTCAAATTGGCAGCAGCACCCACTTCATTATTTTTGATGATTTGCCTATTTATGTATTTTGTAGCACATATTTACTTTCCCTCCCCAATTCAAGTATTGAGTAGAGTACACAAATATAATATGACAACCTCACTAAAACTTTCTCACCCTATTAAAAACACAAAATATAAAATTAAATGTCACCTACCATTAGGGTGGGAAGCCCTGCTGACACAGAATGCTTTGATTGATACCTCAGCTAGGTTTGTTTGAATCATAACGAAAGGTAAAGAAAAACCTGGAAAAAGTTTTTTGGGCCTCTCAGCTTTAATGCCGTCTCTATGTAAATGCTGCTCAGCAATGTGGGATGTACATAAAGTTCATTTAGAGATGCAAGGTTTTTCTTGATGGAAACCTATATACAGTCAATGTTTTTTCTGAATCAAAGCCATTCACCTTCTGACACATTGCACTCATTGTGGTTTCCTTCTAGCTCAGTGTGATAGGCACAAATAATAGTTTTAGGTCATTAGACCAGAATTTGGAACTATTGTTTGAGGTTGGTTAAATGCAACAATGCCTCAAGAAGATATGTAAACAGCAACTCATTATTTATTTGTAATTTTATTAAGTGTTCCTAGTTTATTTTTGAACCTTACCCATGTTTGTAATAAATCCATAAGATACAGTTAACAGCAGTTAGAAAACAAGGAAAACAAACTAGGACTTGGCCAATCCTTGACCAAGCCTTGATATGCAAAAATAATTTACCTCTCAGTCTTAAGACATCATTTGGACATCACCTGAACAAAAATTATACACTTGTATCAAAGTATCAAAATTTTACATCCAAAAGTACAGGAGAGAGAGAAAGACAGGGTGGGAGGAAGAAAGTGCCTTAAGACAGGAAAATAAGTTTATTCATACTAAGTATTTATTTATTTATTTATTTATTAGTTGAATTTATATACCGCCCTATTCCCGAAGGACTCAGGGCAGTTCACAGGGCAGTTAAAACAGTACAAAAAGAGAATAAAATGGAATTAAATTAGTACAGGCCCACAATTCATAATAACAATAAAATTTAAAATTTAAAATTAATTTAATATAATTTAATATGATTTAATTAAATACTTTAAAATTTAAAATCCCTCAGTCCAGGCCAGACAATTCGAACAACCAGGTTTTTAAGTCCCGGCGAAACGAGCGAAGGTCGGGGGCAGTCCGAAGCTCCATTGGCAGTTCGTTCCAAAGGGCGGGCGCACTCACAGAGAACGCCCTCCCCCTGGGAATCACCCGCCAGCAATCTCTAACCGAGAGATTACATAACCGATGAGCTACATAATCCAATAAGGTTGCACTTACTCAGGAGAAAATCTCACTTCAATGGTAAAAGGGTTTAGTCGCACTCAACATTACATGAGTCTAAACAAGTGGTCTTGAAACTGAAGAAGTTTCTTGAATGAGAAGAGAAACATTGTCAAGGAAAAAGCACCTTTGGGACAACCATGACCTGGATGGCTGAGAATTTCCATAGACAGTAGCCTCAAAATTGCTCCCATGGGCCACATGTTGCCCCACAAATCATTTTCTAAAGGCCCCAGTATTTTGCTACACTGCCTGGAAAGAGCAATGTGCCAAGCGCTTCATAGATACACAATCTGGACAACAGCCAGATAGAATCATACCAACAACTCTCCTTCCTCCAATCAGTGTGTCTCTCAGCAACAAGGGGGCCTGCTTAGCCAGACCACACAGCTGGAGCCCCAAGGCCCTTGGCACTGAGCAGACTCATTGTCTAGGAACCTTGCCTATTCTCACTTTGTAACAGGTGCTGTTTCACATGCAGCCCTGGGCTGTCTGAGCATGGGGAGTGGAGAGGTTAAGCTGGGCTAAGGAATACAGGGTAAAAGCTGGGGGGGATGCCTAAGGAAAGAAGAAACAGGCATCCAAAGAGGAGGGCTGAATTTGAAAAAGTGGAAAAGAGGTAGTTATGAAAGGAAGGAAGATGTTTTTTTCAAGTGAGGAGAAAGGAAAGCAACAAGAAAAGAAACTTATTTAGCTCAACAAAGAGAGGAAAAAGAAAAATGGTTTTGAGACAGGCTTTGTGGGATAGGTTTCCTAACTTATATCATTCTTAGATACGATCTTGAAAGAATATTTAATCTTTAGTAATAAGGATTGGCTCAGTGGGTTAGGACGCTGAGCTTGTCGATCAGAAGGTCGGCAGTTTAGCAGGTCGAATCCCGAGTGCCTTGTAGCAGAGTGAGTGCCTGTTACTCGTCCCAGCTTCTGCCAACCTAGCAGTTCGAAAGCACGTAAAAATGCAAGTAGAAAAATAGGGACCACTCCGGTGGGAAGGTAACAGCGTTCCGTGCGCCTTTGGAGTCTAGTCATGCCAGCCACATGACCACGGAGACGTCCTCGGACAATCGCTGGCTCTTCGGCTTTGAAACAGCACCGGCCCCTAGAGCACCGGCCCCTAGAGTTGGAAACGACTAGCACGCATGTGCGGGGGAACCTTTACCTTTACCTTTACCTAATAAATCGAAATACTGGTATTTTAGCTAATGAAAATCACTGCCAGCTAAGTAGCCTAAATGATATGGTTCTGTTTCATTGTTCTATTTTGCAACTAGCTCTGTTTCACAATAAAATACTCCTTATTTACTATATTTAGGTTTAATGGCTGACCACATTTTTTACTTGCTAGAAACTTATGTATTCCTGAAATCCTGCTACGCTGTGTCTACATGATGTTCCTGGGAGTGGAATGGGATGACTTGCCACAGCCAACTCACCACTGCCAACTCAACATGGTTAACTCACTGTGGCCAGCTCGCCATGGGACAGCTCACTGCGGGACAATTCAACAATTTTATTTAATTATTTAAAATAATTTTTAAAAATATTTTAATTTTTGTCATTCACATTTCATTTTGTCCCTCCTTTTGCATTGTTTCTTTAATGATTCTATTCATCATTTCTTTGATATTATGTAAATTTCGTCCTGCGGCAAATTGTCCTGCAGTGAGTTGGCCATGGCAAGTTGTCCCATGGCGAGTTCGCTGTGATGAATTGGCCATGGCAAGTTGGCTGTGGTAAGTTGGCCATGGCAAGATAAATGAAGAACACTGGAAGTATACAACAAATATACTCTCGGAAAAGTCACCCAAGCTATGAAAATCATCCCAGCTTTGCAGCTAAAGCAAACAGACATTTAAAGTGGACAGTTGCGATATACGAAAATGCCGGCAACAAAGGCATCATTTCATACTGTAACCAGAGAAGATAATGGTAAGCCATTGCTGTATTTTAGCAAGAAAATCACTAGGATAGACAATATGCAAGTGACTGATAATACAGTGCTAGATGACTATCCCCTCAGGTCTGATGACACTTAAGAGACTTACGAGAAAGCCAAAGATCTTTTGGAGTGTTAATGGGTTTATGATGTGGCTAGATTGAAGGCTTGGAGTGCGTAGTTGTTGATGTTGCCACGCAGGAAAACAAAATCCAAAGTTGCAAAGGCTAAATTGCAGTAGGAACAAAGAACATACAAAGCATGAACATGAGAAAATGTAGTCCAGAAAGAGATAGAATAAATCAACTGCACACTTATACACTAGGCTTCAGAGAACTGAACTGGAATGGAATTAAACAATTTCATACAGAATATCACTGTTTATTACTGAGGACGTGAAAAACAAAGAAGCAAAAACAGTACTTTGGTAGAGTGCGGTCAAAAGACTGAATAATACCAATTAGATTTCATAGCCAACTCTTTCATATGGCAGTTTTACAAGATTATGCTCCTACCACCAATGCAGAAGAAGATGAGATTGATGAGTTTTATGGTCAAGTTCAATCTGAAATCTACAGAATATTGAAGCAAGATGTGCTGCTTGTGTCTGGAGACTCAAATGCCAAAGTTGGAAATAGCAAGGAAAACAAATCTTACTATTTCACAGAAATGAAGCAGAAGGAGATTTTAGCCTTTTCTGCCAACCCAATTATTTCTTCATTGCTAACGCACTCTTCAAACAACCAAAACAACATACTGTATATAAACGGATATTGTGAGATGGAGTACAAAGAAACCAAATTGACTGTATTATTGTTTCAAGGACGGAGAAGAGCTCAGTTAGAAGGAAATGATTGTGGAACAGATCACTAATTGCTCATATGCAAATTCCAAATCAAGCAAAAGCAAAGAAACAAAGCCAGTTTCCACATTATAATCTTCAGCAAATACCCACCATGTCAAAGGAGAACCTCAGGAATCACTGAATCTTTTTAAAATAGGGAACCAGGGGAATTACAAAATGAAATCAAAAATATTGTTAGGGATGTATGTGAAAAGAGCAGGCCAAAAAACAAGAAAAAGAAGAAAGCAAACTGAACGTCAGGAAAAAAAATGGTGGAAATTGTCAAGAAGAGAAAAGAAACCAGACCCAAGAAAGAGAGAGAGAGAAAAATCTCAGGAAGGAACTTTACAAAGGAATTTCAGAGAACGAGCAGTATTATAATGATAACTATAGTGAAATAATTAAAAACAGAAAAATTGAAACAGTAAAAAAAAAGCCATGGAAAATCTTCTAAAAGATTGCCAAATTCAGGAGATTTTAGCATAAAATTACTAAGCTAAAATCACTTAACAAGCAGTCTCTGGTGACCATTCGAAGCTACGACGGACCCCTCAAAACTACTTATGAGCCAGTTCATATGGCAGCATCCCCCCCCCATGGTCACATGACCACATTTGAGGGGGTTGGCAACCAGCTCACCTTTATAGCAGGTTGCCGCTTTCTGTGATCACATGACCTCAATTCACAATATTTCTTGCTTGTTTTCAACCTTTTCTGACAAAAACCACCCATAGGAAGGAACAGATTGGCTTAATGCCTACCTCATTATTTGCTTAATGACTACCCCCAAAATATTGTAAAATCAGGTCAGTCATGTGGGTGCCTTGGCTTACAATCATCATGTCTTACAACAGAAATTCCAGATTCCAATACTGTTGTAAATCGAGGACTATCTGTCACTGATTCAGACCAAATAAAGTTTGTGGAATTCTTTACAATAGGGATGTCAACATCAAAGTTATCTTAAAATATATTTTCTTTCTTTAAAAAATAAAAACTTTTTAAAAGGCCTAAAACAGACATGTAAAACACAAGGCCCGGGGGTTGGATCCAGCCCGTGAAGTGGTTTCATGTGGCCCACGAAGCCATCCTGGAAACAGTGAGGGAATGGCCCCCACTGCCTTGGCCCTGGCCCAGAGACCCTCCTTCTGCCAGAGACCCTCAGATCTGTCCCACTCCTGCCCAGGCCCCCATAGGCACCCTTGATGCGAACGATGTAGAGCTAGCCATGCCCACCCAGTAGGCCATACGCACTCTAGCCACGCCCACCCAGTAGGCCACGCCCACCCAGGCCATACCCACCCGGCCCCCTGAGGGCAACCGCAATGCTGATGCGGCCCTCAATGAAATTGAGTTTGACACCCCGGCCTAAAAGATCATCTGTTACCGTGGCAGAAGGCTGCAGGAATTGATGAAATATATAAAATTAAGACAAGCAAAAGAAGAAGAATCATTTAAAGCTTCTACTTCTTTTACTTTTATTAGTATATCAATTAATTTGGAGAATGACAATGATTCACAGATTGGAACAGGACAGTCTATATCAGTGATGGCGAACCTTTTAGAGACCGAGTGCCCAAACTGCAACCCAAAACTGGGTGCTGGGTGGGCGTGGCCCATTGGGTGGGTGTGGCCCATTGGGTGGGCATGGCTGTGATGGTAATGGCAGACTGGGTGGGACTAAAAAGTTCAATCAATCAATTCCAACTTTGCAAGATGTTTTTTTTTCCCGCGAGAAGTTTAAATTGATTGATTGATTGATTGAGCCTTTTTTTTCTTGCACACAGCGGCAGAGGCCTAAAGCGAAAAGATTTTATAAAACCCAGCTAAAGGCCTAGGACTGGGATGACAGTGCACGTGCCCACAGAGAGGGCTCTGTGTGCCGCCTATGGCACTTGTGCCATAGGTTCGCCACCACAGGTCTACATACTAACAGAGTCTGCTGGAGTTGGTAGCTAATCATCATCATCATCATCAAAGAAAGAAAACTTATCAGAATGTGCAGACTTTCATACAAGACCCTTCTTGTCATAAAGTGGCAAAATAATACTTCGGATTGTTCAAAGCAGATTAGAAATTTACCTAGAGAGTGGGATGCCAGATGTTCAAACTAGCTAAGGAATAAGCTATATTAAGGTAGTCCTCAACTTACGAACACAACTGAGCCCAAAATTTCTGTTGCTAAGCAAGACAAATGTTAAGTGATTTTTACCCCATTTTGCGACCTTTCTTGCCACTGTTATTAAGTGAATCACAGCAGTTGCTAAGTTAGTAACACGGTTATTAAGTGAATCTGGCTTTGCTTGTCCAAAGGTGGCAAAAGGGGATTACAGTATCCCAGGACACTGCAACTGTCCTAAATACATGCCAGTTGCCAAACATCCGAATTTTGATCACATAACCATGGGGATGCTGCAACGGTCGCAAGTGTGAAAAAACAGTCACAAGTCCCCTTTTTCAGCGCTGTTGTAACTTTGAAGTCAGTAAATGAATCATCATAAATCAAGGATTATCCGTGCTGCTGATGCATGCTGGACAGTTGAGAAAGTCACTGAATACAAACAGAGTAAATATGTATTTTGTTGGCTACAGATGTAGATCTTCAGTTGTGTTGATCCTATTAAAGTTTAGGTTGATCTTAGGAAAATGGGAATCCAGAATATCTCATTGTCCTCGTGTAAAATGTCCTCGTGTAAAACCCACGGACAGGACTGAAAGACACTGTCTGGATGGAGTATGGCAAAGCAAACTCCGGGTCAGCAAAAGAAAGAAACCTTATTTCTCCTTCTCAGCCTATTTAAGAAACGTACACTTAGAAAATGGATCAGAAGAAAACACACTTGGTTTAAAAACTGGAAGAAAAAAAAACTTCAATAATTGTGCTATGCGGGTGATAGCTGAAAATGTAAATGATTGCAAGCTTTAGTAATTAAAGTCAAGGAGCAGAGTGAAAAAAAATGGGATCAAACATATAGAAGACCAAACTAATGACAACAGATAGAGCATCCAGCCTTAGAATTGATAATGAAGATAGAGAATTGATGCATAGCTTCTGCTCTTTAATTAATAGTAAAGGAATCATCAGTCAAGAAATATGCCACAGACTAACAGGGCAGGTAACATGGTTTTCTCCCTAATAGGTTTGGGAAATATATTCAGATGCTATGATATTTCTATGTCTACAAAAATTTGTATTATGCAACAAATGGTCTTTCCTATGATATCTCTTGAAAGCCAAAGTTGGGCATTGCAGAAACAGGACAGAAATAAAATGGATGCTTTTGAACTTTGCTCTTGGAGAAGACTCCTAAGAATATCATGAATAGTTAAGAAAACAAACAAAGGAACATAGTATATATCAGCGCAGAGTTCTCACTCAAGGCGCAAATGACCAGACTTAAATTATCATATTGAATTAATCAATCAATCAGAATAGAACTGGAAGGGACCTTAGAGGTCTTTTAGTCCAACCCCCTGCTCAAGCAGGAGACCCTGTACCATTTCAGACAGGTGGCCATCCAGTCTTTTCTTAAAAACTTCCAGTGATGAAGCACCTACAACTTTTGAAGGCAAGCTGTTCCACCTGGTTAACTGTCCTCACTGTTAGGAAGTTTCTTCTTAATTCCAGGTTGCTTCTCTCGTTGATTAGTTTCCATCCATTGTTTCTTGTCTTGCCTTCTGGTGCTTTGGAAAAATAAAATAAACTGACCCCCTCTTCTTTGTGGCAGGCCCTCAAATATTGGAAAACTGCTACCCTTAGTCCTTCTTTTCTCTAGACTGACTATACCCAAATCTTGCAACCATTCTCCAGGTCCTTAATCATCTTAGTTGCTCTTCTTTGTACTTTTTCCAAAGTCTCAACAACTTTTTTGCAATGTGGTTTCCAAAACTGGATGCAATATTTCAGGTTTGGTCTTACTAAGGCTTTATAAAGCGGTACTAGTACTTCATGGAGCCTTGTGGTGCCCCACTGCTTACCTCCCTCCATGTAGATGTACCGGTAGTACCATTAAATGACTTATTGAGTATGGTTTGTCAGCCAGTTACAAATCCATCTGGTGGTGATGCTGTCTATCCCATATTTTTCTAGTTTGCCAAGAAGTAGATTGTAATCTACTTCATTGAATGTCTTGCTGCAGTCTAAATATACTATGTCCACAACATTTCGCTGGTCTACTAATAAAAGATTGGTTTGGCATGATCTGTTTTTAGCAAACCCATGCTGACTAATAGTTATAACTTTATTTCTTTCTAATGTTCACAGGTTTTTTTCCCCCAGTATCTTCCCAGGTATTAATGTTAAGCTGATTGATCTGTAGTTTCCTGGGTCTGTTTTTTTTCTTGTCTTTTATGAAGATGGGAATCACGTCAGCTCTTTTCCAATCCTCTGGGAGTTCCCCGGTGCTCCAGAAGTTTTTTAAGATACAGTACAATGATTCTGACATAATATCTGCCAGCTCCTTCTGAATTCTGGGATGTAATCCATCAGTTCTGAGTGATTTATATTCATCAAGGTCAGGCAGGTGTTCTCTTACCATTTTCTTGCTTATTTTAATTTTTATTTCTAGTCTGTCTTTTACAGTTATGCTTTTGGTAGGTTGAGCTAGTTTCTTTTTGCGTGAAGACCAATGCAAAGAATGAGTTAAGGAGCTCTGCTTTCTCTCTACTGCCTGTTACTTCCTTGCCATCTTCTCTCTTTAGTGGACCAACTGTTTCCTTGACTTTTTTCTTGTTATTTACATGTTGAAAGAAACATTTTTTATTATTGACTTTTGTTGCAATTCTTTGTTCATTCTGAGCCTTTGATTTCCTGACTTCATCTTTGCAGATTCAAGCTATCTGCCGATGTGTCCCTCTTTCCATTTTTTTTTGTACTTATTCTTTTTGTCTTTCAGATGTAAGAGAGATCTTTGTGAAACCATGCTGGTTTCTTCTTGAATTTCTTGTTTTTCTTTTTCAGTGGTATTGTGTTGGACTGAGCTTTTATGATCATATTTTTCAGTGTATCCCATGCTTCTTGAGTTTTCTCCTTTAGGATTTTTATCCATTTATTTTTTCTTAGGATCTTTCTGAATTTGTTAAATTCAGTCTTTTAAAGTTTAAGACACTGCCTGGATTATATTCTTTTGCTTGTGTTTGCATTATATTGAATTCCAATATGCTGTAGTCACTCTCACCCAGGACTCTGGCAACTTCAACTACTTCTATCATTTCTTCTCTATTACCGTAGTAAGAATTAGGTCCAGTATAGCTTTTTCTCTAGTTCCCTCCTCTACTTTCAGATGACAAAGTTGTCGGCTAATTGGTTAGGAATCTGTTTGATCTCCCACTTGCTGCAGAGTTTGTTGATATCAGGATAGCTAAAGTCTCCCATTATTACTGTGGTATGTTTCCTACATACATTTGTTAATTGATTAGCAAAGAACTCATCTATTTCTTCTGCTTGGTTGGGTGGCCTGTAGTATATGACTATAGCAATATTATTTTTTCCCCTTTTACATTAATCCATATGGATTCTAGGAGTTTTCATCCTTGGTTTTGTGTATTTCTAGTCCCCTTATGCAAAGATCTAGCTCTCTGGAGAATTGTTTTAAGCTGGGAAAGGTGGAAAGAAAGAGAAGAGGGCAACCAGGAGCAAGATGGATGGAGTCAATTACAGCAGTGATGGGTGCACTTTTGGAAGATCTGATAGCCCAGACTGGGGCATATCATCCTGAAGAAGATCTATCTATGTGATCACCAAGAATTGACACTGGCTGAAAGGCACATAATCAATCATTCAAAGACTTTTGTATCAATATATGAAAAGGATTCAGTGTTGCAGCCTGCTAGTTAATGAATTATTCCTCATGATGATTTGAGTTTAAAACCCCAGTTCTAATCTATGGTTTGTCTAACCATGTTTTATTGAATAAACCATCATTGATTTTGTAATTTGGCAGCATTGTTTGCCATTTTAAAAATACATTTCAACATTCAAACTGTAAGAGACCTTAGAGACCCTGGCAGTTTCCATCTGAATGGTTAGTTTTTCAAATAAGGGGGTGTGAGGGAAATTGTCGCTCTTGGTACTAATAATGTTTTCCACCTTACACCTGCTCAGTGCTAATCCCATATGATAATGCTGATAAGACAACCATTTTGCATTGTAAAAGCAATATGAGGGTGTTTCCTGTTCTGAATATAAGAAATAAACACCTTCATTTATCATGCTTATTGAATGAAAGGTCAGTCTGCCACACGCACCATAGAACAAAGCATTTTAAGCAAAGCCCAGTTAGCTGCAAATTGAACATCATGCTTAGCATTATGGGTGTCAACGCTGCTAACATCGGATGTTTTTGCATTGACAACAGATGGAAATGTAGCCATCTTTTTCCCTTTCACTTTTAGAGCTAGATGATGCTGGGAGCGGTGGGGGGGACGTGAATGAGAGTCCAGCTAGACATAACAACACTAAACCTAGCGTGAGAATCAAGGTTATTGAACCCAGAGTTGATAAAGAATTGGTGGGCTGGGGAGCTGGAGACAAAGCCCGCACTTCAAGCTAATTGAGGAATGTGATTTATGACTGTTAATTGGAGGAGGGAATTGTGCTTTGATACTATGTGCCTAGGGGAGGGGAATTCAGTTTTTGGCTTCAATTATGTAGTGCCGATATTATGCTACTCGAATAAAAGATCCTTTAAGGTAAGCAATGCCTTGAAGTTCTTTTGAAGAGTTTCATCTGTTGGAACCATGACAATGAGAAGAGGACCAATGCAGTGGCTCTGGGCAGTGTCACACTACTAGATGCCAAAGAGCTGGAGCTGCACTATCAAGCCACTGATCCTTCACTCTCACTGTAGTTGTAGGTCACATTATGGGAATCTATATGTATAACAGGCCAAAATACTAACACAGAGACTGGGATCTGTTTTATGCTGGAAATTAGATGGTTATGGAAGGCCAGTCTCATATCACAGTTATAGTTAATGTGACATAGATGACACATCTAGTCACATAAGTATGGTAACATCTGCAACGTTCCCTCTCCAAGGAACACTTCTATCTTATGCCACTGAATTGCCTATCTAACAAGAACTTTTCAGTCTCTTAAGGTTTTGCCAGTCTTCAGACACAGGCCTCTGACATCTGCTTATTAATCCACGTAAGTTACAATCCAAAAAAAGCTGTGAACTTTTTGATCTTAAGGTAGAAATTCTCCTACTCATTTCAATGACTTACCTCTATATCAGTGCCCTAACCACACCATTGAAAAGAAAACCCAGACTACTGAAAGATGGCCTCGGACTATCTCAGCACAACACCTAAATTATGGAGGCTTTCCTCAACAAGGTCAGCTTCCAAATGTGTGAACTTCAATTCCCCAAATCTTTAGCAACAGTTTATCAACGGTTGTGCAAGCTGGGAGATTCTGGGAAGTGAATTCCATACATGCAGAGGAAGCTTGCTTAGAGAAAGTTACTCTTAGTTTAAACCTCCCTCTTTAAGCTATGTTCACATTCAGGGTCAGCCAAGACATTTTGCTGCCTTGGGTAGAGTAGAACGTAAGTGTATAAATGATCTCGTCACACGCTTCATTGCCAAATTATTTTGGTACCAGAAGCTAAAAATCATCTCTCTTTCCTTAATAGCAAAAAATATAATTGTAATAAATAAAGCAATTAGCCATCTCCCCTGACACTAAAATCATCCATATGATGCTGTTTCAACTATGTTGTGACTGGGCTGACTCTGCTCAGTATCCTGGTCGCTTCTAAACATCACCATTGTTTTTCTATTGGACCTCAGAGTAGAACTGCTTGCTCTGGGCTCTCTTTCTTGAGTTCAAGGTCCTCCCTTTAGCTGGAGGAAGATGCAAAGTCCATTTCTGATGCCAAAGTAAGAAATGTGCTGTCTGAATGGGGCCAGCTCTCTGGACGTCACAATAATGACAACAGGATGAGTCAACCTGCCTTATGTTCCTAATGAAGCAGAAGATCAAAGATCTACAAATGTTTGTCATTTGCAGACTGATCCTTTTATTCTCTCTTTAGCAGGTTTCCATCTTGTGCGTGCAAGATAAGGAAGACAAGAGGTCAAAAAAGTCATGAAGGAAATACAGTGTAAAGCCAGAAAAAAAATTTCTCCAAAATGCATTGCAGACAGTAGCTTTGAATTGTGTCATAGGGAGCCACTCTGAGCAATCTGCTTGGGAATGACTGGGGGCACTTGCTTGGTCTAGTCTACAGGGCAGAAGTGTTGTGTTTTAATGGGCTCCCATTACCTTAACCTCTTCCCGTAACAACTGTCTTGATAAGTGAATCACAGCATTAGAGCTTATCAGGAAATTGCCAGGGCATTCAAAGAAAAGCAAAAGTTGAGTTACGAGGCTTTGTTTCTCCTAAAGGTAAAGGTAAAGGTTCCCCCGCACATGCGTGCTAGTCGTTTCCAACTCTAGGGGCCGGTGCTCATCTCCGTTTCAAAGCCAAAGAGCCAGTGCTTGTCCAAGGACGTCTCCGTGGTCATGTGGCTGGCATGACTAGACGCCAAAGGCGCATGGAACGCTGTTACCTTCCCACCGTAGTGGTCCCTATTTTTCTACTTGCATTTTTACGTGCTTTCGAACTGCTAGGTTGGCAGAAGCTGGGACGAGTAACAGGTGCTCACTCTGTTACGCGGCACTCGGGATTCGACCCACCAAACTGCCGACCTTCCGATCGACAAGCTCAGCGTCCTAACCCACTGAGCCACCGCGTCCCTTTATTGTTTCTCCTACCACCCAGCAAAAAATAAAATAAAATAAAATAAAATAAAATAAAATAAAATAAAATAATAAAATGCCATCAGAGAAGGTAATTTGCTTCTTTATCCTTATTTTTAAGCCTTCTTTAAATAATGCAAAGAGCTCTTCTCTCCTGAAAGCTCATTTAGGCAATTGTAACAGGGACTATATTTAATGTAAATGGAACGGGTGAAACCAGAAGGATTTATGATAATAATAACCCAAATGTAATAACGTTGGTTAGGTCACAAATCCAAGGAGCAAGGGACTGAAAAGGGACAGATAATTCAGCTCCAGGATAGGAGCCAACAACAGGGGCTGTTCACGAGTTTATTAAGCACAATGCTCTTACACAGACTTTTGAAAGTAGTCTCTGCACCGTTGTCATGCTTTACAAGGTGAAAATGTGAAAGACTGTAAGAGACCTTGTTCAGAAGTTATATCCCCAAATCAAGGAAACACCACCTGTTGAATCACACTGATGCAGTCTTCCTGTACCTTCTCTTAGCTGCAATATATATTAAGTTATTTATTGAATGAATGAATGAATGAATGAATGAATGAATGAATGAATGAATGAGGGACTGAATTTCTAGGCTACCCAACTTTAAAATAATTCTGGGTGGCATCACAAGATTTAAAAAAAACTATGTAAAAACAGCCATTGTCTGAGGGACAATATACGTAGCATCCTACCATTATACGCCAACTCAAAAAAGGTCTACCCAAACATTTTAACCCAAGATCTGGGGATAAAATCCAATTTGTAAAGATTGCTCAAAGGCAAGCATGGGAAGGAGCCTTACAAATCTCCAGGTAGATACTGCTCCAAAGGGCACATGTTATGACAGAGAAGGCTCATTCTTAAATCCCACTAGATGTCATAGTTTAGTTGACAAAACTCAAGACAAGCTTTCTCCTTCTGTCCTGGCCACTTTTTACAGAGGCACAATTGAGAGCATTTTAACAAACTGCATCACTGTCTGGTTCTGTGGCAGCAGTGCCTCAGATAGAAGGTCCATACAGAGAATGGTAAGGACAGCTGAGAAGATCATAGGAAGCTCCCTCCCTGGTATTCAGGATGCTCCTTATAAGCGCTATGTACTTAGAGCTGGAAGCATTGTGAGAGACCCCACACACAAACTTCACGGTCTTTCTGTTGCTCCCCTCTGGGAGGAGGTTTCAAAGTATTTCTAGCAGGACTTCCAGATTCTGAATAGCTTTGTTCCCTATGCCATCCATCTGGTAAACTTGCAAGATTCTTTTTCCTCGCCATGCACATGTAGACATAACCCGAACTAGACTGTGTTGTCTCTCTGTGTCATATAATAAATGTGGCTATATGCATAATTCTGTATTTATTTATTTTTGTCATATTTATGTAGTGTATATTGGAGGTGGTGACCCTTTGAGAGCTGTATGCAATGAAATTTCATTTTAATGTATGCCGATTAGTGTACATTCAAAGTGACAATAAAGTTATTATTCTAAGCTGATTCTGTTGGAACTCACAGACCAAAAAGACAGGGGGCAGCTGGTCTGTCAAGTAGTTAACCTCTATGCTACATAGAGATTTATAAAGTCATACCCAGAACTTAGAATTGCACCCCAAAACCACCTGGCATAAAAGACCATAAATGAGTCAAACTTTGCGCCATATTTATAGATATCCTAAGGAAGCAATTGCAAAATGTATGAAAAATGCATTTATTTATTTGGATTTGGCAGAGGCTATAATACTTATGGATTCTAAAACAACCATTTTGGAAGTTTGTGACAGGTCAGCAGATATCACCATTTGACAAATATGCCAGATCTGATAAGCTCAAATTCATTTTTTAAAAAAGAACATTTTCTGCAAACTAGTTGACTGAATTAGCTATAAATCTATACCAAGCCCAATTTTATCTAAGGCCATAAACATTTTTAAATTAATTTCAGTGTCAATTTAGGTGGGGCATGAATTGTAAAACATAGAAGTCATGGCTCAGAAAAACACTGAAATCAAAGAGAGATGAAGAAGGTGAGTTATTGGCTCTCCTCAAAATCCTCGTTCTTGAATCCATATTCCTTCCCTCCTTCCATGCTCCAAAAAGCTGGTCAAAGACTGAAACTCACCTCAACCTTATTATGGAGATAGAAGAACTATTACATGAAAAGGGACCTGAGGCATGAAGATCATCTTAAATAAATGCATTAATATAGTACCTTCTTCTTCTTCTTCTTAGGTTAGAGTGGCACCTGATCAAATCATTATTTTTTTTTAAATCAGAGATATGCAAGAATTGTGGATTATTATTTCTTTCTTGCTTACACATTTTTTGTTTTTGTTTTGTTTTGGGGGGGGTTGGCTGGCATTTTTCCTTTCCTGTTGCCTTGATCACATGCTCTTTCTTTGAAAGAAAGGAATTCAGGCTAAGCAACAGGGTTCTTCTTTTTTGTAAGCAAACCACAAGGTGGAAGCAGAGAACAAGTGCAAATAGAAGACAATATATGTAGCTCAGAGTTGAACTGTGGAGTCCGTGATGCTCTTTGAGCTTGGCTGACCATCCTAGACCAAGCTAAATCCAAAAACACTATGAAATTCCTAGAGGCTTGGCACTCAAGACAAATCAGCCATCAACAGGCCCATAAAGATTTACATACCATTTAAGAGACAATAAAATGCTAAAAGGGAAACAAAAAGACCAGAACACCTTCTGGCTAGCAATCAACACCTAGACAAGCACAGATTAAAGGTAAAGGTTCCCCCGCACATGCGTGCTAGTCATTTCCGACTCTAGGGGCCGATGCTCATCTCCGTTTCAAAGCCGAAGAACCAGTGCTTGTCCAAGGACGTCTCCGTGGTCATGTGGCCGGCATGACTAGACGCCAAAGGCGCACGGAACGCTGTTACCTTCCCACCGCAGTGGTCCCTATTTTTCTACTTGCATTTTTACGTGCTTTCGATCTGCTAGGTTGGCAGAAGCTGGGACGAGTAACAGGCGCTCACTCTGCTATGCGGTACTCGGGATTCGACCCGCCAAACTGCCGACCTTCTGATCGACAAGCTCAGCGTCCTAACCCACTGAGCCACCGCTAGCAATCAACACCTAGACAAGCACAGATTGACACCAGGCAAACAATCAAGAAGTAAACCAAACCCAATAATCAAAGAACTGCCAACTCAGTCAAACAATAATGTAGTAACAAAAGCCCAATCAAGGAGCTACCAAGGTGCTACCACCCCAATAACTGACAAGGCAAGCCACTGTATATGAACAGAGATCAAACCGTACCCTCTTCTAGAATTGAAGGTGTTACCTAGCGGGGTAATGAAACGTCTGCATGAAAACAACCAAACTCGGAGAGCACCAAAGACGGCAGAAAACAAGTGGTTTAAATTCCACTGGTTTCAGTTCACTAGTAAATTTTGGACATCGAGGGTTAGAAAATGAATATTCTAGAGAAATTGCTAACCTTAGATCTTCCCATTGGCATTTCATTTTCAAGGTGCAAAGGTTTCTTTTGTATAAAAGAGAAGCAGTGAATCATATCGTCCCTGATCTGCAATCTGAAGGGGGGGGTCTCTTTTTCTCCAGACAGAAGGTCACCACCTTGTCTGCTATTTTCGAGATCAGTGCTTGAGGGCCAAACTAGCCGGAACAGGCAGCAATGCCCAAGGGACAAAAATCTTGAAACCTTATCCATCCTTTACACAACTCTCTGCCCTCCCCATTCACACGTTCCCTGGCAGAGATTTTATTTATGGTATGGAATATTGTTTTTACAAGGCAGCTAACAATGAGGAATTACAAACAACCCAATAGTAGTAGAAAGAGAGTAACATATTAGATGAAAATACTACAGCCAGTAACATATTTAAAATAAATCAGCCCACATAAATAAGACACACACACATCTTCCCTGCTGCAGAACTCCATCACCTTGTGCCACTACAGAAATATTCTCAATCCTGTATACACGGAAACAATAACCCCCAATCCAGCATCATTCAGATAATCTGTATTTTTATCATCCTGGCTTGAAAATTTCCTTGAATGAAAAACGATTGGTCTGGATATTGTAGGAAGCAGGAGGTTATTCCCTCAGCCAAATGTGTTGTGAGGGAGGTCAGAGACTGTAGACCCAGGACATATTCCCAATCTTTCAAACTATGGTTTAGGTGTTCAGAGAGGTCATATGAACTGGCTTTCATAAGGTTTTGGTGACTAAATAAGGCTTTTTTATTTCTTTTCCAGGAGATAAAGTAAATAGGGGTAAAATTATTACACAATTTCTATAGTAAAAATCAGAGGAGAAATGATCATGGGTGATGTAAGCACCCTGCTCCCATTCTATCAATGTCTAGAATATTATTTCCCAACTGGGTACTCTCCACATAGGTTGGATTACAACTCCCAGAATTCCCAGCCATCACTTCCTCATCTGGAGGACATCATTCTGGTGTCACTCCATGCTGCAGTAAATATATTCAGTCCCTGAATGACAATAGAAGAAATACTTAGATTAGTCTCTTCCTACGTATTAATGTGCCATGAACAATATATATACAACTCATAATCAAACCAATTAACAACACCATGGGGTGTCTCTCTCTCTCTCTCTCTCTCTCTCTCTCTCTCTCTCTCTCTCTCTCTGTGTGTGTGTGTGTGTGTGTGTGTGTGTGTGTACTTGATTGGTCAAGTGTGATTGGACACACAAGGAATTTGTCTCCGGCAAGCTCTCAGTGTACATTCAAACAACAAAGTATATAATCATAAGATACCCACAGAGAAGATAGTAGAAAAGATGAGAAGCAGAATATTAGTATAACATACTACATGGATAAATATCCTTAGACGTAAGACAGTACTGTGGTAATTAGGTGTTCAGCAGAGTGATGGCACTAGGGAAAAACCTGTCTATGTGTCTAGTTGTTTTGATATGCAATGCCCTATGGCGGCGTCCAGAGGGGGAGGAGTTGAAACAGTTTATGTCCAAGATGTGGGTGGTCTGTAGATATTTTCGCCACCCTCTTTCTGACTTGTGCAGTATACAGGTCCTCAGTGGAAGACAAGCTGGTTGCAATTATAGTTTTATTTTGCATTCATCCAACTACCATTTCTGCACTACAATCAATCAGAAAAATACTCCTAATAGATGTTCATCACATCCCCTGGCTTGTAATTGAATCCTGTGTATACAACAGTGTACCTCCATAGTACACACCTGTACACAGGAATGCATGCTGAAATGCACAAACATCTACCTAGCAGGCCAAGGCTGTTCAAGCCTTCCATAAAATCTTTTAAATACCCTTCTGCTCAATTCTTAGAATTCATCACAAAGCTCCTTTGATAGATGGTTGTTCCAACTATATCTCTTCTAGCTTTGACAGGGAGCCCACGGATTTCTTTGCTGTGATACTTCTTTGCATAACCCAATTTCCCAAGGATGTGACATTTAAGTATAAATATTCCTAATGTCAGGCAATTAAAAGATGGGAGGAGAGAATCTGCCACCTTTCCAGGGTTGCAAATTATACCTCACTCCTGCCCCCAGCTTCACAGATAGAGCCGAAAGATTACAGAGACTGAATTAAAATCAATAGCATACAATTTCATGAGCAATCTTCTCCATGGCATAGCATGTGAATGGACGAAGCAGCTGCTCTGGCAGCCCAGTAGGGGAGAGAGGATACCACAAGCACAGCCCGGGAGCTATAGGCTTCCGTAAGAAAATTGCAGCTTTTAATCTAAATTTGATGAAACAATTCTTGCCTTTGGGCACAGATGCAGAGCCAAGAAATGTGTGCAAGTGTGTGCGCTCGCTCGCATGCATGTATGTGTATATTAAATATTTGGGAAAGAAAGTGCAGGGCAAAAAGGGGACTTCATATAACAGGGGAATAGTTTGCCGTATTCCCCATTGAGTGAAAATACCTGGTTCAGGAAAAAAAATGTTTTGAATAGATATAAGAGCTGTCATATATTGGTAAAGAAGAAGAAAGCTGTTGTTTTGTTTAGAATCTGGCTTTGTTTATTTATTTGTCAGTCTTCTACAACACACACACAAGCCTTTTTTTTGTCCCTCGTGTGCCTTTGAATTTCAGCAGAATGGGTGAAAGCATAGAAAGAAATCTCTGAGATTATTACAATTTCACAGGAAGAAACAGTCAGCCTCGTTGTTTCTTCCAGGGCTGTGGTTTTAATAGAGAGCAGAGATATTGTGGAAACCCATGTTATTCTAGCTTTTACCCACACACACATACACACCAAAATTCTGCATGGATAAAGTCACCTTTCTTTTGTACAGAGCGCTGAGTAGTCCCAATGTACCCAGACCGGCTGTTGGGCCCTAAAACACGTGTGGATGAATGTCCACATACCAAGGAAGGTGTTTATACAGCTGTTTAATGCAGTAGCAGGCAATCTGATGCCCTCCAGATTGATAGAAGACCTGATGGGATTCTTGGCTGCCTCTGATGGAAATAGAATTCAAAATATCTGAAAGACCCAGATTATTTGCCTTAGTTTTAATGATGAAAATTGGAGGAAAATAACAAAAGCCTCAAATGGGCACTCTTCCAGACTTTATGGACTTTTTTCTAATTGGTCAAGAGGATTAAATTCTAGCAGGCCAGTAAAAACCTGGTTTGCAGCAGCCCAATTAACAACACTGCTAGCTCTCAAAATGCATTGTCTTCCATAGCAAGCCTGCCCCCTGCCTCTAATAATAATGGTAGAATATCTGCTGCAAACATCAGTTTATGGTGCTGACCTAGATGTTAGGAGACTGTGAGTTGCAGTCCTGCCGTAGGCATGAAAAACTGAATGGATGACTTTGGGCCAGCCCCTTTCTCCCTCAGCCCTGCCTATCTCACGGGGTTGTAGTTATGAGGAAAATAGGGGGAGGAAGGAGTATTATATACATTTGCTGCCTTGAGTTACTTATAAAGTAATAAAGGTGGGATAAACGTTTATTAAACAAATAAATTCAAAAGAAGGAAGTATTCAAAAGGTCCACAAGGATACTTTACATCTATAATCAATAAAAGTAGTAAAGCTGGTCCTCATGCTGAGTGCTACAAGCTTAATGGACAAGCTGGATAGTAGAAAGCGAATGGCTAAGATAGATATCCAGTGTGAGAACACCAGAATTGTGACATTTCTGCCTGACTAGCATGATAGAGCATGAGGGCCAGTTTGGTCTAGTGGTTAAGGCACCAGACTAGAAAGCAGGAAGACCATAAGTTCAAGTCCTGCCTTAGCCATGAAATCTGACTGAGTGACATTGGGCCAGTCACTCTCTCTCAGCCCAACCCACCTCACAGGATTGTTGTCCTGGAGAAAATAGAAGGAATGTGTGTTGGATATGTTCACTGCCTTGGGTTGTTTGTAAAAATAATAGATAGATAGATGCTTCCCTAACCTGTCTGGGACTTGGTGATGAGGGCACTTCCTATAATCTGGGAAACCGCAAATTTGAAATATTTCAGCCTGTTGTTTTGATCAAATATATTTCAAAGAACTGATAAACTTCATTGTTTACCATGGAGCATTGCAGCAAAGGGCCACTTTGTACAGACTTTGTTCTTTGCTATTCCCAAAGTACCAACTTATGCCACCTGCATCAGGCAGTTATATAAAGTCAAGAAGTGAATGCTGAAATTGAAAAGCCAACAGGAATACAAACTACAAGTTGAGGGAGAAAATCCAAAGATGTTGACTTTATCACTTGCTTTAAGGCTTAGCATTCTAATTGACTAACCATTCAATTCTTTGTCCCACCAGTCCTTGGAATATGCCCGTTCTTGCTTAGTTGAGGGGATCAGCCAATTTGTCAGCTGTTAAAAAGGCCTTGAAAAATATTTGTTTTACCATAAACCACTGCAAGATTTCAGCACTCAGTGTTCTTACATGTCCCATAAATAAATAAACGAATGAATAAGTGCTCCATGTAGTGGCAAGTTTCTTAGAAGTCATGGCCAGTGATATGACATTACTCTCCAGTTTTCTTTTGATTGCTTTGTTGTTGTTGTTGTTGTTGTTTCCCATAAGACTATCGGCCCTCTTTCTCAGTGCAGGTGATTTCGTAGGATTGTTGTGGGAATTGAGGATGAGCCCCTTGAGCTCCCATAGAAACATTGGGATATTTGCACAATGAAATGAAGTTTAAAGTGCAAGGAGGTCAGGTGGATCTGTAACCTCAAAGCAGACAAAACAAAGATGTGATGACCTTCATGGGAACTACAGAATAATACAACTGTCCAATGAAAGAAAATGATCCTTCCCAAGACAGGTTCACACTGATTTGCCTGAAGCTGAGTTAAGAGAAGGAGTTGATCAAACGTTAAGAGAAGTTGATCAAACGTTTGCGGGGGGGGAGGAATAGATGAGGTTGAAAGAGTACAGCAACAAGGCCATAATCCTGATATTTTATATATTCATCCAAATGTTTGCACAAGCAGGGAATATTAGTATTCTGCCTCGCAGCGCTGCCCTTGAATTTCCTGATGAAATAAACAAGGCTATGCACATACAGGCTGTTCAAATGTAAATTGTATGCCCAACTTTGGATGGATGCATAAAACTCATCCCTGGGTCTATGGCCACAATCTGTTTCCAAGTCTCCTCTGAGCATTCAGTCTTTCTTTCCTTTCTTTTCTGTACAAAACAAGACTTGCGTTAATTATGTATAGAATCACAGAACCATAGAATTGGGGAGTTGGGTGGGACCACAAGCTTCATCTAGTTTATCCCTCTGCCACATGAAAAAATCCAATTAAAGAAAGTTTTTTCTTTACACTTAATAAAATTTAGATAGCTGCACCTTGTATTTATTATTTCTAGTCCTAGTTTCTGTGACAAATACTCTAGCTTCCCTTTCTGTATCTGCACACAGATAAGTTCTCTGACGATTCTCAGAATGATTCCAAAAGCTCAGAAGACAAAACCTCATGGTCCCAGTACCCGACCCAGATTAGATCCTGCAACGTTATCCTGGGACAAGTATATTCGCCTTCATTTGTAATATGTCTTCCCTGAGGCTTCTCAACTCCAGACTGAATAATCCAAGTTCTTTCTGCCTGTTCTCATAGTATGTGTAGTTTAATGAAGAGAAGGATGAGGGGTGACATGATAGCAGTGTTCCAATATCTCAGGGCCTGCCACATAGAAGAGGGAGTCAAGCTATTCTCCAAACCACCTGAAAGCAGGACAAGAAGCAATGGATGGAAACTAGTCAAGGAGAGAAGCAACCTAGAACTAAGGAGAAACTTCCTGACAGTTAGAACAATTAACCAGTGGAACAACCTGCCTCCAGAAGTGGTGAATGCTCCAACACTGGAGGTTTTTAAGAAGAGACTGGACAGCCATTTGCCTGAAATGGTATAGGGTTTCCTGCCTGAGCAGGGGGTTGGACTAGATGACCTCCAAGGTCCCTTCCAACTTCTTCTTATTCTTCTTCTTCTTCTTCTTATTATTATTATTATTATTATTATTATTATTATTATTATTATTATTATTATTATTATTATTATTATTATTACGATTGTTATCCTCAGCCTAGAATAGAACAGAACAGAACAGAATAGAATAGAGCTGGAAGGGACCTTGGAGGTCTTCTAGTCCAGCCCCCTGCTCAAGCAGGAGAATCTTTACCATCCCAGACAGCTGAATGTCCAGTCTCTTCTTAAAAATCTCCAGTGATGGAGCTCCCACAATTTCTGGGGGTAAGCTGTTCCATTGGTTGATTGTCCTCACTGCCTAAATCAACACAGTGCAGGATGAAGGCCTCTTAAAATTATAGACTGTAATCAGCCACACTGGTCCAATGCAGGTTGGTAGATAGTTTTCAGCTTCCCAGTCTAGCTCAAGAGGAAGTGACTGGCCCAAGATCAGCTATCTACCCAACCTAAATCTCTCTGCTCCAAGTCTAGTTCTTTAACCACCACACCCTATTAGATTTCAACTTGGCAAATTTCGTTCCAGAAATTTGTGTGAAAGGCAGCTGAGCATAAGGAAGTTGAGCTAAGAAATGGAAAGCTAAATCCAGTGAAGATTCTTTATTTCATATAGGTCAAGACAAGGATAAGTAATTTTCAGGGACAATCCACTAAACAGATGGGGCAAAGACACATCCAGACAGGCATATGAACCATCATACATATGGCATTCACCCATCCACACAACCTCCATTCATCTGTCCCCATGCTTTCACTTATGAGCCCATATATATACCTTCGCTCCTTCCGGCGCGATCTAAAAACGTATTTATTTGAGCAATCTGACCTGGTCTGATGGGTTAGGGTTGGGGTTTTAATATGTTTTTAATTGTTGTTTTAAATTTTAAATTTGGGCATTATATTTGTTTTTTAACTTTTATATTCTGTTTTTTATATTTATTGCCCTGTACACCGCCCTGAGTCCTTCGGGAGAAGGGCGGTATAAAAATATAATAAATAATAATAAATAAATAATAAATATAGCCATACAATATGCACTGTGTAAACATAGATTCTCTCATGTCCACCTGCTCTCTATGTCTCACCTCAGTCTTTGGAAACTTAGCCCTCCTTCATTCTCTTTCTCCTTCATTCTTTTTTGCTCTTCTACAGTTAGCAGAATCTTTTCATCTTCTGAAATTGCTGATATTCTTTGCCAGGAATTTCTGACATTCCCCACTGTTGGCCACGCATCCAAAATCTGCTAAGTGTTTCCTAGGGGTTTTCCAAAGTTTCCTTCTAAGCATTGATAGGAGCAGTGGGAAATCTGAAGAAATGCAGCATTGCTACTATCACACCTTAAACCCCAAAGCAAGTTTTACTTCATCACTGAAAACATACCTCCCAACAGTAGAGGATAAAACCCTGGAGGGTGGAATGAGTCCACTTTCCACTGGAGTCCACTAAAGTGGGAAGGGGGTAAGGTGGCATCCATATGAGACATCAGTAGACAAAAGTAGATATTCAGTTCAAATCAGTGTAACATTCAGCTCTTAATATTGCTTCCAGAAATTGCTTTCTGGTCCTAATCCTATACACACACAAAAAAAAACATACATACACACATCAAAATATGAATTGTGTTCTTTTGTTTTTTGTTATGCATCTAACTTTCTTATAAATTATTGGAGGTGGGCAAAAGTTGTGCTGGTTATAAACAGAAAGCGGACATGTCTCTCACTAAGACATATTGTATCCTTTATTATGATTTCTTAATGCTCATTGCACAGCTGATGATTTCCTTTAAAACTTGGATGAAAGAAGTAAGCAAGAGATATATATGTACATACTGTATATGTGCACTCTGTGTGTGAATAAAATATTTATATTATATATGCACCAAACTAGAAGCCAGGAGCCTGTGAATTCTAGTCCTACCTTGGGTGACATTGGGCCAATCTCTCACACCCCCTTCCTCTCCCTCCCTCCCTCTCTCCCTCTGCCCAACCCTGTGTGTTTGTGTGTGTGTGTGTGTGTGTGTATGTGTATATATGTATATGTGTGTGTATATGTGTATGTTTATATATATATATGTGTGTGTGTGTATGTGTATATACTGTATATATATGTGTACGTTTGTATATAATAATAATAATAATAATAATAATAATAATAATAATAATAATAATAATAATAATAATAATAATAATAATAATAATAATAGTTGGAAGGGACCTTGGAGGTCATCTAGTCCAACCCCCTGCTCAGGCAGGAAACCTTATACCATTTCAGGCAAATGGCTGTCCAGTCTCTTCTTAAAAACCTCCAGTGTTGGAGCATTCACCACCTCTGGAGGCAGGTTGTTCCACTGGTTAATTGTTCTAACTGTCAGGAAGTTTCTCCTTAGTTCTAGGTTGCTTCTCTCCTTGACTAGTTTCCATCCGTTGCTTCTTGTCCTGCTTTTAGGTGCTTTGGAGAATAGCTTGACTCCCTCTTCTTTGTGGCAGCCCCTGAGATATTGGAACACTGCTATCATGTCACCCCTCAATATATATATGTGTGTGTGTGTGTGTGTGTGTGTGTGTGTGTGTGTGTATTGAATATTGAATATTTTGCACAGAATGTCTAAATATCTTAAAATCAATTCCAAATGCTGTTATCAAAAACTGATTATTATAAAGCCAAGTTAATTTTGAGCCCTAAGGGTAGTTCAAGGCTGTACATTTCAGTGTCTATTACCGTAGAAACCAGCAGTAATAAACAAATCTTTCATTTCTTTAACAAACATGTTGCTTTAAATTCACACTTCCTAAAAACTTGAAAGAACTTTTACTTGTTTAATTTGCCCTGCTCATAATTCATTTGTAACATGGCTTTTCAACTCATAGGATTGAGGTCTGTGCTTACAGCAGAAACATTCATTATTCAGATACTGCAAAGACAAACTCATTGTCTGAAAATTATAATGGTTCAAAATCCAGTGCTGCACACAGTGAAACAGTACCTTTCCAACCTGGTGTGCCCTGATATCAGAGGTGGAGAGGGTACACGTGGTCCTCACTTTACAACCACAATTGAGCCCCAAATTTCTGTTGCTATGCAAGGCAGCTTTAAGTGAGTTTTGACCCATGTTATCATCTTTTTTGCCTCATTCGTTAAGCGAATCACTGCAGTGTTAAGTGAACTATGCAGTCAAGCAAATCTTTAATTTAATTTAATTTAATTTATTATATTTGTATACCGCCCTTCTTCCGAAGGACTCAGGGCGGTGAACAGGGCACATATAAAAATACAGAGTACAAAAATTAAAAAAGAATTAAATAGGAGCCCGAGCTAAAACAATAGATAGTAATATATAAATCCACAATAAAAACCCCAACACATCCCCCATCAGGCCAGGCCGGCTTGTTCAAATAGATAGGTCTTCAAACCGCGTCGGAAGGAGCGAAGGTCAGGTGCCATCCGGAGCTCAACCGGCAGCTGATTCCATAGAGCCGGAGCGCCCACAGAGAAGGCCCTCCCCCTGGGGGCCACCAGCCGAAATTCTCTGACCGGTGGCACCCTGAGGAGGCCCTCTCTGTGGGAACGCACAGGGCGGAGGGGAGTTGACGCCGGCAGCATGCTTCTTGCTTCCCCCACTGACTTTGCTTGTTGGAAACTGGCTGGGAAAGTTACAAATGGTGATCACATGACCCAGGGACAGTGCAACTGTCATAAATACATGCCAGGTGCCTAGCGCACAAATTTTGATCATGTGACCATGGGGAGGTTGCAACGGTCATGATAACTGGTCATAAGTCACTTTTTTCAATGTCATTGTGACTTCAAACAGTCACTAAATGAATGTTGCACGCTGAGGACTGCTGTACACAAAATTTTGGAATTATAATTCCAATGTATCTGGAAGGAAGCAAACTGAGAAAACTTGCTCTGCAATTGATCCCCTTGCTTGGAATTATAAGTTTGGTTACATCTAATCTGTAAGCAATCTGATATGTCCCTTCCCAACCCAACTTTGATTTTCCTTTGGTGAATTCATTTTTCTGATGAACTGGCCTCAAATGTCCTCCTCTGAAAAATACTGGGAAATGTGGAAAAAGTGCAAACCCACATCACACCTTTCAGGCTAGACTCCACATAAACATGAAAAGCTTTCTGGATTAGATTTAGGCTGTCTCTAGTTCAGTTTTTTGTTTCACACAATGCAAGAAGGCACCCAAGGAGAGCAAGTAAGCAAGATCTACCAGCCGGTAATTCCTAACAGCTGGAATTCAGAGACATGCTGCCTTTGATTTCAGCCATCAAACCTGAGGAACCATTACCTTCCCTGAATTTGTCTGATCCATTTTTGGAAATATGGATGATGACATCTGTAATTGTCAGCCTGACTGGTGACCAGACAGGAAACACAGTCATATAAACTAATTCTACTTTATCATAAAGCTACATTAAGAGAAACTCAAAAGTCTGAAAGTACAGTTCTCTGTCTGCTTTTACAGCCTGAGAAATTAGGATGGGTCCCTTCTGAGCCTCTTGCCTCACCCACTGTCCAGCTGCAGACTATGTTGTGTCTTCTCTGACCATTCGCTAGGCAGCTTTTCTGGATTCACTCTCCCAAGGCCATTCTCGCATATCATGTACGGTAACAAGCAAAACTCCAAAATCTTCTCCCACAACCAACATAGGGGCGGAACGTGCACGAGAAAGCATTTCTATTTTCTTTTTCTTTTCTTTTTTTAAAAAAACCTATGTTTTCTTCTTAAACGGAACCCATGCCACAGCCTTGAAAAATAAAGATAGGTTTTCATATGCAAAATACTAAAACAACAAGAAAGATCATTCCCAAAGGTTAGAAATCAGTTAGAAAATCTTGTTTTGAATTCATGTGACTTCCTGTTTTTCTGCTCATGGAACCAAACCTGATAATAAAGCTGATAAACCATGGACTGGGTGAGCAGCTCATGTTTTTTATATGACAAATTCTCACTCTGCTGCCATGGTCCCGGAAAGGGAAAGGCATCCTTTTAACAGATCTAACTCATTTTCTACAAGTAAAACTCCATAGATCTGGATGCCACAGGCTCACTTTTAAGAAAGTAAAAGTACTGATGATCTATTTAAGAACGAAACGTATCCCAATCTTTTATATCCCAGAAAATGGGGTCAATATTTCCTCTATTCTTTTTTTTAACTCCTACCTCATAAACTTCTTATCCAAGCATGAAATGGCAAGTTGTGAATGTACCCTAATTGATTATTCCCTCCGCATATGTAAGTGGATGTGTCCCGAAAGCAAGATTTATCAATGTAATGCATCCATTCATAGATTTCACTTCTAGCCATTCAGAGGAAGCTGAAATAGTGCTGGAACTGCAGCAAAAAAAAAATCATGTTCTTTCCCCAAAAGAACTATAAGGACAACAAAAAGGAAAAAGATGCTTGTTTTGGTACCAGAACAACTGAAGCATCCCTAGTGAATTTGGCTAGGACACAGGTCTGCAACCCGCGGCTCCGGAGCCGCATGCGGCTCTTTCAGTTGTCTCCTGCAGCTCCCAGTCCTCTGCCATGTGCAGTCCAAAAAAAAAAGTGGGACTAAAAAAGTTCAACCAATCAATTCAAATATGCAGGGTAGGTGCATATCTCGCCTTGGCTCCACTCTTCAGTCAAACCCTGTTCTGCGCATGCGCGCATGTACCTGCATGCGCACACATTTTTTTGCGGCTCCCAGTTTTGCTTTTGTGAGGGAACCGGTTCCGAGTGGCTCTTTCACTGTTTCAGGTTGCTGACCCCTGGGCTAGGATATGTAGTAATCATATTTCCCTTTTTTCCCATTTTTCATTTTGCTTTGCTTTTGTCCTTCTCATATCTGTAGTACTTTGCAGTCTTATGGAATTAGATTTTTACCAATAGACATTATTGGTCCAATAGAAATACTTCATCAGACTGTTACTGAAGATATCCAGGCTACATTTCTATGAAAAAAGGTAATCATCATTTACATACCTGACTATAATTCACAAGTGTACTTCTGTGATATTAATGTAATATCCAGACACGAGTTCATTTCTCATGTCATTTACACAAAGTCAATTGTCTTTGTCTTCAGGTTCTTTGTTTTCTAGTAAAAGGATAGTCCCTTCAAAGGAAGCGAGCATCTAGGAAGAATTAGAATACTTACTGAACTTGAGCAGGCCGCTTTGGTTAATGTTCAAAGGGGGAAAAAAATCCCATAATAAGGAACAGGTATTTCACAAGCTGCTAAACAACCTTCTTCAAGAATAACCACCCAATATATTAAGGTGGACACGGTTTGCTAATTAAAGAGTTGTTTGTGCTGTTTTAACGGTATTTATATTGATCTCTTAATAAGAACTAAAGAGAAAATGAGGTGAGGTTATTTTAAAAAGGCATCTTTTTCAGGTAAATGCAGCCTTACACGCGTGTGCAAAGTCATCTTAAAAGCTTTTCATGGCTAATTTCAGCCTTGGTGGAGATTCTTCTCTATGTATCTAATTAAATTCTGAGTGAAATTAGCATCTCTTGCATTTTGGGGTCTCTGGAGCCCTGTGGGGAGAAAAAGAAATTTGTGAAGTATATTTGTATGGATCCTTAGTAGATACCATTCCCAGATTCACTGAATAGAAATACAGACTAGCAGTTAAACTAGTTTAATTACTTTGGGTTTCAAAGACATCCCAAACATATGTGGTGAAGCAGTCTATCCTTCTGATGAAGCTCAGGATGTCCTCTGAGTTCCCATTCAAAAAGTTCAGATTTGGAAGACCTGAAATGGTTTAAAGATTTTCCCAAAATTAATGAAACTTACATAGTACAGAAGAATTTGAGGGGATAAAGTCATATTAATCCTTTTTTTTCCTTGACCTAAATTCAGTAACTAGGATAATCACCAGTAAGTAGGGAGCAGTAAAAGCAAAATGTTGACAATGCATTCCCATACATTTATAATGAGAAGAAAGCCCCATAGTGTTCAATAAGATGTAACACCTGGGAAGTATGTTTAAGGCTGCAGCCTATATTTAGCTATTCCAATTACATCTCACCTTTTCTCCAGCAACATAAAAGTAGCTCTTTTTGTTCTCTTCTTCCTCCCTCTAAACTCATTTCATCAGAACAGTGAGCTTGTGAATAAGGTAGGGCAAAATAATTCAATAAACTATTTATTTAGATGTATCAGGGTTGTGACTCTGGGTGGTATAAAGGTAAAGGTAAAAGTTCCCCCGCACATGTGTGCTAGTCGTTTCCAACTCTAGGGGCCGGTGCTCATCTCCGTTTCAAAGCCGAAGAGCCAGCGCTTGTCCGAGGACGTCTTCGTGGTCATGTGGCCGGCATGACTAGACGCCAAAGGCGCACGGAACGCTGTTACCTTCCCACCATAGTGGTCCCTATTTTTCTACTTGCATTTTTACATGCTTTCAAACTGCTAGGTTGGCAGAAGCTGGGATGAGTAACAGGCGCTCACTGTTACGCAGCACTCGGGATTCGACCCGCCAAACTGCCGACCATCTATCAACAAGCTCAGCGTCCTAACCCACTGAGCCACCACGTCCCTTCTGGGTGGTATACATAGAGTTAAAAACCAAACAATAAGAACAATATGTGTGTGTGTGTGTGTGTGTGTATGTATATGTGTATATATAGTATATATATAGTTCCTAATTACTTTAAAAATACAAATCCAGGTTATATTCATATTAGCAGTAGAAAAATCATTGACCTCCAGGATAAATATAAAAAACAACTGTTTATTTGCTAAGCTCTTTGAGTAATCGGCCACCTTTGGAGGAGACGCTGTAATCTAAAAGCACGCAGGCAGATGCAACGCAACTAGAGAGAATACGATCGACCGGGGCAGGTAGACTGGTGACGTGTTTGATGAGCAGAGTGCTGAAACAGACAGCTTTATAAGCAGACTTTCACACCTCTGGTTTTTTACTCTGGTGACAGCAGGGAACCAACAAAAGCTTAGCAAATAAACAGTTTTTACATTTTATATTTTATATTTTTTATATTTTTTATATTTATCCTGGAGGTTGACCTAAACTTTCCTAAACCTCACAAATGCTTAAAGTTAATCCACTGAATTGATCAGAAGGTAATTTTCAGATTGGCTTTGGCATTTACTCAGAATTACCTGCTAAAAGTGATTGCTTTTACCAATAACTTCATCATAGTTCTTTTTTACTCTTTTTGTTTTGTTTCTTTTAATGCATAGAAATTGTTAAAAACACAGATTCCAGGTTCAAAAAATAGCTGGTAGGTTTTACTAAGAAATAACATGGGTTAATTTAAGCTAATAGCAGCTTTTCAACAGGCCTGGAAATACTAACCCCAGGCCAGTGATTGGTGCTGACACTTTAGATCAGCATCTTACAGTTAAAATCAAACAATGTAGTACTCTGGCTTTGAGCTGCTGAAAAAGTAATAACAGTGTTTATATAACAATAATGCCAGGATGTTCTGCTCTCCAATTTCCACACAGTGATTAGACAAATGCACTTCTTAGAAGGAGAAAAAACAAGTTTCACTCTCTGGTAACTTAAGCAAGTATCTGGAATCTATATAACCAGTTCAGGGTTGAAGGAAGGTTGAACAGCTTTTTCCAGAGAGTTGAATTTTTAAAAACCTCAACCGCCAAGAGCTGGAGGAGGGCCAATGGTGACAGTTCTTGAGAGTTGGGCAGCATGCAAGTTTAATACATCATCATCATCATCAAACAGAACAGGACTCAAATGTCTAGCCCTTTCAGAAGGAGCGAGGTTATAGAGACATAAATTCTATCACAGTTTTGGCACATCTATTGTAGTCTGCTTCTGTAGTGGCAGACTAATCTTACCATTGGATTTAAGAGGTTTCCCAATCACAACAGAAAAAGGGAGTGGCACATAGATCATTGGATTGCTACTCTTGATCTAAGGCAGGGGTGTCAAACTCGCAACGTCACGTGACGTGTCACGACATATCGCAACTTTTTTGCCATTGGCGGCAATGGGGTGGGCACGGTATTATGCATATGGCCCACGGACCAGCAGTTTGACACCCCTGATCTAAGGCATAGCTATTCTTTCAGCTTCAAATTAGTATGTAGGGGTACTGGAAGATTTTAGCTGGTCAACATTTTAAGTATCTGACCTCACTCATCATTCCTGGAATAATATGAAGATAGTAACACCAAATCACACATTTTTCAAAATGATGCACTCAATAATGCATACCAAAATGTTGGAGGCTATCTGGGATTTCTGGAAATTGTAGACTGAACAATCTGAAAGTCTGGACTGGATTAGATTGGATTGGATTGGGGCAAAGCATATGAAGTGTTCAACATGTAACAGTATTTTTTACTTTTGTGCAAAGCCATGCTGAAAGTAGCTTTACAGGGTTTAGAGCAACCTAAAATCTAAAAATTTCAAAGTGAAATAAACTTTCATATGCTACGGTCCATTTCATATGAGGTAGAAAATTAGTCTATGGTGTTAATTGTAAGGCTGCAACCAAAGTCCCTTTTGCTGCAATGATTAACACCATTATTTTCTTGAAAATGCTGTGCAAATGGAACTTATAGCAATCGTTTTTCCCCTATTTATAAAAGCAACACATATTCTGCAAATTTGCTGGTATGACTAGCTTTCTAGCTCATTCTGTTGAGAGTTGAAAGCCATTCAACCACAGGACCACTGTGTGGGATGTTATTCAGAGATGTTTGGCACATCATAGTATTTATAATGGACCATTTCTGGAAAGTTTGGACCATTCCTCATTCTTTTGTACAATAGATAATGAAATGAGAGAGAAACATTAATTTGGATTGTCAACGCATATTTAAAATGAAGGTGATCGATAAAAACTTAAATTTCTTCTAGCTGATTTAGATAAATAAGCTACCTTCAGGGAAACTAAATTTGCAGCAAGAACAGGATACGAAGGAGATTTATAGAAATATATGCCATGGACCGTAAATGATTTCACTCATGAGCATTTAGTGACCACATCTCCCTCCTCAAAAGTTATGTTTTTATGCAGTTATTGTCAAAATGTTTTATGTAGCTATGTTTTGTTATATATTTTAAAAGATGTCTTTATAATCTGTTTAGCTAAACAATAAATTGGACCATAAGAAAGGCTGAGCGCCAAAGAATTGAGGCCTTTGAACTATGGTGCTGGAGAAGACTCCTGCGAGTCCCTTGGACTGCAAGGCATTCAAACCGGTCAGTCCTAGAGGAGATCAACCCTGACTGCTCTTTAGAAGGCCAGATCCTGAAGCTAAAACTCAAATACTTTGGCCACCTAATGAGAAGGAAGGACTCACTGGAGAAGAACCTAATGCTGGGAAAGATTGAGGGCAATAGAAGAAGGGGACGACAGAGAATGAGGTGGCTGGATGGAGTCACTGAAGCAGTAGGCGTGAGCTTAAATGGACTCCAGAAGATGGCAGAGGACAGGAAGGAGGACATCATGTGATGTTGCAAGTTTAACATGCCTGTTGTAGAGGGAGCAAATTGGATCCATCCTGCAAATATGCCCAAGTTATCTCAGCTGTCATTTTTAGATTTCATCAGCAGTTGTTGCCTGATTGCAACACTGCTGACGGATGGCTTCATTTCTTATGCCGTTTATCAGTAAAATACCAAGGGTCCTATAGAAACAGTGTATTTGTTTCTGTTTTTGTTTGTTTGTTTCTCTAGTTGTAGAAATATCCATGATTCAGTTCCATACAGCAGCACTGCAGTATCAGTAACTAAATGTTTTTTTTTTTTGTTTCTTTATATAGTAATATTAGGCTTCTACCAGGTTCACCCTATATGGCATGGGTCCGGAGTACCTCAGGGATCACCTGCTGCCGGCATCAACTTCCCTCCGCCCTGTGCGTTCCCACAGAGAGGGCCTCCTCAGGATGCCACCGGTCAGAGAATGTCGTCTGGTGGCCCCCAGGGGGAGGTCCTTCTCTGTGGGCGCCCCGGATTTATGGAATCGGTTGCCGGTCGAGCTCCGGATGGCGCCCGACCTTCGCTCCTTCCGACGCGATCTGAAGACTCACTTATTCGAACAAGGCGGCCTGGCCTGATGGGGGATGGGTTGGGATTTTACTGTCGTTTTTAATATATCTATTTATTGTTTTAGCTTGGGCATTGTGTTTAATTCTTTTTTAACTTTTGTATCTTTGTATTTTTATATGTTTGCCCTGTTCACCGCCCTGAGTCCTTCGGGAGAAGGGCGGTATATAAATAAAATTATTATTATTATTATTATTATTATTATTATTATTATTATTATTATTATTATTATTATTATTATTATTATTATATTATTATTATTATTATTATTATTATTATTATTATTATTATTATTATTATTATTATTATTATTATTATTTAAACCAAAAGCTACAGTGGCAGCATTAATTCAATGTTTCAAGCAAACTCTTGAGGCAACCTTGCTTTTCCTGTACTATGGGGCCAAGATATATGAAATATTGCCCATTTTGTAAAGTCAAAATGTCTGAAATGTAAAGGAATACAAATGACATGCTGTGTGGCAGATATTTCTGTGATCAATTATTGCTACTTCAAGAATAGTGGTGCCACTTTTTTAATGTAGGACCTACAATGAAAGATTAAGTAAGACTCATCACACTTTCTGACTGATCAATAACTACTGTCACAGCCATGTAAAGGATCATGCAGTCTTGTGACATTTTCACAGGAATGACATATTGGGAACCAGGAGAAATCTGTCAACATACTTTGATTGATGAGGAAAAACTTGTCAAACCGACAGTCTTGATAAAAAGTTATAAACTCTGGTTCTTGGAATGGGAAAAGGATGAAAGGAACAAAAGTTGGGAATGATCTTTTAAATCCTTTCAAGGACATGGGCGGCCATTTGTTAATTCACAAGGGAAGCCTTGAGGCATAAGAGTTACATGACTAACAAAAGCTGCAAGGGAAATCTGATTGGACCGTATATGTTGCAAAACAAGTAAAAGAAGTATTTTAAGAATTTGCTGGATTGTTCTTAGTTTGTTGGTAAACATCCCCAGAGATATTCATCTCTGCATTCTCCTTCCCACACAGATATCTCCTCCATGGAAAACAATGAAAAAGTAAAACAGCTCTTACATAGCTTACAGGAAAATATCTTGAACCTATATTGGTTATTTCTGTTCTCCCAGGGGTTATGTTGTGATCAGACAGTATTCTGGGTGTTGTTTCTGAGAAAGTTAGAAAAAGCATATTATACAAAATAGTAGTAGAATTGTTCAGTGATAGGAATTATTAAAGATGCTTTCATCGAAATGACTTGAGGGGACAGATCTCCCATCTGGCAAATTTTGTACTCATTTTTTAATTAAAAACCCATCAGATTAAACCTTTCAGCAAGTGGAGATTGCATACTGTGTAAACAAAATAAGACAGCTATGAAGTGTCTTCTTTTTTCTATTTTTAAGTATGGACTACAGTTATGTGTCCTGGACTGGATACTGAGTGGTTCCTTGGCATCAGACGCTCTATAAGAAAAGCTAGACACACCTCTATACAGTCTGAAAATTACTAGGAATTTTTCCAGCAGTATTGCTCCTTGGTCTCAAATAAGAGGAAACTTAAGAGTTTCAAATGGAATGGTATAAAATGGCATTTTAAAAAATGGTATAAAAATGTGACTCCATTCTGCATTGGTAGACATGGAATTAGGACCATTGCATTATCATCCCCATAACATCCATTATAACCTCTATATTCTTATTCAACAAAAAAAACCTCTACAACTTTATCAAGAAGCTTTTCTTTTTCTGTTTCTACCTATATTCTACCTAAACCTATTTGACAATGGAGACAAAATGTCTCTTAAATAGTTCGTGTTTCCAGTCTCACAGTTAAAGAAAATTGGGGGGCAGGAGAGAGTGTGAAATCCAGTAACAGAAGGTTCCTTCTACTAGTTTGTTCTCCTTTTATTTTGACATTTAAGGTTTTTCACAGTGAACAAAACAATAAAATTAAGAATGAGTATATGCAAATCAAACACAAAAAGAGGAATTTGCTAATTAGGGGATGGTGCTTTAAGAAACAGAGGCACAAGTTCAAGCAGGAAGTTTTTAATAAAAGGTACTGGGGAAAAACCTCAACAATATATTTTAAGTCCAAACTGGACAATTTGCTATTGCAGTGTTGGAATTTTTTTTTCTTATACGTTTACAATAAGGAAAGATAGTAGCTGGTTCCTGTCAGTAGCTGGTTCCTGTCAGTATAAACAAGTGAATATATCATGTAGCAAAAGAAGACATATATCTTAAGTATAGAAAAAAACACACGTATAGGAAAGATAAAAAGCCCATTGTTTTAGCTGTAGATAAAAAGACCTCTGCTTAACCATAAATAAGGAAGTTTGCCATAACTTTAAGATAAGGAAGCATCTGTTCTAGCAGAATATGAAAAGAAGATATTCATGCTAGGAGGAAGATGTTCGTGTTGATAGAGCAGAAACTATTGTAATAAACTGGTGCACTTCATTCCATTAATAATGATTGGCTCAATTTGAAAATAAAAGTCATGTAAAAACAACAGAGATGTAATCCCCTTTGCACCCACCCAGTCAAAGACAATTTCTTTAAACTCTCCATTGATCGTCTGGTGGTTTCTATTAAAATTCCCAGCTTGGGACACAAACAGAGAAAACAAAGGAGTTTTATCCTTCTGATAGCAATTGTATTTTAAGTGCAAGAGAAAAACCTACACAAATCCAAACTTAAAGAGAGAGCGTTGAGGGAGGAGGAAGACAGAATATAATGGGATACAACACTCTGGCATTAATCTAGATTCAGTATGGGCTATGGAAGGTAAAAACTTTAGGATTAGAATCTGATGTTGCAAGTTGAAAGGGGCTGACATGGTCGTGTGAGGACATCAGAACTGGGTTCAAAAGGGCCTTGAAATGAATAACTTAGGCTTTTCTGGAATTCATGGAGCCTACATTGACAGCTATTTGTTTGTTTATATTTTTATTTACATTTGTTACAGCCACCCAGCTCCAATTCAATTCTATAAATTATTACAGCAATGGCAATAGCATTCAGACTTATATACCACCCCATAGGGCTTTACTGCTCTCTCTGGGTCATTTACAACAGGAGTCCCCAATCTCCAGACTATGGCCTGGTACTGGGCCACAGTCCATTCGGAACCAGGTTGCATGAGTGGCAAAGCTCCATTTGTGTGCAAAGCTCCATTTGTGCAAGCAATGGGCTCGTGTGTCCGGCAGAAATATCCCCTCTCCCCCCCATCCCGATGCCATCAACACTGGCACCGGTCCACAAAGCCAGAAAGGTTGGGGAACACTGGTTTACAATGTCAATATATTGCTGCCAAAAATCTAGGTCCTCATTTTGCCGACCTTGGAAGGATAGAAGGCTAAGTCAACCTTGAGCCCGTCAGGATTGAACTGCAGGCTGTGGGCAGAGTTTGTCTGCAGCTCTGCATTCTAACCACTGCGCCACCAGGGCTCCTGATGAATTATGCCAATTCATCCCTTTGATTTCATCACAGAAAAACAACCCAAAATGAGTGTGGGTGGGAAATTCCTCTCTTAACATTTGTCTGATTTGAACTGACCCACCCTGAGCAACAATATAATCACAGCCAATATGAAATTGCCAAGACAAGCCATGAGGGGGACAATGGAAAGCCAGAATAAACCCATACAGCTTCTCAGCTCTCTTGGCAGAGCGTTAGAAAGAGCAGCTGGGATTCCTTAGTCCACAGCTGACTTCTTTTCCTCTCTGCTTGAATGCCCAGAATGCAAAATGCAGAAACAGCTTTCTGCAGTTGAGCAAGAACTTTGCAGGAGCCAAGCAGGAGATACCCAGCACTCATCTTAGGGCCCTCCTGGATTCCCCCATCCAGCACTGTCTGTTGCCTGCAGTAAAGCCCTAGCCCCCAGATAACTCCATAACCGCATTCCTGGTGGGGCAAGAAAGCAAGACTAATCTTGCTGCATGTTTTCCTTTGAAGACAAAAACTGGAAAGGATGATATTTGGAAATGGTGGTGAGGGCCCATGACAGAGCAATCTTTGATCATTGCTTAGGAGCTTATAAGAGCACCATAAAACATCTTCTACTTAGCATTGTATTTAGCACTGGATTATTGGGAAACAGCCAGAAACTGAAAGCACTTGATGGAACAAGCTCATTTGGAGAATGTAGTGGCAACTTTTTTTAGAAATGAAATTATTTCCTATTACTAAGTTAGTCTGGGAAAGATTGGGTAGCGATGATGACACAGCAGCACAGGTGTTACAGGCAGAAAGCCTCCCTGCAGTCTCTGTTAGTGTGCAAGCTTTTGCTATCTGATCCATACATTTGAAGCTGCCTGGGACTAAATTTTCAAACTTTAGCACACAAAGTTCATTCTTTTGTTACTGAACCCATTCCCATTTCTGATTCCCAACAGGAACAGTCAAGTCAAGAAGGACTTGAGCAATAGCATCTCTTCCCAAATTGCAGAAAAAATGCCCCCAATGGAGTAAAATAACACAAGACCAAATGCAACAGTTATCTCAGCGGATATGAGATAGCTTTGTAAGTTCCTACCTCGTGTTCACTCTTTCTCTTTTCCCAAAGCTCCCACGGAATTTTCTTCACTAAAGGACTACTGCATATTGGTCATGATCATAGCTAATCTTCTGACCCAGTAAGACGAAAATGCAATATTGAAATTCTCTTTTCTTCACTCCTACTATAGATAGGTCAAATTGCCTTCCGCTATGATAGTCCAGATCCATTCAATCCTTTATCTGGTATCAGCTCTGTGGGATAAAGTGCCACATTTCAAAATATTGGAACTAAATATTGGAACAAAATAAAGGAGTTGCTAGGCAGAGTTTGCCAGAAAAAGCATCCACCTTCCCTAAATGAAAATGGCAACAAGAAATATTCTCCAAGTTGAAAAAAGTGGGTTTCGTGTAGCATTATTCCTTTAGAATAGATCATACACTGTGTTCCAAGAGGCAGAGGAACCCGGGGAATAGTTACTCATTCTCTCTTTTTTCTTTGAGACTTCACAAGAGAAACAAGAGTTTCTCTGAGTTATTCCAGTTAAGGCCTAATGTCAAAGGCAACACATCACACTCTGCGAAAAAGGTCGTTTCAGAAGGACTTGACTACCGTTAGCAACTAACATGAAAGAAGCAGCTCAATCACTCTGCTGCCAGGTGACAAACAACTAGACTGAGAGACTGCAGGAAGGCTGTGCAACTCAATCAATCAAAATAGAGCTAGAAGGGATCTTGGAGGTCTGCTAGTCCACCCCTGCACCCCCACACCCCGTTCAAGCAGGGGACTCTATTCAACTTGAGACAAGTGGCTACCCAATCTCTTCTCTAAAAGCTCCAGGGATGAAGCACCCACAACCTCTGAAAGAAAGCTGTTCCATTGCTTCAACTCTCACCTGGCCTTGTGCTAAATGAAACAAGCAGGAACAGGTGTGCCAAAATTGTCAGTATCCTATGTTTTTAGGATATAAAAACATTTACTCAGTGCTCATGTTCATAGCCAGCATTTCTGCACATTACAGACCAAATTCCAATAATTCTATTTGTGAGCTTGCTGCAGTGTCAATGTTGTTACTAATTTGGTTTTGAAAGCCTGAAAAAACAAGTGTTTTCTACCCATGTGGGTAGATTGCTAAGCGGGTGGGTTGCTTGAGGGAAGGAAATAGTACAGTATGTGTCCCTAAAACAAAGTGGGTCTTATGCTTCTGCATTCATCCCCTCTCTGTTTTTCACTTTCTTTGGTATTTTGTTCTCTCTGCTCTATTTCTCTTAATAGCCCATCCATTCCAACTGTGTTCCTCCCATTTTCTCCCAGTGTTCTTGCCTCAAGCACCAATTCTTGACTCAATGTCTCATGGTTTCTAAGCCTTCTTCTTTGTTAAGGGCTTCCAAGGGCTTCTGCAGGACTTCTATCCACATATGGCCCAGCACTATAATTAATCTTTCCAAGATCTGTACTATGTTGTTGTTGTTAGTTGCGAAGTCGTGTCCGACCCATCGCGACCCTATGGACAATGTTCCTCCAGGCCTTCCTGTCCTCTACCATCTTCTGGAGTCCAGTTAAGCTCACGCCTACTGCTTCAGTGACTCCATCCAGCCACCTCATTCTCTGTCGTCCCCTTCTTCTATTGCCCTCAATCTTTCCCAGCATTAGGCTCTTCTCCAGTGAGTCCTTCCTCCTCATTAGGTGGCCAAAGTATTTGAGTTTTAGCTTCAGGATCTGGCCTTCTAAAGAGCAGTCAGGGTTGATCTCCTCTAGGACTGACCGGTTTGATCGCCTTGCAGTCCAAGGGACTCGCAGGAGTCTTCTCCAGCACCAGAGTTCAAAGGCCTCAATTCTTTTGCGCTCAGCCTTTCTTATGGTCCAACTTTCACAGCCATACATTGCAACTGGGAAGACCATAGCCTTGACTATACGCACTTTTGTTGACAGGGTGATGTCTCTGCTTTTTAGTGTGCTGTCTAGATTTGCCATGGCTTTCCTCCCTAGGAGCAAGCGTCTTTTAATTTCTTGACTACAGTCCCCATCTGCAGTGATCTTGGAGCCCAGGAAAATAAAATCTGTCACTACCTCCATTTCTTCCCCATCTATTTGCCAGGAATTAAGAGGGCCGGATGCCATGATCTTAGTTTTCTTAATGTTTAGTTTCAACCCAACTTTTGCACTCTCCTTCTTCACTCGCAACAAGAGACTCTTCAGTTCCTCTTCACTTTCTGCCATTAGAGTGGTATCATCTGCATATCTTAGGTTGTTGATGTTTCTTCCGGCAATCTTAATTCCAACTTTTGATTCATCTAGCCCTGCCTTTCTCATGATGTGCTCTGCATATAAGTTAAATAGGCAAGGCGACAGTATACAGCCTTGCCGGACTCCTTTCCCAATTTTGAACCAATCAGTGGTTCCGTGTCCAGTTCTCACTGTTGCTTCTTGGCCCGCATATAGGTTTCTCAAGAGACAAATAAGATGTTCTGGTACTCCCATCTCTTTAAGAACTTGCCACAGTTTGTTATGATCCACACAATCAAAGGCTTTAGCATAGTCAATGAAGCAGAAGTAGATGTTTTTCTGGAACTCTCTAGCTTTTTCCATGATCCAGCGTATGTTGGCAATTTGATCTCTAGTTCCTCTGCCTCTTCGAAATCCTGCCTGTACTTCTGGTAGTTCTCGATCCACATACTGCTGGAGTCTAGCTTGTAGGATTTTAAGCATAACTTTACTAGCATGAGAAATGAGTGCAATGGTGCGATAGTTTGAACATTCTTTGGCACTGCCTTTCTTTGGAATTGGAATGTAAACTGATCTTTTCCAATCCTGTGGCCACTGTTGAGTTTTCCAAATTTGCTGGCAAATTGAGTGTAGCACTTTTACTGCATCGTCTTTTAAGATTTTGAATAGCTCAGCTGGAATACTGTCACCTCCACTAGCTTTGTTGTTGCTCAGCTTTTCTAAGGCCCACTTCACTTCACATTCTAGGATGTCTGGCTCGAGGTCAGTGACCACCTCATTGTGATTATCAGGGACGTTAAGCTCATTCTTGTATAGTTCTTCTGTGTAATTTTGCCATCTCTTCTTAATCTCTTCTGCCTCTGTTACTATAGCTAACATAAATTTACCTTTTGTTTTCTCTGACCAATCTCATGTCAAATCTTGTAAGTTCTACAGGTCTTCCAACCTCAATATGCTCACCTGATTAATCAATAAAGCATACAGGTCTTTAAACAAAGGCTGGATGGTCAAATGTCAGAAATTCTCTAGTGCAGGCCTTTTCAACTTTTTCACCCATTGTACCACTTTTAGGATATGGCAACATCCGAGTACCACCAGTCGCCTAGCAAGGTGTCAAAAACCTGATGACCAAAAGAAAAAAAAAGGATAAAAGTGATGAAGTACAGGTAGTCCTCGACTTACAACAGTTCGCTTAGTGACTGTTCAAAGTTACAAAGGCACTGAAAAAAGTGCCCCCCAAGCCACTGCCGAGCAAGACACATACCTGCCCGCCCGGCGACACTCTTCCTCCTGTCCGAGGTTTTCATTGTTGTGAGCATTTCTGTTGAGGATTGGCAGCGGGGGTGGGGGGGGTGTTTGGTTTTTATTTTTTTTCCCCTGCAGGGTGGTTGCAGCAGGTTTTGGTCACTTCACATGACCCTGGGACACTGTGACCGTCATAAATATGAATCAGTTGCCAAGCATCTGAATGTAAATCACAAGACCCTGGGGATGCTGCAACATTCCAGCTGATCGGCGCTTCTTCTGGGCTCAGCAGAAGCTCCAGGATCAGCACCGAGCTCCAGCTGGAGCCTGGTGCTGATCCTGGTGCTTCCGCTGAGCCCTGACAGCCCTGCAGCTCCAGCCATCTTTCGCTCAGACTTGTGCGGTGCTACCACCGGTTCAGCTCATTCCCCTCCCCCGCTAGTTTTCTAGGATGGTCACATACCACCTGCTAGGTGCCAATGTACCACAGGTGGTACCCGTACCACTGGCTGAAAAGCCCTGCTCTAGTGAACCCTACACCAAACAGCACTTTAGAGGATGACCTCATCCTCAACTGTAGGCTTCTATGCTCCTTGCGTGCTTCTCCTCTTTCCAGCCTTCATGTTTCTTTACTAATTTCAGAGCTTTAATCTGTTTATTTATGTAACCAGCTGCAACCTTCCTTTTTTACATAATAGCCACAAATTGGAGTCCTTCCAGACTGAAGCAGTTGAATGTATTTCATAAATATTCTTAATGCAATCAAAATTAAAAGAAAAAGGTACATTCCAACAGCTAGTTCCAAGTTACTAGCAATTCTTGGGAAAGAAATAATGGTGCAGTCTTTCCTTCCACTGCTCAAAATCCAGATCCTCTTCCTACCCCTTCCCCCCACCCATCAAATTGCATGCAATGTGCTTGTTGATTGGATTGTTTCCATATGTTGCTCATAATTTATTCTTGGGTTGTCTCATAAAGGATCCACTCAATATCTTCTTCGCCCGCTACGAGGTTAAAAGACCAGACCCCGTAGCCTCTGCTGGCCGGCCTTCTGACTCTCAGCCACTCACCCTGTGTGAACACCAAGTGAGAGCTGTATTAAAGGCTGTGAATCCCAGCAAAGCCGCAGGCCCAGATGGGGTGCTGGGGATAGTGGTCAGGAATTGTGCCGATCAATTAGCAGGGGTCCTGACAAGGATTTTTAACATCTCCTTGCAAACGGCATGTGTACCATCATGCTTGAAGGCAGCTACCATTGTCCCAGTCCCCAAGAAAACTGCAGTTGAGTGCCTGAATGACTACAGACCTATTGCATTAACGTCTGTAGTCATGAAATGCTTCGAAAGATTGGTTCTCCAACATCTTAGGACATGCCTCCCACTGGACTTTGATAAACATCAATTTGCCTACAGGGGAAATAGGTCGACAGACGATGCCATAGCTACTGCTTTACACTCTGTAGCAAGTCATCTCGAGAAACCTGGAAGCTACGTCAGGATGCTTTTTGTTGACTACAGCTCGGCTTTTAACACCATTTTGCTGAGCATTCTCATCGAGAAGCTGACTGACTTGAAATTCTCCCCCGCTATCTGCGATTGGATTCAAGACTTTCTTAGGGATCGGGTACAAACAGTGAGGGTCGGGTCTGCTTTGTCCACCCCCCTGAAGCTTTGCACCGGCACGCCACAGGGCTGTGTGCTTAGCCCCTACCTGTACTCTTTATACACTTATGATTGTGTATCATCTGACCCATCCACTGCGATAATCAAGTTCGCAGATGATACAACTGTGGTGGGTCTTATTACAGGTGGGGATGAGACAGCATATAGGGCGGAGGTACAAAAACTATCCATATGGTGTAGTAACAACAACTTGCACCTAAACATCAGCAAGACGAAAGAGATGGTGTTAGACTTCCGGAGAAAAAAAGAGGAACCTGCCCACTTTACATCGGGGAGGACTGTGTAGAGAGAGTTCCCTCCTTTAAATTTCTGGGAGTCTACCTCTGTGAAGATCTGACCTGGAAAGTTAACACAACCCAGGTGGCTAGAAAGGCCCAACAGAGGCTTCACTTTCTTAGGATCTTGCGGAAGAACAGGGTAGAACAACAGCTAATGACCCTCTTTTACCGGTCTACCATAGAGAGCGTCCTCTCGTATGGTATTGTGGTTTGGTATGCCGGTCTGACAGCCGCAGATAGGAAAGTATTACAGAGGGTAGTGAGCACAGCACAAGACATTGTGGGCTGTTCCCTGACACCACTGGATGACATCGCCAGGGCTCGTTGCCTTGGAAGGGTGAGGAAGATTCTCAGGGATGACTCACACCCTGGACGGTATCTCTTTACTCTCCTACCATCCGGTAGGAGATATAGGAATATAGCCAGCCGTACCAACAGGCTGAAGAACAGCTTTTTCCGTGGGCTGTTAGGCTTTTGAATGGGATGTAATCTTATGCAGAGTTGACTTGGGAGGCCGGTGTGTGGTGTAGTTGGTTCACATAGTGTGGTGGGATGGAGGGTTTGTTGTCACTGTGTGTTGGGGGGAGAGAGCACAGGGGGAGGCTCAGCTAATCTCAATGTACACATGTTGTACTTTGACAATAAAGGTTTATTTATTTATTTATTTTATTTTATTTAATAACATAAGAAATATTCCATACCACTTCCTTTTCACCACCCCGTTGTCGATGTAACACCTAAAGGTAAACACCATAAATGGTATGACATGACAATGCTAGAAGAAGAGCTCTGCCTCTACTTAAGTTCATTGATTGCCAACTACCAGGGATTGCAAGGTGAATGACCTACATATAGTAAAATGTCAGGACATAATCAATTTTGTTTGTCTAAACCAGGGCAGGAAATGTGTGGCTCTCCTGTATCACTAAGCCACAGTTCCTGTCACTAGGATTGCTAGGCAAATGGGAAACTGGAATTCAGCTACCTCTGCAGGAACAAGAAGTTGCCCATTTCTGATCCATGATAGGCAAAGAGGAGACCAAAGAGATAGGGAACAGGTTTAGCTGTGATTGTGATTTCTAGTTAACGCCACCTTAAGAGTCCAACTGCTGAGATCACAGAATAGGTTAAAATGTTACGACCCTACTTGCTAGGCCTCCTGACATCTGTGCCATATACTTTTTTTCAAAGGAAAAAGGAATGAACATTCTAAGTTGGTAGGATGTCTAGAAGTAAATCTCACCCAAAGTGTTGGAAGAGTAAACTTCCTCTGTCAATAAGCATCATGTTTTATATGTGAGACCTCTCCAACTTCAGGAAGTCATTCATCCCCCTCTTTTGTGTTCTGAAAATGGTTGTTGAATAGTAACAGTACAATGAATTAAATTCAAATGCTGCCAAACCACTCAGACTCCCAACAGCTTACAAGAGGATGCAATGCAAGAAAAACACCACAATTAAGAAAAAGCAGGTAACAATAGAATGTCCACAGTAAGGAGAAAAATAAACAAATTTAATCGATAACCCTAATAACAATAGAACATCCAAACAATTCATGCAGTCAAACCCCAAAACAAGTGTTACAATACATTTGTTGTAAAATGAATAAAGATGGCAAACATTTCTCAAAAGGGTACAGTTGAACACTTAGTAGTTTCCAAGGGGGCATGCTGTTCCTCTTTCTCTTCCTCCCTAATAGAGCGTAAAGGGAAGAGCAAGCAATTTTGAAGAAAAAAAATGGACCCCACTGGGAAGTTTTTTCTTTTTCTCCTCCTCCCAGACATTGGAATAGTTTCTTCTAATATCTAAAATCTTTTCGATATAGAAATCCTCCAAGAAGATCAAGCTCAAATTTAATTACCCTGTTAGCAATTTATCATACTATACATGCACCTCTTAAAAGAAGAAGAAGAGGAAGAGGAAGAGGAAGAGGAAGAGGAAGAAGAAGAAGAAGAAGATGAAGAAGAAGAAGAAGAAGAAGAAGAAGAAGAAGAAGAAGAAGAAGAAGAAGAAGAAGAAGAAGAAGAAGAAGAAGAGGAGGAGGAGGAGGAGGAGGAGGAGGAGGAGGAGGAGGAGGAGGAGGAGGAGGAGGAGGAGGAGGAAAGGTAAAATTCTCCTTATATTTTTGCTGGGGAGCAGCTTCTCAACTGATGCTCTTCCTTACTTTGAAGTACAACTTTGGGGAAAGATCTTGCTTCTTTTGATAGTGTCTTTTCAGCGGCATTGTCCACTTTAAATTTTGTTCCTATAAAAATTGAAAAATAGCCTTCAAGGCCTTCCAGAGAAAGGAGCTGTAAAACGTTCTTTACTCTGTCAAACATAATGAAGTCAACATGGATGTCTTGTTTGGTCCAACTTACCCAAAAAGTATTGTTTTAAGGCTTAAGGGAAGAGATTGCAAGTCTAGGGGAACAGAAGAGCAATTAATTTCCAACCAAAAGTGTGACTAGAAACCAAAGACTTTCATTTCCCAGTCCAAATTTTGCGAGAGAGCTGTGTTTGTAGATAATCTGCTCCTGTTCAGTGATCCCATCACAGCATTCGCCATGTTCTCCGATACTCCTGCTTTCATGCCCTGAATGTATAATACGTCAGGAGACTGTCCTGAGAGTCTTTTGTTCCTTCCTTCTACTTCTCTCTCCATGGAGCAGCTCAACAGCAGAATACCTTCACAACATGTCAAATAGATACAACTGCATGTTTATTACTATTTATTCAGCTCATTTTGGGGAGCTAAAACAGCTACTCTTTTTAAGATGAGAGAGTCGTGGCTGTTCCAATGCTTTAGGACAACTTGGCCCTTTTATAACTTGTGGACTTCAACTCCCAGAATTCCTCAGCCAGCGTGCCTAGCTGAGGAATTCTGGGAGTTGAAGTCCACAAGTCATAAAAGGGCCAAGTTTGAAAACCTCTGCTCTAGGACATGTGTTAAGTGCATGCCAGGGAGTGATCATCCAATCTCAACATCTCACAGCATTGCAAAATGAGGAGTGAGTTTGTATTTTAGGCATTGAGTTTCATATGATTCAGCCTAGCTAGCATATCTATCCTCTGCACTGAGTCTAAATGTCATTTGTTGGTTGTAGCAAAACATGCTGCTTGAAGTCTGTCATTATACTTTATAAAACACATGTCATAGCTTAGTTGGTTACATAGATGTAAACAGTTCTGATCTAGTTAATAAACCGTAGTTAAGCAAATGTGACTTAATACACAAACCCAGTCACTGACTCAGTGCTTTGGTTGTCAATTCCTCTAATTAAGAAACTGTTGAAGATTAGTATGATGTCTTATCACCCATAAATAAGAAAGGTAATTTCAATCTTTTTTTCACAATTAGAAGGGACCAATGGATTCTCCCAGATGCATAACAGCAGATATTAGTATGGGTATGCTCATATTGGATGAATCTGTGGTTCTTTCACATCTATTGACACACACTGACACCTAGTGGCTGCTTGACTTAAAGATCTCAGATAGAGCTTTCTAAATTTCATCTCAGGGAAATGTTTTGGGTACAATAAAGAATCTGATTTCAATACCTAAGTTTCCTAGGCCCTTGAAGTCCAGCTTGTGTGACTGGTGAAAGGCACAGTACTAAAAACCAGCATCTCCTTTAGATCAGGGAGATCTCCAATGAAATATGTTTTTAGATTGTTAAAATTTTTGTGGACACCTAAATATAAGAATCCTTCAAAGGTCAAAGAAGGCAAGGAATTAGAAAAACAAGATTAAACACTATCTTCAGGTTTCCCTAAAATAACACACAAAATGGTGGCCTCCTGATTTAAGGTAAACATTTAAGACAGTGTTTATTAAACTTTATTTTTCCTCAGGAACTTTTCCCACTTTTAAAAATTATGGAGGACTGCAAAAGACTTTTTGTTTGTATGGATTATATTTATCAATATTTATCACATTAAAAATTAAAATTGATGCATTTGCTGCCACTGCCACTTTTCATAATTGTTTGATGGCACTTAATATTATATTATTTTTCAACATTGGCTGGCAAATTGTTTTGATTTTGCAAACTCCTGAGAAGGACTTGGGGAACCCCTAGCGTCCTAGGATCAAATTTTAAGAAGCATTGGCTTAAGAGAAGAGTGGAAGCATTGCAGCTGAACAATAGTTCCCAGGATCCCACATATCTGGCATCACACAGAAGGTTACAAAGAGGGTCTCTGCATCACCTCCAGAGCTACTTGTTGTTATTGATCCAGAGATTGAGCAAATGCAGATTTACAAATGTTATTGTTTAACTCTGCACACTCACTCAGATGTACACATAAAAGTGCTTCCACGTGTAGTTTACATGGCAACCTTTTTTTTTTAGGAACCATTCCTTTGTGAGCCTTCTTCAAGATCTCCCTTCTGGTATTCTTCCACTGACTGTGCAAGCTGAAATCTTCTAGAATAAACCCTTCTGCCTCTAAGACTTGCCTTGATTGTCTCTTATTTAGCCGCACTTTTGTACCTATGCACTCTTAGGTAAAGGTAGGTAAAGGTTCCCCCGCACATGCGTGCTAGTTGTTTCCAACTCAAGGGGACGGTGCTCATCTCTGTTTCAAAGCCGAAGAGCCAGCGCTTGTCCGAGGACGTCTCCGTGGTCATGTGGCCGGTATGACTAGACACCAAAGGCGCACGGAACGCTGTTACCTTCCCACCGTAGTGGTCCCTATTTTTCTACTTGCATTTTTTTCGTGCTTTCGAACTGCTAGGTTGGCAGAAGCTGGGACGAGTAACAGGCGCTCACTCTGCTACACGGCACTCAGGATTCAACCTGCCAAACTGCCGACCTTCTGATCGACAAGCTCAGCGTCCTAACCCACTGAGCCACTCTTACCTTCACACAAATACATGGCACCAGATAGAGAATAAGTTTCTATGAATCAAAAAACAAATCAATATACAACATTGGTAACCAAAGGATGACACTGTTTGGGAATGCTAGCAGGGGTAATTAAGCAACATCTGCAGGACCAAAAGTTACCCACTCATGATTTAGGAATATCCAAAATAGATTGGGGTGACCTAATATGGCAACATCCATGTGGTTTGAAGAAGGAGGACAGGAAAACTGTTGAACTTCGGTGTTGGAAAAGTTTTCTAATACCATGCACAAGCAAAACAAATCAAACCAGTGGATCATCGAACAAATCAACTCAGAGTGTTTACCTATGGCAGAAATGATCATGCTCAAATTACTCAATGCTCAAAGGATGGAAAGAAAGGCAAGAAGCAGCAAAGAGAATGGACTCAATTACAGTGGCAAAGAATGCATTGCTGGAAGACCTGAAGGAACAGGATAGGCACAGGTCTTCACAAAAAAATCTATCTATGTGGTTGCTAGGAAATGAAAATGACTAAATGGCACCTAAGCAAGCAAGCATATAAGGTTTGTCCACATGTGTGAAGGACAGTAATCCTGGGACTGCACATCCTGGGACTGCAAAGGAGTACGGCAAAAGAGAACAAGCTAGCCTTTTTTATTAGAGAAAATATATTTCTTTTTTAGAATTCACACAGAATTTGCAGACCAGACATTGCCTTTAAATATATGCGTAATCAAACTGTAGAGTTGGAAAAAATGCTGCAAGCAAAAGAGCAGATAACTGGGGAGAAATGCCTATTATTCAAAGGTACTGTCAGCATTAACAGTATCTATCGAATGTTTTCCTAGCTCATTCCAATAGATGAAGTTCTGCAGTATCCAAATTGGAATCACTTACTGCGAAACCATTCATAGCAGTAAACAATGTATTAACATTTAAAACATTCATTGGGTTTTGTTGAAGGCAAAGCACTTCCCTTAATACACTTGCACATCTTGATGGAAGGAAATCCAGCAATGAATGAAGGGTAATTTCAGCAGTCAAACATCAGCTGCAAACATCTGGTTATCCGTTCTATGTTCCAGGAAATAACATGGACTTTATTTGACCCACCAAAGAATTGTTCAAGATGGATATAACTCTCATTTTACATAGTCTTCCTCATTCATTTATATACATTTCTAGGTATGACTGAATAAATACTATGTATGACTGAGTAAATGCAGCTACAAAGATTGTTGGACGAGCAGGCACAAAAACAGCCAGGGAAGTGATTGAAGCCTGGGAAACAGGCCGTCATCAGTCAACAGGAGTGCTGATTCACCACCAGCTTATCAAGTACATAGGAGGCAAGGGCTTGGCAGCATAAGGAAAACAACAGCCAATGACTTAATAGCCAGCCATCAACACCCCAATCAACATCTAAAAAGTTGCATGCAATAGGCATCATATAAATACCCTACACAGAACAATCCAAAGCACACACTCTGCTAGAGAGAAGTTCCCTGAAGATGGGTGCCAGCATGAGTCTGAAAGCTTGGAAGATAAAACCTCTGGTTGTAGTGACCGACCCAGACTGTATCCTTAACATTAGCCTGGGACAAGTATATTTGCCTTCATTTGTGAGTAAAGAGTATAGAATTCAATAAAATTTTACCTGAGGAAGTATACAGTACATGAATGGTCAGCTTATTGTCCAGAGGTCTAGCACAGAACTCACTTAAGTATGATATGCCTTGCAACCAAGAGCAATTTTGCAGACTGATGGTGCTGGAATCAGTCCTTTCTAAATTACAGCCATTGTCCTAAAATGGGCAGGGATGGGAAGCTTCATAATAAATTGGCATTAGCACTCCCATGCTGATGAAGCAAGGAGAAAACAGCTTTAATTCTTGGTCTTGGTCCAAACCCTTAAGAATGAAATCCAAGGTGAGGCTGTTAGAATTTACGATCCTTCCAGATGTTCTGCACATCCCTGTCAGCTGTAAGCTCTCTACTGAAACTGCTTGTATTTAGGTGCCCTTTAGACAAGGGGTCTCCAACCTTTCCAGCTTTGTGGACTTGAGTGTGGGGGGAGAGGGGATGGTTCTGTGCAAGCAGCAGGCACACATGCTCACAGCTTCATTTATGCAAGTTGCAAGGGTGTCCGCCTGCAGTTTGCAAAAATGGCGCTACAAGTGTGAGCACCCACCGCTTGGGCAAATGGAGCTTCCCACATAAGATGGAGATGCACATGCTCACCCATCGCTTGTGAGACCCGGTTCCGAATAGGCTACAGGTCTGCAACCCGCGGCTCCGGAGCCGCATGCGGCTCTTTCAGCCGTCTCCTGCAGCTCCCAGTCCTCTGCCATGTGCAGTCCCAAAAAAAAAGTGGGACTAAAAAAGTTCAACCAATCAATTCAAATATGCAGGGTAGGTGCATATCTCGCCTTGGCTCCACTCTTCAGTCAAAACCTGTTCTGCGCATGCGTGCATGTACGCTCATGTGCACACATTTTTTGCGGCTCCCAGTTTTTCCTTTTGTGAGGGAACCAGTTCCGAGTGGCTCTTTCACTGTTTCAGGTTGCTGACCCCTGGAATAGGCCATAGCCCAGTACCAGGGCCACAGCCCAAGGGCTGTGGACCCCTGCTTTAGACCAATAAAAAGTAGGGTTAAGATCAGGCAAGCCCAATTTATGTAGAGGAAGTTTTCAGTGTGCTGACCCTGAAGTTTGGGTTTGTCTTAAAATGGAACTGCGTTCTCCTTTTCAGAGAATTGTCTTGCTGAAGGTACCTTCTAAATGATGGATTGTCGAGTCCAAATCCACTGAAAGGAATACAATTATCTTCTGGACAGCAGACTGAGCTAAGTCCCCTGGTCACAGTTGTCCCCATTATGGTGAGATTCATTGTATTCTTCTTTATGTCACACTATTTGTTAAAATCTGCACCTCTGCAAATTAACTGCCATATGCAAACTGCAGGCAAAGCTGTGACCTTCTCTCTCTCTCTCTCTCTCTCTCTCTCTCTCTCTCTCTCTCTCTCTCTCTCTCTCTGTGTGTGTGTGTGTGTGTGTGTGTGTGTGTGTGTGTGTTTCTTCTTTAGTGCCAAATAACAGGACATACTTACACTGAAATCCTTTTTTATAGAAATTCCAGACCTTTTCCCCAAGCTGGAGTTTGGCATTTGGCACGTGGTAGCACTGTCTCAGCTGACGCTGTATGGTTCAGATACTAAATCCCTTAACCAGATAGAGATATGTTTCTGTGTATACACATACACATGCGCATAAGAAGACCATTGTTAGACCCTGGAACTTAATTCTGGTTTCTCTTTCAGCTGCGGGTGACTTGTCTTTTCCTCAAAAGTCATTCCCAAGATTTCACTAACAAGGGAGAATAAGTTTTTCCCCAGACAGGTCACCTTTAAAAACATCCATTTAATTTTCGTTTTTTGTTCTTGAACTTTTCCAGGGTCTGATTTACAACTGCTTTGTGCAAAAAAAAAACCCTTACCCATTAGTGATACAGTAATGTAAATGTGGTGCTAGCCAAGAAAAAAAGGTGCAGTGGAGAGAGAGAGAGAGGCAGAGAGAGAGAGAGAGAGAGAATCTTTATTGTCACTGGAGCACAATGGCACACATTAAAAATGAAATTTAGTTGCTTGCTCTCAAAGTGTACACATACATAACACACATTTAAACATACTATATACAACATACTGTATGTATATAAATAGTAATCACTGTCCATCTTGAATACATAACGGAAGGAGGAAGCTTCGGAGGCAACAGAGCATCGCCCTGGTTGCCGGGAGAGGTAATATCAGGGTGACTCCTGTTCTCCTCCCTTCATCTCCATTTGCCTGGGGTCAGGGCAAGGCCTCTGCAGCTGCTGGCATCAGATTAAATGCCAAAGGGGGGGGGGGGTTGTAACAAACTGCGAATATAAAGACAGAAGAACAGTGCCATCCAGTCCTCCCCCTGAACCATCTCTGCCTGCTCAGCCTCATCAAGAAGAAATTTTAAGCCATTAAAATACAATAAAAGAGAAATTAAAGGTAATCGCTTTGTAAATTATAACTAATGGAAATATCAATTGTGATTTTTATGATCAGCAGGAGCGATACGCAGAGCAGCCCAGCTGCAGAAGAGGCACACTGAGAAAGGAAGAGCGCAGGCCAGCCACTTATTGGATCTGCACTGAACTCCCAGCAGACCATCTGCACCAGGGCCGGAGGTCAACCTGGAGACTGTCAAGCTTGCAGGTCTTTATGACCATGCCTAAAAGATCTATCTGGATCAGGGGACTTCAAACTTGGCCCTTTTATGACTTGTGGACTTCAACTCCCAGAATTCCTCAGCCAGCAATGCTGGGAGTTGAAGTCCACAAGTCATAAAAGGGTGAAGTTTGAAGACCCTTGATCTGGATCATTCATTGATTGGACCTTTGTGTGCAGTTGTTGTTGTTGCTGCCGCCTCTGTAATGGGCCCATTGTAAACACTGTGCTTGAAATAATCCCAACTGAGGCATTTATTTATTATGTTTGTTTCTTTGTTTTAGATCTGCTCCTATTTAAAATGAGCTCAGGGAAGCTACGTTGTGAGTCATAAAATGTAATGCAGTTTCAAGGTAGGAAGAATTAATAATTTCCACCGGAATGGTGTGAGTGGTGTTTTGTTTTTGTTATTGTTTCAATAGAAGAAACAAATCCAGAACTGGAGTAGGTGCATGTGTGAAAAAGAAGACATGAAAATTAAACCTATTTTCATAGGAAATGCTTTCAGAAAAGTGTTTGGACAAACCGAATGGTTTAGTAAAAGAGCTTTAAAGTAGCCAAGAGTTGAAGGAGAGCATAAAGGTGAACTTTGTCGCATGATAGTATTCCGCAATTTAATGACAGATTTCAGCTTTCTACGGAGGTAATGAAGCTGTTTACATGGAGAGGAAGTATTTATTCATGTTCCTGTTGCACCTTGAAACTCCCAATAGCTTCTTAAATTAATTAGGTTCTTTAGGTTCCTTTCCCAGAATTTTGGCCTGAAGCAATCTTTCAAAATCAAAAATATTTAATTAACAAAATCAGAGGCTTCTTTAATGAAATTAGAGGTTTCTGCCATTAAACTAACATTTGCTATATAAAATCGAAAGTCTCTGCGAGCTACAAGGTCATTGTGTTTTGAAATGACATCAAAGTTTTTACTATTTAAACTAGACTTTGCTGCATGAATCAAAGGCCTCTATTATTGTTTAAGGTTCAGATGCTCACTTTTTAGCTCATTCAGTAAAGCATCCATACAACCAAAAATCCTTGAAAGCCAGCATCATTCCTTCTGGCACCTCTGGCTTGTAGCACCCCTACATAATATGCATGCTGGCCACCACCCATGCTATTTCATACAGCAATTGATTGACTAAGGGACAGCTGACCAAATAAATCACCAGACCAGAGCAATCTCCTTTTACACATAAACAAATATCTCTTTTATGGTTGCACAGCAGCAAAGGGGTTATCTCTCTCAAAAGAGGAACCCTGATCAAAGCAACACACACTCATTTATATTTTGGCAAGCTTACAAAAGAGACAAGGCAAAAGCACTAATTGGTGACACCCTGAGGTAGAGAGAAAGTGTTGATTGGTGACACCCTGAGGTAAAATATTGGCTGGTTACATTCTCAGACATCCTTTGCTGACTCAGCAAAGGCTAAGGGACAGTTTCTGCCTAGGTGCTTTGTTACAGGCACGTGCCTTGTCCACATGCAATTATGCAAGCTTTACAAGCATATACTTTTCCATTTCTTGTCTCTCAAATCAGAAGGGTAAAAGGTAGGCTTCTCTTTCCTTTCATGATTCCTGAAAGCTGTGATATCTCATGATCCTCTAATCCTGAACAATCTAGGATATATAAAGGGACGCGGTGGCCCAGTGGGTTAGGACGTTGAGCTTGTCGATCAGAAGGTCGGCAGTTTGGCGGGTCGAATCCCGAGTGCCGCGTAGCAGAGTAAGCGCCTGTTACTCGTCCCAGCTTCTGCCAACCTAGCAGTTCGAAAGCACATAAAAATGCAAGTAGAAAAGGACCACTATGATGGGGAAGGTAACAGCGTTCTGTGCGCCTTTGGCGTCTAGTCATGCCGGCCACATGACCACAGAGACATCTTCGGACAAGCGCTGGCTCTTTGGCTTTGAAACGGAGATGAGCACCAGCCCCTAGAGTTGGAAATGACTAGCATGCATGTGCGGGGGAACCTTTACCTTTTTATATATGTATGTATATGTATGTACTGTGTGTGTGTGTGTGTGTGTGTGTGTGTGTGTGTGTGTGTGTGTGTGTATGTATGTATATATATCTATATATCTATAGATATAGATATAGATATAGATATAGATATAGATATAGATATAGATATAGATATAGATATATAGATATATAGATATAGACATAGATATAGATATAGATAGATATATAGATATAGATATAGATATAGATATAGATATAGATATAGATATAGATATAGATATAGATATAGATATAGATATAGATATAGATATAGATATAGATATATAACTGCAGGATATAACAAAAAATTCTTCTTTATTCCTGAGCTTTCATCAACAAGCTGTTGACATCATCAGAGCAAGGGCTGAATGATAAGGGAGTCAGTACATACACTTATATGGCAGTTATAATGGTCAAATTGTGGAATGTGGGTGTGGCCTATTTGTGACAAGCTCGCTCGTGTATAATCACAGTGGTTCTGGCTTTGCTGGAAAAGGCTGGTCTCTGGTTGATTTTTTAAAAGTCACGCCTAGCAGCTGCTTGGCACGTATCAGCTGTTAGGCACGTAAGTCTCATCGCGCCGCATGCAGTTATGGCACCATATAATATCAACATTGCACACAGACCCAACCAAACTTTACATTCTAAAGTAATGCACTTCAAAGAAACGTTATCCAAGGACAATTTATCATCTATTGTCTACAAAATCAACTGCAACAAATGCTCTTGCAATTATATCGGAGAAACATCCAAAAAAATTAAAAACCAGGATACATGAACAAATTCTAGCAATTAAAAGACAAGAACAACACTCCCAACTCTGGGCCCATATAGCTGAACATGGCCATACCTCTGATTTCAAAGGAGCTATAGTCATCTCTCAAGACCCCACTAAGGGTGGCCATCTATTGAAAGAGGCTTGGTTGTCTGATAATAACTCAATTAATAGACATATCGAATTATTACCACCATACCAAACTCTGAGAAGGCATTTACAACAACACAAAACATCCGAACGCTTAAATACAATCAACAAAGACACAAACACACTACTCCACCCATCTGTCAAACACCATATCAACACAACAGATGAGATTATTGTAACAGTCCATTCCAATTGAAATAAACAGACAGAATTCTAACACGACAATGATAGCTTGCATAACCAACACATCATCTGACACTTCTACACATAAAGACAACACCACTTCTGACCACAACACCCAAGACACAAATCTTGCAACTTCACTAAATAACCACACACAACAAAACACACACAACACCCGAACAACAACAGTGTTGAGACCACGATCAAAACTAAAAATCTGTCCCACCATGCACAATAAAACAAAAAATAAGCCAGATCAGACATCCCACAAAATCACTCACAACTGTCAACCATAACACTTACTTTCATTCAAACACACCAAACAACCATGCAAAACAAGACACACACAACAACCACACACTAAGAGTTTTAAGATCTGACAAACCAAATCACAGAACAGAGCCAATTTTACAGCAACCGGGTAAAAAAACACGAAGGAAAGCAAATCACTTACACACTCAGGATATCTGCTCCCTTCCACAGCAGAATCAAGCCTGTGACGACTGCATGCGAGGGAACGAGACCTCGACTACTTCAAACGAAGAGCCTGTCAGCCAGCACATGACTGCATGTGGCGTGACGAGACTTATGCGCCTAACAGCCGACACGTGCCAAGCAGCTCCTAGGCGTGACTTTTAAAAATCAACCAGAGACCGGCCTTTTCCAACAAAGCTGGAACCACTGCGATTATACACGTGCAAGCTTGTCACGAATAGGCCACACCCACATTCCACAATTTGACCATTATAACTGCCATATAAGTGTATGTACTGACTCCCTTATCATTCAGCCCTTGCTCTGATGATGTCAACAGCTTGTTGACAACAGCTCAACAATAAAGAAGATTTTTTTGTTATATCCCGGAGTTCATCGTTTTTATTTTTACTGATTTCAAATGTCTACGCCTGGGATTCCAGTTTTTAAATTTATTAAATAGTACCGCATGATGGGATTAGCTCCCATTCTTGCCCCAACTCCTGCCCACCTAACAGTTTGAAAGTATGCCAATGCAAGTAGATAAATAGGTACCATTTCAGTGGTAAGGTAATAGCATTCTGTATACCTCGGTATATAGTCATGCTGGCCACATGACCATTGAAGTGTCCTCAAACAACGCTGGCTCCCTCGGCTAGGATACAGAGATGAGCATCACTCTGTAGAGTCGGACATGCCTGGTCAGGAGAAACCTTTACCTTTTTTACCTTTAAGAATGTAAACAAATACATAACCGTATGAGATGCCCACAAGCACAAGTTTAAGTTGAGGCTCCGAAGAGTTGACATTGACTAGCTAAAAAGATTTCTCATTGCATCTCCCCCCAGGAAAAAAAACATGGGCATCAATATCCACAGGCTTTCTGCCATATGAGCTACAGAATGGAAAGGCCTCCAAGGAGTTGTAATTCCTTGTTCTATGTTAAACAGCTTTATTTAATAGGCTTGCAACAGCAACAGAAAAGGTAGATTTTAGTGAGTTATAAACATCTCCCTGGGTGCACAGTCATAATTATCATTGTTCAGTACCAATCTATCTTTCTAAGCATGCTGCTGCAGTCCTTATCCCGTTGATGACAGATTCAGGTCTGCAGTTTTTGGGTGCTTTTACATCTGCAATGGATCCAGTTGGTCAGGTTGCCCTGGTAGCCAAAATTACACCCTCTAAGGAAAAACTGCAGCTCTTCCTCTCCAGTGAGATCTGCTTGCCAATTATCATCTGTGCTTTTGTTACTCAAGACAAGACTACTACAATACACTTTATATAGTAAGAGGACTGTGGAAAAGGCTACATGCTATCCCCCAGGTATCACCAATTTTTGTTTTATTAATGTTATTTTAAATAGGGTGTAAAAAGTAAAATGAATAGGCATGTGATTAAAGGATAACCATATTCATAATATGCAATTTTAATTAAGTGTAAATGAAAGCACTTTAAGCTTTCTCTTAGCCCCATCAGTATCTTTGGGGAGGTCAGCCTATAGCATATTATTCAGAGACCAAATACATCCTTCGCCCCAGAAAAAGCTGAACACTCCTCCCTTAAGACAAAACCAAACGGGCCTCATTCCACTGACTTCAATGGAGCTTATTGTATTTCCCAAAGGGATGGGCAATCTATGGTTTTATTTAGGTATTTATTTTAATTTATTTTTCCCTTAAGAAACCCCCCTTCCCCCTCCCTGCTCCCCCCCTACCTCCCCCCAACCTCCCTCCCTCACCCCCTCCCTCCACCCTCCCCCTCCCCCCCCCCGACTTCCCAGAGCTAAATACAAGGTATATACATATAAAAAGGCAACCATAAACAACCATATACTAACAACTATAAGTTCTAAAATCCATCACTCTCTAGCTTATATAGGATAAGACACACCTTAACAATATTAAATATATATAAAAAACTAGAATAAAAAAAAAGAAAAAAAACGAAAGAAGACTTATTCAAATGCTACATAAAACTTCTTAACCCTATACTTGTTCTGGATAAACTCAATCCATTTTCTCCATTCCATAATATAGCGTTCTTGCGAATGATCTTTCAAATAAGCCGAAATCTTCGCCATCTCTGCCAGGTCAGAAACCTTTAAAGTCCACTCTTCTATGGTCGGCAGTTCCTCTTTCTTCCAATATTGGCCTATCAAAAGTCTTGCCGCCGTAATTAAGTTCAACATCAGCTTAGTGTCCACAACTGTAGCGTCTGCAATTATTCCCAACAAAAAAAGTTGCGGACAAAACTTTATCCTCTGTTTAAAAATCTTCTGCATATTCCACCAGACTTTTATCCAAAAGGCCTTAACCTTCTTACATGTCCACCATATGTGGAAATACGTTGCATCTTCATCACCACACCTCCAACACTTAGGCTGATAATTCGGATACATACTTGCAAGCTTTTTAGGATCTAAATGCCATCTATAAAACATTTTGTAAAAGTTCTCTCTTAAATTTTGAGCTTGAGTAAATTTTACGTTCCTGACCCAAATCTTTTCCCACATGTCCATTGTAATAACTTCCTGGATATTTTGGGCCCATTTTATCATACAATCCTTAACAAGCTCTGTTTCCGAGTCAATCTCTATCAATGCAAGATATATCCGTTTAATATGTGCTGACCCCTGATTTCTAATCTGCTTTATCAAATTTCCATCAGTCATTGTAAATCCATTTTTCTGGTCTTCTTTCCACCTGGCCTGTAATTGAATATATTGAAACCAAGATTGAACAACCTTCTCTTCTCGCAAGAGGCTATATGATTTCAAACACCAAACATTCCTTTCCAGGCTTAAAATTTCCTTGTACGTAGTCACATCATGTTTGAAACCAGCATGTATATTTTCTATTGCGTGTTTTGGGATTGCCCACAACGGTAACTTGCTGCTTAGCTTATGTCTATACTTCTTCCAGACTCTCAGCAATGCCTGTCTTAAAATATGCATCCTAAACACAGTATCTACCTTCTTATCATACAACAAATATGCATGCCAGCCAAACAACAAATCATGGCCCTCAAGATTTAATAACCTCAATTGCGTCAAATTAATCCAATCACTTATTCCTACTAATGCAGCAGCTTCATAATATAATTTAAGATTAGGCAATTTAAGGCCACCTCTCTCACGAGTATCCTGCATAATCTTAAGTTTAACTCGTGGCTTTTTCCCTGCCCACACAAATTTATTGATACCTCGCTGCCATTCCTCCAAATTAGAATCTTTCTTAAGAATCGGTATCATTTGAAACAAAAATAAAAATTTGGGCAGGACATTCATTTTCACTGCTGCAATCCGTCCCAGCAAAGACAATTGCAATTTTTGCCAACTCTCCAATTCCTTTTGAATTTTCCCCCATAGTTTTTCATAATTATTTTTATATAGCTTTGTATTAGAGGGCGACAAAATCACCCCCAGATATTTAACCCTTTTAACAATCTCAAATCCAGTTAATCCTTCTAAGAGAGCCTTCTGTGAAACTGTCATATTTCTAGCCAAAATTTTAGTTTTCTGTATATTTACTTTAAATCCAGAAACCTTCCCATATTGTGTTATTATCTCCATCAGGTCCACAACAGAGTTCTCTGGCTGGGTCACTGTAACAACCAGATCATCTGCAAATGCTCTCAATCTATAATCCTGATCCCCAACTTGTATCCCTTTAATTTTTTCCGAGTTCCGAATCTTAACCAATAGTATCTCTAATGTTAACACAAATAACAAGGGCGATAACGGACACCCTTGCCTTGTGCCCTTCTCAATATTACATGCTACTGTCAGGCTATTGTTAACTATGATTCGGGCAGTTTGTTTTTGATATAATGCCCTAATCGGCTGTAAAAAATTTTCCCCAAAATCCATTTTATCTAAAACTTTCAACAAAAATTGCCAATTCAATTGATCAAAGGCCTTTTCAGCATCTAAAAAAATTAGCGCTGCAGAGATCTGGTTGTGCCTTTCCAAAAACTCTAACACATCAACTATATGTCTCACATTATTTTTCATTTGCCTACCACTAATAAACCCCGTTTGATCCCCATGAATCACCTGTTGCAGAACCCTCATCAGTCTATTAGCCAAAACCTTAGCAAATATCTTATAATCTGTATTTAAAAGCGATATCGGTCTATAATTTTTAACTAAAGTAGCATCCTGGTCTTCCTTCGGAATCAAAGAGATAAAAGCTGTTCTCCAAGACGGAGGCACCTTTCCCCCCCTCTGGATTGTCTGGAACAGTTCCTTTAACGGTTTTATCATCTCTAATTGTAAGTTTTTATAATAGGCCGCAGTCAAGCCATCCGTGCCTGGTGCTTTATCCACCTTCAGTTCCTTAATAGCTATAAAAATTTCTTCTTCTGTAATCAGTTGATTAATCCCCTCTTTTTGTACTTGCGTAAGAACCGGGATGCTAGCCTTCTCCAAATACTTATCAATATCTTTTGCATTAATGTCCTCTTTAGTATATAATTTCGAGTAAAAATCCACAAAGGCATCCTTAATAAGATTCTGTTGATACACAACCCTTCCTTTATACTCAATCTTATCTATATTAGATGCCCTTTGTTTTTTCCTCAGTCTATAAGCTAACCATCTGCCTGGTTTATTAGCATTGCAGAAAGTATTGTGCCTAGCAAACCGCAGATTGGTCGCCACTTGATCAGCCATTAATTTATCAAATTGTCCTCTTAACAGTCTAATAGCCTCCTTGATCTTCACATCCTCTGGGTTCAAAATCAAAGCCTTTTCTTTTTCCTTTATTTCATTCTCCAGTTCTTTCCTTCTAGTTTCCACTGCACGTCTATGTCTATTATTCATATATATCAACACCCCTCTCATATAGGCCTTGCTAGCATCCCAAACCATATCCATAGAGGTACCCTTATTCATATTAATCTCAAAAAAATCCTTCATCCGCTGTTTGCATTCTTCCACATTTCTCTGATTTCTAAACAAATTCTCATTTATGCGCCATGAGCGCCTATCTCCTTTTTCCTTAACAATCTCCAACCACACTGGACTGTGATCAGAGATAATTCTTGCGCAGATCTTCACCTTTTTAGTTCTCAAAAGAAAATCATTAGTCAACAAAATAAAGTCAATCCTCGAAAAAGATTGGTGTCTATCAGAATAAAAAGTATAATCCTTCTCCTGCAGATGTCTCTCACGCCAAATATCTCGCAATTCCAGGTCATCCTTCATTTCAAAAAAAGATTTAGGCAGTCTAGCATGACTTGGAATGCGCTTAAAGGCTCCAGCCTTATCCAACTGTACATCCACAACTCCATTCCAGTCCCCCATAAAAATAAAGGATTTATAATCCAACTGGGTAAGCTTTGTATGAAGTAAACTAAAAAAGTCAGCTTGTTGTTGATTTGGTGCATATAATCCAACTAAAAGCGTCTTTTTACCTGCTAACAACAGCTCGATCATAACATATCTTCCATGCTTATCTGCTTCGATTAGATCCGCTGTTAAGGCACTTTTAACATAAACAACCACTCCATTTTTCTTATTCTCTGCAGAAGCAACAAATTGCGTACCCAGCCTCGAGTTCAATAAGTACTTTTGATCCAAAACTCTAATATGCGTTTCTTGCAGGCATATAACATCTATCTTAAATTGTTTTAAATATTGAAAAACTTTCTTCCTCTTCTGCGGTGAGTTTAGTCCATTAACATTCCAGGTTAAAAATTTAGTTGCCATGTATATCCTCGAAAAGCTCTTGGACCACAGCTTTGATAGGACTAGCTTCCTTAGGCCGTGCTCCTCCCACAGCTTGGCTATGAATGCGTTGTGAAGAATCTGAAGGCTTTTGCTGATCTTGTTCTTTTATTTTCTTTGCTCGTTTTAAAGCAGCACGTGTCACTCTTTGCTCTCTAGGATCATCCAAAGAAATTGTAGCTTGATCTCCTCCAGCACCATTTTCCTCTGTTTCCTCCTCTTGTTGTTCTTCTTCTCCAGATCCCTTTCCAGCTTCCAGAAGCGTTAATGGGGTTGCTTTTAAGACATTATTGTAGAAATCACGCGCTTGTTTCACAGTAATCAGCCTGTACCTTTTACCTTCATACATCACCATCAGCCCATCTGGAATCTCCCATCTGAACCTTATATCTCTTTGCTTAAGCTCTTGCACAAGAAATGTATAGTCCTTTCTTCCCCTTAAAATCCTTGGAGGAATTTCTTTTAAAACCAAGACTTCTTGTTCAGCAATCACGACCTTAGCATCATAGGCAGCTTGTATAACTTGATCTCTAATTTCTCTTTTTGCAAAATAAACCACCACATCTCTAGGCAATTTTCTCTGTCTAGCAATCCATGAATTCACCCGAAACACTTTGTCCATAGCTGCTCTTATTTCAGATGCTGGCTGGTTCAATACCCCTTCGAGAGCCTCAGAGATCAGCTGCTTTAAATCTTCTTTAACATTCTCTTTTAAACCTCTGATTCTGACAGCAAACTGCATCTGGTAATATTGGGTAAGGCTTAACTCCCTTTCCAATTTGCCTCTTACATTTTCATTCTCCCGTGCTTTTACTTCTAATATAGCATTCCTTTGAGCCAGATCATCCACTTTTTCATCTAAATCTTCCACACATTCCGCCACTTTATGCACTGAAGTCAAAATGTCTACCCTCATCACGCTATACTTCTGTTCCATCCTCTCTTCCATTCTTTCCTCGAATTTCTCCAATTTCTCCTCCATCTGTGCAAATTTATCAGCAATTGATTGATTAATTGATTCCAAAAGTACCTGGGCATGTTTATCCAGAGCATCTCGCAAATCCTTCGATGTCAGCACTTCAGGAGGGTGCAACGCCTGTAGTGATGATTGTTGCACCGGCGAGGATCCACCGCTCCGAAGAGTTTTAGAGGGAGGTTTAGCCGCCATCTTTTAATCCTCAATTATGACGCACTTTCAATTAAAGTTTAAAAAGTCCAACAAGTTCGAGAGTATAGTAAAATAATCCTCTTCAGCTTTTTCCCTCTTGTACCGCTCTGCCTGCTCCTTTAAATCATAGTCCTTTCTTCAGGCAGGGATGGTTCGCAGACGCCTGGCTCTGCTCCAAGAAGTTCGGAGCAGAGACGACGGCCAGCTGGGAGCAACCCAGGCTTCGGGGGAGTTCGATCCTTCAGCCGCCCAAGCTCCAAGCTCAGGCGGCCTCGGAGAACTCTACCCCTACCTGGGGCCTCACCCCCTCCTCTTCTCCCGAGGAGGGGGCTTCAATTTCGCCCGAACAGCTGATCGGCGCTGTTTCGGGCGAAAAAACAAACAGCTGAGCCGCGGGCAGCCAGGGGAGGCTGTCTTCGGCACCGCGCCGCCACCGGAAGTCCGGTTTTATTTAGGTATTTATTTGCTTACTTACTTACATACCTATTTATTTATTTATTTATTTATTCATTCATTCATTCATTCATTCATTCATTCATTTATTTAGTGTCCCGCCTTTACTATTTTTACAAACAACTCAAAGCAGCAAACACATCCAACACTCCTTCCTCCTCCTATTTTTTTCTACAACAACTCTATGAGTTGGGTTGGGCTGAGAGAGTAACTGACCCAAAATCAGTTAGGCATATGGTGATAGCCTACAATGTTGGGTTGAAAATATATTAACCATGATGTTGTGACTTTAAGATGTTAATTAGCCAATGGGTGTGTAAGTGTTCTCATGGCCATAAGAGGGAGCTAGGAACATAGTTTCTCTCTCTCTGAATTCACTGCTCTCTACTATTACTGTTTTTGCTCTGTTTTGCTGTACTGTTGGTTTACTACTGTGATAAACCTGTACAACTGTGTATTGACCTCTGGACCGGTAAGAAGACTTTGTATTTTGGATTACTCCTTGGGCTGTTGCGATTGTGTATGACCTGGACTGTTTATTTTTGACCGTGCATTTTTGTTCTTAACACCACCTCAAAAGTAAAGTATTTTTTTGCTTTCACAACTCAGTGTACTCTTGTGGTTACTGTGTGACTCTTACTGCTCTCAGTACCCTTCCTTGTCTGTGCAACTCTTTGGTAGCACAAGGAGACCTCTGCACAACAATACCTAACAACCCAGCTTGTTTTAATGGCTTAAGGCAGGACTTGAAGTCATGGTCACCTGCTTTCTAGCCTGGCACCATTGGCTCTCTAATGATACTGACTAGTCAGAGTCCATGCTGACTAGGGCAGATGGAATCAGAACTGGCCATACCACAACGGTTCCATGTTGGTGATCAGTCATCTGTAGGATTGCAGACTGAGTTTCTTGGAAGGTTGGTTTCTGGAAATCTCAGAGAAAGATATTTTGCCAGACTTTATCAAAAGCCTGATTATGTTCATCCTGATGAACCTTGCTGAGATATATTTTTCAGAAGACTGCCTCACACAATGATTCAAGGATGTAGATAAATTCATGGTAATTTAGACTAAGAAATTACATCAAGGTCATATTGAGAAAATGTGGTTTTTTAAATCCAGAATAAAGCTCAGATGTTTTTTATTCCCTGGCCTCATTCCTTTTGGAAACTGTGAATTGATGCTATGTAGGGGGAAAATGCATTTTTTTTAATCAGTTCTTATTCAGTATGATGAACAAGCATCTGCTTCTCAGATTCTTCTCTCTTAAAGAAGACTAAACATTTGGTAAGTTCATATGGGAGAAGCATGTTATTCTTGTGCTTATTTAATTACGAGGCAGTGGCTTTCCAAAGGCAAGATTGTGGGAATGGTCTGTCCTGGCCCAAAAGGGGGTTACCTTGTCTGCAAAGAATTTTAACGAACCCAACTAAAAGTGCTCTTCTTAGGCTTTTGGGTGGCTTGAACAAGAAGGCTGGGTGACCAGGAAGAGCATCTTACCTGCTGAAGATACCAAGGAGGCTATTTAGAAGATTGGCGGTTGGTGTGGAGTCGAGTTGCTGATGTCAACACAATATTGGCAATCAACAGTGCAGTGCAGTGACCAAGATGGACCAGGGTAGACTGATGGTTATGTGGTTGTGCTAGTCTGGAACCTGCAGCTGCTGCTCAACCCCCTGATCCACTCCAGGTGTCAAATTCAAGAGGTATGACACTGTACAAGGTATCCAAGGGATATGTGTGAATGCAGACATGCCAGAATCAGCTATCTAGTGGTCTCCGACTCCTCAGATTCCTTGGATTTCCAAAGTTCAGCTTCCAGATATCCAATTAAATCCCAATAAAAGAGCTTTTTTTATTGAGAACTTTTCCATTGGAGGAGGTATGAGCTGCCATGAAGGCTTCAGAGTGTTGGAAAAAATGTTTAACCATAAAACACCTACGCTGCTTCTAATAGGCTCAGAAATATCCCCAGGAGAAGGAAAAAAAAATAGAAATTGCAAGGCAAATTTCAATATAGGTCTAGTCTGGATGGATGTTAATACAGTACTTAGATCCATAATCCAAGTGCCTACTTATCTAAGGGGGCCAAGAAATCTGAGGTCTTTCAGAATTGTATTTAGATTTTAACTGTGCTCTTTAAAAACTTAATAATGATATATGATAATTTTCCAAACTTCTGCATGACGGTGGAGATTGTTATGCCTTAATTACTATAAATGTACTTGACATAATTGCTGAAAGCTGATGGCATTATAACAAACCTGCAGAATCCAGAGTACTGCAGCTCATACACGGGGCTGGCACATGGTGGTGCAATGAAAGGTCAATGGGACAAGGAAGGTCTGGGTTCCAATCAAGACAGCAAGTGGTTCGGCACCTTTAATTTTATAAGTTACCATTTATTCTGCCTGGAAGAGAACTCCAGCCTACTGGATCCTAGCCTTCCAAATTCTGGAATTTGGGAGTATTGAGAAAGCTCTCAACAGTTATTCTCAAAAACATTAGCCTTCTTGAAAACAGGGACTTCCTTCCTTTGCCCAGGGACCACAGACATTCAAACTGGAAGGAGTGTGAGGAAAGAGGCTGACTCTGTGGCTGCTTATTTGTTGGTTTGTATCTATGTTGCCTTTATTGTTTTTACAAACAACTCAAGGTGGTAAACATATCCGACACACCTTCCTCCTCCTATTTTCCCCACAACAACAATCCTGTGAGGTGGGTTGGGCAGAGAAAGAGAGTGAGTGGCCCAAAGACACCCAGCTGGCTTTCATGCTTAAGGCATAACTAGAAACTCACAGTCTCCCACTTTCTAGCCTTGGTGCCTTAACCACTAGGCCAAACTGGCTCTCTTAGCTTTCATAGAAGACACAACCTTTCAGTCAATGAACTCCTCAAGAGCAGAAAGACACTGTGGCAGTATAAATAATAATAATAATTAATTCAGTTCAGCCCAGCAAAGGGTCACTTTAAAACAAATATTAATTTAATTTAATGTAATTTATTATCATTTCTATACCGCCCTTCTCCCGAAGGACTCAGGGCGGTGTACAGGGCAAGAATAAAACACAGAAATTTACAAAAATTAAAAAATAATTAAATGCATGTCCGATTAAAATACAATTGATACATAATAAAAACCCCAATAAAAATGATAAAAACCCCACCAATCCCCCCTCAGGCCAGGCCGGCTTGCTCGAACAAGTATGTTTTCAGATCGCGGCGAAAGGAGCGCAGATCGGGCGCCGTCCGGAGCTCAACCGGTAACTGGTTCCATAGCTCCGGGGCGCCCACAGAGAAGGATCTCCCCCTGGGGGCCACCAGACGGCATTCTCTGACCGGTGGCACCCTGAGGAGGCCCTCTCTGTGGGAACGCACAGGGCGCAGGGAGCTTGATGCCGGCAGCAGATGTTCCCTGAGGTACTCCGGCCCCATGCCATGGAGGGCTTTGAACGCCATTACTAGCACCTTGAATCTCACCCGGAAGACAACTGGCAACCAATGCAGCTCACGGAGCAGAGGTGTCACGTGGGAGTATCGGGAAACTCCCAACACAACTCTCGCGGCTGCATTCTGTACCAGCTGGAGCCTCCGGGTGGTCCTCAAGGGAAGCCCCATGTAGAGGGCGTTGCAGTAGTCTAGACGAGAGGTCACGAGCGCGTGAGTGACCGTGCATAAATCATCCCGGCTTAGATAGGGCCGCAACTGGCGCACCAGGCGAACCTGGGCGAAAGCCCCCCTAGTCACGGCCACCATGTGATCTTCCAAGGTAAGCCGCGAATCTAGGAGGACTCCCAAGTTGCGAGCCCTATCTACGGGGGGTAATAATTCACCCCCCATAGAAAGAGATGGAATATCCGAATAGACCCGGGATGAAGGTATGCAAAGCCACTCGGTCTTGTCGGGGTTGAGTTGAAGTCTGTTCCTCCCCATCCAGACCCGAACCGCCTCCAGGCAACGGGACATCACGTTGAGGGCATCACTGGGGTGGTTTGGGGTAGAAAGAAAAAGCTGGGTATCATCAGCGTACTGATGATACCCAACTCCAAAGCCACGAATGATCTCACCCAGCGGTTTCATATAGATGTTGAACAGGAGAGGCGAGAGGACCGACCCCTGAGGAACTCCACAAACGAGAGACCTCGCGGTCGACCTCTGCCCTCCTGTCAACACCGACTGCGAGCGTCCCTGGAGATAGGAGGAGAACCACTGTAAAACCGTGCCTCCCACTCCCAATCCCCTGAGACGCCGCAGCAGGATACCATGGTCGATGGTATCGAAAGCCGCTGAGAGGTCCAATAGGACTAGAACAGAGGAATGACCCCTGTCCCGAGCCCTCCAGAGATCATTCACCAGCGCGACCAATGCCGTCTCCGTGCTGTGCCCGGGCCTGAAACCCGATTGGTACGGGTCTAGATAATCCGCTTCATCCAGGACCAAAGGGAGCTGGTGCGCCACCACACTCTCAACAACCTTCGCAAGAAAGCGAAGGTTGGAGACCGGACGAAAGTTGTTCAATACAGCTGGGTCCAAGGCAGGCTTCTTGAGGAGGGGCCTCACCACCGCCTCTTTCAAGACGGCAGGGAAGCTACCCTCACTCAAAGAAGCTGATATAACTGCCTGGAACCAGCTGCGTGTCCTCTCCCGGGCTGCATACGTCAGCCAGGAAGGGCACGGGTCCAATAAACATGTGGTGGAGCTCAGTCTCCCCATAATCCTGTCCACTTCCTCCGGAGTCACAGAATCAAACTCCTCCCAAGTGATATCGACAAGACCACCCGCGTCCTGATCGCCAGACTCTGCCCAGTCGGAGTCCAGACCGGTCCGAATCCGAGTGATTTTGTCCGACAGATAATTGTTAAACTCCTCGGCACGACCCTGCAAGGGTTCCTCCCTCGCCTCCTGATTAAGGAGGGAGCGAGTCACCCTAAACAGAGCGGCCGGGCGATTATCTGCGGACGCGATAAGGGTAGCGAAGTGATTAGACCTCGCCACCCTTATCGCAGCGAGATAAGACCTAATATGGGTTCTTAGTCGCAATCGGTCGGATTCGGATCGGCTGGACCTCCAACCGCTCTCTAGGCCCCGTCTCCGGCGCTTCATCTCCCGGAGCTCCGCGGAGAACCATGGAGCTCGACGGGATCTGCATCGGGTCAGGGGCCGCAAGGGTACAACTCGGTCAAGAGCCTCAGTGGCTGCCCTTTCCCAAGCTTCCACTAAGGCATCTGCCGAGCTGTGAGTGGGGGAGGCAGGTGGGGACCCCAGCGCTGCCTGGAATCTCGCGGGGTCCATTAAGCGTCTGGGGCGGTACCATCTAACTGGTTCCACACACCCACGGCGGGGGGTGGCAAAACGGAAGACCAGCCGCAGGAGATGATGATCGGTCCATGACAGGGGCATAATAATTGGGGAGCCCCCACCAAGATCATCTAACCACCGCCCAGATAAGAAAACTAGGTCAAGGGTGTGGCCTCCCTCATGAGTCGGTCCTGAAATTACTTGCGTCAGGTCCATGGCCGTCATGGAAGCCATGAACTCCCGAGCCAACTCAGATGATCCTCCCAGAGATGGTAGATTGAAGTCCCCCAAAACTATAAGTTTCGGGAACTCAACCACCAACCCAGAGAGGACATCGAGAAGCTCAGGCAGGGCTGCTGCTGCGTGACTAGGTGAAAGGTACACCAGCAGCAAGCCCAACTGCGCACCAGGGCCGCATCTCAAGAAGAGAGACTCACAACCGACTATCTGCGGAACGGTGGCCTCCCGCGGAGCTAAGGTCTCCCTCATAACAACAGCCACTCCCCCACCCCTACCCTGAGCCCGAGGCCGGTGTAGCACCCGGAAACCTGGTGGGCAGAGATCAGCCAGAGGAATACCGCCCTCTGGGCCCAACCAAGTCTCCGTGATGCAAGCCAGGTCCGCCTGCTCACCCTCGACCAAGTCACGGACGAGAGGAGCTTTATTAACGACAGACCTGGCATTCAGGTACACCAGCCGGAGCTCAGGAGGCTGCACATCCTCACTCCCGGGACCTCGGGGTAGAACAAGAGGGTCGGAACGCCTCACCGCTTGCAAGTAGCGGAGAGGCCTTCCCTGGAGTCGATACGGCCCTCTGTTCCTGCACCTGCTGCCATTCCCTAACGTCGTGGGAATAGGCATTCCCACGACTTGCCCTGGAGCCCCGGGGGCGACCGACCTCCGCTCCTCCCCTCCGCGATCAATCCCGGCCCTGACCTGAACAATGGTTGCTGGACTGCCCCCCATATCCGAACAACCAAAAGAAGTTCCCACCCCCCTCCCTAACCTCCTAAAAAATTTAACCAAAAAACTAACCAGGGGCCTCCTATTTGGCTTATATCGGAGGCCCCTACCCATGCCCAGCCATCTCTCAGGGTCCCAACACTCGGGCCCTTCATCAAGAGGAGGTGTAACAAGTAAGGCGGGTCGCTCCCAGGATGGGGGGGCCCCCCTGAGAGCGAATAAAGTCGTGCTCGAATAAGTCAGACGCATGATCTTAACAAGTCCGACAAAAAAAACAGCAAGGCAGACCAGATCAAACTCAACATGGGAGGATCTCAAAATAAATAAATCGAAGGCAAGTGTCCAGGGAGCCAGCCCAGCTCCACTGCCACTGGAGCTGGGAAATCCCGGGATAGATCGAATCCCGCCCTCTCACGGCGGTCAAAGCCGGGGGGCAACCTGATACATACAAACCGGGGGAGCAATACCCCCCAGAGCTCTCACCTCTGGGAGGCAGCAGATGTAAAAACCTAACCACTCTCCCACAGTGGTTACAACCCGGGCCTTCTATTATAGGGGAGGGGGGAGAAGGGGAGGGAGTTAGAGCAAAGAATCTATGAAATACATCAGGATTAATAAGCCGGCATGGTCACAAAATGGTAGGAGAGATTCTGGTTACATAAGTCACTTCCATGTTGCAAAAAAAAGACTGGATGATAGTCAGTCAAGAAGGGAAACCACAACATGGTCCAATGATTTTCTGGCGGCGCAGAGATAAAGTTTTGCCTCACAGATGTCCGAGGCAACAGCGTCCGCGTTCCACCACCAGGCCAGGTCACCATATCAGAGAGGCCCACTCCCTTCACCGTCAGCCATCTCGGAAACCAGCTAAACGACGTCTCCACCACTCCAGCATTTTCGCGCCCCCGCCGCTCCAAGCCGCGATTCATAGTCAATCTAACAACACGCAGCTCCCCAAGCAGCGGGAAGGCGTTCCGGGGCATCACCGAGCTGTAAACAATTAATCCGGGCGTCACAGATCTCAGGAACACCACCAGGCTCCGTGGAAGGGGTCTCGGGACCTCCGATGCACAAACGGTCAGCCGGTCGGAGCCACACTGAGCGGAGCTTCAGCAAAAAAAAAAAATCAAGGTCTTTCCAGGCGCCTCAGCAGCCTCCGCAGTCTCCCTCGGGGCTCCGCCCAGCTCCTCCGCCTCCAACAGCCCCCATCGGAGTTCGCCGGGTCCCTGCTGCACCGATAAACAGCTGATCGGCGCCACGCAACACGGGGCTCTGTTCAGCTCCTCCACGTCCACCAAGCCGTCCAGAAACTCCCGAAACTCCCCCGGGCTCCTCCAGGCTCCTCCGGGCTCAGCTGGCAATCCTCAGAAAGTCTTCAGAGAGTCCTCGGAGCCCTCGGAGAGTCCAGGCTCCCAGAGCCAGGCAAACCATGTAGGCGTTCTTAAGGCAGGCGTTCTTAAGGCAGGCACCAAAGCTCAGCTCCCTCGTCCTCGTCCTCCTCCTCCTCACCCGAAACCTTCACAGGACCCAAATATCACTGTGAAGCTCCCCAGGGTCGCCACATTGCTAAAATTGCCGAAGCTCCTAACGGAGCTCAGCCCTGCACGTCCGCCATCTTGGGCATGCTCAGAAAGAAGCAATTAAAACAAACATTCTCTTCTAAATCTTGTCTCTAGGCCCAAAACCTAAGCTTGAGGATGATCAGGAAAACGAATGATCTCCTCCCTGGTATTTATAGGTTCACCTGCAGATTGATTTTTTTTCCCTTCCCTTTTTCAGTAGCCTCACAGCAGATGACTGACAAAAACACAAATAAAACCAGTATCCGTTTGTCCCAGGGAAAATGAGAACTTAGAACAGGGGTGTCAAACTGCCGGCCTATGGGCCGGATGCGTCACGCCAAAACCTGCGACCACCCCATTGCCGACAATGGGGAAAAAGTCACGATACGTCGCAACACATCACGTGACGTTGCGAGTTTGGCACCTGTGACTTAGAAGGAAGGAGGATTGGTTGATGGTGGCCTGCTGAGTTGATGTGCATGATACTTTTGTCCTTTAGATTGTAGATCTAAAGATTGAAGACAAAGACAACAACATATATGAAGATGTTTTAGATTGAAGACAAAGAAAACAACACATATGAAGATATTTTAGATTGAAGACAAAAAGAACAACAACATATGTGCAGCGGAATCGGCCATTAACAATTCGCCGCAGATCAGCTGTGCGGCGGAATCGATCTTGAACATATTGCCGCGGATCAGCTGCGCGGAGGAAGCGGCCCTTAACAAATCGCCGCAGATCAGCTGGGAATCGGCCCTAACAATTCACCGCAGATCAGCTGTGCGGCTGAATCGGCGCGGATCAGCTGTATGGCGGAAACGGCGGCAGCGAGGGCAAAGGCGTCGGTGACAGCTTCTCCGGCCCCCGATCGAGCCGCGGGCCAGCTGATCAGTGAAGACACCATCGACGATGATGGCGACAGCGGCAACATCGACAACAGCATCCCCGAGCTCCTGGGACGCGGCATGGTCCGCCTTCTTCGAGGCGCGTGGAACGCAGGCAGCGACATGGGACTCCCGTACCTCTGGGAGGCCGAGCTCTGGACGGTCCCCAACCAACAGGGGCCTATGGAGCTGCGGCCCCGGTCGACCACTTTTTACCACGAACCTTCGACGGTAGCATTAATAGACGCGGCGTGGCCTCTCCGGCCCGCACCCTGGGAGCCGACGGTGTCTCCGTGCCGATCCTCAACCAAAAAGACGCCACGATCCAGCTGATCAGTGGAGACAGGCGACTGGACCACCGAAGCCGTCATCACCTTGCCTCTACCAACTCTCAACCTCCCTGCCCACCCTCTCCCCACAGGACATGATGGGCCTGGGTGCAAGCCACGGTGGCAGAGTGGCTTGACCTTACACCTGCAGCCCCATAGAGGTGAGAGCTCTATGGGGTATGCTTCACCCAGAGTGGGTTCTGGACCACCCCTGGAAACAGAGTCACAACCCATCATGAGAGGATGGGGAGTGGCCTGCTTCTGGGGTTCACACAGCCAAGTGGCAGTGGCTGGGTGACGGTCAGATACCCACCCACCCGACTCGACCCTCCTGCCAATTCTCCATCCAGGGGGCTGCCTTTCCCAAAAAACCCTTGTAACTCTATGCTACTCCAATATTCCAGCACAGACCTACACGCCCTCAGGGGTTCCCCCCTCTCCTGGGTGCGACCCGCCTATACTACATCCAATCTCGATGACGGGCCAGACCATTGGGCCTCTGAGAGATGGCCGGGCAGGGTCAGGGGCCTCCAGCATAAGTCCAACAAGAGGCCCCTGGTTAAGTTCCTAGTTAAGTTCTTTGTCGGGTTAGGGAGGGGGGGCGAAAAAAGACTATGGTTGTTCGGTGAAGGGGGGCCTTCCAACTACCATAGCGCAGGCCGGGCCTACGACCGTTCACGAAGGTGAGGAACGTGGGCCAGTCGCCGACAAAGCCCAGTGGCGAGCTGACGAACAACCAATTCCCAGGATGGTGGGGAACGGCAGAAGGTGCACAAGCAGAGGGCCGTATCGACACCGGGAGGGTCATCTCCGCTCTGTACAAGCGGTGAGACGCTCCGACCCTCTGTACTTCCCCCGAGGACCCGGGAGCGAAGATGTGCAGCCTCCTAAGCTCAGGCTGGTCTACCTAAATGCCAGGTCCGTTACTAACAAGGCTCACCTTGTTCGTGACCTAGTGGAGAGCGAGCATGCGGACCTGGCTTGCATCACGGAAACCTGGCTGGGCCCAGAGGGTGGTGTTCCTCTGGTTGACCTCTGCCCGCCAGGTTTCCAGGTGCTGCACCAGCCTCGGGCTCATGGGAGGGGCGGGGGAGTGGCAGTTATCATCAGGGAATCCCTTAGCCCGCGAGAGACCACCGTCCCTCAGATGGTCGGGTGTGAGTCTCTCCTACTGAGATACGGCCCAGGGGCGCAGTTGGGCCTGCTGCTGGCGTACCTACCACCTAATCGTGCAGCGGCGGCCCTGCCCGAGCTACTCGATGCCCTCTCAGGGTTGGTGGTTGAATTCCCAAGACTCATGGTCTTGGGCGACTTTAATCTACCGTCCCTGGGAGGATCGTCCGAACTGGCTCGGGAGTTCATGGCTTCCATGGCGGCCATGGACCTGTCGCAAATAATTTCTGGACCGACTCATGAGAGAGGCCACACCCCAGACTTGGTGTTCTTGTCTGGACGGTGGCGTGATGATATCGGTGGGGGTACCACAACTGTTACACCCCTGTCATGGACCGATCACCACCTCCTGCGGCTAGACTTCCCCCTTGCCACCCCCCACCGTGGGTGCACGGTGCCAGTCAGATGGTACCGCCCTAGGCGCCTAATGGACCCTGATAAGTTCCAGGCAGCGCTTAGGGACACGCATGCACTCCCTGCTCACAGCTCGGCGGATGCCTTAGTGGAAGCCTGGGAAAAGGCAGCCACGGAGGCTCTGGACCGAGTTGTACCCTTGCGGCCTCTGACCCGGCGCAGATCCCAGCGAGCCCCATGGTTCACCGAGGAGCTCCGGGAGATGAAGCGTCGGAGACGGGGCCTAGAGAGCCGTTGGAGATCCAGTCGATCCGAATCCGACCGATTGCGACTAAGAATCCTCACCAGGTCTTATCTCGCTGCGATAAGGGTGGCAAAATCCAACTATTTTTCCACCCTCATCGCGTCCGCAGATAATCGCCCGGCTGCCTTGTTCAGGGTGACTCGCTCCCTATTAAACCAAGAGGTGAGGGAGGAACCTTTGCAGGGTCGAGCCGAGGAATTCGGTCAATATCTGCTGGATAAAATTGCTCGGATTCGAACTGGCCTGGACTCCAACTGGGCTGAGATGGAAGAACAAGACATGGACAGTCTTGTCGACGTCATCTGGGAAGAATTTGATCCTGTAACTCCTAAGGAAGTGGACAGGATTATGAGAAGGTTGAGCTCCTCCACATGCTTACTGGACCCGTGCCCTTCCTGGCTGGCCTATGCAGCTCGAGAGGGGACACGAGGCTGGTTCCTAGCGGTCATCTCTGCTTCTCTGAGTGAGGGTCACTTCCCCACCGCCTTGAAGGAGGCGGTGGTGAGACCTCTCCTCAAGAAGCCCACCTTGGACCCATCCTCTTTGAATAACTTTCGTCCAGTCTCCAATCTTCGCTTCCTTGCGAAGGTTGTTGAGAGCGTGGTGGCGCACCAACTTCCTCAGATCCTGGATGAAGCGGTTTATCTAGACCCGTACCAATCGGGTTTCAGGCCAGGCTACAGCACGGAGACGGCATTGGTCGCTCTGATGAATGATCTCTGGAGAGCCCGGGACAGGGGCCATTCCTCTGTCCTAGTCTTATTAGACCTCTCGGCGGCTTTCGATACCATCGACCATGGTATCTTGCTGCGACGCCTCAGGGGACTGTGAGTGGGAGGCACGGTTCTGCGTTGGTTCTCCTCCTTTCTCCAGGGTCGCTCGCAGTCGGTGCTGACAGGGGGACAGAGGTCGACCCCGAGGCCTCTCGCTTGCGGAGTCCCTCAGGGGTCGGTCCTCTCGCCTCTCCTGTTCAACATCTACATGAAACCGCTGGGTGAGATCATTCGCAGTTTTGGAGTAGGGTACCATCAGTATGCTGATGACACCCAGCTTTTTATCTCAACTCCAAACAATATCAGTGATGCCCTAGACGTGATGTCCCGCTGCCTGAAAGCGGTCCGGGAATGGATGGGGAGGAACAGGCTTCAACTGAACCCGGACAAGACTGAATGGCTGTACGTTCCGGCAAGCCAGGATATTCAGAACGTCCCATTGCTTAACATCGGGGACAAGTTACTACCCCCTGTTGATAGGGCCCGCAACCTGGGTGTCCTCCTAGACTCGCAGCTCTCCCTAGAAGACCACATAGGAGCTGTGACCAAGGGGGCCTTCTCCCGGGTTCGACTAGTTCGCCAACTACGGCCTTATCTGGACCTGGATTCCTTACGTACAGTCACCCATGCCCTTGTGACCTCTCGCCTAGACTATTGTAACGCTCTCTACATGGGGCTGCCCTTGAGATCCACTCGGAAGCTTCAACTGGTGCAAAGTGCAGCGGCACGGACACTCTTGGGAGCCTCCCGATACTCCCATATCACACCTCTCCTCTGTGCGCTACACTGGCTTCCGGTTGCCTTCCGTGTGAAGTTCAAGGTGCTAACAATGACATACAAAGCCCTACATGGCATGGGTCCGGACTACCTACGGGAGCACCTTCTGCCAATGTCAGCACCCCACCGTCCTGTGCGCTCCCACAGAGAGGGCCTCCTCAGGGTGCCACCGCTCAAGGAATGTCGGCTGATGGCCCCCAGGGGGAGGGCATTCTCAGTGGGTGCGCCAGCCCTCTGGAACAGCTTACCAACCGAAATCCGGATGGCCCCCGACCTCCGTACCTTCCGACGCGACTTAAAAACTTTCTTGTTCCAGCAGTCCGGCCTGGCATGATAGCGTTAATTGGGGACCCAGTTTGTTTTCACTATTGTTTTTTATTATTTTTATTGTTCATCTGTATACCTTCCTTCCTCTGTACACCGCCCCGAGTCCCTCGGGAGAAGGGCGGTTTATAAAAACTAATAAATAAATAAATAAATAAATAAATTTTGAATCTGAACATCAGCAGCAATCAACAGCATGCTCAGAAACCACCGCTCCCAAGAAACACACTAACCAAGTCAACATACAGTGGTACTCTTTTATATTTCCATCATTTATATGTAAACTTAAGCATGACGATACACACACATGTATAAACACATTCCTGGATTCCACTGGCTTTTTTTTGTGAAGGTTATATGAATTACTCCATCCACAGGAATCCCATGGGAATCTTTATAAAACACAGGAATAGCTTGCCTTCCCCAAAGTCATGCAATGGTATGATGAGCAGGAAATAAAGAATCATTATCTATTCCTTTAGTTTGGGCTGTATAGTCTGCCACTGGCCAGACTACCTCTTCATGCTACATATATGTGCATGCTAGGAGCATGCACAGCCTCATAGCCAGTGTATCCTGGTTGACCAGTCGAGCCCAGCAATGTCATCCTGTTCCAGCGTGAACTGTACTCAGGGATAGTGCAGGAACTGAAAGTGACAGCCAGACTCTGTCCCAAGGTCAGTCCCACTCCTGCCCTTTATTTTCAAATCAAATCAAACCAGTTTATTACAGCCATATGTCCAGAAACAGTAAAAATATCCCATTGTAGGCTCCTTACATATATACATATATAAAAATGCACTGAACATGATCTAAAGATCTAAAATCTAACGATCTAAAAATAATATTTTCAAATATATTTATCTTATTTACATTTCTGACGAATCCCCAGTGCTGCTGTGCAGAATCTAGCAACCTGCACCACAATCACAGCCTGTTCATCCTTAAGCAGCCACTGGAGATAAGTAGTGTCAGAATGGCCAGGATACCTATTGATTATTGGGAGTTCCGTATCTGCAAGTAAGCATTCAAAATATATATTTTGATTCCTACTATACATAAATTCTTTCACGCTATTTTTTTTACCCAGAATGGTTCCCTATTATAAAAGGATGGGCAGATTTTCTTCTGTCAGATCATGACACAGCAGTTTCTGAGAAAGTAAGCAAATTTTATATGGTAATTAGCATTATAGTGCATCCTAGCAACTGATTTATTAAATTCTGAGGTAGTTCCTATACTGGTTATCTTGTCTTATGTTCAAGGATGTATGTGTTCTATTTTGGACTGCTCTTTAATCATCATAATAAATTGATCTAAATCCATATACAAATCTCTGCTCAGCCCTGACATTTCTTTGGTAATCACAGCCTCTCTTGTCTAATCTCCCTACAAGATGTTTGTGCAAATGGAACCAGAAAAAACTTGCATGTAGCATGTTCTGAGATTCCTTCAAACAACGGTGGAAAAAAATGTAATCATTCAGCACTGATGACCTCTTTCCCCAGTATAAACATCAGGGAATCATCCAATTTTCTCTATCTTATTTAACATCAGCTTTTGACTGCAGAACATCAAATGCAATTGCCTTCCACAAGAACAAGAAAAGTGAATAACTTTCCTTATCCAAATCTCAGTCTGGAATTGGATTTTAGTTAAAATTATCACTCTTTTAGGACAGCAGATGTCTCTCTCCCCTCCCCCCCAATTTATTCCAATACTGTTCGGAAAGGCTGGTGTAATTTTTTTTCCCTTTCTCTAAAGCTTCTTCGTATCGATGCTATTGACGTTTTCTATGGACAATAATATTTAAAAAGGGAAGGCGAAATACTTTTATTTTACAGAGATTATGCTTCAAAATATAGTCTCTGTTTTTAAGTTTCTCTTTGGTCCAAAGCTAAGAAACTAAGATTTACCCACCCACCCCCCAAAATCCACAACAACCCCATGTTGCGGGACAGACTGTGTAGGATTTTTTTTATGTCAAATATCTCAACAAAAGTTGAACATTGGTGATCAATAACAATTGAGGCAGTTTGTCAGGGGTGAGCGATTACTCCCCTATCAGAGGGCGATGAACCGTGGCTCATTCGCATGGTGAACATCAAAGAAAGAAATCCGAGGCATATTCTACTGTAAAACCTTTAATGAGAAAACAAAAGACCTAAACTGACTACATTCTCTCGTCAGGCAGAATACAAAGCAAAAGTGAGAAAACTTTTTCTAGCCATGCGCACTTAGTAGGACAAAACAGAGTAAAACCATAACATGGCTGGACACGTGACAATCACTATGGTTACATGATAAGATACTAACACAGGTGCAGAGAGCAGGGGAAAATGTACAGATAGAAATGGGCTGCTGGCAAAACTAAAAAAAACAGCAGTGACACAGTTGACATGACTAAACGGGCCAAGAAAAAGAATCCTCATCAAGTTCTGAGTTTAGTTTGTGAGCAACTTATTTCAAACTAAAGGTAAAAGGTAAAGGTTCCCCCGCACATGCGTGCTAGTCGTTTCCAACTTTATTTTATTACTGATGAAGGTTTACAATACATACATTTTAAATCACTTTTTTTCTCATCATAAGATAGTGAGATTTTGGTTTAAGAAGGCTATAGACATGCAGTAGATCAGGGGTCCTCAACCTTGGCAACTTTAAGACTTGTGAACTTCAACTCCCGGAATTCTGGAAGTTGAAGTCCACAAGTCTTAAAGTTGCCAAGGTTGAGGACCCCTGCAGTAGATAATACCTTAAATGATCAAACTTGCCACCACTAGCCTAAAAAAAGGCCTAATTGTTTTGTTCATCTTGATGTCCTTTGGATGTGTTGTGCTAAATTCCTATTGTCCCCTGGTTGGCAAAGATGAAAGCACCAGGGAATGAAGTTCAACCATTAAAGTAAGCTTTGAATCAGAATCCATCTACAATAGGAAGTACATCTTGCTCAGATTTGGGCTGTAATTTGCAAGTTTACCCTAGAGAAAAAGATGAATGCAGATACTTCCTTCATTTAAAAAGCAGGAAATAAGCGGTATTGGAATTTTGGGATCATATTGTGGGTATTAGCTGTCCTAGTGAACGTTACTGTCATAAAATTCATTTAATAGGTAGGAAATTGGTACAATCCTCAAGCTTTCTTCAGCTTCCAGAAAATTGCACCCTGATTTATTTTTTTTGCTGGGCATGTGGACAAATTTCCAAAATACCTGACTAAGGCATCCACTATCATTATTTTCTAAGAATATCTATGGGGCATATGTAGGGCATTCTTTCAAAGATGCTGAAAACAAGATTTTGCTTTGCAACATCTTCACTTCATCCTCAGAATCTTCATTATTACCTAGACAATGCTATTTGAATATAGATCTTTTTAACATCTATATTTTATTGTGTTCTACTAATCTAGATGAAATGTTAATATATAGTGTTAGACAATGTATGATATGTCATATGCTAAATAAATAAATATTTAAAATACCTTTAAAAATAAAATTAAGTGGGGGGGGGCGAACCTGATGGATATCAAAGGAGTTGTCCGATGAATGTGATATTGTATATTCTTGATTTCAGAGAAGAGAAGAGAAAATTGTGTGTTGTGTCCTCTAAAAGGAGATCCAGAAACAGAAATTATGGTAATTTAGGGCTGATATTCTGATTGTTCTCCATAAAGAAATATAATGACTTGGAGAAAGCGTTTGGATAATTGGGTGATTTGCGTGATTTCCAGAACAGGATGAGTGCTACATATATTTGGGATGCTACAGGTGATATATTATATTCCAGGTCAGTTGACTGACAGCCTAGTTGGAGAAGAGACTGACACCTTGCTTATTTAGAATTGGTAAAACTTTGCATGTCCAGCCTGAGTGTTAAGCTGCCAACATCACAACTTAATTAAAGGAAAGGATGCTGTTTGTCATTTAATAGCTGAGCCACAGGAATCAACCAACGTAAACAGTTTTTTTTTCTTCTCTGCCCTATATGTGAACACTTGAAAGCTTCTCTCAGTCACACAACAATTACTCTCTTGTTATCAGAAGCTGGCCATTACTGATCATCTTCCATTATGATGCCTTTAAACTTAGCCAGCTCATCTGCTTTGCTTTCTCCAGCCAAAGTTCTGGTCAGCATTGTCAGGTAACAGTATTTTTCCAACACAATTATTTTTCTATGGGAGAAGAGACTCCTCTTATTTGAGCTTTCTTTAAAGAGTTTATTCCCTCCCGTTCTGAATGGGAAAAGATGATTACACCTATTGATGTCTTAGTATCTACAGTTCTGTGCCTTGTCCTATGAAGCCTCTGAAATGGTTTGTCTCTGCTTACTGCGGATTCAATTGTTCTTTTGAAATTTTGGTGTCCAACAGTGATCACTGTTCATTCATATGACTTGCTTGTTTCAATACTTGTTTACTTATCAGACTCCATGCCAAGAGAGAGAAAAAACTTTCTTTTAAACCAGCCACTATATTTTTTTAAAAGGTCTTTTAAATATTCTCACCTTGAAGATTGCAGTGATGTTGGAATAATTACTTTTGGAATGTATGGGCACTGTTTTAATTACCTTGACCTATTGTGTCTGAAGGGACGCGGTGGCTCAGTGGGTTAGGACGCTGAGCTTGTCGATCAGAAGGTCGGCAGTTTGGCGGGTCAAATCCCGAGTGCTGCGTAGCAGAGTGAGCGCCTGTTACTCGTACCAGCTTCTGCCAACCTAGCAGTTCGAAAGCACGTAAAAGTGCAAGTAGAAAAATAGGGACCACTACGGTGGGAAGGTAACAGCGTTCCGTGCGCCTTTGGCGTCTAGTCATGCCGGCCACATGACCACGGAGACGTCCTCGGACAAGCGCTGGCTCTTCGGCTTTGAAACGGAGATTAGCACCGGCCCCTAGAGTCGGAAACGACTAGCACGCATGTGCGGGGGAACCTTTACCTTTACCTATTGTGTCTGATGCTGTATAGTAACAATAACAGGCTGTTCAGCTCATCCTGTTTAGTCTCTACTGAGAAGCATGCATTTCTATAAAACTAAAGTAAAAAAACTGAGAAAAAGCAAAGCTAAAATCTTGATTAGGGTATTGTTTTCTACTTGATTGTTTGTCTGGTATTAACCCCTGCTTATAGAATGTCAGTTGCTGGAGAATATGTGTTCTGGTTTGAATGCTAAGCTTCCAAGAATTCCCTAGTGCTTTTGAAGTTAGTTTGGTCTAAAAATGCTAGGGAATTTCTGGCACTTTGGCATTCAGACAAATCAGCCATCAATAGACACATAGAAATAAACCATATTACACACCATTCAAAAGAGACAATAAAAGAAGTTAAGAAGGAAACAAATACACCAGAAACACAAAGTGTTGAGTGGAGGAAGAGAAGGGAATATCCTCTAGGCACACAACCTGAAACTTAAGACATCAATCTTGGTTTGATTTGATCTCGCAGCCTTTCTGATGAGACTTTATTAAACTGTTTCAAAATGGCATTAGCAATTCATACTTTTATATTATGTCTATTCTGGACTAACCTATACTTTGTAAGAACAGAGAATGAGTGCTAGGTATAACCTGTGCAGATCAGAATTGTCCCTCCTTCCTCTTTGGCCTAGTTGTAAAATAGAATTCTTTCCCCGAAAGATTACACAAATGTGAAGCTAACACATTTTTTAATGATTATTTATTTAAAGGGACTTTTCCATCAGTAACTTGTTCTAGATTTTGCTCAGGTCACTGTGATTTATTATCTCTATTTTCCCCAAGAGTTTCTCTTCTTCCTGACTTCCTTACAACATGTCAGGTGCTTATCTCCTTCGCCTTCTTTAAAAAAAATTGAAACATCCATCTGGCAATTGCCATGATTGGAGAGTCTGCAATACTAAATGCATTAATGGCATGACAGCTCTATCGATTTCCTTTCTACCTCCACATAATGCAAGAGATATACAAGCCGATAGGCTGCCTCCCCCCACACACACACACATCCCTTGCTCTCAGAAGGGCTAGTGCATTTTCCGTAGCTCGTGTTCCCTCTCTCTGTCGCATTTTGATAGATGGGATGATGCTATCTCTCTCAGACTAAAGATGGATGCTTCCTTTCTCCAAAATAATTCCCCTAGATGTGAGGAAGTGTCCTCATTTCCTCTGTTGATGTAGCCTAAGCGGTCACAGTTTTAGAGTCTCAGAAAAGGTCAGATACCATCTCCATCTCCTAGTTGAAACTCAGCAGGATCTTTCCCACTTACGTTAAAGTGTTTTTAGAAAGATGTTTGATTTAATCAAGTCAAGGTCACACAGTGTGGCATTCTCCCTTCCCGCTTGGATTTTCACTAGTGTAATTATAGAAAGGAGTCTGTTTAGCTTCAGGAATGGTCAAGTAGAAAGGTCCCTGATGCCACCTACCAGCCATCTGTGGCTGCAACCATCGTTGTGTTGACTCAGACTATACCAATCCACAGCCCTAGGGCTAAACCATGGGTGTCCTGGCACACCTGAAACAAGAAATCATTCAGGAACCCTTAAACATAATCTGCGAAGTGGTGTTTTGTTTTTCTTACCTTCAGTTTAGCATGAAATTGGCACAATGCTGCCTTTTAAAGACAGGAGAGAATACCACACTGTGGGAAAATGTGGTGATAATAACATACACAGGTACCATGCAACTGTTTGGTTGCAAGCAGCTTTTGAGTCTATATTATCACGGCAAATTAAGTATTCATGCAAGTAGTCCTCAACTTACAACCATTCGTTTAGTGACCATTCAAAGTTACAACAGCACTGAAAAAAGTGTCTTAGGCAGCATCCCCACAGTCATATGATCAAAATTCATGCGCTTGGCAATGATCGTGATTTATGAGGGTTGCAGCATCTGGGCGGTCGTATGATCGCCATTTTCGACTTTCCCATATGGCTTCTGACAAGCAAAGCCAAAAGGGGAAGCTGAATTTGCTCAACGATTGAGTGATTCAATTAACAACTGCAGTAATTCACTTAACAACCATGACCGCAACCTTGCCCGGCAATGGAAACACTGGTTCCAATTGTGGTCATGAGTCAAGGACTATCTATACTTTATTTCAAAGTAAGGTAAAGGTAAAGGTTCCCCCGCACATGCGTGCTAGTCGTTTCCAACTCTAGGGGCCGGTGCTCATTTCAAAGTAGCCCCCAATTATTTTAGACCCCAACCCTTCTCACAATTAACCACAGGATTTTATATCTGTACTAATGCAAGATCATTTGTGCCAGAGCATGATCTGAAGATAAATGATGAAGGGATTTTTTTTCAGGAATTTTCCCTATAGCCTCTGGCCAGATATGGCTCATTATTTTGTTAGCTTCTCCTCCAACAACCACATTTGATCCAGTCCGTTCTGCTGACAAGAATTATCCTGCTGATGGAGAGAAAGAATCTGGAGCACATCTGCATTAATTCCTTCCAACATTCTCTGCAACTGAAAGGACTAAAATCAAGCTAATTTGATTAGATCTAGCCAAGTTGATGACAGCACACTTTCCTCAAATCTTCCTAGCACCCTATCTGAAACAAAAGCACATTCCAGACTCTCCCACACTGAACACAATCCAGCACTGTTAGGCCTGAAGTTGGTCCAAGCCTTGCCAAATATTAGTCTTCTAAGTCACTAAAACAAAAGGTTGGAAAAGTGTAGCTACCCTATTAAGATGTTTTTCACAAGATAGGAAGCAATACCTGGAGGATGGACTAAAAATGTCTGAATCCAAAACAATATTGTAGCTGTCCTAAGGCCTCCAAATACGTTCATATAAGAATCTAGAACCATTTAAAAGCTGTACAATAAAGCTTCCTAAGGAATCTGGTCTTGGTTCCTCACTGTGTTCCTAACTCAAACCTTCAAGCTGAAGATGGAATTGTTCCAATTAAAAATCATGCGTTGACTCTTCAGACAAATCCCAGACTTCTTAGCAAAAACGTATTGGTGCCGCCTGAAGCCATTGTGGATTCTCCCTGAATGTATTGATTCCAGTGACATTTGATCAGGCCAACACATCTTTCAAAGAAATGTGCCACAGATGTGGCTCTCCAAAATGACCTCAGCCAGGCTCCACCATATGTTAAGTGAAGCCACAAAATAAGTCTTCCTCCTGCACACTATCTTTACAATATTGTCCCCTCCATAAACACCAAAAGATCTTTTATTTTTCCTCATTGTAATGGCCTCCACTCTGGTCTATTAGAGGGAAGGTTCTATAGCATACCGAAAGAGTTGTGGCTTTGTCCTTGAGGTGAGGGAGATATTAACTATGGGTTATGCGTTGCTGTGTTGCTTTTTTTTTATAGAAATTTATGAGAAATGTGGTTCTCTGGTTCTCTGTCAAAACTCTGATTAAACATAAGCAATTCCTCCAAGTGAGATGAAGTTGAAGTCTATTAACTACATCATGGGTCCCCAACCCCCAGTCCGTGGACCGGTACTGGGCCGCGGCATGCCTGCAACCGGTCCGCACAAACAAGCAAAGTCCCATCCACAGGATGCAGGCAGCACACAAAACCACACACTCTGGTCTGCAGAAAAACCTTTCTCCACAGAACTGGTCCCTGGTGCCCAAAAGGTTGGGGACCTCTGAACTAGACTTTCATCCTTCAATACATCTCTTTTCTTTTTTTCCCTTTCATTGTTCCACCTCCCTTCCACCCCCTCCACCCGTTTTTCCACTTCTCCTTTTAAATATGCACATAATGCTCTATGTTTTATTTTACTACTTCTTTGCTATAATTGGCTGACCATTACAGTCTTAATCCCAACAAACCGTAGCAGGCCTTCTGCAAATGTTAAACTTAATATACGGTAACATAGATTTATATTCTATTCTCTTAGTGTTTTAGAAATTTCAGCATTCTTATGCCCTTTCATAGTTATCTATCATAGTTATTCATACCATTTATAGTATTTCATATAAAATCAATTGCCGTTTTATAGGATTATTTTGCGTGTGAATTTATGACCTCTGCAATTTTACATTAATAATTTTATCTTTACCTTATTTGAGTCTATCAATATGGCTTCTTATTTTCATTTCTATTTAACATAATTGTTATATGTTCTATGCTGGTCTATGACCAAACTAAAATTGATTGTTAACTTCTAAACAACTTCAAACTTTACCAAATGTCACCAGAAGCTGCGACTGCTTCTCATGGCAATGATCATATTAAACAGCATTCACTTTGCAATTGAAAGATGTTGTTTCCAAAACAACAACAAAAATCATTCTTATGAAGTCTCTGTATCTCAGCTTTAGTTCCAGATCTATAAGATGACAGAGAAGGGGGAGGAGGTGTAATTTAGAGGCTTCAGTAAGATAAGAAAGATCTATTCAAAATGGAAATTATCTGAATTTATAAATGTGTTACCCATTTACATTCATTATCACCCTAGTAATCCTGAAGCAAGGTGCAAAGTTAAGATTGGCAACGTAAAATTGCATTTTAGGTCATGGATAATAATTAGGAGGCCTGTGAAAATCAAATGCTCATCTTGAATTCTTCACAGTGTTGTAATAGGGGAGGTGGTTATTCATAGTCAGAGACCCTGCTAAGAAAAGATTGCCTTTCATAATATTTGTATAGGTAGTCCTGGACTTACGACCATAATTGGCCCCAGATATAGGGTCATAGGTCGAGGCAGTTGTTAAGCAGGTCACCATGTGACCCAATCCAATTTTACAATCTTTTTTGCGGTTGTAAAATTCATTAAGCAAATCCATTGCAACCAACTGCCTTTTTTTCCAGAAACCAGAAGGAAACACTGGTTTTCAACAAAAGGCATTGTAAATTGTGGTCACATAACTGCAGGATGATGCAAATGGACATAAATGCAGGCTGTTTACCAAGCACCCAAAATGCAATCATGATGGTCAGGGGGGCTGACCATCAAAACTTCAAAGCTGGGGAGTTCTGTTTTAACTTTGAAGGGATGCTAAGTAACCAGTCTTATGTCGAGGATTATCTTGTATCTGTAACAGAGGGAGGGCTCCTATGAATTAAGCAGCACTATGGATTGATTTTGATTATCTTTTTTCCAATAAGTCAAAAGGAGGGAAAGTAGTGAGGAAACAAAGGAGAGTTTCTAAGGCAGAATGAGGTGATCTAGCCACATACAGTGAGTTAAGCTTATTGAGGATTAAACTCGCTGAGAGGGCTGGCCATTGCTACTGGCAGATGATATGAAATGAAATGCCAGGTAGTTGCACACAATGTAACGATTAATGACAGGCTAATAAGCAGTTCCTAAGGTGAGCATGATTCCTGTGCAAGCCAAACTGGATTGCAACTATGATTAGTCTCCCTTTGGGGATGGATTGTTTTTCATTTCCATTTTTCTTCCTTGCCCACTTTATTTCAAAACTGTATTCAGGGCGCCCCCTTGTGTTTTATTTTTATCACTACATCCATGGCTCTGATAAAGGAAATGAGGAACAAAAGGACACACAAAATAAGGACATGCAGGGACTTTGCATTAGCCCTAACTCTCTCCTTCTCCTACATAAAGTAAAGGCGGGTGACTGTAGACTATCATCTAACTTCAAAAGGCCTGTCTAAGCTATCACTTCAGGTTTCTGACACAAGCCCTCTGTCTTAAATCCTGGGCAGAAAAGAAGCCGATGGTACAAGGAGGAAAAGAGGTGGGATAGACTGCCATTGGTAATAGCCTCCAACAGATCATCCTTAAAGGCATGCAATAAAAAAAATTATGAAGATGGACAAAGTAGATGTCTAAGGCTATAAGCTCAAGTATTCCAAGTATTTTTACTACTACCTCAGTGCAACAAGAACAGATGGGCAGAAACATGCTTCTCTGTGGATAGGTAAAGATAGGGCATGTGTCCATTTTATCTAAGGAAGCCTCTCCTGAAACAATTGCCATTTCTGATGGCCTAAAGATGCCCATCACTCTAGCAAATTTTAATAAATGCAGCTACTACTTCAACGTAATGTATATAGAGGCTAACATAATAGATAATGTATAAATCAATAGAGCAAAATATGAATGCTGTTCTATATTGATTTTTCTCAGGAATTCAAGTCACAAGTATATCCATTTATATTAAAGCACTGAGATCTGGAAGTTTATAACTGCTGAAAATATGAAATGGGATCTTGCCAGTTTAAATTTCAGTTCAGCCATAATTTCTCTCAGTTTCTTCAGAAAGTCAGTCCTAAACTCTTTCTGCAATTAGGGAAAATTATGTTGATTGTGCTAAGCTTCAATCAGGATTGCCAAGATCAAATGTGTGAACCACTCTGCATACATGAACGTTGTTGCTATTGTAGGTAGAGCTTTTTAGCAACTACAATTGGGATCAGCAAGTTGGTCATTAAGCGAAGCAGTTGTTGAGTGAAACCATGACTGTACTTGCGATTTTACTTCCGCTTTCCTTTCCTTTACAGACCTGTGAAAGTCATAAATGTGAGGATTGTTTGCAAATTTATTTCTTTCTGTCGTAACTGCAAATAGTCGCTAAGCAAGGCAGTCAATAAAAGAAAACTACGTGTACAATTATTGTAGACGATACAAATATTCCACAATTTCTGATTTAGGAGTTGGGAATCCAAACCCAACAAATCTGGAGAGCACTAAGTTAAAGAAAACTGCACTTACATGTGGCTCGTTTTCGAAATTGCCATCTTCCATTCCCTTCAATGCCAGGGAGTTGAATGCAGGATTTCTTTCTGAGATCCCTTGGTTCTGCCCAATCAGGCAATGTGATATGCTCCTGTCACATTTTGCTCAGGTAGCTTATAATCAGGAAATAAAGGATTCTGGACCTAACCACAGGGAGAGCACCACCCCCTACAGTCAGACAGGACTGGACACCTTTACTTTATCCATTCCAACCTAATTGGAATCGATCCAGTTCTGGAAATCAGTGCACACACAGTGTTCTTCCATAGCTACTTGGTTCTTGATGCAAGCGCCCATTGTCATTAAATGTTACCCTTGTGGTTTTTTGCTCTGCCTAATGACTTCAGACAGTTATATCCCTCTCCAAATATATTTGTACACCCTTGAATTAGAATTAGAATTAGAATAACAGAGTTGGAAGGGACCTTGTAAGTCATCTAGTCCAACCCTCCACCCCACCCCACCCCACCCAAGCAGGAGAGCCTACACCATTTCTGACAGATGGCAGTGCAGTCTTTTGTTGAAAGCTTCCAGTGATGAAGCTCCCACAGCATCTGAATTTTGTATTTTGCCATTCTACAGAAAGCATGATATAAACTGGGTGGAAGATAATATAATAGCATGCATAATGTGCAAATTTATAGGAGTCTTGCCAGGCCAATTCGTCATGCCAAACACTTATTTCTCAGACTAGATTCCTCAGAGGATGCTCAGTCCTATTCGTTTGTTTTCTTCTATTCCCCAAGCTTCCCTGCTCTTTCAATACATTCTGATATCTCCTTCAACTCTACATCATGTCTGACTGGTTCTTAGAAACCTTCTGCCTGCATAATTTTTCCATTTTAAGACCGCACTCTCTCCAACCTTCTATTTCATAATCCTTTCAGAATGGATATAAACTACTATGGAAACCCACTTTTCTACAGTGTGTTATGTAAATGCAGGGCTTTTTTTCTCATAGAACGCTCAGAACGGAGTTCCGGCACCTTTTTTGGATGGAACCTTGTAGGGTAGGCAAGGCGGGTTGTATGACATGTGTGAGTTCAGGCACCTTTTTCTTTTACAAAAAAAAAGCACTGTGTAAATGTCCTACAATACATTTAAGGATCTGATTGCTTCCCATTTTTCTCTAGGGAGAGAGAACCCTCATAATTATTGTGCCTCTGAAGCAGTGCCACCATCAAAATTTCTTGGATCCCACTGTTGTTAGATCACTGATTGCCAATTCCCTCAGTTACTCCTCTAAAGTTTGGTCTAAACCAGAGGTCCCCAACCTAGGGACCGGTTACGTGGAGAGAGGTTTTTCCACGGAACAGAGGGGGCATGGTTTCGTGTACTGCCTGTGTTAAGCATTGGTATCGGTGAGGCATTGACGAGGCAGTGGTGAAAAGCAACAACACGTTTACTAAGTTAACACGAACTGCCGCTTAGCTTCTAATTATACGGACCACCGATAGGCGGCGGCCAATGGAATTAAAGCAGTATTTTTCCCCTTAAAACACAAGCTAACAATTCTGGAGACAAGCAGTCTGGAGCTTAAACAAGACTCAGCAATTAACTATTACTTAAGTTTCCAAGCAATTTACATCAATACATAACAGCCTGCATTCTGTGGATGGGGCTTTCCTTCTTTGTATGGACCGGTTGCTGACATACCACGGCCCGGTACTGGTCCACACCCCAGGACCCCTGGTCTAAACTACAAAGAAATAGGTCTCTCTGTGTCACAGATTCCTCAATTACCTTCTGCTCTTTTTAACTATAAGGGCTAATGCAGGAATTTATTTTTATTTTCACGGTGGAGGTTGCTTAATTTTATGCACTTAATCCTTGCTGCTGCAAATTTTCGCTGCAGCTGCTGCTGCTGTTGATAGTGTGCGCATTTTGCGCGAAGTTCGCAGATAAGAACACAAGTAAGCAAATTCTCTAAAGCTTGACTTACATACAAGATGGATTTTGACACCTACAACGCTTACTACATTCCCTGATCCCCAGCTACAAAGCGCTTACAAGGTCCATGCATTTCCACTCCCAACCTCGCCCGGTTTGAGCTAGTTTTGCCGCGCTTATTATTGTGACCTTCCTCGGCATCCGTAGCTTAAGCTCCCAGCAAGGTTTAACAACCCGGATGCGGAAGTGCGTGTTCTTTTCTTTCTCGGGTGGCGTGGCTGTTGTTTCGAGCTTCTCGGTAAGAAGTGATTACAATCCGTTGGCATCCGTGGCTCGTCCAGGTGGGGGCAGCTGGGAAGAGGGTGGAGGAGGCGCGTTAAGGTGCCGAGCGTGTGACCGTGGATGCTTAGGGAGTGGGGAAAAGGGGCGGGAGAAAAATAAGTCGGCGACTGAAACCCCCCCCTCCCAATTCCTGCAATTACTCGCTAACTGAACGATTTGATTTCTGTTCTGCAGGCAGCTGCGGCCAGAAGCCCTCGCCATGGTAAGTGGCGGCTGCTCCTGAATCGGTGGTTCTTTTGATGATGCCAGAGTTGAAGAAGTCGGTTGGGAAAAGATACAGAGGGGGAAAAAAGCTTTTTTTTTCCCGCGAAGGGGATTTTGATAATGATGAAGGGCTAACATTATTCACGTTACACTAATGCTTAAATGTGTTCTGCGCTCGTACTTAGTTTTCACGCTTTAAACAAGGCGGTTTTATTTTTTTCTATTGAGTGAAATTTAATATATTGAATGCAAATGAAGTAAGAGAAATCATTTCATCTTATTTCTCTGAGTATTTCCACTCAGTATGTTAAATTTTATTTTTATTTATTTTAATTCCATTTATATCCCGCCCTTCTCCGAAGACTCAGGGCGGCTTACAAGCTTAGCAGTAGCCTTCATTCTATGTATAGTAAAGGTAAAGGTAAAGGTTCCCCCGCACATGTGTGCTAGTCGTTTCCGACTCTAGGGGCCGGTGCTCATCTCCGTTTCATAGCCGAAGAGCCAGCGCTTGTCCGAGGACATCTCCGTGGTCATGTGGCCGGCATGACTAGACGCCAAAGGCGCACGGAACGCTGTTACCTTCCCACCGTAGTGGTCCCTATTTTTCTACTTGCATTTTTACGTGCTTTCGAACTGCTAGGTTGGCAGAAGCTGGGACGAGTAACAGGCGCTCACTCTGCTACGCGGCACTCGGGATTCGACCCGCCAAACTGCCGACCTTCTGATCGACAAGCTCAGCGTCCTAACCCACTGAGCCACCGCGTCCCTTATAATTCTATGTATATGCCTGCTTATTAGGGCTTTCACACACACCCCAAGCGGCATTATTACAAAGTCAGCTTAATTGCCCCCAACAGTCTGGGTCCTCATTTTACCTACCTCGGAAGGATGGAAGGCTGAGTCAACCTTGAGCCTGGTGGGATGCGAACCTGCACTAATTGCAGGCAGCTGGTGTTACTTAAGGAGGCATTAGCCCACTGCTCCACCAAGGCTCTATGCAGCAAAACCTGGGGGCATTCTAGGAGAATAGTAATGGAAAGCAACTAAAATAAGTTTTAAGTTTTCAGATGTAGCTTGGCTGTTAGTATTGTAATCCCAGACCTAGGTAAACCATGGAAGTGGTTAGCCATTGCCTTCTTCCAGGATATTTTTTCAACTTACTGATCTAGCCAGTATCTTTAGTATTTCCTGGAAGTTTCCCATCAATGTAGTAACCAGAGTTGAACCTGTTATTATCTGAGCCCAGAGAGGGTAACACAAGCCATCCCTGTTCGCTGTAAGGAAAGTGTGTGAAAGATACTAGCACTGGGGGAGAAGAAACTGGAAGAACACAGTTTGGTATTGGGAAAGACAGTGAAAATACAGGTGGTCCTCAAGTTACACAACCATTTGTTTTGTGACCATTTGAAGTTAACGGCACTGAAAAAGGTGACTTACGACCGTTTTTCACACACAACAACCGTTGCAGGGTCCCCATGGTCATGTGATCAAAATTCAGTTTGCTTGGCAACTGTTTCATATTTATGACAGTTGCAGTGTCGCACAGTCATGTGATCCCGTTTTGCAACCTTCTCACAAACAAAGTCAATGGGGAAGCCAGATTCACTTAACAACTGTGGCAAGAAATGTAAAATGGGCAAAATGCACTTAATAACTGTTTCGCTTAGCAACAAAAATTTTGGGCTCAATTATGTTGTAAGTTGAGGACTACCTGTACTAGCTTTTTTGAAACATGCTGCTTTTGATTGAGACCTTTGCTGGATAAAAGCATAATGTAACCACCTTCCTTTTTGCTATAGCTCGATATTTATTTACATGCATATGCCTGTTGCTTGTAGATATCAGAATAGGGTAGAATATTCATTCATTTTGGTAAGTTTTGTGCCACTTGCAAAGGGAGATGAAAATGTTTCACTGATTGATCTTCGTCACTTTACTTACTCCAAGTTAGGTGAAAGGTTGGAATTACAAAGGCATCTAAAAAGTCTTAGTTGTATAAAACGGGTCCCCAACCTCCGGCCCGTGGACCAATACCAGGCCGTGGCATGCCAGCAACTGATCCACACAAACAAGCAAAGACCCATCTGCGAGATGCAGGTAGCACACAACACCACTCATTCTCCGGTCTGTGGAAAAATCTTTCTCCACGGAACTGGTCCCTGGTGCCCAAAAGGTTGGGGGCCTCCGGTATAAAACACTAACCAAAGCCTGTCAATCCATCAGCCTTTCCAATTCTGGAACAACAGGAAAGGGTTAGGATTATAGCTTGAAGATATTTGTAGCAGATTCAACAAATGTTCCATTAGTGATCCCAGCCAGTCTTTTCATGGGGATGGGATGGGTTTTTATAGACATTGCTGTTTGAAGATAAGATACCTTTAGTTTTCAACCCTGTTTTCTCCCAAGTGACCTTTGCCTTAAAAACAATTTATGATGGACATTTTTATTGGAAAACTGTCAGGATTGCTCCAAACAGCATTCAGCCAATCCCCCTGTGTTCTCTTCAGGAGAAAAGGGATGTGGAAGTAGGCTTGTCCAGATGACTGAACGTGAACGTGATTTCTGGAAGTTGTAGGTGAGAAAGCTCAAGCAAGATTTAAGAGGCAAGAATTACACAGACAGCAGTAAGATGTCTTTAATGCTAGTATTAGGAGCAAATATGGAAACTCAGAAGAATTTCCAGGCCTCATTTGTTAGCAAAGTCATTAAGGTGAAGCCACTCAGAATATTGCGGAAGAGTTTCCCAGATTTCTTCCCTCCTGCGCTAAGTTACAATTTATAAGATAAGATACCAATAAGCCCTCCTAGTCACTGGGTTGTTTATGTCTTAACATTCATTGAGGGGTCCTTGGTGCTCTCTGAGCTTGGTTGTTTACTTGCAGACATTTCATTATCCAAACTAGGGAACATCATCAGTGCTAGTCCTAATGATGTTCTCTAGCTGGGGTAATAAACACATCTGCAAGTAAACAACTAAGCTCAGAGAGCACCAAGGACCCCTCATTTCAGCTCTGAGCTATAAATATTCTTTATTACCGACACTCATTCCTGTCAGCCTCCTTATAAGCTCCGACACACTACTTGTTGCTAAAAATGAGTTCATAAAAGTTTCAATTTTCTGTTTGATAGAATGGAGTGTCAGAAAAGGAAAAATTGTTTGGGCTGCAGAAATAAAATATATTTTCACATTGTACTAGATGTCAGACTTACGTTGATTCTTCTATTTATTACAGCCTCGAAAAATTGAGGAGATCAAAGATTTTCTGTTGACTGCCAGGAGGAAAGATGCAAAATGTGAGTAGCAATTTCGGCTCTTTGCTTTCTTTCACTAATTATATTGGTTGTGTGATTTAGTCTTGTATTTTAGTTTATGCTGAAAATATATTTTGATTAGTATGTTCTAATGGTATTCTTTAATATTAATTGTGGGCACTGTCAACTTTTAAAAATGTTCCATAGCAACCCAGGTCTTGTCCAAATACTGTATTTGGAGAGCCATATCTTAGCCGTGCATTCTTTCCCTTCATCCATGTTTTAAAAGCAATGGCTCTTTTTGCCCTTATTTTTAAGTGATGTCTCTCAATATTTTCTCATGTATAAAAACATCATTAAGTAAATGACTGGAAGCTTAATAGTGAAACATTCTCCAAAGCAGTTTTAATTTACATCATTTAGAGTCATTTAAAAACCATAAAGTTTGTAGTACCTTCATTGGCATTACTTAACCATGGTAAATTTCTAATCAGCTAAGAAATTGCCATTAAACATTTTTAATGCATGTTTGATTTTAGAAACAGTTTTGGGAATTGTTTTATGCTTCAATAAAAGCTTTTCTTCATAATGGTTTTGAAATTTAGAAATGCACTGCACAACTGCATACAAGCTTGTGAGCCCTTTAGAAATATGCATAATTGAAGATTTGCTGGAAAAAGTATGTGAACCTGTACATAATAACTCGTGATGTTTCCTGAAGCAGCAGTGATTTCAGCAAAGTGATTCCTGCCCCTGTTAATCCTATGCATTAGCTTAGCAATATTTTGGCCTCTTCCTCTTTATAGAGTTGTTTCAACTCAATGGTGATGAATAGGTACCACTGTAGTAGGAAGGTAACAGCGTTCCTTGGCATACAGTCATGCTGGCCACCTGACTCTGGAAAGTGTCTTTGGACAACACTGGCTCCCTCTGCTAAGAAACAGAGATGAACACTGCCCCCTCGAGTCAGATACAGGGGGAAATCTTTACCTGAAATTGCTGGCTTTGGGTCATGCCACAATTCATTTCAGTTAAAATCAGGACTTTGATTTGGCCTTCCCCCCCCCCTCAGCCATTTTGTTGTAGATATGCTGGTGTACTTGGGATCATTGTTGTGCTGCATGACCCACATTCACTTAAGTTTCAGTTTATAGGCAGATATGCTGATAGGCTCCTATAGAATTTCTCAGTACAATCCAGATTCCATTGTTCCCTCTTGATTCCGAGAGTGCAGAGCAGCCCCAAATCATGATAGTGCAATTGACATGCTGGTTGGGATGAGAATTGTTTGTGGAAATGTTTTCTCAAAATACAACATTTCTAATTTTTCCCACAGAGTTCCACTTTTGAGCCCTCTGTCCACAGAAAATATTGCAGTAACCTGTTGAATAGTTCCTTACGGAAGACCCATGAATAGTTTCAGTGGATATTGTAAGAATAGCCTGCAGATCCTTTGCCATCACCCTGGGTTCTTTGTAGTATCCCAGTGTATTGTATTCCTGAAGCAGTTAGTTTAGGTTACTCTTAAGAGAGCTAATTATCCTAAGGTTTAACATATTTTCTCTGAGATAGTGAATGTTCCCTCAGAATGTTACTTAAAGGTGTAGTTCATATTTATTGGGATAAAAAAATCTGCTTATAGGTCTTAGGTCAAGCTGATATCACATTGCTGGTCACAGTATTGTAGGCTTACAGATTATTTTAAAGGGTTCACAGACTTAACACTGTAAGCCTCTGCTGTAAAGTTTTTAGTGCTAGTTATTAGTAATAAAATCACAGCAACTAGTTTTTGGCTTGTTTTTATGTTCTTTTGATACGTATGAATCTGTAACAAGTATTAGCTTTAAGGTTATTCCAGTAAGGTATTTAAAGAAAAACATTTTTTAAAAAGGTATGATAACTTAGTTCTACTTCACAAGTATCACTGTTGTCATGAGATAAAGTAGATATAATAAAATATTCAGTCTCAAAATTTCACTAAAGTCGGTTTTTTATTAGGCAGTTTCTTCCTTAGTATAATCAATGCATAATGATAACCCCAGTATTTTTGTACCACAGCTGTTAAGATCAAGAAGAATAAAGACAATGTAAAGTTCAAGGTGCGTTGCAGCCGATATCTGTATACTCTTGTCATCACAGATAAGGAAAAGGCTGAAAAACTGAAGCAGTCTCTACCACCAGGTAACTGAATTATTTGTGGAATTGTACAACATGTGAGAAAATTAATAGTAAGCAAATGGTCCCACATTTTAGCCAGTTGATCCTTATTGTGGTTTTAGGTATACAATTTCATTTATTTGTTCTTTCATAAGATGATGGGTATTCTCATTGGGTCACAGAATAGCAATTGCACTTAGACTTATATACTGCCCCATAGTACTTTATAGCCCTCTCTAAGCAGTTTACAGAGTCAGCCTATGCCCCCCCACCAATCTGGGTCCTCATTTTACCGACCTTGGAAGGCTGAGTAAACCTTGAGCCGGTCAGGATCGAACTGGATTAAGCAGTGAGTTAGCCTCAGTACTGCATTCTAACCACTGTGCCACCACGGCTCTTATACTATATAAGATGCTCTGAACATCTGGATAGAAGGCAAACTAAATCTAAAATGATTAAGTTATTATGTGTTGCATGTGGGGAAACCCTGAACATTTGGGGCACTGGGCAAGTTTTGAAAAAAATAAAATCATTACAGGCTTCCTGAAAATAAATATATGAAGAAATAAAATCAATCTGCCTTATATGAAGAGTTAACTTTACTTACTTAAGGATGCAGTGACATAAGTGAGGATAGATAGGTGATCCATTCATTTTAACAGGTCAAAGAAAATGGGGACATCCCCCCCCCCAACTTGTCCTTAATAGATGGTTAGAAAGTGGGAGCCATCTGGAGATGAAATTCCAGCGCCTGGCAGAACTGCTATAAGTTCCTCTTTTTAATGTCAGCTAATCCCCCTTCCCAAGAAGTGGGAAGGGGAAGCCAGCAAAACAGTCATAGGTAGGAAAAATGGCCCTTTAGATATTTTAGTTGATAATGAACTTTGAACATCATTGCCAGCAGTTTGAATTGGTCCCAGAAACAATTGAAACAATTTAGGTAAAGTAAGCCCTATTTTCCTAAATGGAATTTCTCTTAAGAACCTGGCTATTATAGCATTTTAGGTTATTTCAAACACCTTATTTCAATCCTCCAGATGTGGAATATTAAGGCATGAGTTATTCTGACCACATCTTCTCTCTCCTGACCTAAGCTGGATGAAGGCATTCCCAATTACAGCTCATGTCTGAGGTCAAAGCCAAGTGCAGAGAAACTGCTGAGCTATGAACCTACATTTGCTATTTTATCCAGCATTGATTAAATTGTTATTCCAAAGTCAGCATTACTAAATAAAAATGACTCTGTCACAGCAGAGGTGATTTAATCTTTGGTGATTTGCTTCATATCCAGGCATTGGTTCTGGATCTCTTGATTTAATTCTAGGGAAGCTATAAAAGAATCAGTCTAAATATTATCTGTATTTTGACACAAACTACAAATTCCAGCATGACATCTTCCAAGAGTTTTCTGGAACTGTCAGATGTTATGAATATAATGAACATTTAGTCACTCACTAGTGATTGATAAATTGAAAGGCCATTTTCTTCATTCAACAAGAACCAAACTATGTGCCTAAAACTATTTTGAAATTAATCCTAATTTGTAGGTATAGTAGCTTAAAATTGAAAGGCAGTTACTTTAAAATGTTTAAAAATTGAATCTGTAAACTGGCTGGAGTTACTTGATACTGTTGAATTAATTAGGCATTGCCTCTTAGAAGGACAGTGTTTTTCCTCTGAGAAGAAAAATTATAGTTAAGGAAGTTTAATTTCCATTTATTTCAGTCAATGAGTATAGCATATCCTTTCAAAGCTAGTGAGATTTAATCACTTAAATCCCTTTGCATTGTAAATTGAATTACTGTGTTGTTTGCTTAACAAATAGAAATATATTTTCCTTATTGATATCAAAATGAAAATTTGCTTCTAAGGGATAATTCAGTTTTAATGAAAACAATAAATTGGTGCTCAGTTCGTGTTAAAAATAGAGGGGGACTGAACGAAATGAAATGATCCCAGAAAGCAGTAGATGCATCCAAATAATACATATTTTGTATGAGCACTAGTATTGTTTCAGAATTGTCAACAAGGTGGGTTAAAAATACAGAACAGATTTAAGGGGAATGACTGAAAAGCAATGTAATGAATATCCACAAGGGATGTGGCAGATGGGAGAGTTTTGAGTTTTGCAGCAGATACAAATGAAATGTCAGCCTAATAAGTTAAGCTTTTAAAACCCTATGTCTAAATGTCATTTGTGTAGCAGGGATATTGTAGAGCTGGAAGGTTGCATTTAGGACATCAAATCCAACATTTCTGCTGGATAGAATAAAGAGATGTCATTTTGAAGAACATTGTTGTTCAGTGACATTTATATCAAGCCACCAATTAAAAACTATGACTCTTCAGGTTACTTGCTTTTCTAGCTATGAGGCTGCAAATTATGCTCTTACACTTTCAAAATTAGACAGTGTTTTGAAAAATGGTTAAAAACAATAGTTTTACAAACAAATGATTAGAATATTGTCTCTTTGCTCTTCTTCAATGTGTGTTTCTTTTTTTCTCTAGGTTTGGCGGTAAAAGAACTGAAGTGAATCTGTCCTTAGAATTTGGCTGATGGATTGTAATAAAGAAATGAACTTTCACTCTTGTCAGTGTCATATTTTTCTGTAAAGCTTGGGCAGGAAATATAACTGACCTAGCAAGCATTGACCTTCCACAGAGTGAAATCAATAGGCATAGGCAAAAAGCATCTCTTAATTTTGAAATAGGATTGATTTGAGTAGTGCCATGTGCGGCTCCCATCTACAGTTCTTGTTTAGAATAGTTACAGTTCTGATGCATGCGAGATGGCCTCTTGCAAATACAATTCTAGAATATTAGTAAGATGCAAGTTGGCATGAAACCCCTAAATCCCAAAGCAGGCATACTTTAGATGTATTGGGAATTTTAACCCAATGCATCTGAGGAGGCCAGGCTGGGGAGGCTGTCCAAACAGACCAAGTTTAGGAGGCATCTCTGTGTTGTTACACTTGATTTTTGTAAGCTGAAACATGTAATAATAGAATTGTCAATGTATGCAATATTCTTGTTTTGTAAGCCTCTTGCTGGCTCTAGAAGATGTTCATGAATAATGCAGGGGATGGTCTTCAGTATATAAGGAGTATGTTTCCATTGACCACTGCCAGCTTTCTTCCCATAGCTGAGTTGATTCTAACTACTGATCTGATCATCGTGGTAAGCAGGAGTTCTAAATCTTATAATTAAGAGATGCATTTTAAGATACGCTGTGATGCCCATAGGCGCCAATGTACCTACAAATAATTCTCTTGCAGCTATCAGACTTCTTGCAGACGTCTTGTTTTTCATATCTTCTAAAATGGAAAACTGGCATGCCATGGAGCTTATGCCTCTAGCATTTTCATTTCCAAAAATGTTTATTGATACTCGTTAAGCCCAGAGGCAGAAAATAAAAATAGCAATGCTGTATTTCAAGGTGTGTACTTGTCCAGAAGAAAGATACTGGTAAATTCAGATAGCAGATTCTTGCAGAGGAATGGCAGACATGTTTATTGGCTGCTTGCAAACTTAAGTCTTCATGCTAGTTTACCAGTGAGGTTTTAAGTTACAGTGCTTCAATATCCTTCTAATGTCCAGTGAGATTTCTGCTTGCCATAATTACCAGATCAGTGGTTAAGACCCATTTGTTTATAAGAATTCTCTTGAAAACTGGGCTTTTCACAACTGTATTTCAAAAATAAAACTGGGATTTGGGAAAAATTGTTTCAATGTATTACATTTCTAGATCATTACAAACATACCACTCAAACGTATAAGTGTTATTTAATGTGTTGTCTAAATTATAAATATTCCATGTTAAAATGAAAAAGTCTTAAACAAACCTTAGTTTGCTGGCTGTACAGCATTGATGCGGATGATCAGATTTTCGTAGTGTCTACCAAATTGTAATTTAATCCTAGAGATTTTGTACCTGTTTTATGAGATGATTAAGATATTCGACTGGGATGGCCAGGTTCAAGTTCCAACTCAGCTATGGAGCTCACGATTGTTAAATAGTTTGCTCTTAGCCTAATTTATCTGACAAGGTAGTTGGGATAAAATAAGAGATGATACTCCTCAGACATACACACAATTCTATGGATTCAGAGGAAACCCAAGATATAAATGCAGTAAGCACCGATAATGACTTCCTCTGTCTTTTTTTCTAATTTTGAATATCAGTCCTCTTAACAGGTTAATTGTAAAGATACAAGCTAAGGCTGTTAGCTGAGCAGCATTTTGATTAAAATGTAGCACCGGGTATCTTAAGTACAATAAAGGTTGATAACTCTTCTGCCGCAAAAAATACAGTGATGCTTAAAAGTTTGTGAACCTTTTTTGAATTTCCAATATTTCATAAATCCAACCTAAAAATTGATCTGTCTCTACATGTCCTAAAATAGAGCCCAATTAAATGAGTCTAAAACATACTAGTATGAATAAATATAGTTTGGTTTTACAACAACTTACACATCTTTTCCTTTGTGAATTATAACAACTTGCAATACGTTATTTGATGACATCATCCTAGAGGAAAAAGAAAAAATCCCATGCCTCAGAATTGCAAATATACATTCAATATTATAATTATGGCTGCCGTTATCCCATTAATAAGAATCCCCTAGTGCATGTTTTGTGAGATTAATTTCTCAATATTATACATGGGGCTGCCCTTGAGGACCACTCGGAGGCTTCAACTAGTGCAGAATGCAGCTGTGCAAGTTGTGATGGGAGTTTCCCGATACTCCCGTGTAACACCTCCGTGAGCTGCATTGGCTTCCGGTTGCCCTCCGGGTGAAATTCAAGGTGCTGGTAATGACCTATAAAGCTCTCAATGGCTTGGGTCCGGATTATCTAAGGGAACACCTGCTGCCGGCATCAACTTCCCATCGTCCCGTGCGCTCCCACAGGGAGGGCCTTCTTAGGGTACCGCTGGTCAAGGAATGCCGGCGGGTTATCCCCAGGGGAAGGGCGTTCTCTGTGGGCGCGCCGGCCCTTTGGAACCATCTTCCCACGGAGCTTAGGACTGCCCCCGACCTTCGCTCATTTCGCAGGGATTTGAAAACTTGGCTTTTTGAGCTGTCTGGCCCAGACTGAGGGGTTTTAATTATTTATTAATGGGGTTTTAGTTTAAATTCAGGGACTTAATTTAATTTTAGTTTTAACCGATTTTAACTTTGTATGTATGTATTTTTAATTTTTCCCTGTAAACCGCCCTGAGTCCCACGGGAATAGGGCGGTATACAAGTTTAAATAATAAATAAATAAATAAATAAATAAATAAAATAGAAGTGGCCATTACAAAATCAGGCAGAAAGGTAATCCATTGGAAACTTCAGCTACAATTCATATTCGGTCAGTTCACTTTTCTGTCATACCACTGACGTAGTGGTAGTGCTTCCTACTGCATATTGTTCTGTGCTAGAGAATTGTCAGTAAAAGACTAGAAGCTTTTTATCTGCCTGTGAAAATTAACATTTGTTGGTTGCACTCATTGTTCCAGTGGTAAAAGAAGTGGATGGAACACTGCTGCGTGGGCATAAAAAGAGAATCAGCAGAGGATTTGTCAGTCCTGCAGGAAGAGATGTTAAATATGGACTTGAGTTACCATTTTCTCTAAACACTGTTTTTAAATTAAGCATCATTTTGAGTCACATCCTTGAGTAGCATTTCTCCCGTCTTGTGTATTTGCAAAAAGGCTGAGATAGCCGAATTATCTCCTTTTCATCTTTAGTAGTGCAGCTGAAGCAGACATAAACTGGTATTAAATCTTCTGCTAAGTGAGAAGAGCTGTTATGTGGTTATGCTGCTTTGCAGTGATAAATGGAAAATCTCTTAATTTCATTTCACAATGGGATACTATTAGCCTTAAAAAATAAGCAACATACAGAGAAAGATTTCTATTACATACTTTTGCCCTTTCTGTCATCACTTCATGTAATTTTACCTGATTTTCATTTAAACACATATAGTTTTCATATCCTCTATTCCCTCCCATAGCATTGTTTGTAATTTGTTAATATTTTTTTTAAACCAGTAGTTTTTTTTAAGGTATTTTAAACAATGAGTACAAACTAATAATTCTAGAGCAATTCATCTGCTTTTAACAGAATGGAACTGAGATGCAATACCAAGAGAAATATTATAGATATTTTTGCAAGTCATTTCTTCATACTTTTTGAAATAAAACATGGCTTTCATTCCAGCTTGCATTTCCACACATAGATAGGTATTAGATACAGCAGAGGAACTCCAAAAACAAATTTCTCAGCAGGTTACAGAGAGAAAAGGGATTTTGCTGCAATCTCCACCTAACAGAAGGAGATTTTTCCTGTGAAAAGAGTTCAGCTCATAAAACGTGGGGTCCAAAACATTATTAAATTCAGCAAATCCACTTAAAGTGGAAAAGAAACTCAAGTAGTTTTGCCATAGCAAATTTTGTCTTCACTAACAATAAATGCATGGTACTTTGGGGGAAATATCTTTTTTTAATCAGTTTGACATCTAAATTCAGTGGGTTAATCTCAGCATACTAACTTCAGACTACAGAATATACTTTAAATGAATGTAAGCTTTAGAGTTTGTCAATATTTATATTCCTGTGCCCTGGAAGAATTCTATGAAAATAGAAGACAAGCATTGGCCTAGGTGACCACATTAGATTACAAAAGAATACAAAGATACATGAACTGACATCCACAACAACAAGACCAGGGGTTACGATAGTTCAGACAAATGACAAATCTTGGGAGAAAATCATGGCTGTTACACAACTTCCTCATTTGCTCAGTTTCTACTCCTGCTTGAACTGATTTGTAGTTTTAGTCTATAGACAATAATCAGATCAGGAAGGAACATACAAAATGAGAGGATAAGACTGAAGGATTTGGGTTCTCTTTATTATTTTTCACCAACCCTGAAGTAGCTAATGGAACATAAATCCCACCCCTGCATGTAAAGACTCCTTATTAGCATCCTAGGATGTAGCATTCCAATCGCCAGCTAATTACCATTCCCTTGAAAGGACCCTTCAGTTAGATGTTAAAGATTAATTGCATCAGACTGGAAGTCATGACCTCAGACTGGAAAATCTTTGGGATTTATACATTCTATTAACCAAAGAATATAAATTCTTGGAAGCTATAAATACAGACCATTGGTACAATGATTCATAAAGTCTACAAAGAATAGTCTGTTGTCTGGTAAGTTTCCTCTTTCAAATAAAAGTTTTGCAAAAGCTTTACACATATACAATTTGCTTTAAGCAATGCCAAGGGAGTTCCTTTTCACAAGTGAGACATGTGCAGCAAACGCATGTTTTCACCTTAGTAAAGTAATTCTCCTTTGAAGTGGGAGAAAATATGATAGAATTGAGAAAAAAAGTCCTCATTAAGCATAAATCACTGCTCATATTTAAGCTATTTAGATAATATAGGGAAATGAATTGTGACTCTTGCTTCTTAAGCATAATTTAAATCTTTTTTTCCTGAATGTTCAAAAATAATAAAGTGAGTAATTTTAAAAAATGAACATTGGTTTAATAACATTCAAAAATCTCTGATCTTGCCCAGAGTCACAAGTAATTTGTACTCTTCTTCCTTGCCAAGCTGTCCCTTGATATCATTAAGCATCCAGGGATCTGAAACACATATCTGATAATCTAGCAAATGAGCTTGTTTTTGTTGTAAACACCAGGTTTATCCAATTATCTTCCTTGAATCGTGTTGTACAATAACTAAGGATAATATTCAGTATTTTACCATTTGGATCTATTAATCCATCCCAGAATGTATATGCGCTGCTACATAGTGGAAAAGTTTGTCGTCTCCTTTTGAGAATCAATCAGGCTTAATTTATTATCTCACTGATTTACTACCCTTGAAGACTACCTGGAAACTGCAGCCAATCCAAATGCAATCTCAGACTGTGACTTAAAAAAATATGTCAATGTACACTTCTTCAAGAGCTGCACTATTTGTTTCCAAGGCCAACTCAGTTTGATAGTGGACATCTTTAAAACCCTTCATCATTCAGGACCAGCTTCTCTCACCAGTCTGTTTCTCCACTGAGACCCAGACAGCATGGTTCCCATAGACCCTATCCCCACAGGAATGCTCTATGCAGGAATCTCGGATTTATACTTTCTCAGTTACAGATTCCTTCTGTAGAACAGTGTTCCTCCTGATAGGTCCTTTTCACAAAGCTATTGAGACCAGGCTGTCTCAGTGGGTCTTTGGGAGCTAAGAGAGCCATTTTAAGCTCTCAGATGAGGATGGTATAATGATTGATCCTCAACACATGGGATGTTATTTATTACAATGTTAGTTTATCTTATTATGCTTATACTGTTGTATAATCTACAGAATACAGAATAACAAAGTTGGAAGGGACCTTGGAGGTCTTCTAGTCCAGGGGTCGGCAACCTGAAAAAGCAAAAGAGCCACTCGGAACCGATTCCATCACACACACAAAAAAGTGGGAGCCGCAAAAAGTGCGCGCGCCTGCGTCCACGCACGCGCATGCGCAAAAAACAAAATGTTTTGCGCATGCGCAAAACGGGAGGCACCTGCGCGGTGACGGGTCTCCCTGGCGACGGGCGCCTTCAGCCCGGGCGCTGTCGGAGCCACCCCCGGGACCTCCAAACCGCCGCCCGTTCGGAGAGGTGCGCGCGCAGCTCTCCAAACCTTCCCACTCTCCAAACGGGCGGCGGCGCCACCTGTTTGCAGACCTGCCACTGCCCGTTTGGGTGGCGGTAGGTCTGCAAGCTTCCATAGTCCGTTTGCAGAGTTGCCACCTTCAGAGTTGCTGCAAATGGGCCGCGCCAGCTTTCCCAAAGGGCGGCGCCACCGCCCGTTCGGAAAGGTGCGCGCGCAGCTCTCCAAACCTTTGGAAAGGTGTGCGCGCACCTCCGCCTGAATGGGCGGCAGCGCCACCCATTTGCAGACCTGCTGCCGCCGGTTTGGAAAGCTGCCACGGCCCGTTTGCAGAGCTACCGCCTTCGGAGGAAGGCGGCACTTCTGCAAACGGGCCGCAGCAGCTTTCCCAAAGGGCAGCGCCACTGCCCGTTCCGAGAGGTGTGCGCGCAGCTCTCCAAACCTTTGAAGAGGTGCGTGTGCACCTCCGCCCGAACGGGCGCCGCCACCACCCATTTGCAGACCTGCTGCCGCCGGTTTGGAAAGCTGCCGCGGCCAGTTTGCAAACCTGCCGCCTTCGGGGGAAGGCGGCAGCTCTGCAAACGGGCCACGGCAGCTTTCCAAAAGGGCAGCACCACTGCCCGTTTGGAGAGGTGCACGCGCACCGGGTGACTGGGAGCCGCAGGAGATGGCTTAAAGAGCCGCATGTGGCTCCGGAGCCACGGGTTGCCGACCTGTGTTCTAGTCCAACCCCCTGCTCAAGCAGGAGAGCCTACACCAACTCAGACAAATGGCTGTCCAATCACTTCCTAAAAACCTCCAGTGGTAGAGCACCTACAACTTCTGAAGGCAAGCTGTTCCAGTGGTTAATTATTCTCACTGTCAGGAAATTTGTCCTTGGATCCAGGGAGTTCTTAGATCTTATTGTTCTATATGTTGCTTAGAATCACACTTGGTAAAGCAGCATATATGTGTACATTTCTAAAACTAGATTACTATAAAACTAGATAGTAGAAATTACAATTCTTACTATCGTCCTTCGGACATACTGTATTATACAAAAGCCTAGCTCTCTAGGGAAGGCACTAATGCTGGGAAAGGTGGAAGGGAAAAGAAGAGGATGACCAGAAGGACTATTACGGTAGTGATGAGTACACAATTGGAACACCTACATGATCTGATGGATAGATTGTCATGAAGAAAAGAAAATCTATGTGGCTGCTAGGAGTTGAAAATGACTTAATGGCACATAATCAACCAACATGCAGGACCAGGTATTCCATTCTTGGAGAACTGCACAGTTGCCAAGCCTTTTAGGAAAGTACTCTCTAGTAAAAGACCAGCTCTAAAGAAACCACTTAAGATCGATTTAACTAAGTTGTGTTGGCTTGCGTTCATTTTCACAGGTACTTTTTCCAGAAATCAAAAAGAAATCTCCTGCAGGAAAGAAGATGGCTTAAATGAAAATGAATTGGCCTTTCCTGCTTTCCTTATTCCATTAGTGTCCATTGACATAATATTATTTCACCATCATTTGTTTTTGCTGAATATCAGAATGGCAGCAGACAATAGTAACTTTGCCCCATAGCTGACTCTGTGCCCCTTCTCCATCTCCTTCAGCTAAATTTCTATAGATGAAAGGGCTGCCTGTTTGATGAACAGACTAGACCCAGAAGATCACTTATGTTTGGTGCTTAAATAAGTTGTGAGATTATTACCCTTCTTTAGTGGAAAGTGCTTCCAAAGGGCAGCTTTACAATTACTGCAGAGCAGAATAACCCAGTCCTACACATAAAATTTAGCTTCTTGTCCGTAAAGTAATGGTAAAGGTTCCACCGCACATGCGTGCTAGTCGTTTCCGACTCTAGGGGACGGTGCTCATCTCTGTTTCAAAGCCAAAGAGCCAGCGCTTGTCCAAGGACGTCTCCGTGGTCATGTGGCCGGCATGACTAGACGCCAAAGGCACACGGAACACTGTTACCTTCCCACCGTAGTGGTCCTTATTTTTCTACTTGCATTTTTATGTGCTTTCGAACTGCTAGGTTGGCAGAAGCTGGGACGAGTAACAGGCGCTCACTCTGCTACGCGGCACTCGGGATTCGACCCGCCAAACTGCCGACCTTCTGATCGTCCGTATCACATTTCAATAAACCCTGATTGTTATTTTACTTCTGGCAATAGCTTTGAGTTAGCTTGGTTTATATGAGCAAATAGGATTGTTGTCATAAATTGTATCTTATTGCAAAGAGACGTCTCTTGTACTGTAGTTTCTTTTAAATCTCCTATTTTTTATTTATCTTTTCACTTATTATAAAATAGAAGAATAAATCTCATTTTATATAGTTACAACAGAAATGAAAATAGTGATAGCCTTGATGGTTGCAGGACCAGGCTTTAGGTTCATTCTTCACTCTCCTCTTCAAATTTATTGTGAGGCGGCTAAGCATCTGGCTCTTGTTGCTGGTGTACATTTCTATAAAATCCTATGTGTAGTGATGGTGCATAAAAATAATTCTGTCAGTGATTTAGAAGTAGATACGTTTGACCTGACTGACGTATGCACATAACTACACATAACTATAAGTGTATACACATGTAGATCCAGCTAAAACCCTGTGCAATTTATTAATTGAAATCAAATAAATAAATAAATTCCTGTAGAAAGAAGCTGAGGTGCACCCAATACACCAAGTTATGGCTTTTAGCTAAATATGATGGATCCATCCATTGCACCTTAATGTTTCAAGAAGGCTACTATGCCTTTTTAATACAGTATTGTTAGATTATATTTATCAAGCTAAAAATGGCTTAGCATTATGTGTGAACACCATCAACGAGAAGGAAGAGCTGCATACCCAAACTCCATATACTGATCCAGAATACAAAGCTGCATATCATCCATCTCCTACAGGGATATTTTCATAGCACCCATTTTAGGCATGAAGAGAAAGGACATGTAGCAATCATAAAAAATATCTGTATTGTGTTACATTTGGCATTGTTAAAATTTAAATAATTAAATACAGCTGGGAGTCTTTTGGTGAAGCCCATTGAGGGATACTATCAGCCTGAGCTCTTGCTTATCAGTTCAGAGGCAAACAAAGAATATTTATTTATTTATTTATTATTTTAATTCCATTCATATCCCGCCCTTCTCCGAAGACTCAGGGCGGCTTACAAGCTTAGCAGTAGCCTTCATTCTATGTATATGCCTGCTTATTAGGGCTTTCACACACACCCCCAAGCGGCATTATTGCAAAGTCAGCTTAATTGCCCCCAACAATCTGGGTCCTCATTTTACCTACCTCGGAAGGATGGAAGGCTGAGTCAACCTTGAGCCTGGTGGGATGCGAATCTGCACTAATTGCAGGCAGCTGGTGTTCATCAGCATTTATTCTATCTTGGTTCATAGAGGGAGAAACAAGTTGTTTAGCTGTATCTGCAGATTTTTCCTTTTCCTTTATATGCATCTCTGTCCATAGTTCAGTCTTGTTGCTGGAGCTGATACCACAGACAAGCTGTGTGGTAAAATAGTTGGGTCTGATAGGGAAGAGGTCAAAGTAAATCCTCATGGAAAAAGTGAGTGTAGGGTTTACAGATAGTGCTCAACTTACAACCATTCTTTTAGTGACTGTTCAAAGATACAACAGCACTGAAAAAAGTGACTTATGACCATTTTTCATACTTATGTCCATTGCAACATACACTTGGTCACCTTGTCAAAATTTGGATGCTTGGCAGCCGGCATGTATTTATGACAGTTGCAGTGTCTCAGGGTCATGTACTCATCTTTTGCAACCTTCTGAGAAGGAAAGTCAATGGGGACGCCCAGGGCTTTTTTTGTCATAGAACTCCCAGAATGGAGTTCCAGTACCTTTTTTGGATGGAACCTTGTAGGGTAGGCAAAGCAGGTTGTATGATGTGTGTGAGTTCCGGCACCTTTTTTTTTTTTTTACAAAAAAAGCACTGGGAACGCCAGATTCATTTAACCACATTACTATCTTAACAACTGAGTGACTCACTTAACAACTGTGGCAAGAAAGGTCATAAAATGAGGCAAAATTCACTTGACGGTTGTTTCATTTAGCAATGGGAATTTTGGGCTCAATTGTGGTTATAAGTCGAGGACTACATGTATATATATCTTCCTTCCTTCATGGTTTCATGGTATTTATGACAACACAGTGAATCAAGACAGAACAAGCTAACCAAAGTATACATTTTTCAGATAATAGAACATATTCCTGAATAAATTAAAATGAGGGGTTTTTTTGGCCAGAGCCCTTTAAGAATGATTAAATTATTCCCCCTGCATTCCATGTCAATATAATTTTTCCTCCATTTCTTTTTCATTGAAGCCAGTTATCCATGAACTAGGAGCGTGCGAGAAAACTGAAAGAACTTGTTAATATTAATACTAACTAATGTTGGAACCATTCTTACTTGTTTGTTTTTACTACCTTGCATGAAATATTTTTTTTTAAAAAAAAAAACAACCGCGACCCATTTCACGGTTTCAAATTCTGCTTTCTACTTCAGAGAGAGAGGGAGGTGGCAGGAGCAGTAAACCATCAACCCCCCCACACCAGTTCCTCACACGCCCCTTGAAATACTCCTGTGTGATCCCCATAACTTGCTTGGGTTCCCTGCGGTGAGGGAAACATCCCTCCAGGCGGGAAGAGGGGGGGGGGGAAAGCCGCCTTCCTTTTTTGCCTGGAGACGGGCAAACAAACTGAAGGCGTACCGAACCTTTGTGTCCCCGACTGATAGATTTTTTAAAAAGAGAGAGAGCACCAAGCCGGGGACCCTTTTACCACCGGCTCCGACATCCTGCAGGGGGCGTCGGCTCCTATCCTTAAAGGTTCCGCGCCCTTTGCCGCGCGAAGAAAAGAAAAGCCGAGGGGGCGAGGCCTGGCGGAGGAGCTCCGCGAGGCGGCACGCGGGAGGCAGGGCTCCCCCCCCCCCGGTCAGCGTGCGGAGGGGGACCAGCGCGAGCGGGCGCGAGCGGATGCTTCGGGGCCCCGTTTGCGGCAGCGACGGGAACGATGTTGCTGGCGGCGCGGGCCGAGTACCTCGCGCCCTGGTGGACGTCCTGGCTGCACGGGCTCCCCCATTTGAGCTTCAGCTTGCGACCCGTGCCCAACGCCTTCCGCCCGAGGGACGACGACTACCAGCAGGTGCGCTTTCGCCCGCCGCCTTCGTGGCCTCGGGCATCTTCGAGCCGTCCCTTGACTTTGCATGTCTTTTTTGCTTTTTGCCCCCCTTCCTCAAAACCGGAGGCTTGCGCGCAGAGTTTTGCTGCTGCTCCTCTTCCTCATCCCTCCGGATGTTCTGCAGATCGGCGTCCTGGTCCTGTTGTCCGTAATGGAAGGCCGGCTGTTTGCTTCGATTCCCTTCGGGTCTCTCGTGCTTCAGCTATGATCTTGAAAGGGGAGCCGTGGGGTTTCCCTCCCCCAGAATCTTGTGCCTTTCCAAAAGGACGGATTGCGCCGTCCGTGTGGGTAAAATTCCCTTTCTTTTTTTTTGGAACAAGAGATCTTTAGACAAGGGACCTTCCAACTTCCTTCCCCCGCCCCCCCCCCTTTCCGTTCACCCCCGTGGTTTCTTTGAGCCGATGGTGCACTAACGGGCCTGACTTGTTCCCCGATGATAGACCGAAGCGGAGGGTTTGGGAAGCCAAAAATAATTTCACCTTCTTTGTACGATTCTGCTCTACTCAGCCCGGTCAGACCTTTAATAAAAAAGCGTTCCCGATCACCGACGCGATTAAAGCGTGGTGAAGTCTGGAGTACTTTGTGCCCAGTTGGCTTGTTGGCGTTCTCAAGTTAAAGGCTGTGATTTCCACCAGCACCCCTTTTTTTTCTTTCTAGGTGCTGGCGTGTAGCATTTTGCCCTTTTCGTATTTCTGGTTGCTAGGGAATTGGCCCTTTTTGCTTTGATCTTGGCATGATATCATTACCTTAAAATGCAGTCTTTGGGATTCTGTCATTTAAAAAATGTGCAGGCAGCTGAGCTTTCTGTTGGCTGTTTTAAAACCAGGTACCCATCGATTGTTCCTCAAAGTTACAAAAATAAAACAAAGTTTATCTTATCTGGATGAAATGTGTGTTAGAAACCCTTCTGGGCAGTGGACTTTCTCTCTCCCAGCTTTCCCCAGTTAGGCATCCTTTTGGTTCTTTGCTTCTCCATATATCTTACTGCCTCAGTGGGTCCATAGAATTGGAAGGATTTTTGAAGATGTCTGATTTGTCTCCTGTTCTGTGCTAGATTTATAATGTGGGATAAAACTACAACATTCTTAAAAGATGGCCCTTCATTCTTTGGTATCTAGAAATCATTGTATATTTATATCGAGGCAGGCTGCGTCTTGGTCAGACAATTCTTTCCTGCCAAACAATTAATTCAGGACATATTTCTGTGCATCTTCAGTTATTGGTTCTTGTGTTGATCTGTTCTATCGAGGTCCAGGGATCAAAAGGACAGTCATGGATAATTATGTCCTAGTAAATCAGAGAAACTATAGACAAAGAGTTATTTGGGCAAGTTGTGAGTCATAAGTTATTACATGGAGGTGGTCCTCAATTACAACAATTAGTTTAGTGACCATGTGAAGTTACAATGGCAGTGGAAAAAAAGTGACTTATGGACATTTTTCACACGACGATTGCAGACTCCTCATGGTCACATGATCAAAATTCAGCCGTATGGCAACTGGCATGTATTTATGACAGTTGCAGATCCCAGGGTCACGTGATCACCTTTTGTGACTTTCTGACAAGCAAAATCAATGGGGAAGCCAGATTCATTTAACAAATGTGTTACTAGCTTAACAGCTGCAGTGACTGGATGACTGTGGCAAGAAAGGTCATAAAGTGGGGCAAAGCTCACTTAACAACTGCCCTGCTTAGCAACAGAAATTTTGGGCTCAGTTGTAAGTTGAGGACAACGTATATGGGATATAAGAGGGGTCGAGACAAGGAGAGAGGTCACAGTCTACACAGCAGTTGATACTTAATATCCAAGAGAACAAATTATGGTAGCGGTTCTTAAATGAGTATTATTTCCAGTAATCATCTGAAGCTGAGTGCCATAAACGTCCCAGCAACCCTCTACCCCTAGCCAAACTGGTGCGCATGCTGGCCTACAGTCCCAAGGAGGCTATTTCTCCTAGTGTACCAACCCTGAAATCTGGTGCTCTTCCGCTCAGGGACAGCTGATTAGGGATTGGAGCTGTAGAGTCTGGAGATGTTGCCCAGTTGGTTTTGCTACAACTTTCACTCCATGTCCTCAACTCTGGATCACAACAGATAACCTGGTTCCCCATTCTTACTCTCTTGACTTCTCTTCTCCCAAAGAAGAACCCAGGGCATATGTGACAAGCAGACTGGTTTGAAATTTTTGGGATCTTCTATGTCAGACATGTCAAACACAAGGCCCGGGGGCCGGATCCGGCCCGTGAAGCCATCCTGGAAACAGTGAAGGAACGGCCGCCACTGCCTTGGCCCTGGCCCAGAGACCCTCCTTCTGCCAGAGACCTTCAGATCTGTCCCACTCCTGCCCAGGCCTCCATAGGCACCCTTGATGCGAACAATGTAGAGCTGGCCATGCCTATCCAGTAGGCCATAAGCACTCTAGCCACGCCCACCCAGTAGGCCACGCCCACCCTGGCCATACCCACCCGGCCCCCTGAGGGCAACCACAATGCTGATGCGGCCCTCAATGAAATTGAGTTTGACACCCCTGTTCTATGTAATTCGTCTACTTTCTACCCTCCAACTCATCACACTCTGGAAATTCTCACATACAACCTAGAAATAACTTCTTCGGACCTCTTCAGCACCTGGAAATATCATTTTTATCTGGTTCTAGAAATGTAAACTAATTTAAAATAGTTTAGACATTTTGTAACATTTCCTTTCCTGTCTATACCACTGCATGTAGTGTATTCTAGAGAGCCCAAATTTATATATTGGTATTTAAGATAAGATAAGATAACCTTTATTATCAATTTTTACTGTGGGCACACTGGGACACATTAAAAATGAAATTCTGTTGCCAGCTCTCAACAGTGTACACATACATATTACACATATAAACATTCTATATACAACATATGTATATATGTACACCCTTACATATCAATACACATAAATAAATATTAGTCACTATCCATCTTGAATACATAGCGGATTTCTGCTACTTCTTGAGATTGGTATTATACGCATGCTAAAATTATTATGTCTTAATAGTTCATTTTGCCAAACAGATTGACTACTACCACTGGAGGGGGAAAAAAATCAATGCTTCCTTTGCAATGAGGTAGCAAAGACTGACATATAACTGAATTGCCCACAGATTATATAGTGATTTTTGGAGTTGATGTTGAATTCTTTGATCTGCACTTCTTGGTTATGAATTTATGCCTCCCAGTATGACTCAGGGGATAAAGCAGGTCAATGTGTTTGGTTCCACTTTGTATCACTTTGTGAAAATTGGCCCCAGGTGGTAGACTCTCAAGGAATGACCCATAAAAGCAAGACAGTTTGCCAACCCTTCATTTAGATGCAATTCTTCCTGAAAGAGGACCTTACAGAACTTAAATTTTATCAATCTTTTTGTATAATTTGCTTAGCAGACTGCTTGGCATTTTATTTATAAAAATATAGATACACACATCACCATATATGCCGTCAAGTCCAGTTGGATGTTTTTTTTCCATGTTGAGCTGTCCCTAACCTAGTCTTTTAGGTCTTCTTCTGAAGATGTATGTACCTATCATTACTGTGGCTAAGTCCATCACCTGCTCCTCCTCGTCTTCTCTTTCTTTCCACCTTTTCCTGCATTAGGGTCTTCTGCAGAGAGCTAGTCCAGAGTAGGGTAATTTGAACCTGATCATTAGTGCCTTGAGTGAGAACTGTGAGTTGCTTTGTTCAATGATCCGTTTGCTTATTTTCTTGACTGACTATGGTATTCTCAGGAGTTTTCTTCAACATTCAATATTCTTCATATCCTGCTCTTTTTATATATGCAGTTTCACTTTAAGAAATTGACATTCTATATGTTTCTTTGCTACACTGCATTTGATTTTTTTTAAAAAAAATACAAATAACTCTTACAAAATAAACATTCAAACAATATTACTAATTTTGTGGTCTTCAGTATGTATTGTCAGAGCTTACTGGAAATCTAGATATATTCTAATTCTCTCTCTCTCTCTCTCTCTCTCTGTATTTTGTTAATTTGTTGCTTTCACATGATTTGTTTTCCCTATTATTTCATTTCAGATTTCTCCCACTTGCTTCTTATATAATAGCCAAGTTTTTTCTTTTAAAAAGCATATAGGATCCCAGTATTGTTGGGGCAAGATGATTTTGGCAAGAAGAACTATGAATTGTTTCATCAGTGTTCCTTTTGTGTTTCACTCAGTGAATCTGCTGTGTGTGTTCATTTTATACCATTATAAATACCATGACCCTCTAATATCACAAACAATTTTGTACAATGAGTTTTCATGACTAAATCTATGCAGGAGATTAAATATGTTTTAATATTTCTTTTAATAATTAAATGTTAATGCATGTGTCACAAAGTCCTTAGAACCAATTTGGTGTAATGGTTAAGGCACTAGACTAGAAGCAGACCAGGCATACTAGTCCTGCGTGAGGCCCAGAGCTGGCTGGGTGACCTTGGGGGGCAGTCACTTTTAACTCAGCTCTAGGAAGGAGGCAGTGGCAACCCACTTCCAAAATCTTGCCAAAAATACCTAAAGGGACTTGTCTAGGCAGCCACCATGAATCAATACTGAAGGGGCACACACAAGAGTCTTCACTGTTCGTAGTAAAGCCGTTTACTTAACCAAGAGCAAATTTTGACAGTGCTGCCACTTTGCCTGGAAAGCCTGATCAGCTTTTTTTTTAAATTGAATCTCCTCCCAAAAGTTACTTGCAATCTCTGAGGGGTTCCTGACTCATCGTTTGAGAATCCCTATACTCTGATCTTGGTGTTCAAACACAGAGTATTATCCTGTGTTCTTTTCCTAAATAGGTTGTTTTCATCAGGGGGCAAATTGATAATAAAAGTTCCTGTAATTGAGGGGGTGGGGGGAATTTCCTCATTGGAAATTGCTGGTCTAAATGTAGGGGGTGAATACCATTTGTCATTTTTACACACCACATTGACTGAATGCAGTGCTATCCATTAGAGATGGATGTGTTCCACCATGGGGCTATTCATGATTTTCATCCTTTGCATAGCACTTTTCAAAATACCATGACTTCTGGAGATTTGTGGCTTGCGGGTGAAAATTTTCCCATTGTGTGGGCAGGGCTGAAGAATTAGAACTGGACTAATTCAGACCAGGATTTTGAATAATTCCCACATAATTGAGACCTGCATATCTGTAATATTCCAGGAGCTAGTGCCGCAGATGGCAAAGAGGAGAAGTGTCATTAGTATGCCTGGAGGGGAAAGAATCAGAACAGTAGAAAATGGATGCAGTTATATTTTGTTAAATGTCACTTTGTAGGTGTTCACCTGGAAAACCATCTAATGAACCTTATATGCAGGAAAGCAAATTATAGCAACCTTTATAAAAAGAATTCTGGATCTGATTATGGTTAAAGCAAGAATTTAATAAATGTTTCCTATTGCCTTTTTGTGGTAGGTTTTCAGAGTCTCTTGCTCCTCCATAAGTATCTCCTGGAAAGAATTTGTGAAGCAGCATTTGATACAAATTCAGAAAAAACAAATGTGCCTCTTTTTGTTAAAATAAATAATGGCTCCTATTGTTCCAGAACAGTACCCTGTAAATGCAAAAATCACCAGTCACAGTTTACTGGCTATCGAGTTATGGATATGTTGTTCATATAACCTAAATAAACTATTAAACCCAAAGGATATGTAACCTGACATTTATGCTGCAAGATATTCAGAGGAACACCGCAAGCATGTTATCTTGAAAAAGATGATTAGCACTTACTGTATTTATTGGCGTATAACACGCACTTTTTCTTCCTGAAAATAGGGGGCAAATGATGTATGCGTGTTATACGCCGATATAATGTTAATGACCCATAGTAAATACCGCACCTTTTTAAAATGAGGTGCGTGTTATACGCCGGTGCGTGTTATACGCCGATAAATACGGTATTTGTGAGTTATCCAGAACATGATTTCAAAATATAGCTGTAAAATACTGCTGCTGATAAGAAACATAGTTTAGAAAGATTTTTGTGTGTGTGAAGTCTGAAACTGCACAGTTAAATGTAGCCTTTAGACCTGATAAAATGAATCAGACTTGTTTAGCCCATATCTCTTTGAACTTGTGGAATGAGAATGAGTTAAAACAGAAAGCCAATGTCGTTATTTTGGACCCATGTTCATCTATATATTACTAAAACTCTCATTTCTGTAACATTTAACTGGGTGAAAGAGCATCATAGGGCAACAATTTTGAACCAAGGTACCTCAGATGGCTTAACTTATATAGAATGTGTCCAAAAAATCAGGGACCCTTGTCTCCATTATGATTGAAATTTGGCAAATTTGTTGTCATTTCAATGCTGTCATGCTGCTGTGCTGGCACCCATAGGCTCAGTAAACTGACCCCTCCTAGCCTCCAGATTCCAGGTGGACCCGACCCCTCAAAGGCTGCTGGAGATCAGACAGAATAGTCTTACCCTGGCCTTCTGGGGGACAGGTAGACAAATCCCACCATTGGCTGCCAGAGGGCAGTCAGCCATGGTCAAGCCAGCAGGAACTCAGAAGTCTACTGCTCCCACTGCTTTTTTTGTCCTTGATCATTCTGCTTCTCTGTTTATGTAAGGAAATATCTCCGAAATGATGAACCAATGGGTCAGAGGTTGTCTAGTTTTATCTAGTGTTCTTGTTAAGCTAGCAAATCTTTTATGTATCCCTTGATATATTACACATCTGATTTATTTATTTATTTATTTATTTATTAGTTTTTATAAACCGCCCTTCTCCCGAGGGACTCGGGGCGGTGTACAGAGGAAGGAAGGTATACAGACCGAACAATAAAATAATAAGAAACACTAATAACACAAACTGGGACCCCAATTAACGTTATCATGCCAGGCCAGCCTGCTGGAATAGGAAAGTTTTTAAGTCGCGACGGAAGGTACGGAGGTCAGGGGCCATCCGGATTTCGGTTGGTAAGGTGTTCCAGAGGGCTGGCGCACCCACTGAGAATGCTCTCCCCCTGGGGGCCATTAGCCGACATTCCTTGAGCGGTGGCACCCTGAGGAGGCCCTCTCTGTGGGAGCGCACAGGACGGTGGGGTGCTGACATCGGCAGAAGGTGCTCCCGTAGGTAGTCCGGACCCATGCCATGTAGGGCTTTGAATGTCATTGTTAGCACCTTGAACTTCACACGGAAGGCAACCGGAAGCCAGTGCAGCGCACGGAGGAGAGGTGTGATATGGGAGTATCGGGAGGCTCCCAAGAGTGTCCGTGCCGCCGCACTTTGCACCAGTTGAAGCTTCCGAGTGGATCTCAAGGGCAGCCCCATGTAGAGAGCGTTACAATAGTCTAGGCGAGATGTCACAAGGGCATGGGTGATCAATTGAATAAAAGGTAATATCATAGCTTCTTTGAAAGTGGTTGTTACTAAGTTTGAATCCTTATCGGCAATCTCTGATTGTAAATGATTTGTTATTTCAGAATGCTATTGGGGTGTCTTTGCAACAAGGAAGCCATATCTGGAATTTCTCCATGGAGGCCTGTTCCTATTCTGATTCATCTCATTCTCTAAAACATTCTTGAGTGAGTCTGTTGTTTTCAGGATGTAAACATTCACTTACTTGGAACTTGTAGGAGTTTAATTGGGCTTTAGAGCAACTTGGGAAAAGATGCTCTGCCCAGAGGAAGAGAAATAGAAAATCTTTTCAAATAGAAGTACCGTATATACTTGAGTATAAGCCGAATTTTTCAGCCCACTTTTTGGGCTGAAAAATTCCACTTCGGCTTATACTCCAGTCAACAAAAAAACTTACCGAGGACTTGTGCGCGGCCGAGGCTTTGGTGCTTCCGGGATCGCGCGCACCTCTCCCAAGCCACCGCCGTCCGAGACCTGCCGAAGTTTGGGGAGGTTTGGGGAGGTGCGCGCGCACCTCCCGAAACCTCCCCAAACGTCGGCAGGTCTCCGTTCCTCCGCGCCCTGCCTGCCTGCTTCTTTCCGCAGCGGAAAGAAGCAGGCAGGCAGGGTGCGGAGGAACGGAGACCTGCCGACGTTTGGGGAGGTTTGGGCGCCTCCCCAAACCTCCCCAGGTCTCCGTTCCTCCGCGCAGACCTGCCGACGTTTGGGGAGGTTTGGGCGCCTCCCCAAACCTCCCCAAATGTCGGCAGGTCTCCGTTCCTCCTGCCGACGTTTGGGGAGGTTTGGGCGCCTCCCCAAACCTCCCCAGGTCTCCGTTCCTCCGCGCAGACCTGCCGACGTTTGGGGAGGTTTGGGCGCCTCCCCAAACCTCCCCAAACGTTGGCAGGTCTCCGTTCCTCCTGCCGACGTTTGGGGAGGTTTGGGCGCCTCCCCAAACCTCCCCAGGTCTCCGTTCCTCCGCGCAGACCTGCCGACGTTTGGGGAGGTTTGGGCGCCTCCCCAAACCTCCCCAAACGTCGGCAGGTCTCCGTTCCTCCTGCCGACGTTTGGGGAGGTTTGGGCGCCTCCCCAAACCTCCCCAGGTCTCCGTTCCTCCGCGCAGACCTGCCGACGTTTGGGGAGGTTTGGGCGCCTCCCCAAACGTCGGCAGGTCTCCGTTCCTCCTGCCGACGTTTGGGGAGGTTTGGGCACCTCCCCAAACCTCCCCAGGTCTCCGTTCCTCCGCGCAGACCTGCCGACGTTTGGGGAGGTTTGGGCGCCTCCCCAAACCTCCCCAGGTCTCCGTTCCTCCTGCCGACGTTTGGGGAGGTTTGGGCGCCTCCCCAAACCTCCCCAGGTCTCTGTTCCTCCGCGCAGACCTGCCGACGTTTGGGGAGGTTTGGGCGCCTCCCCAAACCTCCCCAAACGTCGGCAGGTCTCCGTTCCTCCTGCCGACGTTTGGGGAGGTTTGGGCGCCTCCCCAAACCTCCCCAGGTCTCCGTTCCTCCGCGCAGACCTGCCGACGTTTGGGGAGGTTTGGGCGCCTCCCCAAACCTCCCCAAACGTCGGCAGGTCTCCGTTCCTCCTGCCGACGTTTGGGGAGGTTTGGGCACCTCCCCAAACCTCCCCAGGTCTCCGTTCCTCCGCGCAGACCTGCCGACGTTTGGGGAGGTTTGGGCGCCTCCCCAAACCTCCCCAGGTCTCCGTTCCTCCTGCCAACGTTTGGGGAGGTTTGGGCGCCTCCCCAAACCTCCCCAGGTCTCCGTTCCTCCGCGCAGACCTGCCGACGTTTGGGGAGGTTTGGGCGCCTCCCCAAACCTCCCCAGGTCTCCGTTCCTCCACGCAGACCTGCCGACGTTTGGGGAGGTTTGGGCGCCTCCCCAAACCTCCCCAAACGTCGGCAGGTCTCCGTTCCTCCGCGCAGACCTGCCGACGTTTGGGGAGGTTTGGGCGCCTCCCCAAACCTCCCCAAATGTCGGCAGGTCTCCGTTCCTCCTGCCGACGTTTGGGGAGGTTTGGGCGCCTCCCCAAACCTCCCCAGGTCTCCGTTCCTCCGCGCAGACCTGCCGACGTTTGGGGAGGTTTGGGCGCCTCCCCAAACCTCCCCAAACGTTGGCAGGTCTCCGTTCCTCCTGCCGACGTTTGGGGAGGTTTGGGCGCCTCCCCAAACCTCCCCAGGTCTCCGTTCCTCCGCGCAGACCTGCCGACGTTTGGGGAGGTTTGGGCGCCTCCCCAAACCTCCCCAAACGTCGGCAGGTCTCCGTTCCTCCTGCCGACGTTTGGGGAGGTTTGGGCGCCTCCCCAAACCTCCCCAGGTCTCCGTTCCTCCGCGCAGACCTGCCGACGTTTGGGGAGGTTTGGGGAGGCGCCCAAACCTCCCCAAACGTCGGCAGGTCTGCGCGGAGGAACGGAGACCTGGGGAGGTTTGGGGAGGCGCCCAAACCTCCCCAAACGTCGGCAGGAGGAACGGAGACCTGCCGACGTTTGGGGAGGTTTGGGCGCCTCCCCAAACCTCCCCAAACCTCCCCAGGTCTCCGTTCCTCCTGCCAACGTTTGGGGAGGTTTGGGCGCCTCCCCAAACCTCCCCAGGTCTCCGTTCCTCCGCGCAGACCTGCCGACGTTTGGGGAGGTTTGGGCGCCTCCCGAAACCTCCCCAGGTCTCCGTTCCTCCACGCAGACCTGCCGACGTTTGGGGAGGTTTGGGCGCCTCCCCAAACCTCCCCAAACGTCGCGCAGACCTGCCGACGTTTGGGGAGGCGCCCAAACCTCCCCAAACGTCGGCAGGAGGAACGGAGACCTGGGGAGGTTTGGGGAGGCGCCCAAACCTCCCCAAACGTCGGCAGGTCTGCGCGGAGGAACGGAGACCTGGGGAGGTTTGGGGAGGTGCCCAAACCTCCCCAAACGTCGGCAGGAGGAACGGAGACCTGCCGACGTTTGGGGAGGTTTGGGGAGGCGCCCAAACCTCCCCAAACGTCGGCAGGAGGAACGGAGACCTGGGGAGGTTTGGGGAGGCGCCCAAACCTCCCCAAACGTCGGCAGGTCTGCGCGGAGGAACGGAGACCTGGGGAGGTTTGGGGAGGTGCCCAAACCTCCCCAAACGTCGGCAGGAGGAACGGAGACCTGCCGACGTTTGGGGAGGTTTGGGGAGGCGCCCAAACCTCCCCAAACGTCGGCAGGTCTGCGCGGAGGAACGGAGACCTGGGGAGGTTTGGGGAGGTGCCCAAACCTCCCCAAACGTCGGCAGGAGGAACGGAGACCTGCCGACGTTTGGGGAGGTTTGGGGAGGCGCCCAAACCTCCCCAAACGTCGGCAGGTCTGCGCGGAGGAACGGAGACCTGGGGAGGTTTGGGGAGGCGCCCAAACCTCCCCAAACGTCGGCAGGAGGAACGGAGACCTGGGGAGGTTTGGGGAGGCGCCCAAACCTCCCCAAACGTCGGCAGGTCTGCGCGGAGGAACGGAGACCTGGGGAGGTTTGGGGAGGCGCCCAAACCTCCCCAAACGTCGGCAGGAGGAACGGAGACCTGCCGACGTTTGGGGAGGTTTGGGGAGGCGCCCAAACCTCCCCAAACGTCGGCAGGTCTGCGCGGAGGAACGGAGACCTGGGGAGGTTTGGGGAGGCGCCCAAACCTCCCCAAACGTCGGCAGGAGGAACGGAGACCTGCCGACGTTTGGGGAGGTTTGGGGAGGCGCCCAAACCTCCCCAAACGTTGGCAGGTCTGTGCGGAGGAACAGAGACCTGCCGACGTTTGGGGAGGCGCCCAAACCTCCCCAAACGTCGGCAGGAGGAACGGAGACCTGCCGACGTTTGGGGAGGTTTGGGGAGGCGCCCAAACCTCCCCAAACGTTGGCAGGTCTGTGCGGAGGAACAGAGACCTGCCGACGTTTGGGGAGGCGCCCAAACCTCCCCAAACGTCGGCAGGAGGAACGGAGACCTGCCGACGTTTGGGGAGATTTGGGGAGGCGCCCAAACCTCCCCAAACGTCGGCAGGTCTGCGCGGAGGAACGGAGACCTGCCGACGTTTGGGGAGGTTTGGGGAGGTGCGCGCGCACCTCCCCAAACCTCCCCAAACTTCGGCAGGTCTCCGGACGGCGGCGGCTTGGGAGAGGTGCGCGCGATCCTGGAAGCACCGAAGCCTCGGCCGCGCGCAAGTCCTCGGTAAGCTCCGGGCGGTCACTTGCTTCGCGTCTCCTGAGGGAAGGGGGGGCGACTGGAGCGGGCGTGTTTCCTCGCCTGCTGGGCGCCGCGATTTGCCCGGGGAACGCGCGGGCCCCGAATGGCAGCGTGGAGCGAGGAAGCGGACAGCCAGGGCTTCCCCGAGAGCCACGGCCACACAGGGTATTCCTGTGTATTCAGGCTTGCAAAATGGTGGATCGAGCCTCTGCTGGCGGCAGAGGCTTGCAGAGCGCGGATCCAGCCTCCGCCAGCAGCGGAGGCTTGCAGAGCGCGGATCCAGCCTCCGCCGGTGGCGGAGGCTTGCAGAACGGCGGATCGGCTTATACTCGAGTCAACAACTTTTCCCAGTTTTTGGGGGTGAAATTGGGGGTCTCGGCTTATACTCGAGTCGGCTTATACTCAAGTATATACGGTATTTGGCTCAGCAGTCCAGGACACAAAGTCTCATGTTGAATAGCTGTGTATAATCTGGTTTGTATTGGGAAAAAGTTAAAATATTTATTGGATCACAGGAGGGATGTTTGTGAATATTTTGGGAATAATATTCCGTGGTGACGCAGTGGTTACCATGCAGAAGTGCAGGCTAATTGTGCTGACTGCCAGCCGTTCAATCCTAACCAGCTCAAGGTTGACTCAACCTTCCATCCTTTCGAGGTCGGTAAATTGAGGACCCAGATTGTTGGGAGCAATAGGCTGACTGTGTAAACCGCCTAGAGAGTGCTATAGAGCACTGTGAAGCAGTATATAAGTCTAAGTGCTATAATTCTGCACCTAATTGCTTCTCTTGTCTGTTAAAAATAGAAAACGGAATGTGCTTGTCTCATGCAGAGCTGCTATTTGAATAGTTTAAGTCGACAAGGTGGTAATCTCTAACCAATGCTGGCCGAACTCAATATATGTGAGGTTGGTTAGTTATTGGATGGGAGACTCCTATGAAATGTCAGTGCTGTAAAATTAGCCTGGGAAGTCAGAAAAAGAAGGTGACAGTGGCAAACCACTATCATATTACTGTTAATAAAACTATGTGGATGGATGTAATCACCAGGAGTAAAATGAAACTTATGGAAGATTTTTTTCCTTTTTTTAACTTTGGGAAAGTATTGATGGTTTTTCTTGTTCAGATACTTGGACTGGTGTTAACAATTGGTTGTAAATTTTATGGTTTGAGGGCCATCCTTACATACACCAGAGGCTCCTAATCTTTGCTCAATATAGCACTCTGCCTTAGACCACTTTTTGCAGCTTTGCTAGCTTTCTTGCTTTCCAAAATATTGTTAGCATGCAAAGTAGTATTTTCAACTTGAAGCCCATCTCTCTAGACAGCATAATGAAAATTGTAATCTGATACATCTGTATATTAGGAAAACTGGTTTAAAGAGAGACTTTAAGAAGCATGGCTTGGCAAACGGTGAGAAAATCCAATGAGGAAATGCAGAGAGTCTTTGGTGGTGGAATGTCAAATTAAAATGTGGCTTCCTTTTACAATACAGTTCCAGCAGTTCTCAAATATTTGGCAGAGTCTGTGGCGATCCAAACAATCTAGCAATGTTTCTTTTCCTCTTCGGCTTTGTAGACCAGTGGGCAGTGGGAGAGGATGGTTCTGCAAGAGCGGTGGGTGCGCATGCGATCTCCCACCACTTCCGCGGCCCGGTTCCAAAACGGCTCAAAGCCCAGTAGTGGGTCGCGGCCTGGGGGGTTGGGGACCCCGGTTTACACAAGCATAGTGAAAGCGCTATCACATTGAATGTGAACAGGCATTTGTTGTTAGCTGCGAAGTCGTGTCCGACCCATCGTGACCCTATGAACAACGTTCCTCCAGGCCTTCCTGTCCTCTACCATTCTGCTGGAGTCCATTTAAGCTCACGCCTACTGCTTCAGTGACTCCATCCAGCCACCTCATTCTCTGTTGTCCCCTTTTTCTCTTGCCCTCAATCTTTCCCAGCATTAGGCTCTTCTCCAGTGAGTCCTTCCTTCTCATTAGGTGGCCAAAGTATTTGAGTTTTAGCTTCAGGATCTGGCCTTCTAAAGAGCAGTCAGGGTTGATCTCCTCTAGGACTGACCGGTTTGATCATCTTGCAGTCCAAGGGACTCGCAGGAGTCTTCTCCAGCACCAGAGTTCAAAGGCCTCAATTCTTTGGCGCTCAGCCTTTTTGATGGTCCAACTTTCACTGCCATACATTGCAACTGGGAAGACCATAGCCTTGACTATACGCACTTTTGTTGACAGGGTGATGTCTCTGCTTTTTAGTGTGCTGTCTAGATTTGCCATGGCTTTCCTCCCCAGGAGCAAGCGTCTTTTAATTTCTTGGCTACAGTCCCCATCTGCAGTGATCTTGGAGCCCAGGAAAATAAAATCTTTCACTACCTCCATTTCTTCCCCATCTATTTGCCAGGAATTGAGAGGACCGGATGCCATGATCTTGGTTTTCTTAATGTTAAGTTTCAACCCAACTTTTGCACTCTCCTTCTTTACCCGCAACATGAGGCTCTTTAGTTCTTCTTCACTTTCTGCCATTAGAGTGGTGTCATCTGTATATCTTAGGTTGTTGATATTTCTTCTGGCAATCTTAATTCCAACTTTTGATTCATCTAGCCCTGCCTTTCTCATGATGTGCTCTGCATATAAGTTAAATAGGCAGGGTGACAGTATACAGCCTTGCCGGACTCCTTTCCCAATTTTGAACCAATCAGTGGTTCCGTGTCCAGTTCTCACTGTTGCTTCTTGGGCCACATATAGGTTTCTCAAGAGACAAATAAGATGGTCTGGTACGCCCATCTCTTTAAGAACTTGCCACAGTTTGTTATGATCCACACAATCAAAGGCTTTAGCATGATGAAGCAAAAGTAGATGATTTTCTGGAACTCTCTAGCTTTCTCCATGATCCAGCGTATGTTGGCAATTTGATCTCTAGTTCCTCAGCCTCTTCAAAATCCTGCCTGTACTTCTGGTAGTTCTCGAACCACATACTGCTGGAGTCTAGCTTGTAGGATTTTAAGCATAACTTTACTAGCATGTGAAATGAGTGCAATGGTGCGATAGTTTGAACATTCTTTGGCACTGCCTTTCTTTGGAATTGGAATGTAAACTGATCTTTTCCAATCCTGTGGCCACTGTTGGGTTTTCCAAATTTGCTGGCAAATTGAGTGTAGCACTTTTACTGCATCATCTTTTAAGATTTTGAATAGCTCAGCTGGAATACTGTCACCTCCACTAGCTTTGTTGTTGCTCAGCTTTTCTAAGGCCCACTTCACTTCACATTCTAGGATGTCTGGCTCGAGGTCAGTGACCACCTCATTGTGATTATCAGGGACATTAAGCACATTCTTGTATAGTTCTTCTGTGTAATTTTGCCATCTCTTTTTAATCTCTTCTGCCTCTGTTAGGTCCCTGCCATTTTGGTCCTTTATCATGCCCATTTTTGCATTAAACGTTCCCTTCATCTCACCAATTTTCTTGAAAAGATCTCTGGTCCTCCCTATTCTATTGTTTTCTTCTATTTCTTTGCACTGTTCATTTAAGAAGGCATTCTTATCTCTTCTAGCTATTCTCTGGAATTCTGCATTCAGTTGGGTGTATCTTTCCTCAGTTGTTTGCAAAACTTTCTCAGACAACCATTTTGCTTTCTTGCATTTCTTTTTCTTTGGGATGGTTTTAGTTGCTACCTCTTGTACAATGTTGCGAACCTCTGTCCATAGTTCTTCAGGCACTCTGTCTATCAGATCTAATTCCTTAAATCTATTTGTCACCTCTACTGTATATTCAACAGGGATATGATTTAATTCATACCTGAGTGGCCTAGTGCTTTTCCCTACTTTCTTCAGTTTAAGCCTAAACTTTGCAATGAGAAGCTCATGGTCTGAGCCACAGTCAGCTCCTGGTCTTGTTTTTACTGACTGTATAGAGCTTCTCCATCTTTGGCTGCAGAGCACATAGTCAATCTGATTTCTGTGTTGACCGTCTGGTGATGTCCATGTGTAGAGCCGTCTCTTGGGTTGTTGGAAATGAGTGTTTGCTATCACCATCGTATTCTCTTGACAAAATTCTATCAGCCTGTGCCCTGCTTCATTTTGTACTCCAAGGCCAAACTTGCCTGTTATTCCGGTTATCTTTTGGCTTCCTACTTTAGCATTCCAATCCCCCATGATGATAAGGACATCATTTTTTGGTGTTAGTTCTATAAGTTGCTGTAGGGCTTCATAGAACCGGTCAATTTCATCCTCTTCAGCACTGGTGGTTGGGGCATAGACTTGGACTATTGTGATATTGAATGGTTTGCCTTGGATTCGAACTGAGATCATTCTGTCATTTTGAGGATTGTATCCCAGTATTGCTTTTCCTACTCTTTTATTGACTATGAAGGCTACTCCATTTCTTCTGAGGGATTCTTGCCCGCAGTAGTATTCCTGATGGTCATCTGAATTAAATTCACCCATTCCTGTCCATTTTAATTCGCTGATACCTAAGATGTCGATGTTCAGTCTTGTCATCTCTTGTTTGACCACGTCCAGGTTTCCTTGATTCATGGATCTTACATTCCAGGTTCCTATGGAGAAAAAATCTTTAAGCATTGGACTTTCCTTTCACCGCCAGACACATCCACAGCTGAGCGTCCTTTCGGCTTTGGCCCAGTCGCTTCATTCTTTCTGGCGCTACTAGTACTAGCCTTCTGCTCTTCCCCAGTAGCATATTGGACGCCTTCCGACCTGAGGGGCTCACCTTCCAGCTTCATATCGTTTTGCCTTTTGGTACTGTCCATAGGGTAATCCGGGACGTGGTGGCTCAGTGGGTTAGGACGCTGAGCTTGTCGACCAGATGGTCGGCAGTTTGGCAGGTCAAATCCCGAGTGCCGCGTAACAGAGTGAGCGCCTGTTACTCGTCCCAGCTTCTGCCAACCTAGCAGTTCGAAAGCACGTAAAAAGGCAAGTAGAAAAATAGGGACCACTACGGTGGGAAGGTAACAGCGTTCCGTGCGCCTTTGGCGTCTAGTCATGCCGGCCACATGACCACGGAGACGTCCTCGGACAAGCGCTGGCTCTTCGGCTTTGAAACGGAGATGAGCACCGGCCCCTAGAGTCGGAAACGACTAACACACATGTGCAGGGGAACCTTTACCTTTACCTATAGGGTAATCCCTTCATGGATTACTGCCTTGTCGTGGCGAAGGGGCTTGTGTAATTCAATGAAGCTATGAGCTATGCCGTGCAGGGCCACCCAAGACGGAAAGGTCATAGCAGAGAGTTCTGACAAAACGTGATCCACTGGAGAAGGAAATGGCAACCCACTCCAGTATCTTTGCCATGAAAACCCTATGGACAGTGAACAGGCATAGCAAGAAGCAAAACCTGGAGTCAGTTTTGAGAGATGGCTAAACCTCTGGGTCTAGCTACCTATTAAAACCTTCCAGCAATCAATGTTGGGAGGGCAGATTGTTTCCAACAGATTGTTCTATATATGTAAGTGAAGTTCAGTATTTTTAGCTCCTCTTTTAAAATTTGCAGCTTTTTAAAATGGTACTTTGTGTTGAGTGGTTGGAGGAAATCTAAATGTGAATGCTGATTAAAAATAAGCCTAAATTAAGAAAGCATGATTAAACTTACCTATTGTTTATTTCACACTCCTACTCCTAATTATAAATAAATAAATGGCTTTATTCATGATGGCACAGTTGCATAAATTCAGTTATCTTTTTTGGAGAATGCAATGTCATAATGTTTGAGGATTCCCTGTCTAACATATCAGAAATTGTTAGGAGTAGAAAATGCTGATCTATAGACATATGTGTACTGTTTAGCTTAGCTCTACTGCCCTGTGGTTTTGGCCTGCCCTTGAACATTCAGGATGAATTTTTCAGCAGCTGGTTTTCAATCATGATTATGCTATCTATAGTAATATATGATAGCTAATCTATATATTACTAAAATTTTTGTATTTACCTCTAATTGGACAAAATGTACATCATACGGCAAAAACCTATTCCACCAAGTTGTTACAAATGGCTGAACCTACCGAATACATCCAAAACCTATAACTCCCGTAGAATTGAAATTTGGCAAATGTTATAAAACATTTTATGACATAAACATTACCATAGAACATTTTATGTTATAAAACAAAATGTCATAAAACATTCCGTGTGATTAATTCCTGATCCTTGACTGGGCATGGAGTAGTTTCAAGGCATCTCTGAATATTTCCCTGAATTTTTAACAAGTTTCCCAGTGAAAACAGTACTTTAGAAGCTCTCTCATTGTTGAAGGCATGAAGGAATCTGGTAAGGAAATATCTATGAAATGATGACCCAAAGGGCTGGCATTAATTTTAGTTCATCTAGGCCCATTCCAAAAATGGTTTATGAATTGTGCTTCAGAATTTACTATTTACCAATATTAATCCTAATTTCTATTCAGATAATTTGGGAAGCTTTGAGTAAATTAAAAGCAGAAGCAAGCCCCTTATCTAAATTATATAAGTTTGAGAAGGAGCTTTTAAGCCCTGCATTTATTGCAGCTTCTTTCAATTTTGCATATCACAACAAATCACAGCTTAGTATTACATCCTGAAGATTTAGAAATTATTAATAGTGTCCTTAAAATTATCATTGCCACAATGTGTGTGATCAACTGTATTATAATAACAAATGAAAAAGTTTATTGATTTGTGTTTTCAAAATGTTTGAATTTTTCATAGTTATAATTCTGAGTTTCTCAGAATTTTTCTAATTATACAGTATGCCACAATAAAAGCTGAGATTTTTTGTAGACAAGGATGTAGTATAAGTAAATGTTTGTTTTTTCTCTAACACTTGACTTCAGAGGTTTTCAAATAATGAAGCATTTATTTAAAACACACACATACACACACACACACACACAATCAAACAATAGTACAATAAAATCAGGAAAAGAACACACCCAGGCAATGAACATCCAAATTCTAAGAACTATGTTTTAAAAAGCTGTTTTATAACATGGTTGGAGAGGTGACTGGTCTCTTCTGTCTATTGTCCAAATAGTGTATCAGCATATTATGGTATAAGGAAAGAATATAATTTTTATTAAGAATTTTAATTATAATACAAACTAATACAAACTAAACTTAGAAAAGAGAAGGAAAAGAAAGAATATAAAGTGCAGGGAAAAAGGAAGAATATCATTAAAAAAGTGACTTCTAATCTTCATCACAGATATGAACAAATTTAATAACTCTTTACTCCCAATAAGATAGAAGAAAGCTTTGTTTGATCCAGAATTTAAATGTATTTCTTTCTTAATGTCTCTAAACTTGATTCAAAAACATGAATAGAAGTTTCTAATATTATGGATAAATATACATTTTGATGAAGCTGGAATTAGGGCTTTTTCACTTTGTACACTTTGCAATGTACTGTATATTGTACCGTGACAAGCAAAAGATTAGACTTTTTCCTTTTGAATCTTGAAAATCACATGATTACACTTTAGTTTAATTTGATCTAGTTTAATTGGATTCTTGAGAATCTCATTTGTTGGCAGATCTATTTTAAATGTTGGTAAAAGACACAGTTCAAAAACTTTGTGAGGAAGTACAAGGGAGAGGCACAAAGGGAAGAATCTTTTTAATTATGCACATCTGCCTGCTTGTATACCCTGACTCCAAATAGTTACACTTTCCAATTTCCTTACTTCCCCTTTCTTCTGGCCTTCGTCAAACATTCCATCTAAGAAACAGGATCGGAAAAAGAATTGCTTCTTTTTTTCTAAAGCCACCATGAAGGCTACATATTCAGGTTTTTCCTTTGTGTTTATTGAATCAAATAAATCTCAGTCTAAATGTCTCCATTTTCAGATGTAATCCTCATACAGACCAATTTATGTGACCTCCTAAATGTCAGATTTCAGGCCCTCTGTCTTATCACACCCAGGATACTTTTTCAGTCTGTTCCAAGCCAATATGTTTGTCACTTTGTGTGATAGGATTTGTACCATGCGTTAGCCATTGTTTATTTTAACGATGGTATACTGAACAAGCCTTAGTGGTCTAGCTCACTTTAAATTCTGATCTTATGCATAGTGTTAAGCCCTGAATGAGAGGTGAAATCCTGAGGCCTAATGTCCCCCAACAGTTGATAGTATAACCTTCCAAATTATCCAAAAGCTATTACTGAACTGGAATTTGCAACGCAATAAAAAGTAAACATTATTCAATACCTAAGTAGGTAGTGTTGTGTCGGTAGTTAGTGGGGAGTGGTTTTCCTTCGGCGGGAAAACCTGGAGCAAGGATTGGATGATGAATTCTCGGCGGGAGATTCCTTGCCGGGGATTGGTTAAGTTAAACAGCCGTTGGCATATATATATTGGGCTTAAGGACAAGTTCTTCAGTTGACCGTTGTATAACAATAAACGTTACTGTGATTAACCTCACTGCGTACGCTCGTCAATCCGAACTTAACAGGTAGTATCATGTCAACTTTATTTAACTATAACTGAATACAAATTACTGTCTTAACATTGCCCACTTCTTTCAGAATGTGGCCATTGAGATGCTATCAAATGCCAAATGTGGCCCTCAGCTATGGAGTACCTGTATACCTCTGCCATAAATCTTGGTTTAACAACTCACATCAGTTGGGTTAATGCAACATACTAATCCACAATCAAAGTTGTGAGTCAGTATGCAGGTTATATTCCATTGTTACGTATAAGCTGGGTTGACAAGATCAGAAATGAGGAGGTGATAAGGCGCTTGGGAAAGCCAAGAGAAATCATCAGAACAATTAAAAAATGAAAGTTAAAATATTTCGGACAAGTGATGCGACACCCAGAAAAGTACGGTATACTCCATTTAATCCTCCAGGGAAAGATTGAAAGCAAATGAGGCCCAGGCAGAAGAAGAACATCATGGCTTCAAAATCTAAGGGACTGGTTTGGACAAAACTCAGCATCACTTTTTCGTGCGGCTGCTGATAAAAACAGGATTGCCAACATCCAATAATGGATACAGAAGGAGAAGGAGGAGGAGGAGGAGAAGAAGAAGAAGAAGAAGAAGAAGAGGAAGAAGAAGAAGAAGAAGAAGAAGAAGAAGAAGAAGAAGAAGAAGAAGAAGAAGAAGAAGAAGACATTTCTTCCTCCTCGAGTTAAAAAAAATAGTGAATTCTGATTTTCTTCCCTTTGTACTGAGACTAGGAATAAAAAAGCAAAGGAGAGAAAAGTTATGGCTCAGAATTTATACCTTTCATTGGTAGGCTGAATATTTCACTTAGTGGGTGCGTCCTTGTTCTCTTGCTGAGGTTTGTAGTTACTGTACGTTTAGGAGAGAGTGAGAAAGAGAGAGAGATGCTGTTTGCAAAACTGGTCTCATCCTGGCGGATTATAGATAGCAAATGCTATTGCTTTGCTGACCATGCATTAAAGGGCATCCTGCCAAGATGAGACTGAGCAGCTATTTATGAGCATGTGAAGTTGGTGGCTTGGGAAGGAAGTAAAATAATTTATTCTTCCTCCCACACTCCTCTGGCCTCAGGGTTGGAAATTACCCAGAGAAGCAGATACTGCCCAGGCTGTGGACTATTGCCTCATAGAAACCTGGCACTGTTTGGCTAGATTTACACCAGCAAAGAAATGAACAATGGTGCATGGCACAGCTGCCCACTCTACTGGATTTCTGATGTTTGTTTCTCATCTCAAGAGCACTTGATGGTGGCAGGGAAATAATGTGTATTGCATGCTTTTTCATTGCAGGCAAAGGATATAGGCTATGGGGACAGTGGTTGCCAATTACAAGTGCCTGTTCACATGACCAAGCATCCTTTGTCTTTGCTGCTCTGATTCTGGCAGGTTATTGCACTCTGCAAAGGAATATGTCTCCAAGTTGTGCACTGATAATTTAAAAGCCTTGTTTTTCCCTGCCCAGCATATCACATCTTATTAAAATCCTATAGCCAGTGATGGCGAACCTTTTAGAGACCGAGTGCCCAAACTGCAACCCAAAACCCACTTATGTATTGTTGGGTACCGGGTGGGCGTGGCCCATTGGGTGAGTGTGGCCCACTGGGTGGGCGTGGCTGTGGTGGTAACGGCCGACTGGGTGGGACTAAAAACTTCAATCAATCAATTCCAACTTTGTGAGATCTTTTTTTTCCCCGCGAGAAGTTGAAATTGATTGATTGATTGAACCTTTTTTATTTTTTGCACACGGTGGCGGAGGCCTAAAGCGAAAAGGTTTTCTAAAACCCAGCTGAAGGCCTAGGACTGGGGCGATGGCACATGTGCCCACAGAGAGGACTCTGCGTGCCACCTGTGGCACGTGTGCGATAGGTTCGCCACCACGGTCCTATAGCTATTGTCAGGTCAAGTGATTAGAGCCTTGTAAACACAAATTTCTGTTTTGTTTCATCCATACTTATAGATCTCCCAGTTCCATCACAAGCTGCATGTTGACTCCTTGCAATCCCAGAACTGGCATTTGACTGACGTGGGCATCTTCCGCCAGTGTGTGATTCCATATAGACCTCTAACCTAGAGTTATTTATTTACAAAAGTGCTTTATAGAAGAACTGATGTTGAAAAGGGTCTTTACATGCATCCATGTGCATTATTAACCTTGGCCTTGCGGGTCATTATCTACTCCCAAAAACTCTGCATACCCCAAGCTCTTTTCCCGTAAGTAACTATGAGAAATCTCTGTATCAGATGGTAACCTAGCATTTGGTAGCCTAGCTGGACTTGATACAAGCCCAATCTCCAAGTAATGGAGCTACTTTTAGTTTTAAGGACATTGGAGTGGTACAATGATTCTAAGTTAGCATCCTAAATAATCAGAGTGTATGAGATTGGTTTCTGAATAGACTATGGAAATTTCAGATGCCACATCTCAGTAATTTTCCTTGGCATTGCAATTTCTATACCAGACTTTATCTCCTACATGGATTCCCTTCATGTATTTTTCCCCTCTTCTGCCGTAATTCCCCTGATATGGAGAAGATGAAGTAAATAAATGATTGCATTACAATTGTTTAGAAAAAATATTTTGTCTTAAAATGGAATAGAAGCTGTTCAGAATCTGGTGGAATCACTATGTTTTTGGATTACTATCTCTTTACAAAGGAAAAAAGCTATCTTTCACAGAAGTTTCTTTTTAGCCATTATTAGTTTTTAAAAGATCATTGCCAACCAAACTTTTCTATCTTAGGCCCAACTAAGACAGCTGATGAGTGAAGCTGACTAAATTTATGTTCAATTAGTTACCAAATTGCAGTGTTTAAAAGATGATTAAATACATGTCTCTACATCTACCCATCATATTTTTTTCAAAATATGTTTTATTGGAACATTATCACCATGCTGTGAGTCTTTGTTCTTTTTTCAAAAAAATGCATACATTCAGTTATTTCTAAAGTACAATGAGATCTTTGTCCCCTTGAGATGTTCTTGCAAGTGTAGATTAAAACCCTTAGATATAGATTTTTTTTGTTGTCACTTGGATTCTTCTAAAGATGGTTTGAAATATTTTAAAGGGAAATGGGTTGAATTGAGTGGTGTGGATCAAAGGAAGCAGTCATAAGATTACACATTCTTGATATTTCCTTTGAGGAACTTTGAGGTTTTCACACCCGAAGGCCCAAAATATTGCATTGAGCAAGAGAGAGTTTTTGTTCTTTTTTCCTGTCGAATTACAAGTTCTTTCTTGCCACAGAAAGCTGGCTTTTGGTTAACAAATACTTGCTGTTTGTTTTATGTTAGGGTTACATTCTGACAAAAATATCTCTTCCCTCCCCAAGCAGGCTCTTACAAATGCCTTTATTGTACAGAGTCTCCTTTGGCTTCCTTTGTCATTCTGGCTGATGTTTGTGCATTCAGGATTTTGTGTGCCGCTGTGCTTTAACTGCCCGCACTTCCCTTCATCCCTTTGCTCCAGCATTCATCTGAACATACTGATGGCAACCTCAGGTCTTAACACCATCTGACAAAGCATACCTCTGTCCTAATGGGTCAAAAGATGCCTTTTAACAGCAACTAGAAGTCAGCTCAAAAAAGCTGCTCTTTGTCCAAAGCAATCCTTGTGATTTAGTTTTAAACAAATTGCCTCTCGTTGGGGATTCAAAGCTTGGCCCCTGTGTCAAGCAAGGCTCACTGTTTGACAGGCTTAGTTGATGAAAAGCAGCACCAAAGCCTCTGCAGTCAGTGGAAGAAGCAAAGCTTTTATTTTTCTTGAGAGAACTGTTTTAATGCATCCATTAATACATTCCCTGTTTGCTACTGGATTAAAGAATCCACGAGTTGAGCGGCCAATACATTTATATAAATAAATAAATAAATATTATGTGTTTTTTTATTTCGCTAAGAACATCTAAGTACAACTTTTTGATACTGAGGATACTGTGCTGGACATTAAGTTAACATCTTTATTGAACTATCCATTATCTTATATTACAATGGAATGGCTGAAGGCTAATTGAAAACCATTCTATACATTAGTAAAACCTAAAAATTATTTTCAGAGTGCTTGTAAGCAGACAGAGAAGAGCTTGTTTAATTTACCCAAGGATGCTACTCTAGAAAAATAAAAAGAAATTTGCTCTGACACTTGACAAATTGGTCTGCTTCAGCAACATGCCAAAGAAAAATTATGACATCTTAAAACTCCCACTAAATTCATACAGGGTAAATGCAGGTCTTCAGGTAGCCTAATTGCAGACTGTAATGGCATTATACTTCAAATCCAGTGTCCCTCATTGAGAGTAGAACAAGTGCACAATTGGTACTGGAGAATGACCTAACCTCCCAGCAGCCTCATTCACACTTGCCTAGTTATTGCTGTCTTGCAATGATTGTTAACGTGGATTAGAAATGCTTTGCGTAGAGACTGTCACTGTCCTATATTGTCCTATGAGACAATATAATCACTTAACAGCCTATCACAAATAGGCTTTTTGTGAGTTATACCCTCCAAGGCCCTTCATTCTTCATTGCAAGAACCATAGTGGTGCAGTGGTTAGCATGCAATTTGTTGTTGTTAGTTGCGAAGTCGTGTCCGACCCATCGCGACCCTATGGACAATGTTCCTCCAGGCCTTCCTGTCCTCTACCATCTTCTGGAGTCCATCTAGGCTCACACATACTGCTTCAGTGACTCCATCCAGCCACCTCATTCTCTGTCATCCCCTTCTTCTATTGCCCTCAATCTTTCCCAGCATTAGGCTCTTCTCCAGTGAGTCCTTCCTTCTCATTAAGTGGCCAAAGTATTTGAGTTTTAGCTTCAGGATCTGGCCTTCTAAAGAGCAGTCAGGGTTGATCTCCTCTAGGACTGACCGGTTTGATCGCCTTGCAGTCCAAGGGACTCGCAGGAGTCTTCTCCAGCACCATAGTTCAAAGGCCTCAATTCTTTGGCGCTCAGCCTTTCTGATGGTCCATGCATGCAATATTGCAGGCTAATTCTGCTGACTGCCAGCAGTTCGATTCTCACCAGCTCAAGGTTGACTCAGCCTTCCATCCTGCCGAAGTCAGTAAAATGAGGACTCATATTGTTGGGGGAAATATGCTGACTCTGTAAACTGCTTAGAGAGGGCTGTAAAGCTATACGTCTGTGGTATTGCTATTATTTTCTCACTTTATTTCTGTGCTTTGAGCTGAGCTATCATTTGGATCTCAAATGAGCGTTTTCTTCACTTGATTTCCTACAGGAATTGCAAGTAGCTTGTGTGGCACTCCCTATTTTTCCTATAAAAATCATTCGGAGGGGAGGGGGATAGATTGGGTGGAGAAATAGCCCCCAGTGAGGCTATTGTTGGCCTGAGCCAAAGCCCAACTATGTTTGTCAGGACTATGAGTATCCAGTTGCCAAGACAAGGGGCAACATGTTATTGTGGACTTTTTCTAACGTTCACCTGAATCTCTTGGGTGAAATATTGCTCTCCATCCAACATGTCACCAGAAACTAAAGCTTCAGGGATGCATTTATATGCACAGTGGAAAGCACTGTGATTAAAACAGCAACACCTATGAAGTTGTGCCATGAACATGTTTTCTGATAATGAAAAGTGAGGGGGGAAAATCAGATTCCGTGGGTGGGCTCTCGACACTTTGGAATAACGGCAAAGTAAATGTGATGGAGCTAAAACCTTTTCCACCCTTATTATTTCCCAGTAAAATCTTTCTGTTTCCAAATATTGCTTTGCTTGAAAAATAATTAGCAACCCAACAAGTGAAGACAGAGCCCATCAGATTGGAATGTTTCAATATGCAAGGAGGGGTGGAAAACTGGAATTGTATAAGACAAAGGCAATACAGCCTATAATTTTTTTTATATAAAAATATGGAATATAACCTAACACTCCCAAATAAGCAACCGTTAAAGTTACAACAGCACTGAAAAAAGTGATTTATGACCATTTTTCACACTTACAGCTGTTGCAGCATCCCATGGTCACGTGATCGAAATTCAGACATTTGGCAGCTGGCTCATATTTATGAACGTTTGCGGTGTCCCTGGGACATGTGATTCCCTTTTGCAAAGTCAGTGAGGAAGCCAGATTTCCTCAACAACCATGTTACTAACTTAGCAACTGGAGTGATTCATTTAACAACTGTGACAAGACAGGTCGTAAAATGAAGCAAAACTCACTTACAAACTGTCTTGCTTAGCAACGAAAATGTTGGGCTCAGTTGTGGTCGTAAGTCAAGGACTACATGACTGGAAATCATCCACCTGAAAAAATGTTGTTCATGATGGGCCAATCTATTATCAAGTCCATACATACTACATAACAGTTTAGTATCTTGTTCAAAGCCTTCACAAGGGAAAGTAAATCAACTGAGTCAAAATAGAGTATATATCTCGCTCCCAAACCGCAGTATGCAGCAATAAGGTTTTTCTCTGATCTTGGTGTTTCCATTAATAAAACATCGACTTTGTATAAAAACCGTAATAGTGGCATAAGCTAAAACATGCTTCATACCTATAAAAGGTAAAGGTAAAGGTTCCCCCGCACATGCGTGCTAGTCGTTTCCGACTCTAGGGGCCGGTGCTCATCTCCGTTTCATAGCCGAAGAGCCAGCGTTTGTCCGAGGACGTCTCCGTGGTCATGTGGCCGGCATGACTAGACGCCAAAGGCGCACGGAACGCTGTTACCTTCCCACCGTAGTGGTCCCTATTTTTCTACTTGCATTTTTACGTGCTTTCGAACTGCTAGGTGGGCAGAAGCTGGGACGAGTAACAGGCACTCACTCTGTTACGCGGCACTCGGGATTCGACCCGCCAAACTGCCGACCTTCTGATCGACAAGCTCAGCGTCCTAACCCACTGAGCCACCGCGTCCCTTCATACCTATACTACATTATAATAAACAATATATTTCCAGTAAAAGTATGAATGGCAGCAAAGGTTCTGCAAAAATGGACAGGCTTTTGGAAAATCGTTTGGACGTACTATCAAATGTTAGCTTTGAAAGAAAGGCATGACTGATCCTGCTTTCTGGAACCATCTCTCCTAAAATATAGAGAACCAACATTTTAATACTCACAGGAAAAAAAAGAAAGATTTTTAGCAGAATATCCTAAAAGTTTCTCTCAGTCAACAGATAATAATGCCATATAGACACACCATGTTGTGAGAGAAGGATGTGAGCTCTAAAGTGGTAGAACGAATTAAGGAGCAAGTTAAAGATTTATCAGGAGCCATCCTATTATTATTTTTTCCTGCTTAATTGGGGATTTCATTTGCATTTTAGAGCTGCACTTTTCTTAATGTTTGTATTTATAGTCCTACAAATACAGAATGGCTTGTAATGCAAAAAAAATTGTTTCACATGGTGAGGAAACTCCATCTTTCATGTAGAGCGTTTGGCTGGCTCCAGGCATTCTAAATGTAGCCTGCTTTCTGCCTACAAAACTAAAACCACTTCCATGTTGCAGAGGTAACTGGATGATGGGTTGGAAAACATTTTTAAAAATCAGTAAATAGGCAGTTGCATCACCGCCAGCCATAAAAGGGCCTTGAATTAGCCTGCACTTATGCAGCTATTAATGGTACAGTTGCCTAAGGCATAATTACCTCTTGTAGGAGAATGGCACTTCTGTTTAGGCACATAAAGCTTGTAAATGGTCATTTAGATGCTTATCCCCAGCAAGTAAGACTAGTTCTTATGATTTTGGAAAACAGATGGTGATTCTTATTTTTTTTTCCTTTTAACCACTCAAGTCAGAAATGACTGAGACAGTTGGGCATACAGCTGGTAGTGGCTAATATATCTATCTCTACTATTTGTGATTTGTGTTTATCACACATGCATATTTGCAAATGTAATGAGCCTTAAGTTCTGCAATATGAGCACTATTTATGAAGACCATAAGTTCTAGTCATGCCTTAACCATGAAAGCCAGCTGGGTGAGTTTGGACTAGTCACTTTCTCACAGCCAAACCCACCTAACTGGGTGGTTGTTATGAGGAAAATAGGGAGAAGGAAAATGTGATGGATATGTTCACCAACTGGAGTTATTTGTAAAAATAATAAAGACGGGATAGAAATAAATAAAATAAGATCATTTTTAACCTACTGATTCTCTGAGTTTATAGGGATTCTTATTTAGGTTCCATGAAATTTGATTTGCCTTGTTTATTTAACTACAGGAGAAGTATATATTTGATAAATAAATAGCTGTTTAAGTCAGAGACCCCCAACCTTTTAGGGACCAGGGACTGGTTCTGTGGGGAGAGGTTTTTCCGCGGACCGGAGGGGGTGTGGCCTCGTGTGCTGCCTGCATCCCATGGATGGGGCTTCGCTTGTTTGCGTGGCCCGGTTTCTCGTATGCCACGGCCTGGTGCCAGTTCACAGACCGGGGGTTGGGGACCTCTGGTTTAAGTGGATGCTGTAGCAGAATTTAACAATTTAGTTGGCAACTGCCCGATTTAAATTAAACAGGTTGGCCTATGGATGGAAATAGATCTTAACGCATTTGACATCTTTTCTGTTCCTTTGCTTTCCAGTAGTTTAAGCAAGACAAATTCCAAGTGAACTTCATTTTAGAAAGGCTAATTTTAAACTAATTTTATATGCTGTGGTGTACCGGAATCTTTCTATCCATTCTTGTTTTATGTTTTACTTGTTTTTTTTTTAAGCCATAAACAGAGGCTTAAAGAAAGTTCTCCCCTTCTTGTCTCATAGTCCTTGATCCTCTTGGCTCTGACCGGAGTTCTCTTCTTGGGTCTCAACCTGGTTTTCCTTGGCATCTATCTCATCTGCCTGTCTTGCTGCAAGAAGGAGGACGAGTCGGAGACTAAGAAGCCCAATTCTTGTTGCATCACCTGGACTGCTGTGGTAGCCGCTCTCATGTGTTGGTGAGTTCTTTCAGTCTGATCTGTAATAAGGGTGTGGGAAAGTTTGGAAAGCTTCCTTCAGTGACAGCTTTTAAAAGTGTCCTGTATAAAAAATTATAACTCAAGAGGGTTGGTGTAATGAGGGCTGGTTCTTCTCAAGAAGGACAGCGTTCAGTTAAACCAGGGGTCTTCAAACTTGGCCCTTTTATGACATGTGGACTTCAACTCCCAGAATTCCTCAGCCAGCATGCAGAGCTGAGGAATTCTGGGAGTTAAAGTCCACAAGTCATAAAGGGGCCAAGTTTGAAGACCCCTGAGTTAAACAGTGGGTCCTTAGAAAGACCTGTTGGTCCATTATTCTAAATGCTATAAGGAGGGCCCGCTCAGTTTTTCTTGTGTAATAGTATATGACTGAAAAAAACAGTATAAAATCTGTGTCCAAGGAAACATTCCCAAGCTGTCATGGATCTGAAGTTATTGCAAAATAAGATACTGAGTATTATAACCATAGCTTTTCTTCTGGGATGCTAGGAAAGATGGATATTGGGAAAGTGAGAGTTCATAGGATACCAGTATTATTTGCTAAAATTATGCGTTGTGTAAACAAAGAGCTCTGCTTCTTTTCCTCACCTCCTTAGTTTATAGTTTGAAAGAAAAACAAGTGTGACAAATGAATAGCAAAGTTGCAAGGGACCTTGGAGGTCTTCTAGTCCAACTTCTTGCTCAAGCAGGAGACCCAATATCACTCTGGACAAATGTTGTCCAATCTTTTTTTTTAAAAAAAATCTCCAGTATTGGAGCATCCATAACTTCTGAAGGCAAACCCTTCTGCTGAATGAATGAACCTTTATTGTCAAAGTACAACCATGTATACATTGAGATTGGCTGAGCCTCCCTTCGTGCCCCCCCCCACAACTCACATTGACAACAAACCCTCCATCTTATTACACCATGTGAGCTAATTGCACAACACACCGGCCTCGCAAGTCAATTATGCATAAAGTTTATAAAAATTATTTCCCGTTCAAGAGCCTAACAGCCCATGGATAAAAGCTGTTCTTCAGCCTGTTGGTACGGCTGGCTATACTCCTATATCTCCTACCTGATGGTAGGAGAGTAAAGAGATACCGACCAGGGTGTGAGTCGTCCCTGAGAATTTTCCTCACTCTTCCAAGGCAGTGAGCCCTGGCGATGTCATCCAGTGGTGTCAGGGGACACCCCACAATGTCTTGTGCTGTGCTCACCATCCTCTGTAATACTTTCCTATCCGCGGCTGTCAGACCAGCATACCAAACCACAATACAGTACGAGAGGACGCTCTCTATAGTAGACCGGTAAAAGAGGGTCATTAGCCATTGTTCTACCCTCTTCTTCCGCAAGACCCTGAGGAAATGGAGTCTCTGTTGGGCCTTTCTGGCCACCTGCGTTGTATTAACTTTCCAGGTAAGATCTTCACAGAGGTAGACTCCCAGGAATTTAAAGGAGGAAACTCTCTCCACACAGCCGCCCCCCCCCCATGTAAAGTGGGGCAGGTTCCTCTTTTTTCCTCCGGACGTCTAGCACCATCTCTTTCGTCTTGCCGATGTTCAGTTGCAAGTTGTTCTTGAAATACCATATGGACAGTTTTTGTACTTCCCCCCTGTATGCTGTCTCATCTCCACCTGTAATAAGACCCACTACGGTGGTATCATCTGCAAACTTAATTATCACAGTAGATGGGTCGGATGATACACAATCATATGTGTACAATGAGTACAGGTAGGGGCTAAGCACACAGCCCTGTGGCGAGCCGGTGCAAAGCTTCAGGGGGTGGATAAAACAGACCTGACCCTCACTGTTTGTAACCGGTCCCTGAGAAAATCTTTAATCCAATCGCAGATGGAGCGGGGAAATTTCAAGTCAGTCAGCTTTTCAATGAGAGTGCTTGGCAAAATGGTGTTGAAAGCCCAGCTGTAATCAACAAAAAGCATCCTGACATAGCTTCCAGGTTTCTCTAGATGGCTTGCTACAGAGTGTAGAGCAGTAGCTATGGCATCGTCTGTCGACCTGTTCCCCCTGTAGGCAAATTGATGTTTGTCGAAATCCAGTGGGAGACATGTCCTAAGATGTTGGAGAACCAGTGTTTTGAAGCATTTCATGACTACAGACGTTAATGCAACAGGTCTGTAGTCATTCAGGCACTCAACTGCAGTTTTCTTTGGGCCTGGGACAATGGTAGCTGCTTTTAAGCATGATGGTACACATGCTGTTTGCAAGGAGATGTTAAAGATCCTTGTCAGTTGTCAGGATCTTGAAGAAGTAAACATTTGGTCCATTAAATTCATGCTTTTATCATTGGTGAATATGCAACCACCTTGCTTTCTGCTCGTTGTTTTGAAGGTTCTTCTGTGATTCATGACTTTGCATTGTGTCTCCAAGTTATTTAAGCTTTTTCTTCATTATTTGTTTGGTATCTAGCATTTCATGATTTGCCTTTGCATTCCAAGGTATTCATAACTTTTTTTCTCCAGCCGCATAATTCAAAAACTATTTTTTCCCCATTCAGCTTTCCTGGTGGTCCAACTTTCATTGAAGGCCTTGATACTGCATGGCTTTGTTGTCAGTTCCTATGTCCTCACTTTAACCTTTTGAGTAGATCTATCATACTCTCTCTCCCCAGCAGCAGATGCCTCTTTATTTCATTGATAAAGTCATCATCCCCCTTAGCTGGAAAGACAAAATGTATTTCTTATTCTACTTCTCTGCCTATTTGTATGGGGTTGGCTTTGTAATAATTTACTTCTTTTAATATTGAGAAGGGGACTGACTTTTTGGTATCTTCTTTCTCCTTTAACAAAAGAGTCCTTAGACATCAAAGCAATATCACCAGCATATCTGATGTTGTTAAAGTTTCTTCCTAGAATTATAATTTGAAAATCCATTTCTTCTACTCCAGTATTTGTGTGATGTTTATTTCATTTATATGCAGAATATAAGGGGGCAATAAAACAATGTCAGTGCACTCCTCTATTAATTTGGGAACATTTGTTTGCTCTATATTGTCTTTGATTGCTTCCTAATCATCCCGTACATTGTTCAGTAGGCAGATGTGATCGCTTGGTACCATCCTATTTTTAAGAGCTGTCGATGATATCTTGTGATCTACCCAGTTAAAAGCAAACGAAGCAATAAATACTCTTTTTGGGAACCCTCTTGTCTCTTCCATTACTCACCAAATATTACAATGCAAGCTCAAGTGCCCCCTACTCTTAATGTGGTTTCTGCTTTTAGTAGTTCTTGTTCCATAGGCTATAGATACCCTAGTAATATTTTTCTTTGTGCTTGTGCCAGTTTTTAATTTTTTTATTTTTACATGTGGCACAACCTAGAAAAACAAACCCATCAGGAAAAGATTCAGCAGTCCATCTGCATTTAAAAGACAAAGGCCACTGTTTTGAAGACAGCAAAGCCCACATTTTGGACAGAGAGGACTGCTGGTTTGAAAGAGGGGTCAAAGAGGTCATCTGTGTCAAAATTGAACAGCCCTCTCTCAACATAGGGGGAGGGATACGACATTATATATCTCCAGTCTACAACACGGTCCTTTCAGCGGTTCCAAGAAGGCTCCACACCCATTTGCACCATTGAGGTGACCCTGAGGACACAGATAAACCTCCAGGTGGCCTCAGCAACTTTCTAAATTAGAATGCAAATGATCAGCTGTCTGCAAGGAATATAAATCCTTCCATTCCCCACCATCCAGTCAGAGCTGAAGAAGCTTCTTGGATGAGAGGCGAAGCATCTTCAAAGAGAAAAAAGAAAGTCCAGTTGCCTCTTGAAAAAACACATTTGGGAACTTTTTTATTTATTTATTTATTTCTGAGGATGCTTTCCAGAAAGGTAATTGTATAAGCCACAAGTTTTGATCACCAAGAAGCAAGTGGTCCAAATAAATAATACTTAACTTGGGCATCTTACCTGAAAGATGAACTCATCCATTTATACTCTTGATGATGATAATCAATTCCCTACAATCTCTGCTTTCAGAGAAACTGTCTTCCTGATTCTGTAAATGAAATCACAATAATGGCTTCTTGTCACTTATCTCTGTTAGTAAGGTTCTTAATTACCTGCTAATAGTTACTTGAAATGTAAAATAGACCATATTAACTAAAATATCATGTAGCTCCTGATGCTTGAGAGTACTTCACAGTACATACCCTTCTTGTAAGAAGTCTGAGCCATGTCACCTTTCTTTATGTCTAGTTTCTTGCATAGCTGTAGGAAAATGGACTTATTTACATGGAAAATTGCTGTGTTTTTATTTATTTATTTATTAGATTTTTATACCGCCCTATTCCCGAAGGACTCAGGGCGGTTTACAGGGCAAAGTTAAAAACAGTTAAAACAGTACAAAGGTTAAGATAAAGTTAAAATTAAAATAGGATTAAATAACAATAGCCCAAATTTAAAATTTAAATTTAAAATTTAAAAAATTAAAACCCCTCAGTCCAGGCCAGATAAATCAAACAACCAGGTTTTTAGGTCCCGGCGAAACGAACAAAGGTTGGGGGCGGTGTGGAGTTCCACAGGCAGGTCGTTCCACAGGGCAGGCGCGCCCACAAAGAACGCCCTCCCCCTGGGGATCACCCACCGGCACTCACTGACCGGCGGCACCCTAAGGAGGCCCTCCCTGTGGGAGCGCACAGGACAATGGGAGATTGATGCTGGCAGCAGGTGCTCCCTAAGATAACCCAGACCCATGCCATTTAGGGCTTTATAGGTCATCACCAGCACCTTGAATCTCACCCGGAGGGCAACCGGAAGCCAATGCAGCTCGCGGAGGAGAGGTGTTACATGGGAGTATCGGGAAACTCCCATCACAACTCGCGCAGTCGCATTCTGCACCAGCTGAAGCCTCCGAGTGGTCCTCAAGGGCAGCCCCATGTAGAGAGCATTGCAGTAGTCTAACCGGGAGATCACGAGCACATGAGTGACTGCGTAGGGCATCTCGGTCCAGATAGGGCCGCAACTGGCGCACCAGGCGAACCTGGGCAAAAGCCCCCTTGGTCACGGCTCCTATATGATCTTCCAAAGTGAGCCATGAATCCAGGAGGACGCCCAGGTTGCGAGCCCTATCAACGGGGGGGAACACCTCACCCCCCATAGTTAAAGATGGACAAAACTGGTTCATCTGAGATGCCGGTATGCACAGCCACTCAGTCTTGGTGGGATTGAGTCGAAGCCTATTTCTCCCCATCCAAACCCGGACCACCTCTAGGCAACGGGACATCACGTCGAGGGCATCACTGGGTTGGTTCGGGGTGGAAAGAAAAAGTTGGGTATCATCAGCGTACTGATGATACCCCACCCCAAAACCACGAATGATCTCGCCCAGCGGCTTCATATAGATGTTGAACAGGAGGGGGGAGAGGACCAACCCCTGAGGAACTCCACAAACAAGAGACCTTGGGGCTGACCTCTTCCCTCCTGTCAACACCGACTGCGAGCGGCCCAGGAGATAGGAGGAGAACCACTGTAAAACAGTGCCCCCCACTCCCAACCCCCTGAGACGCTGCAGTAGGATACCATGGTCGATGGTATCAAAAGCCGCTGAGAGATCTAACAGGACTAGGACAGAGGAGCAACCCCTGTCCCGAGCCCGCCAGAGATCATTCACCAGCGCGACCAATGCCGTCACCGTGCTGTACCCGGGCCTAAAGCCAGAATGGTACAGGTCTAGAGGAATGTGTGCAAACCAATTCACATTCCTCTTAATCTATTATATTTCTGTTACCAGTAAATTTGATTATTTCACAAGGGGAAGGGTAGCCAGATATTATAATTTCATTGGGTTCTTTGAGCGTTCAGCAGACTCTCCTCTTTTTCTCCCTGCCACCCATATAAATGATAGGGTCATTGGCTGCACTTCCATGACTGACTCAGAGAAGAAGGCCTAGTAAAGCCATTTCCAGGTGCCCCAAACCTTCACATATAATTCTAGATTTTGCTTTAATATGACTGAGAAGTTTATTGTGCTCCAATATTCATTTCCCTTGTAGCAAATTCCAAGAGGATAAAGGAAATGCAACAATGGAGGAATCTGTTTTACTCTATCTTCCAAAGGGATGGCACAATTGGTTTCCAAGGGTCACATGACATGTGCACATAGACTCTGAATTAGAGGACAATGAAACCAGGAGCCTCGGGAAAGTGAGATTATATCTTTATCTCCTGGATTTGAATATGATCATCTAAACGTTTCCTGTCTGTGTGAGATCTTCTTTACTATCCCACTGAACGAGACAGTGTAGTAATAGATGTTGCATGTGATACTCTGTTTCCCCAAAAATAAGCCCTACGCCAAAAATAAGCCCTAGCTTGATTTTGGGGAGTGGACCTAATATAAGCCCTACCCCAAAAGTAAGCCCTAGCATTGCGGTCGCCTGGGGGGTGGGGGTGGGGTGAGCGTGGCCAGTTTGATGTCTCTCGCATGGGATGTGAGGTAGCTCAGGCGGGGCTGGGAGGGGAGGGACAGGAACCATGGAGTTTTGCATGGTACAAACGAGGTAGAAGATACTGTTACCGCACCAAAGACATTTAGTCCGAGGTGACCAGTGAATGTGATTTCAGTTTTTACAATGTCCCTTGACTAGAAAGGGATTAATTCAGGGATCGCTCCCCTTTTCCTTCAGCATGGCCCAAGCTCCCTGTGCTTCTTTCCAAATCTGCCTCAAAGATCTGTCCTGTTCTTCCCAGCCCGTCCTTCCCTAACCCCACCCCCTTCCTTCGACTACCACCTCCTCATTTACCTATTTCCACCCACGTGGGGCAGGCTTCCTTTCTTGTTTCTTGTTCTTCTCCAGGGCTGTTTTCTTGCAAAAGTTTTGCTCAGTTACTTTCTCAGCAGCAGAACACGTCCCACTCTGAAAGGAGAGGGGAGCATCGCCCGTTGGTTTTGGCTTATTGGAGGGCTTCACCCAGTTTGGTGGTTGGCTTTGTCATGGTTCCGACAGATGAATCTCTTCAAAAGAACTTTGAGGCATTGTTTTCCTTAAAGAATCTTTTATTCGAGAAACAAAGTATTGGCACTACGTAGTTGAAGCCAAAAACTGAATTCCCCTCCCCTGGCACAAAGTAGCAAAGCACAATTCCCTCCTCCAATTAACAGTCATAAATCACATTCCCCAATTAGCTTGAAGCACAGGCTTTCTCCCATCACTCCTGCCCGCCAAATTTCTATCAACTCTGGACCTAATAACCTTGGGCTTCCACAGTTGAGTTATTGTTATGACTAGCTGGACTGTCATCCACATTCCCTCTCCCAGCATCAACGAACTCTAAAAGCGATAGAGAAAAGATGGCTACATTTCCATCTGTTGTCAGAGGAAGAACATCCAATGTTAGCAGCATTGACAGGCTTACAGGAGGGCTCCTCTTCAGCCTGGTGTATGCTGGGTGCTGAAGTTCTGTCCCAAGTGAGGTTTAGCAAGCCAAGAGCTCAGGGGCCCGTGTGTGTGTGTGTGTGTGTGTGTGAGAGAGAGAGAGAGAGAGAGAGAGAGAGAGAGAGAGAGAGATCTGATCCAACCTCTGTGTGTGTGCATGTGTGTGAGAGAGATCCGATACAAAATTTGCAGAGCAGAGAATCCACAGCATCGAGATGCCACGCCTGGCAATTGAAACTCATCCAGCTGCTGCCTCAAAGTCACATTTGTAGACCGTCCCGGAGAAGAACAAGTGACGTGACGAGAAAGAAAGCCTGCCCTTCGTGGGTGGAAATAGGTAAATGAGGAGGTGGTAGTTGAAGGAAGGGGGTGGGGTTAGGGAAGGACAGGCTGGGAAGGACAGGAGAGAACTGAATCGCTGAGGCTTTGAGGCAGAATTGGAAAGAAGCACAGGGAGCTTGGGCCATGCTGAAGGAAAAGGGGAGTGATCCCTGAATTAGACCCTTTCTAGTCAAGGGACAGCGTAAAAGCTGAAACAACATTCAGTGGTCACCTCGGACTAAATGGCTTTGGTGCGGTAACAGTATCTTCTACCTCATTTGTACCACGCAAAACTCCATGGTTCCTGTGCTCAGCCCCGCCTTCCAACCTGGTCCTCCAGCAGGCCTGCCACCCCACCCGCGATGACCCTGCCTCCGCTCCACCCAGTGCCTCTGCCTCTGCCTGCAAAATAAGTCACTCCCAAAAATAAGCCCTAATGGGTTTTTTGGACTAAAAATAAATATAACACCCAGGCTTATTTTTGAGGAAACACAGGGTAGGAAATCTTATCCTCATGATTAATTTAAAACAAGATATGAAAACGGGCAAGTGATTCCATCAATCCTTTGATAAAGCTAAGTGGTCAAACCAGGGCTATATCATATAGAATTGTTCTTATAAATAGGACCTAGTCTTCTTCTGCACATGAACATTCATAACAGTTAAACATGGAAATGGACAACTGAGTTCTATTGTGCTGTGTTTAGAAGTATGAGGGGGAAAGAAGATTGTCAAATGCTACATTACATGCCCTGCAAGATCAAGGAATATTTTACCATCTTATAGACAAGACTATTTCTCATCCTTACTTACACAGAGATGGGGTCAAATGTTGCTTTCTAAATTGTGGTTCAAGGCCCAAGTTTGTGCATATGCAAATAGCACCTTCCAGTGCCTTTTGATAATATCATTCTGTTTCCTTTGTACTGGGTCACTTTAGATGTAAAACATTGACCAACTGATCTTATCTTTACTCAGCAACCTATAAATTGGTGCACCTATGCCTTCCTGATTTGTCACTGATAAGACACCCAGGTCATACATTGCCAAAAGGCATTTAGTTAATTTAAAATGCTACATCAAAAGCTAATTACTAGGAAGAATTGAACAAAGTCCAGACAGAAATGTGACAATTGTACACCTTCTCCCCCGGAACCCCTAAACAACCTGGTTCTGCTAAACTATTTTTGCAACTTTTTTGAAAGCAAATAAGTGAAGAAAGATAGCTAAAGGAAGTTCATTTGTTATAGTAGTGACAATCAGTGTAAAGAAAGAATGTCCTCTGGATATGTTTAGTTACTTAACAGCGGCGTCTCTAAGTAGCAAAATAATAGGCCTGGCTAGGGTTGATCAGACTTGTAGTTAAACTTTTGGAGAGCTGCAAGTTGGGGAAGGTTGATATGTTTTTTGTGAAGTTACATAAAGTGGCAAGAATTATCCACTCTCATGGAAAGCTGAATTTTTGATGTTGTGTCTGGCATTTGTTCCACATCACCAATGAGAAATAACCACTTTTTAAAGGGTGCATATGCAAGCTTAAGAATAGCCAAAACATTAATCTTTGATGTATTACAGAAGATAAAGACTCTTTTCTTTCATGAATGATTTTTTTATTTTTAAATACTTCTTTTCTATGGTGCCCTGTTCCAAGCAGATCTGGTGTTTCACATTCTTGCATTAAAAACTGGTAATAGATACGCCCTGAATTTATTTTGCTATTTGACACTTTCGAAGAGTAACTGGTTTCATACATAGCACTAAGGTAAGCCATGGATTATTCAGGCTATGTTTACTGAGCAATCACAGTGCCCAAATTTATATATTAAGCATGTAAACATTAAATTGTGTGAAAACATGAACTCAGAAAACATCTTAAATCAAAATCAAGCAAACTATGGGATAGTTGAGCACAGTAATTAAACTAGGCCAGTCGAGTTACTTATGGCTTTTATTGCTATTTTTGTTGTTGTTGTTGTTTTTATTCTTTTTAAGAACTTGCAATGTTAGAAATAGGCATTCTGTATCACATCTGACTAACCTTAGCAACAAACACAAAGGAAATGACATCCACATACGTGCTTCATATATTTCCTTCCATGTGTTTTCTGCTGGGTTTCCACTGAATTCTGTTGGTTTCTCTTCTATAAACACTGTTCTCAATTAGATCATTCAGTTACTTTTGTTCCAAGGACTTAACAAGGATTTTAGTCCTTCATTGTTTGAGAGTCATCTGAGTCTCCAAAGGTGGAGGAGGGTTTTTCCCCCCCTCCCTAATTCTCTTTGCTGAATAGAACTATCTGTATCGAGGAATAAACATAATGATTAAACCAGCATGCTCTTCCCATTACTTGCTTCCTTCCCCAGAACAGAGGCATGTGATTTCCTTCGGGCTGATTAAAAACTTTGCAAAATCATCTCCATGGAATCAGATAAATGTATGAACTTTGAACAAATAAGATGGGGAGGAAGCAGAGAAATAAAATACCTAAGTCCTTTTAAGTTCCCCAGGGTGCCTTGATTGCAGCTGCTTACTGTAGTGTAATCAGTTGAATACCAATAGCTAGAAATCTGGTTCTTCGACTTTTAAATGAATAGGAAAAACAGTCTGAAAGAAGTTATACATAGTATGCCAGACATCTAACTCTGTCTTACTTTCTGCTCGCCATGTGCTTAGAAACATCAGTGTGGAGGCTTGCACCATTTAGGGTGGTATGATCAAACTGAAACTTGTATTTGGACCTGAATCCTCTCTTAAAGTTACTTCAGTTCCATTGGCTTGACATTTCAGATGTTAAATGACACTTTGCTTTATAACATACTATCACAGTGTGTATTACTTTTGCTTTTGAGCTGGTCATTGGTTGTCAATAATATTTATTTACTTTATGGAGATGAGAATCACAAGGGTTTTTAGGTTCATGGTGACTCTTTAGCTTACTTAAAACGGAGTGAAAAGTTGTTATATCTGGGTGTAAAGGTAAAGGTTCCCCCGCACATGCGTGCTAGTCGTTTCCGACTCTAGGGGCCGGTGCTCATCTCCGTTTCAAAGCCGAAGAGCCAGCGCTTGTCCGAGGATGTCTCCGTGGTCATGTGGCCGGCATGACTAGACGCCAAAGGCGCACAGAACGCTGTTACCTTCCCACGGGAGTGGTCCCTATTTTTCTACTTGCATTTTTATGTGCTTTCGAACTGCTAGGTTGGCAGAAGCTGGGACGAGTAACAGGCGCTCACTCTGTTACACGGCACTCGGGATTCGACCCGCCAAACTGCCGACCTTCCGATCGACAAGCTCAGCGTCCTAACCCACTGAGCCACCGCGTCCCTTATATCTGGGTTACATATATCCAGATAACCATTGGACGGCAGCAGAGAGATACATAAATATTAATGTTTTGCTGCCATCTAGTGGTCACCTGGATTTTTACAGTCCAAATATACGATTCAAGCTTGCCTTTCTATACGTAAGGGAATGTGTGGATGACCTTAGGGGACAAGGGGAAGCAATGCTGTCTAGACAAGAGACGCAGGAACCCCCAGTGATAGTCAGAGAAAGAAACATAGGAAGAACCTGACTAAGTGGATAAAACAGTCACAAGTGGGGTGGGGAGTTTGTACTTTCAGACTTACAAAATTCTGTTAATATATTTTTACAATAAAGTAGAATTAGTTTGTCTGGTTGTGTTTTCTGACTGATTTATCTGGGAGAACTGACATAAATCTTGCAAGTCTAGTAATCCACCAGCTATGATATAACCATCTTCTCTTAAAAGGGAAGGTTGAGACCAAGTGAAAATTGTTCAATACAGTTGGATCCTGCAGTGGGCTGTTTAGTGGGTGAACCACTGCCTCTTTAAAAAATGGTCAAGGAAGAATTCACCACCATTAGCCAACCACGATGGGCATGGATCACAAGTAAGCAAGCTATACGAGTACCCAGTCCACTTCATCAGGACCAAGCTTCTCCTAGATCAGGGGTCTGCAACCTTGACAACTTTAAGACTTGTAGACTTCAGCTGGCTGAGGAATTCTTGGGAGCTGAAGTCCACAAGTCTTAAAGTTGTCAAGGTTGCAGGCCCTGTCCTAGATAACCAAGCCACACTGAATTCCAGCCGCTGCTGTAGAACCTTCTCCAAGGCTTGAATCCAGTTTGGAGCAGAATCAACAGATGCCCAAATCTCCAAGTCAACTCTTCCCAGGAGGGCCTTGTAATGATATGTGAGAATGATCTTAACAGACAGGCTATTGGGTTAGGTAACTGAACCCACAGCAGGAATGTGGGTGGGGCAAGAGGAGTCCCTAGTTTCTTAGACTTCAAAGCAAACGGGGAGAAATATACTTTCAGATTTGCAAGATTGATGTCAACCTTACAAGGTTGACCAGACAGGAAACAACAGCACATAAGCTAATTTTATTTTATTGAAAAGTTACATTCATATAATATTGCAGTCACATGTACATTTAGTGATCATTTCCAATTTAAGGAATGTATTGCAGTCACTTAATGAGAGGATGTGGTATTTAAGACCTTCGAGATGAAGAAAAGAGTCAAGGTCATTCATATTACTGGAAGCAATGCATTTCCTAAATTTATATGTCTGATTTCTAGCCCAAACTGCTTGCATCTCACCTGGAGGAGGAATTCTGAACATGTTCTTTCTAGATGACTAGTTGAACAGACAGAAACCTGCTTGATTAGGAGTCCCTGATTTAAGCTACCACTACACTGTAGTGGGATTTATAAATTGCGTCAGGAAGCCTAGTGGTAACAAATGCAGTGACCTCAAAATAGGTGCAATACTATGTATACCATCCTGCCTTTAATCTATACCTCTGATTTTATTTGGCTGTAATTTTGAATACATATTGAAAATGGAATAAATTGTAACTCACAATAATGTAATAGAACTGTGTGTCTTGATTAAAAAAAAACAAAACCCCATACTCCAGATGTGTTCAGAGTCAGGACAAAAACTAAAGTTGATTAAAGATACTTCAGATCGGGGTGTGTGTGGAAAGGGGAGCTGGGTGGCACCAGCAGTGGACTGTTGCATATGTGTGCACACACCACTCGACTTGTGCAAGCAGCAGGACCACATGCACACACCCGCAACTCAGCTTCTGCAAGTTGAGCTGCTCATGTGCATGCTTGCCAGCACACCGCTCGTGCAAATCGAGCTGCACGCGCATGCTCGCCAGCCCACTGCTCACACGGCCCAGTAGTGGGCTGCAGCCCAGGGGTTGGCGACCCCTGCTTTAGATTACAATAATTAATTACATTTAATATGATTACTTCCAGGTAGTTTTAATTTTTTTGTCTAATTAAAAAATAACTTTTGTTGGCTCTTTGGGCATTGCTTTGGAGATCTATTTGTTTCCTTTTGATTTCAGATTACATGTTTCTGGGATGAAATAACTTTCAACTATAAAGTAATAACTATAAAGAGAGCAAACTAATTTTTCCCCCAGGTGGTTGGAAAAACAGAATTTACTCCTCTTGTTAAAAATTGCCTTTAGTAAGTGTCCTTCTGTGATTGATCACTAATTTTTTGTTACATGTCATTGACTCCATGCATGTGAGATCCATTAATGAAATAGTCAGGCCATGCCCTGTAAAGTCTTCAAGCCAGTGTTGCTTGTTTTTTGTAGAAAAACAGGGAAGAACTGCCAGGAATGCTTTCTATAATATAATGGTCTGTAATCTCCTACAACATACTTCCAATATTCCACGTGGGGACTGTAATTCAAAGCTGGCATCAATGTTTAATGAGCAGGAGATAAACATAGCCATGGCTGAGTACTCTTCTGTACGGTTCAGTAGGAGAAATGCACATCAGCGTTTAAAAAGTACAGCCCATCTGAAACAGGGAAATCATTAAAAAAATAAATAAAAGGAAAGCTGGCAAGCATGAATCATTTTTATTGGTTGAGATATCTAGGATAGTTGAATAGGAGTCACAAACTAAGTAGCTTTTCTGTATAATCTACTGCTAAGTAATTAACAATGACATGCACAGTCCGGCATTTCCTTTGTCTTCCTAAGCAACCTAGTGTTTTCAGAAGCTCTGGATTTTTCTTTCTCTTCTTCACTTCTCCCAAGGAAAATAGAAAGCATAAGGTTACACTGTTAAATTAGCTGCAATTGTTGTTGTTGTTTTTTTTAAAAAATAGAGAAATTGTAAAAAAAAGATAAAACCTTGCCAGACTTTATCCTCAGACAAATCAACGGAAAACACAATAAAACATGATGTCTTCTTCTGTAAAGTCTCTGTTTGAACTTTTATAATAATCCACCGCACAACCATTGATGCATAAATAAACTGCATGACATCCCAAAGTGCATGTGTGTAATTATAACCAGTCTGTTCATAGCAAACGTATTTTCTGGGATAATTCTTTAATTGATAGAATTGCTTAATTGATCAAATCAATGTTTGAGCTTTTACTATTTACATACTGTATTAGTTGTTAGTAACAAGCTGGTCATCTTTTTTGTTTTGTCTTCTGTTCTATTCAATGGTGGATTTTCCTCAGGTCACTCAAAAGTGAAAAGTTGTAGAAAAAACTTTTCTAGTACAGTACAAAAGGGCTTGTTCTTATTCCAAAGGCACTATATATTCATGAACTTAGCTTCACAACACCAGACAGACACCTTATAATAATAACACAATCCACATAATATCATAATATACCATAATCCAGGCTAGAGAAACCCCTCATCCAGAGAAAATCCTCAGGGAAAGATAAATGTAGACAGTTGAAATTTAAAACGTTTATACCATTTACATCCCAGACTTGTGCAAAAGCAAGCATGCATGAATTCAGTGGTTTAAAATGTCTAAAACTCTACACAGGTTGAAGTGCTTAATTTGCTGTATTCATTTGCCATTTCATGGCAGTTTTGGTAGCTGAATCCTATGTAAAATTATTGAAAATTAATTTGAAACTGAATTCTGATAAAATTAGTAATACTTTGGGTCATTGCTTATCTACCTTAAACTCTATGATTAAAAACGTGTTCTGAAAGGGGGGAACCTCTTTGCCCATTGAGGTTGAGGGGGCATACTAATCAAGCATAATATTGCACTATAAATGCTTTTGATAACATCCTAGCATATTAAATAAGTATATAATACTAATACTAATAATACTAATGCAGGTGGGAGTGAACTATCACAGTTGCAGTAGTTGAAAAAAAACAGTCCAGTAAGAGCTGAGCATGCAGCTTGTGCAAAAACTGTACGCTCCAACAAATCCTCTGTGAACAGAGATCTCTTCACATAGGGAATTCATGGAAACTTACAATCAGACCAGAAATGCTTAAACCTTTGCATGCAACTCAATAAAAGCAAGCACCAATGCTAATGAACTGTTGGGAGCAGAGAGATATAAAGTCAAGATGTTAATTATGACCTTTAAAACCTTATGTGGGTATAGGGCCAGGTTACCTACAGAACCATCTTCTCTCCATTACATCAGCCCATCCCACCTATTCAGTCAGGGAAAGTATGTTGAAGATTGTGTCAGCTAAAGAATTCCGACTCCTGGGATTCAGGAAGAGAACCTTCTCTGCCGTTGCCCCCACCTTGTGGAACAATCACCCCAGAATTGAGGTGGACCCCTATTCTCCTGACCTTCTGAAAAGATGTGAAAACATAGCTCTGCAGCCTCTTACAGGAGCAAACATCTGTAGGGCCAGATAGAGCTCTGAAAGTTGTCCCCCTGCCTTTTAATTTCTATCATTAAATTTTAATCATCCTTGCCTCTTTTAGGGGCAGTGCGGTGGCTGAGTGATTAAGATGCTGGGCTTGTCAGCTGGAAAGCCAGCAGCCCAGGTTTGAGACCCAAGCTCCACGAGTCAGGGTGAGCTGCTGTCCTTGCCCCAGCTCTTGCTAACCTAGCAGCTCGAAAGCATGCAAATGCGAGTAGATAAATAGGTGCCACTTCTGCAGGTACTCCTTTACTTTTTTTTTTGCCTCTCTTTAAATTTTATAGAGTCCCTCTATGAGGAAGATGGGCACTTTCAACCTTTGATAAAGAGCCTAAAATCCATTTGTTAGAGATCTCACTTCTTCTTTCTTAACCTCTCCATTAGGTGATTCAAATAATCCTAGTTATGTACAGATGAATTGCCAAAGATCAATAGGACTTACCATCTGTAAATCACATTTCCATTTCCATCTGTATTTGCATGCCAGGAATTTAACTGCACACAGATCTCATAGGTATGGGAAAAGAGATATTTGGGGGATTTCTCTCCTATGAGCAAGCTTAAAATCAGACAGCAAAAATAGTGTCTGGCCTTTATCCACTGATCAAGTGCAGCGCTTCCCCATATAGTTAGAATGCACCTTCCTTAGATGGAGTATTTCTAATTAGCTGCCTTTGAGTGCAAATGTCAAGCTATGAAATTTTTTGTCTTTAGGACCGCCTTAGTGCTTCTAGCTTGTCTACAGTTATGAGGGAGGTGGGAGCGGAGAGTTTGGGATCCACAGGTGCTCCCTATCAATGTGAGAGCTGAAGCCGCTGAAGAGATGTTTTGGCCAACCAAAGTTTCTTCTCATAACAATTGCTGGAAGTTTAATTGGACAATGTTGACCTGAATTGTCAGAGAGGGGAGAGACAGTTTTACTCTCTTAATTCTGTTTCCTACCATATTTTCAGAGCTAGCTTTCCTTCCATCGTACCAGTTTGCTAATGCCTAATCAAGTTTACATTAGAGATCGTAATGTCTCTGGTGTTTTGCTTTGTTGGGCTTCTCAGCCGGAGCTTCGACAGCAAATGCAAGATTATTTGCTCTTTGTCATGCTCCTTAGCTATTGTAATCTGTTTCATCAGGAAATTAAAAGATGCTATACCCAATTCTTTTTTTTTTAATTGAAAAGTTTTACAGTACATTTTTTTAAATAGAAAAAAAACCCTCCTTCCCCCTCCCCTCCCCCCAACCCTCCCCTCCCCTCCCCCCTCCCCAACTTCCCAGAGCTGAATACAGGGTATAAACTTACAAACCTAAGCTACAATATGCTAACAACAAAAATAAAACATTAAATTCTATCGCACTTTAACTCTCCATAAACATAACTATATTACTAACAAATAACAAGTAACTAATAATACATCTTATAAAACCACTACTTATTCAAATGCTAAATGAAACTTTTTAGTCCCATATTTATTCTGAATATATTCGATCCATCTTCTCCATTCCACAATATATATCTGTTGCGATTGGCTATACCCAATTCTTTCAATAAGATCATAAGAAAAATAAAAACTTTGGAAGAAGTGTGCTCGTTACTGTATATCCTTCTTTCTTATTAACTATAGCTTTGGATAACCTCAGCCCATAACACAGTGAAGCCTTTTGAGAGTAAGGTGAGGAAAGAGCCAAGGAAGCATTCTGAGCATGCATTTCTTTACCTTAAAACAAAATGCTCAAGACAAATATTTTAATCTGCAGTAAAGATGAATGGCAAAATAGAGCATGTTGGTTATTCTGAGCAAATGAATATATTATGAATTAGTGAACGTTTCTCCCCAAACAGCATCTCTTTCCTTGGAAAGAAACAGTCTCAGTTATCACTATTGAAGCTTTACCAGAAAAATATTTTTAACCCAAAGCAATATTTTTCTGCAAATTTTCACCTAGATGTCCTCCTAGATTCACAGCTCTCCTTGGATGATCATATAGGAGCTGTGACTAGGGGGGCCTTCGCCCAGGTTCGCCTGGTGCGTCAGTTGCAGCCCTATCTAGACCGGGATGCCTTGCGCACAGTCACTCATGCACTCGTGACCTCCCGTTTGGACTACTGCAATGCTCTCTACATGGGGCTGCCCTTGAGGACTACTCGGAGGCTCCAGCTGGTGCAGAATGCAGCCGCGCGGGTGGTGGTGGGGGCTTCCCGATACTCCCATGTAACACCTCTGCTCCGTGAGCTGCATTGGCTTCCGGTTGCCCTCCGGGTAAGATTCAAGGTGCTGGTTACGACCTATAAAGCCCTAAACGGCATGGGTCCGGGTTACTTACGGGAGCACCTGCTGCCGGCATCAACTTCCCTTCGTCCAGTGCGCTCCCACAGAGAGGGCCTCCTTAGGGTGCCGTCGGTCAAAGAGTGTCAACTGGCGGCCCCCAGGGGGAGGGCGTTCTCTGTGGGCGCGCCAGACCTTTGGAACCGTTTACCGGTGGAGCTCCGGACGGCTCCCGACCTTCGCTCCTTCCGACGTGACCTAAAAACATATTTATTTGAACAAGCCGGCCTGGTCTGATGGGTTTAGGGGTATTTTAACACTTTGTATTAATTTATTGAATTGGGCCGTTGTATTTAATGTTTTTTTAATTTTTATATATTGTATTTTATTGTATTGCCCTGTACACCGCCCTGAGTCCTCCGGGAGAAGGGCGGTATAAAAATTAAATTAAATAAATAAATTGCCTGTGCCTTTTTTCCATCTATTTTGCAGTGTCTGCAGTTTGTACTAGGATGTGTCATATGTTCAATTCTTTCCATTTTAAAAGCATAAAGGAACAAAACTGAAGCTTGCCTTACAGTGGATTGCTTTACATAATGCCTATAAATGGATCCAGTGGATATAAATGTCAATGAATTCCAAAATTATAGTGTATATGCATAATTCGTTGCTGTTATTTCAAACTTTTATAACGAGTACGAGAATATATCAGAAGTGTTCTAGGGGTGCAGGGCAGTGGTGGTATTCAGCTGGTTCGCACCACTTCAGCAGAACCGTTTGCTAATTTTTTGTTGCCCAGGCCCAGAATGGACTTCCGGAAGCGGCATCCACACAGAGAACCAGTTGTTCACATTTTTTAATCCCACCACTGGTGCGGTGTATAGAAAAGGTTGGGAGCCGCTGTCCTAGAGTGAATAAGACAACATCTATTCACTCTAGATGCATTCAAATCATCAGGACCAGATGGATTACATCCCATAATTCTGAAGGAGCTGGCAGATGTGGAGTTCTGGCAGATCCTGGAGTACTGGGGAATTAACAGAGGACTGGAAAAGAGCTGATGTGATTTCAATCTTCCAAAAAGGAAAAAAAAATATAGGAATCCTAGTGGAAAACCACAAGTATGAGCCAGCAGTGTGGTACAACTGCCAAAAAAAAACCAATGCAGTGTTAGGTTGCATCAACAGAAGGATAGTTTCAAGATTACATGAAGTGTTAGTATCACTTTATATTGCATAGTAAGACCACATTTGGAATACCAAATACCAGTTTCGGTCACCACAATACAAAAAAGTTGTTGAGACTCTAGAAAGAGTTCAGAGAAGAGCAACAAAGTTGATTAGGATACTGGAGGATAAAATGATGAACAGTTGCAGGAACTGGGTATGTCTAGTCTAACGAACAGAAGGCCTAGGGGTGACTTGATAGCAGTCTTGGATGGATGGATGGATGGATAGATAGATAGATAGATAGATAGATAGATAGATAGATAGATAGATAGATAGATGATAGATAGATAGATAGATAGATAGATAGATAGATAGATAGATAGATAGATAGATGATAGATAGATAGATAGATAGATAGATAGATAGATAGATAGATAGATAGATAGATAGATAGATAGATAGATAGATAACCTTTATTGTCATTTTCTACTGTGGGCACAATGGCGCACATTAAAAAATGAAATTTAGTTGCTTGCTCTCAAAGTGTACACATACATAACACACATTTAAAACATACTGTATACAACATATATATAGACCTACACCCTTACATATAAGTAACATATAAATATTAATCACTGTCCATCTTGAATACATCACAGAAGGAGGAAGCTTGAGAGTTCACAAGGTTAATACTGTATGGAACAAAACTGGGACTGAATCTGGATGTTCTGCTTCGGATACCACAGAGCCCCCTCCTCCCAGAAGGCAACAGGTTGTGAAGAGGATGTGTAGTGTCCCAGACAATCTTACGAACTCTGCTCAAGCAATGCTTATGTGCTATGTCCAATGTTTGGGGAGCTGCCACAGAGAGGAAAAGGTCGACCTATTTTCCAAAGCACCTAACAAAAATTAATGGTTGTAAACTTACCAAAGACAGATCCAATCTAGAACTAAAGAAAAAATTTCCTGGCAGTGAGAACAATTATTCAGTGGAATGGCTTGTCTTCAGAAGTTGTGGGTGCTCCATCTCTGGAGGTTTTTAAGAAGAGATTGTACATCCATTTTTTTTTTTTGGAATGGTATAGGGTCTCCTGCCTCAGCAGAGGGTTGGACTAGAAGACCTCCAAGGTCCCTTCTGACTCTGTTATACTGTTACTGTAACAGATCTAATTCAAACTTGGAGCATATTTGAAATGTTTAAACCAGGCTGTTTTGCACTCAGAGTAGATTTTTTCTATTCAAAGCAGAATGTTTTATATTTGATTTGATTTATATTTAATTTGAAACAGTTTGGATTAAAACCCTTTCACAGCTCCACCACCCAGTTCCCCTCAGACAGTTTGGCTCTCTCCCTCCCTTACAGTGCTGTCTCAGATTACTCAGAAGAAAGAGAAAGTAATGAAGCTTTCTTCCAGCTGTTACAGTTCACTGATTTCTTATTACTATTACATTAACAGTTAGTTGGCAGAAATTAGATTGCTTGGTGTCATGCCATTAATGTCAGCAGAAAATCAGCAGTCCTTTTCTAGGTAGCCAAGTGACTGTGTTGATCATCAGGCCATCATAAAACTGTATGAATTATAGGTGGTTCAACTGCCCACCCATGCGTTCTCTAAAGTAGACCATTTCTCATGTTGGCCCATTATGTCTCACATTTCTCATCCCTTCCTTGTCATGTTCCTTGTGGAGCATTTTAGACAATAAACTGTTTAGAATTAATATCTTTTGTACTCTCCTCCCAGAATAAATGGAAAATGGATGAAGGGAAAAACAACATGTGAAAGTTGCTTGGAATGGAGTGAAAAGAATGTTTTGGAGTGCCACATGGATGTGTGAGGTTGCAATAATGGGAAATATGAAAAAGATGTTTGGTGGATAATAAACATTTATTAACTTTATATACCACCCAACTCCCAGCCACTCTGGGTGGTTTACAAACTGTTAACACCCTTTAAAAACAAGGATACAACAAAATACAGGTAGCCCTCAACTTACGACCACAATTGAGCTCAAAATTTCTGTTGCTAAGCGAGATAGTTGTTAAGTGAGTTTTGCCCCATTTTACGACATTTCTAGGCATTGTTCTTAAGTGAATCACTGCAGTTGTTAAGTTAGTAACAAGGTTGTTAACTGGTTCTGGCTTCCCCACTGACTTGTCAGAAAGTTGCAGAAGTTGATAACATGAACCCAGAACAGTGCAACCATCATAAATATAAGTCAGTTGCCACACCTCTGAATTTTGATCACATGACCAAGGGGATGCTGCACCGATTATAAGTGTGAAGAATAGAATAGAATAGAATAGAATAGAATAGAATAGAATAGAATAGAATAGAATAGAATAGAATAGAATAGAATAGAATAGAATAGCTTTATTGTCACTTTAAATGTACACTAATCAGCATATATTAAAATGAAATTTCATTGCATTCAGCTCTCAAAGGGTAACCACCTCCAATATACACTACATAAACATGACAAAAATTATGCATATACCCACATACACATATATATATGACACAGAGAAACAACACAGTCTAGTTTGTCTGTATACATATACATGGCAGAAAAAAAGAATCCTGCAAATTTGCAAGACGGATGGCATAAGGAACAAAGCTGTTACAGAATCTAGTGGTTCTGCTAGAAATACTTTGAAACCTCCTCCCAGAGGGGAGCAACAGAAAGACCGTGAAGTGGGTGTGTGGGGTCTCTCACAATGCTTCCAGCTCTAAGCACATAGCGCTTATAAGTAGCATCCTGAATACCAGGGAGGGAGCTCCCTATGATCTTCTCAGCTGTCCTTACCATTCTCTGTATGGACCTTCTATCTGAGGCACTGCTGCCACCGAACCAGACAGTGATGCAGTTTGTTAGAATGCTCTCAATTGTGCCTATGTAAAAAGTGGCCAGGACAGAAGGAGAAAGATGTGCTCTCCTCATCCGATGCAGGAAATGCAAATGCTGGTTTGCATGCATCACAAAGTGGTTATAAGTCACATTTTTCATTGCTATTGTAACAGTTTCCCTAATTGGAATATCTATGGGGGGGAGGTGAACTGTAATTTAAAAAAAGTTGTATCAGTGAGGATATCATGGCAAAAAGAAGGAATTTCTTGAGGTCACTTTCATTATTGCATTGACTGAATGGGAGTTCCAGAAAGCTAGTTTCTCCATCTTTCCTTCGTTTAGCAGCTTCTAGAATTCTCAGGGAACTTTTATGATGGCATCAGGGCTCAGAGAGGGATCCCTAATATTGAACTGATTGATTTATAAAATTTATATGGAGGTCCTTTATGTAGTAAGTTAATCTTAAACCGTTAGTTCTCATTTAGATACAGCAAGCAGGAGGCTGTGCCACTCAGAACCTTACTATGGTAGAACCCAAAGTTTTCTACCTGTGCAATGCAGGCCATTCCCCAGCAAGAACAATTTTCATTCTGGGCCTACAGAATGAAATGTGGCATGCACTGTGAAACTCTATTCTGTTTCCTTGGGTTAATCTAGAATTAATCCACCCTCAGAGATAAATGTGCTATCATCATTTGTGTGATTGAATTAGTATTAACCCTCAGTCTAAACACGCAATCTGGGATTGTGCTTGTTGAATTTCCTGAAAAGTCAAATACTTGGACCTGCAGGATAGGCCATTCCTTAGGCCAAATGAAAAGAGTTAATCCATTCCCGTTCCCAACTATTTATAAAAAAAAACTCAAGAGAATAATCAGAAATGATATGCTGTTTTTTTTAAAAAAAATAGAATGAAATAGTACATTTCATTAAGTAAACATATCAAGAATCTGAATCTGTGAAAATACTTCATCGGCTTTGTGCATAGAAGGCCTTTATGGGGCTTCACAGATTCACCAGTCCTTTATTCCCATTGCTGCTTAAAAACCAAAACAAAACTGCTGTTACTCATCCATCAGGGAAGGGGAGAATGAACATCTAAAGAAAGAAATTCAAGCTGTCTGTTTTCAGAGTGAGGGTGAGGAATATCCCATCTTTCTGAAAAGCAGTACTTTTTCCTTTCTATACATAATCTTGGATCACCATTGAAATCTCTCTCTCTCTCTCTCTCTCTCTCTCTCTCTCTCTCTCTCTCTCTCTCTCTCTCTCTCTCTCACACACACACACACACACACACACACACACACGGGCAGGGGGAGAGAGAGACCACCCCATTACTGTATGGGAAAGATTTTAAGAATTTTTTTTTAAAAAATTCCTTTCAACAGATGGGACACCCTAATGATTTTCAGTCTAACTTTGGTGATGCTGCTACAATCACACTACCCTGATTTTTGTTTTCTTTTTACTCACATTTTTATATTTCCTCTCTTTTTTCTAGTGCTGCTGTTGGCATTGGATTTTATGGCAACAGTGAAACCAATGATGGGATTTATCAGCTGATCTACGCCCTTGATAATGCTAATCACACCCTCTCAGGGGTTGATTCACTGGTAAGGCATCTTTTCTGAGGGAAACAGCCTTAGAAGGGTTTTGTGGAATGCTGGAAATTGAAGCAGCTATCTGAGAATAAGATTCCATTGGAATGGTCTTCTATTGGAATAGCTGATACAAAGAGGCCTACCATTGTTGAAGTCTCTTCTCTACTTCATATTGTTAGCTTTCCTGCTGGAAATTTTACAATAATGGATCTAGAATCAATCTCAAATGGCCCTCTAGGAAAGCTTGATCTTAACATTTTTAAATAAGTTTTGGATCTTTTGGATAAGAATTGTGGCCATCTCACCTCAGAAAGCAAGATATTCCATAGGAAAAGAATGATACAGAATGTCCACCTTCAAGTATTTGTTGTCACACCTCCTATAGGTGGGGACCTTGAAGAAAATGTTCTCTGACTGATCTAATCAGGCTGGCAGGCTTGATCAAGGAAATGTATTGTTTCATAGCAAAGTTGATAGCAGTTTGGGCAGTTATAAAATAAAGGGCAGAGGCAGACAAGCCAACCTGAACAAAAAAGAGAGCCATTAAGAAGAGCAGGGAGGAAAATTATATCTAAGTGGATTTGAATACCCTTTACTTAAATAAGGCTTGCTCTTGAATCATTATAGCTGCTGAAATTCTTTGGCATGGTTTTCACAGATTTCCTGCAATTTTGCCTAAGTAGTTCATTCCTCTCTGTGAGATGAATCTGACAGTTAGTAGTACTGGATAAAGAATTGATTCGTGTCAACAGTTCCAGAGTCTATCATTATATTTTCCCTGAAGCTACTATCATCCGTCCAGTGCGCTCCCACAGAGAGGGCCTCCTCAGGGTGCCACCGATCAAAGAATGCCGATTGGTGACCCCCAGGGGGAGAGCGTTCTCTGTGGGCGCGCCAGACCTTTGGAACAGCTTACCGGTTGAGCTCCGGACGGCCCCCGACCTTCGCTCCTTCCGGCGCGATCTCAAAACTTTCTTTTTCGAACAAGCTGGCCTGGTCTGACGGGATGGGGTTGGGTTTTTATAAATAGTTTTAATTGTAATATGTATTAATTTTAAGGGCATAATGTTTAATGGCTTTTTAATTTTTGTATAATATTTTTATTGTGTATTGCCCTGTTCACCGCCCTGAGTCCTTCGGGAGAAGGGCGGTATAGAAATCAAATTATTAAATTAAATTAAATTAAATTAAATCTGTACTTCAGAATGGCATAATATGAAAGACGTGGTTGCATCATATACTGTCTCTGTTGGATATAAGCAAGGTTGATAGTTTCTTTTTCTGGAAGGAAGGCATTCTGGCTGCAAAAATGAAAAGTCAGAAATCTCAATTTGAGATTGGAAACGTTCACTTTGGTTAGTCAGTAAAGTGGACTAAATGGGCTTTTGTACTATCAAGAAATGCCTTGACTCTGGTTAACTTCAGAGCGATTATCTGAAGTTATTCTATTAATGTTGAAGGGAGTTGAGATCATATTGTAAGGATTTGGGCTGAGATAACCCATGAGAACATATTGTGTGAGGAAGGATTGCATGAAACAGAAGGGGGAACACTGTTGAACAAAGAAGCATTGTGAGTACCAAAAGGATATGAGTGAGTGAGTGAGTGAGTGAGTGGGAATGTAGCCATGATGGTGACTTAACATCCTTTTAGTTGTCTCATCCTGCTTTTGCTATACGGCTGTAGGAACCTTTGGGATTTTCTGTAATTTTACATATGTTTGCCAACAAATGTTTTCAGAGTTTCATATGGATCCCCATGACATATAAAAGGAGTCTGAAAGAAGAAGATCCTTGTTTTGTTTATTTCATAAAGCTATCCAACATGTGATGTTCTTGTACTGTTCACTGGAAACAGTAAATTCAGTTAAAGAATAACTAAGGCCTATTGTGTATCTCGCTGAATAATCAGTCTTGGTTTGACTCAGCTCTACCCTAAATAAATACTACTAACTTTGGCTCCCTCATTACAAAGGTCCCCACTCAGAAGTAAATCACGCCCTAGTAAAAGAAATCTATTAAGATTTCCATTTCAACAAAATTGTTGCCTATTGGTGAAGGAAAGATTTCAAAACCATTTCTCAAGCGTTGAGATTCCAGATTCGCAAAAGATTCCAGATTCGCAATCAGAAACATAATTTTGCAATGGGGAAAATTTGAGGTAATAGCGAACTTTCTTATAGGTGGCTGTCAAAATCAATCAAAGAGCATAGCATAAAATTGCACATGAAATCACAAAAGTGTCCTAAAGAAGTTCAGGGATGTGCAGTAATTTTTCAACTTGACTAAATTCAGTGTTCATGACTCGAGAAGCACTGTCAAGCATGGAAATAATTATGTCACGGTTTGGGGCTGGTTGACAGCTTCAGGGACTTTGATAACTTACCATCCTTGAAGAAAGCACACATTTTGGGTTGTTTCAGAGAATTCTACAGAAGAATATCGGGCTGTCTATTGGTCAATTGAACAAGTCAGTGACCCAAACATACAAGTAAATATACAAAAGACTATGAGAAGACTATGGTTGCGCGGGAAAGGCATGCCTTCCAGCCACCATAACACATGCCAGGCCTACGACCATTCACGACGGTGTGCAACGAGGACCAGTTGCCGATAATGCCCAGTGGCGTACTGACAAACAGCCCATTCCTAGGATGGTGGGGAACGGCAGAAGGTGCACAGACAGAGGGCCGTATCGTCACCGGGAGTGTCATCTCCGCTCTGTACAAGCGGTGAGACGCTCCGACCCTCTGTACTCCCCCGGAGGACCCGGGAGCGAAGGTGTGCAGCCTCCCATGTTAAGGCTGGTCTACCTGAATGCAAGGTCCGTAGCTAACAAAGCTCACCTCATTCGTGACCTAATGGAGAGCGAGCATGCGGACCTGGCTTGCATCACTGAAACCTGGCTGGGCCCAGAGGGTGGTGTCCCTCTGGTTGACCTCTGCCCGCCAGGTTTCCGGGTGCTGCACCAGCCTCGGGCCCATGGGAGGGGCGGGGGAGTGGCAGTTATCATCAGGGAATCCCTTAGCCCGCGAGAGACCACCGTCCCTCAGATGGTCGGGTGTGAGTCTCTCCTACTGAGATACGGCCCAGGGGCGCAGTTGGGCCTGCTGCTGGCGTACCTACCACCTAATCGTGCAGCGGCGGCCCTGCCCGAGCTACTCGATGTCCTCTCAGGGTTGGTGGTTGAATTCCCAAAACTTATGGTCTTGGGCAACTTTAACCTACCGTCCCTGGGAGGATCGTCCGAACTGGCTCGGGAGTTCATGGCTTCCATGGCGGCCATGGACCTGTCGCAAATAATTTCTGGACCGACTCATGAGAGAGGCCACACCCCGGACTTGGTGTTCTTGTCTGGACGGTGGCGTGATGATATCGGTGGGGGTGCCACAACTGTTACGCCCCTGTCATGGACCGATCACCACCTCCTGCGGCTAGACTTTCCCTTTGCCACCCCCCACCGTGGGTGTACGGTGCCAGTCAGATGGTACCGCCCTAGGCGCCTAATGGACCCTGATAAGTTCCAGGCAGCGCTTAGGGACACACATACACTCCCTGCTCACAGCTCGGCGGATGCCTTAGTGGAAGCCTGGGAAAAGGCAGCCACGGAGGCTCTGGACCGAGTTGTACCCTTGCGGCCTCTGACCCGGCGCAGATCCCAGCGAGCCCCATGGTTCACCGCGGAGCTCCGGGAGATGAAGCGTCGGAGACGGGGCCTAGAGAGCCGTTGGAGATCCAGTCGATCCGAATCCGACCGATTGCGACTAAGAATCCTCACCAGGTCTTATCTCGCTGCGATAAGGGTGGCAAAATCCAACTACTTTTCCACCCTCATCGCGTCCGCAGATAATCGCCCGGCTGCCTTGTTCAGGGTGACTCGCTCCCTATTAAACCAAGAGGTGAGGGAGGAACCCTTGCAAGGTCGAGCCGAGGAATTCGGTCAATATCTGCTGGATAAAATTGCTCGGATTCGAACTGGCCTGGACTCCAACTGGGCTGAGCTGGAAGAACAAGACATGGACAGTCTTGTCGACGTCATCTGGGAGGAATTTGATCCTGTAACTCCTAAGGAAGTGGACAGGATTATGAGAAGGTTGAGCGCCTCCACTTGCTTACTGGACCCGTGCCCTTCCTGGCTAGCCTATGCAGCTCGAGAGGGGACACGAGGCTGGTTCCTAGCGGTCATCTCTGCTTATCTGAGTGAGGGTCACTTCCCCACCGCCTTGAAGGAGGCGGTGGTGAGACCTCTCCTCAAGAAGCCCACCTTGGACCCATCCTCTTTGAATAACTTTCGTCCTGTCTCCAATCTTCGCTTCCTTGCGAAGGTTGTCGAGAGCGTGGTGGCGCACCAACTTCCTCAGATCCTGGATGAAGCGGTTTATCTAGACCCGTACCAATCGGGTTTCAGGCCGGGCTACAGCACGGAGACGGCATTGGTCGCTCTGATGAATGATCTCTGGAGAGCCCGAGACAGGGGCCATTCCTCTGTCCTAGTCTTATTAGACCTCTCGGCGGCTTTCGATACCATCGACCATGGTATCTTGCTACGACGCCTCAGGGGACTGGGAGTGGGAGGCACGGTTCTGCGTTGGTTCTCCTCCTTTCTCCAGGGTCGCTCGCAGTCGGTGCTGGCAGGGGGACAGAGGTCGACCCCGAGGCCTCTCGCTTGCGGAGTCCCTCAGGGGTCGGTCCTCTCGCCTCTCCTGTTCAACATCTACATGAAACCGCTGGGTGAGATCATTCGCAGCTTTGGAGTAGGGTACCATCAGTATGCTGATGACACCCAGCTTTTCATCTCAACTCCAAACAATATCAGTGATGCCCTCGACGTGATGTCCCGCTGCCTGAAAGCGGTCCGGGAATGGATGGGGAGGAACAGGCTTCAACTGAACCCGGACAAGACTGAATGGCTGTACGTACCGGCAAGCCAGGATATTCAGAACGTCCCATCCCTTAACATTGGGGACAAGTTACTACCACCTGTTGATAGGGCCCGCAACCTGGGTGTCCTCCTAGACTCGCAGCTCTCCCTGGAAGATCACATAGGAGCTGTGACCAAGGGGGCCTTCTCTCGGGTCCGACTAGTTCGCCAACTACGGCCTTATCTGGACCTGGATGCCTTACGTACAGTCACCCATGCCCTTGTGACCTCTCGCCTAGACTACTGTAACGCTCTCTACATGGGGCTGCCCTTGAGATCCACTCGGAAGCTTCAACTGGTGCAAAGTGCAGCGGCACGGACACTCCTGGGAGCCTCCCGATACTCCCATATCACACCTCTCCTCCGTGCGCTGCACTGGCTTCCGGTTGCCTTCCGTGTGAAATTCAAGGTGCTAACAATGACATACAAAGCCCTACATGGCATGGGTCCGGACTACCTACGGGAGCACCTTCTGCCAATGTCAGCACCCCACCGTCCTGTGCGCTCCCACAGAGAGGGCCTCCTCAGGGTGCCACCGCTCAAGGAGTGTCGGCTGGTGGCCCCCAGGGGGAGGGCATTCTCAGTGGGTGCGCCAGCCCTCTGGAACAGCTTACCAACCGAAATCCGGATGGCCCCCGACCTCCGCACCTTCCGGCGCGATTTAAAAACCTTCCTGTTCCAGCAATCCGGCCTGGCATGATAGCTTTAATTGGGGGTCCCAGTTTGTTTTACTATTGTTTTATTGTTCAATCTGTATCTCTTCCTTCCTCTGTACACCGCCCCGAGTCCCTCGGGAGAAGGGCGGTCTATAAAAACAAATAAATAAAAATAAATAAATAAATAAAAGAATGGATGAAGGACAAATTATTTGCTTTGGAATGGCCAAGTCAAAATCCAACCTAAGCCCCATAGAAATATAGCAGCAGTACCTGAAATGAGTAAATCATACTCAAAAACCTTCAGATAAGTGTTGCATCTAAGCAATTCACCGCAAAGGAGTGAGGCAATTTTGTTTACATTAATGTGAGAGATAGAACGCCAATTGCAAGAAGTGTTTGGTTGCAGTTAATATAACTAAAAGTGGCACAACCACTTTGATGTAAGGGAGATTGTTATTTTTTTTCATGTTGACCTCTGTAGAACACATGAATTCTGAGAATATTCTCAGAATAATATTCTCAGTTGGAAAAAAATACTTAACAATTCAGTAAATCTGAAAGGGAACAGGTAGGTACCTACTTACAGAATTGTATCTTTATTGACTAATTTCAGCAGCCTCTCAAAGGCAAGAGCTCAAGCATTTTGTCAGCGTCTCTTTTTGTATCTTCCGGCTACAGCTGAGAACACAATGCTAGAGCATTTCAAGTGGCACCATGCCTAGGAAAAGTAGCCCATCACCTGTGGTGTTTGGGATTCATGCTTGCTGCAAGTTCCTCTGGATGTCTTGGCAGAGAACTAAATAGCAATGCTTATAAGCTAAGGAGCTAGAAGCACCAAAAGGTGATGAGATTGGAGAATGTAATGCTCATTCTCACTTCATTGAAATTATACTAAACGAACTCTTTTTTATTTGTATTTTCCTGGGTCTATGCGATACTTAAATATTAGATTTAGAGCCCGCCCATCTCACTCCCAGAGAAAGTCTTTTGCTTTATGTTTTTGTTTCTGAATGCTGATGGTCTACTAATAATGTGAGGAACAGTTTAAATGCCTTTGAAATACAGTATGTCTAGATATCTCCTCCTCCATTATTAATGTCTGTCTGTCTGTCTGTCTGTCTCTCTCTCTCTCTCTCTCTCTCTCTCTCTCTCTCTCTCACACACACACACACACACACACACACACACACTGTATATACAAAAATAATGGTTCCACAAATACTGTGTTTTTCAGTTAAGGGATAGAAACAGGCTGCCTTCTACAATATGGTACATGACTTCTTTACTCAATTGGAGAGTACAGGATTGCAGAAAATTATTCTGTACCTTTACATGGAAAGCAAAGGAGATAAACTGAATTTACTGTTGTGGGCAAATGACCAGCAATTTTCATGTCCATTTGTTGCTGCTTTGCCTCTCCTTTCTTCCTGGGTCTCCTTTCCCAATGAGCCTTTAAAAAAATTGGATGGGAGGATAGCTGAAAGATGAACCCATGAACAGGCCCTGATGACTGGATAGATTTGGTTCATTCCAGCCCTATGGTGCTAATTTAACTTAAATTGCTTTTATATATTTATTAAAAAAATTAATTTTCTAATTTTACAATTAAGTATTTAAAAAGCAACGTTGTGACTGGGTTAATCAGTAGTTTAATAACATACATAAGTCTTTAATATAAATCTCAAGTTACAACATCAGATAGTTCCTCTCTTTTCCCCTTAATATCTACTATCTCATATTAAGCTAATACAGTTCTTATTATTATCAACTAAGTAAAAACATCTTTGTTGCATTTATCAATAATTTTTAGCTTATACATATCTTAATTGTGTTTGCATTCAATCCTTATATACAATCAATATCCTGTTACTGCTTTTTTCCCAAGCTTTAATTTCCCATCAGTATTCAAATTAACATTTGGTATTTATAATTTCCAAGCTTTATGTAACCAAAGTTCCCCTTATCTCAACTTTTTCCTTTTTCCCTTTTCATAACAAAATCTAACTTGACTTCCTTTTGAGAAGGATAGTTTCATTATCTACTACTGTGAGAGCAGCCTTTTCACTGGGGATTTATGGGAATTGATATCTAATGCATTTGGAAGGCGTCAGCCTGAGGAAAGCTGTTCCAGATTATAATATGTATACCTGAAGTAAGTTAGTCACCATCCCCTTTGTGTTGTCTTTATCCTTCGGGTGGTAATTCCATAAAACGACTTGGCCTATCCAGATCAATGTATAAGTCAAGGTCATTGTGAACATTCATTCTGCTGTACAAGCGATTTGAAGCTATCTGCAAGCTGCTTCTCATAGGTCTACTTATTTGTCTTTTGGCAGGTCTCAGGCACTACTACACAGATGAAAATAGTTCTGGAGCAGCATGTGGCCCGTCTGAATGAGATCTTTGCAACCCACAGTGAATATGTACAGACCCTAAAATTCATGCAGCAGATGGCAGACAATATTGTGTTGCAACTGTCAGGGCTCCCTATCTGGAGTGATGTCACTGTAGACTTGTCCATGATTGCCAATGAAGTCAGCTATGTAGAATATTATAGGTAAGTCAGCATGGTCATTGTAGCAAGAACACATACAATGCCAGCAAGGAGCTATTGAAGAGTTGGTGTGTTTCAGCCTTCTCCAAGCTAGATGTCCTCCTCCTCGTGTTCCCAACTCAGGATGACTCTTGGCTGAGAAATGCAGAAATGGAGTCAATATATTTAAGTGGCTGGGGAAAGACAGAGGTCTCCCATTTAACCTAATCTAGAATGTCTTGAAAGTTCAAAGGGATTTTTCCTTCAGGCCTCTGAAGCCACTAGAAAGAACAATGGCTCCATAGTTTAATTGCTGGCTTTTCCTGGGAAAAAAGTTTCTGCTCTGATATCCTAGAGCAGGGGTAGGCAACCTTGGCTCATTTATGACTTGTGGACTTCGGGACCCAGAATTCCTGAACCAACCATGATGACTCAGGAATTCTGGGAGTTGAAGTCCACGAGTCATAAAAGAGCCAAGGTTGCCTATCCCCGTCCTAGAGAATTAATGCCAATCAGCAGAGATGTTACCCTGTCTGTACCAATGTCTCACTCCTTAAAATAGCAGCTTGTGGATTTCATTGCATCATTTCAGAGGTAGGAATTCTTTCATTCATTTCCTTTTCCCTCGCTTTCCTTTTACACCTTTCTGACTTACAGCAAGATCCAGGAGGGCAGTGATTGGACAGGTAGGAGGAGGAGCATCACCACGGGCAACTGACTGTATTTTGCTTAATTCTTTCTTTCCAGCATGAGACCGCTTTCTTTAAAAAACAAATCAAATTATGTATATGAGAAAGTGATTAAAATGCTAACATTTCCACAACATCACTGCATCCTAGTGGTGAAGATTCTGTATGGTGCTTATGATTGCAACTCAGGAGAGGTCCTGCTTCATGAAGAAAAATTGTATAGGCACAAACTTTAGGATATCTCCATTCCAAACAAACATCATGGTTTTGCTAAATATTTGTTATAAATAGAAGCAGAATTCGGACTGAATTAATGTCCATAGTTGAGGTTTAGGATATAGGTGGGGGCAGGGTAAAGCTAGTCTAAGGTATTATAACACTCTGGAAACAAACTTTGTTCTGCAGCAAACAAATATGCGCTCGATTTATTTCATGGACTGTTTCTCAAATTCATCCCATTCGCACTTCTAATTTCTATACGAAACCAATTTATTTTAAATAGATATACATGCTTATTTAAACTGTTCAGAGGGCAAAATGAAGCCAGAACTGCCCTGAATGCTGAAAAGTGATATTTTTTTCCCCTCACCCTATTTTTTCTGCATTCTCTTGGGGTAGTGAAGTTGCACCAAAAGCTGCAGCTTGCCTGTGACTAACTCTTGGCCACCCGTGGAAGAATTTTAATTGGATTCCAGTTTAGTTCAGGCACTAATTAAAACAGAAGAACAAATACAGATCTTGCCCTTCCTCTTGGTCTGTAATATTAATGAAGCAGAAAGCCACTGGCTGTGAATTAATCCGTAACAGAATAGTGCCTGCAATGGTTGGAACAAACCCTCCTTTGGCAAACATGCAGAAAGAGAACTCTGGTTCATGTGCTCCAGGAATGAACTACATGGATTATATGTCAGTTGCATGCATGTGCAAGCACAAAACACATAGAGCATTGTGCAAACTGCATTATATCACAGGTGGGAGAGTCCGTGCTGACCAGGAGGCACTTTAACATTAGCAAGCCAGGTAGAATTATATCCAGAAATATCTGTTGCATTTTCTTAGCCAATGTGAATAGTTTAATTTACATGAATTACCCATTCCTGAAATGTCATGCACTTCCAACACAGCTATAACTCAAATATTTTAAAAACGGATTCTCAAGATCACCTTTTTCTGTAACACACCAGCTCTAGAAAATAATGGAGTACTAGTTTAAAACAGTGTGTTCTATTTATGTCTTGTAAAAGCCATGTTTTCACAGAAACATCCTGGACTAGATCCTCAGGTTGTTTGGGTAGAGCCTCTCTTACGTCATTTGTCCCATTCTAGGTGAGACTGCAGGTAAACTGCATTAGGCCAGCTCTTGGAATACCACGAGAACATCTGAAAGTATTCTTTTTGAGAAATAAATCCTTATAAGATAAATGCATAAGCCCCCGTGTCTTCTTTGCCCATCTGTTTATTCCTTGCTTAGCTCATTTATCCCGTACTCCACAATTAGTTTAGTAGCTTTATGGTTTCTCCTGCCCAATATTTGTCAGTTGTGATTTTGAAAGGAAACCCAAAGGTGCTTTTTTCCCCCCTCAAAAGGCAACTGGACTTTCTTTGGTTTCCCTTGGGACATTCCGTTTCTCATCCAAGAAGCTTCTTCAGAAAAACAAAGAAAGTCCAGTTGCCTTTTGAAAAAATAGCATCTTTGGGACAACCAGGACCTGGACGACTGAGATTCTCCATAGACATTTTGAAAGGAAAGTAACTCTCTGCCTGCTAGCTTCAATGTAAGTATATAGCTTATTTCCAGGAAAATGTGATCGCACTGCAGTCTTAGCTTCTCCAATCTGTTTGATTCTTCTAGCCGTAAATGTCTCCATTCGCATTTGAACGTCCCTTGGATAATGTCTCCCTTTCACTTTCAGCAGTCTATCAAGTCAAGTCTCTAGAGCAGCAGCTGCCCTTCTCAAACTTGGATGATTTGTAGAAATGCCATCTTGTTGTTGTTCCATGGTTCTGCAGAGGTGTTGTCCCCAAAGCCTAAAAACAGTATCCTGCTTAAAAGTTGCCATCCCTCCTCCTGCCAAGTTTCTCCAGGGATCTATGAGTTACCCAAGCATTCTCTTTCTTTCTCTTTTTTCTCCAGATGGCTCTCTTACCTCTTGCTGTTCATTCTGGACTTGGTGATTTGTCTTATTGCTTGCCTGGGGCTGACTAAGCACTCCAGATGTCTGCTTATTACGTGAGTATGCAAGGTCTTTCCACAAGAGAGGCAGGAAGAAAAGGTATCTTTCACAGCCAAGCGCAAGTTGCTCAAGGCTTTAATGCCGTCCAGTAAGAGAGAGTCCTCTCTGAAGAAAAACCATCTGGCAAAGTTCTCCCTTGTGGGATTTAGGGAGGGTTCTTAGAATTGGTATGCTCATGGTGGAAGAGATTGAAGACTTCCATTCCTCCTACATTGCATTCCGTTGTACCTATCACAACCCTAACCCTAACTACACTTTATGGATGAAAATAGGTAAAGGTTCCCCCACACATGCGTGCTAGTCGTTTTCCGACTCTAGGGGCCGGTGCTCATCTCCGTTTCAAAGCCGAAGAGCCAGCGCTTATCCGAGGATGTCTCCGTGGTCATGTGGCCGGCATGACTAGACGCCAAAGGCGCACAGAACGCTGTTACCTTCCCACTGTAGTGGTCCCTATTTTTCTACTTGCATTTTTACATGCTTTCGAACTGCTAGGTTGGCAGAAGCTGGGACGAGTAACAGGTGCTCACTCTGCTACGCGGCACTCGGGATTCAACCCGCCAAACTGCCGACCTTCTGATCGACAAGCTCAGCGTCCTAACCCACTGAGCCAACCAGCAATTTTGCATCAGAATTTTCCATCAGAATGCACTATAGTTGTGATATAGGAAATGTTAGACTAGCTTTCTCTTTTCCTCCTATGGATGTTCCTTTGCATTAGAGTGACTGCACTAGAACAAGCAGATACAATAAAATAAAAGGACAGAATGATAGTTTTCAATAGGGATTGATAGTCTTGCCATAAACCGCTGCTTTCTTTTATGGCACAGCTGCTCTGGCGTATAGGCAGCCCAAGCTGGCAAAAACTAATACTGTATGTCTTCTTTGTGTTTGAAAAAAAATTCTTCTGTTACCTCTCATTCCCTCCATGTGCACTTTGCTGGTTCCAGTCAGGCTGGAGAAGCACACAAATTTAATATGAATGAAGTTACCAGAATTGTAAGTTAGAGGAAACTGGTTTCTTGGATCTCTTCTAGCATTGATTTTAAGCATATCTTTTCCACTGCAGCACCCTCCCCGCCCCGTGTGTGTGTGTGTGTGTGTGTGTGTGTGTGTGTGTGTGTGAGAGAGAGAGAGAGAGAGAGAGAGAGAGAGAGAGAGAGAGAGAGAGAGAGAGAGAGAGAGAGAGATTTTAGTAAGACTGGAAGCTGTAATCTGGATCAAAATATCCAGGACAATCATACTTTTTATCAGTTTGTGCAGACAGATTAATTGGAACTGGATTCCAGGTGACTAAATTTAGTTCCCACCTGCACCGTTTGATTTATAGGCAATATTCCCCCTCACACACACCCTTGTAAATCTGGCTGTGTTCTGCACCTCTGTAATAGGCATAATCAAGACTTGCCCTAGACGATGTTATAGGTGCAAGAACAATAACAATGTAAGCCTCTATCCTGTTACAGCACTCAGACTGAGGGTGCACAGGTGACACTGATGCTGTTACCTTTCTGAATCCCCCTTTTGACTCTTGGTTGTTTATTTTTTGCCACACAGGATGCTGTGCTGTGGACTTTTCACACTCTGTCTCAGCTGGGCTTCCTTTGCAGCAGATGTTTCAGCAGCAGTGGTAAGCCCAACATTTGAACTCAGTTCTTCAGTGTTGAGCTGCGGTTGTTTTAAGGGCTTGGTGCACTAGGGTTAACTGTGATGCCCTGGGTCCCAGACTCATTGACCACCGGAGATGCCCAGCTCTTCTTTCCAATTTTCTGACAGCTAAAGGCCTGTTCGCTTGGGGGGGGGGTGTTCCGCTCTTCCTTGCCTTGCTTCCTGCAGTGTTTCCTGTCTTTGTGTTTCCAGAATCCTACCTTCTCATAACACAATACACACTTAGCAGGAGGAATTTTGAACAACAAGGAGACTGGTTATTTAAAATGAGCAGAAGTTATCTTGAAGGTGTTTTGCTTGTTAGCCTGACTACTTTGCATCAGGCAGAGGAAAATTAATTTGCCATGTACCTTCAGCACAGCCAATCTCATAAAATGCTCTACTTGTAAGGGAGTGACATTTCTGCCAAGGTTTCAAGGGGAGCCAGAAAGAGATTAAATAATTTGCTTTCTATTTACAAACTTTGGTTAGTCTAATTTTTTGACAGATCGGACTATCAGAAAGTAAATTCCATCTAAGTATGAGATATTTAACAGTTATTTAACAGCACGGAGACGGCATTGGTCGCTCTGGTGAATGATCTCTGGAGGGCTCGGGACAGGGGACATTCCTCTGTCCTAGTCCTATTAGACCTCTCAGCGGCGTTCGATACCATCAACCATGGTATCCTGCTGCGGCGTCTCAGGGGATTGGGAGTGGGAGGCACGGTTTTGCAGTGGTTCTCCTCCTATCTCCAGGGACGTTCACAGTCGTTGTTGGCAGGGGGGCAGAGGTCGACCTCGAGATCTCTCGTTTGTGGAGTTCCTCAGGGGTCGGTCCTCTCACCTCTCCTGTTCAACATCTATATGAAACCGCTGGGTGAGATCATTCGTGGTTTTGGAGTTGGGTATCATCAGTACGCCGATGATACCCAGCTTTTTATTTCAACCCCAAACCACCCCAGTGATGCCCTCGCTGTGATGTCCCGTTGCCTGGAGGCGGTTCGGGTCTGGATGGGGAGGAACGGACTTCAACTCAACCCCGACAAGACTGAGTGGCTGTGCATACCGGCATCCCGGAATATTCAGAACATTCCATCTCTTTCCATGGGGGGTGAACTATTACCCCCCGTAGATAGGGCTCGCAACTTGGGAGTCCTTCTAGATTCACGGCTCACTCTGGAAGACCATATAGTAGCTGTGACTAGGGGGGCCTTCGCCCAGGTTCGCCTGGTGCGCCAGTTGCGGCCCTATCTAGACCGGGATGCTTTATGTACGGTCACTCACGTGCTCGTGACCTCTCGTCTGGACTACTGCGACGCTCTCTACATGGGGCTGCCCTTGAGGACCACTCGGAGGCTCCAACTGGTACAGAATGCAGCCGCGAGAGTTGTGTTGGAAGTCTCCCGATACTCCCATGTTACACCTCTGCTCTGTGAGCTGCATTGGTTACCAGTTGTCTTCCGGGTGAGATTCAAGTTATTGGTAATGGTGTTTAAGGCCCTACATGGCATGGGTCCGGAGTACCTTAGGGAGCACCTGCTGCCGGCATCAACTCCCCTCCGCCCTGTGTGTTCCCACAGAGAGGGTCTTCTCAGGGTGCCACCGATCAGAGAATGTCGATTGGTGGCCCCCAGGGGGAGGTCCTTCTCTGTGGGCGCCCCGGAGCTATGGAATCGGTTGCCGGTTGAGCTCCGGATGGCGCCCGACCTTCGCTCCTTCCGTCGCGATCTGAAGACACTCTTATTTGAACAAGCCGGCCTGGCCTGAAGGGGGATGGGTTGGGTTTTTATGGTCATTTTTAATATCTGTATTTACTGTTTTTAGTTGGGCATATGTTTAATTTTCTTTTAACTTTTGTATTTTTGTATTTTTTTTATATATCTGCCCTGTTCACCGCCCTGAGTCCTTCGGGAGAAGGGCAGTATATAAATAAAATTATTATTATTATTATTATTATTATTATTATTATTATTATTATTATTATTATTATTATTATTATTATTATTATTATTATTATTATTGCCTCCTTTATTGCTCTGGTTTCCTTGTTATCTGAGAAGTCTACTTTTATGAACAGCTCTTCTTGATTTTTTTTTGTGCATTGTTTTCACACTGATATAATTGGTGTACATATTCAAAGTGGAAAAATAAAATTTAAAACAAATGTATATTCATAGTAAGCCTTAATATCTTAAATTTATATGCACTTTCTGCCTGTGTATATCAATTCACTTGCCAATGATAGAATATGTAGAAACGATTTCCTAAGCCTCCAGCATTAACCTCCTTAAGTATAACTTCTAGTAATGATAACAACTTCCTTTTAAAAACATTAATTTTATCTTATTTTTAAAAAATCTGTAATAAAATGTACACAAAATAATAAATAAATAAATTTTTGCTTCTTATAGGGTACCAGTGACTTTTGCGTGTCCCCAGATAAATTCATTGTGAATATGACAAAAAGTGACCTCAGTGCAGGTAAAAATATTGCTTTTGCCATCATTTGAGGAGGACAAACCCTTAAGTGAAAATTGAATGAAGAGAAATAAGACTGATGTAAGCTTCAGACCCAGCTCTGCGTAGTTAAAGATCAGTATATAAAATCTAGAGCTTTAGCACACTTATATAGAGGGATAATGTGAATATTTATGTTGAAAGTGCTCAGAATCCTGATTATGCTTTTCCAAACCACTTTGTGATAGTATATGGAAGGGTTAAAAAAAATAAGGAGCGAAAGATCATAGAATCAAAAAGTTAGAAGGGACCTTGGAGGTCTTCTGGTCTAACCTTAGTCTATTAACTGGCATCTTATGAGAATACTGACCAATCAGAGTTAATTTACCCCACAAGGGTCCTATAGCTGTTTGAGGTAAAAACTACCCCACTCTGCTTCTGCATTAAATTATCTTTCCCAAACCAGTTTAACATATCCAGTGAACAGAGGCAATAAGAGAATACTCCTGGCTATCGAACCTGTGCCAAAATCTCCCCTTTGTTAATGTTTGCCAAAATTCTGAGATTTTTCTCGTAAGCTAGGGACTCAGATTTCATTTTATTTCCTTTTATTGTGGTAGAACCATAGCTTAGGAGTTGTTCGAACTTGTTTTGAAGGATCAGCAGGAGAGGAAAGGTTAAGTAAGTTTAGTAGGGATAAAAGATTATGTGACGTGACCATTTGCTAATTATCCTTGGTATTTGCTGTGTCTCTTAACGTACTAAAGCAGAACTTCAGATTAGGAGGGGACATTGATTTGGAAGAATCAGCACGTGAGTAAGAACTAAATAAGGATAGAGAATTGGTGAACCAATCATTAGTTATCCTCGGCTGTTGCATTTATACTAATAGGCAGCATTTATGAGACACGTTATAAGATATAGCTTGATCACTAATAAAAGCAGAAGTCTCTGCAAATTAATACATTCATGGCAGGCTATGTTTTATGCAGCACATGAAAATAGATATATGCGTGAATGTTGCCACTCATTCTGCTCATGTCAAAAGTCTGGCAAAACCTTTAGATGCAAAGTTTTTCTGCAGCATTATTTCTATCAGCATATATTACACAATGCCAGTCTTGTAAGCTGAGACGATCCACATAGTGCTGTGCTATTTGGCACTACGTGCTGAGCAGTGCTATCCTGGTGTGGTTTAGAAGCTGCTAAATGTGTCTTACTTTAACCAATGACTCTCTTCCCCTTGCACTTTGCTTTTGTAGAAATCGTACAATACTATTTGTATTGTAGACAAAGTCTGGCCAACCCCTTTCAACAGGTAAGAACTTGCTTGCATTTGTACATTGTTGGCAAAGGATCACACAATAGCCATGAAAAGAGAAAGCTGGCTTTTTATTGCTTTCAGTGACAGAAATAGCAATAGTATTTAGGCTTATATACCATAGTATTTTATAGTACTCTCTGGGCTGTTTACAATCTAGAAGCATTATTTGCTTATTGCCCCCAACAATCTGACTCTTAGATGTTGAAAGGGGATAGTATTTAATTTGTTTACAGGAAGTCCTTGACTTATAACTATTCATTGAGTGACTGTTTGAAGTTACAACGGCATTGAAAAAAGTGACTTATGACAGTTTTTCACACTTAACGACCATTGCAGCATCCTGTGGTCAAATGATCAAAATTCAGACTCTGGGTAACTGGCATGTATTTATTGATGGTTGCAGGCTCCCAGGGTCATGTGATCACCTTTTACAACCTTTTTTTTTTTTAAAAAAAAACAAGTTTTATTAATTTTCTAATTTTACATCCAAATATTTATGAAGCAATGTGGTGGTTGGGTAATCAAAGGTTAACAATAGCAAATAACAAAATCTTTTGTAATCAGCTCAGGTTACATCAACAAGAGTTCCCTCTCCAGTTCCCTTAATTACGATAACATAATCAAATTAATACATTTCTAATTATGACACAATCAATTAGAACAATTTTTAATATATTTTCACTTATACATATCCGTGTCCTGTTTTTAAATTTTACCTAATTGCAATACAGTGTTCCAAAATAACCTGTAGTATCTCGAAAACTTAATTTTCGGGTAACCCACATTTCCCCTATTTAATTATATAACAATTATTGCTTTGAAGGAGCAGGCAGGACAGCGAAGTTAAGCAAAACTTAACTTTATTAGGAACCAGGCAAACAACAGAAGAACATCGCTCTATTTATACTTGCAGCTGTCAGATGTCTGACCAATTGGGGCTGTGCCGGCTTCCCGCTTCGTTTGCTTCCGCCAATCGGTGTCGGGCTGGTTTGACAGCTCAGAGCTGTCATCTGGTGGCGCGTGCGCTGTAGCTGGCGACTTTGACAGCCGAGAGCTGTCAGTCGGTTAGCGCCTGCGTAGTTCTCTCCGGCAGCTTTTGACAGCTGTCAAAAGCTGCCGCGGTTTTACCTCAGCCCCGTTGGTTTATATTAAAGTGGTTAACGTTAGTTTACATTAACATGTGAATACATAACACCCCTTACCCCTCCCTCTGATTGAGTTGAAGTTTCCCCTGACTGTTTCTTTTCGGGTTTCCCCATTCGAAGTCTTTTAAGTAGGCGGGGGGTCTTTTTGTTCTTTCGGAGCGTCGGGGGGGTGTCTCCTCTGGTCGTTCCTTGCCCCTAGGTGTATTGCTTCTGTTAGAGTCTGGCTCGGGGGGCAGAGGGTTTGAGTCCATCGTTTCTGGGTCCCTTTCGTTGGGATCGTGTTGTGGGAAAAAGTCATTCTGTGCGGGGTTTTGCTGTGGTGACATTTGTTCGGGGAGGTTTTGGTGTGACAGTGTTTGCGGGGGGGGGTTCTGATAGCATTTCGTAGTTCCCCCTTTCCCCCATATTTTGTGGGCTGCGTTGCCGTAACTGGTCGATGTGTCTACGGAGGTGGGTGTTGTTTCCGGTATAGACGATGTATGACAGGGGACCTGTCTGTTCTATGATGACCCCCTGTGTCCACTTATTCCCACTTCCGTAGTTTCTAGCCCAGACGGCTTGCCCGGTACTGAGAGTCCTGTGTCGGAGGGGAAGTTCTGGGTCTGCTGGGGTTCTGTCTGGATGTAAGCGATCCAATCTGTTCGTGAGTCGTTTGCCCCAGCGGAGTTCTGCCGGGGACTTCCCGGTGGTTGTGCAGGGGGTGGTGTGTTGAGCTAATAAAAATTGAGCAAGTCTGCAGTGCCAATTGCCGGTGATGATTTTCCGCAGTGCCTCTTTGGTTGATTTCACCATCACCTCAGCCAAGCCGTTTGTCGAGGGGTGAAACGGAGCCGTGGTGGTGTGCCTAATAGAGTTCACCGTTGTGAAACTCTGGAATTCGTAGGAAGTAAATTGGGGGCCGTTATCGGAGACTAACACATCCGGAAGCCCATGTGTGGCAAACAACCCCCTTAATACTTGTATTGTGGCTGCAGAGGTCGTGCTTGTGACTGGGGTCACCTCTAGCCACTTGGAATAACTATCTACCACTATCAGGAACATTTGTCCTTGGAAGGGACCCGCGAAGTCTAAATGGACGCGGGACCAGGGTGTTTTTGTTGTTTCCCATCTGTGTACAGGAGCTTGGGGTTGGGCTGCTCTGACAAGTTGGCAGGGGTAATACCCAGCCACATGTGTTTCTATTTCTTTGTCGAGGCCAGGCCACCAGACGTAGCTTCTGGCTAAAGCTTTCATTTTGACAGTTCCCGGGTGACCCTCGTGGAGGCTTTCCAGGACTTTCATTCTGTGTTTTTCAGGTATTATTACCCTGCTGCCCCATAATATGCATCCCTGGTGGGAGGATAATTCTTTTTGTTTTAGAAAGTAGGGTTGGAATTCTGGCTCTGGGGGTGTGGTTCGCCACCCTGAAGTGACGTAGCCTAAGACTCTGCCCAGGACTTTGTCCGCAGCTGTGGCTGCAGAAATGTCCCGGACTGATAATGGGCATTCTGGCAGTTCGGATATAGCTAGTATTTTTCCAGCTGGCGCGGGGTCTGGGTCTATCTCTGGTAGGGGCAGCCTGCTAAGCCCATCTGCGTGACCCATGCTTTTCCCTGGTTTGTGTTCTAATGTGAAAGAATAGGCTGACAAGAAGGTGGACCATCTGAGGATGCGGGGAGATAAAATTTGGGGCGTTTGTTTATTAACTGTAAAAATCCCTAACAGGGGCTTGTGATCTGTAAAGATGGTAAATTGGCGACCATAGAGGTAGTCGTGAAACTTTTTCACGCTGGCCACTATGGCTAAAGCCTCTTTATCGATTTGAGCGTAATTGCGCTCAGGTTTGACAGCGTTCTGGAATAGAACGCTATAGGAGTTTGGGTTCCTTCCCTCGTTAAGTGACTTAGGACCGCTCCTATGCCGTAGGGAGAGGCGTCGCATGCCAAACACAGGGGTAGCTGTTCGTTGAACAGTGCTACCGTGGCGTTGCTGGTCAGTAAGTTTTTTAGAAGCCTGAAACTTTCATCGTGCTGTGGGGACCAAGACCAGGGGTTGCCCTTATCTAAAAGCCTATGGAGGGGTTCTGCAATTGAGGCTTTATGTGGCAGGAAGGTGTGGTAGAAATTAACTAACCCCAAAAAGGCTTGCAGTTCCTGTTTATTCTTTGGAATTGGGGCTGTTTTAATGGCTTTTATCTTAGACTCAGTGGGGTGAATCCCTTTTGCATCAATTTTGAACCCTAGGAATTCCGCTGAGGGTACCCCTATGGAGCATTTGTCTCGCCTTAATTTGAGCCCTGCTGTTCTGAACCTAAGGAGCACCTTTGCCAGCTTGGTTGCTAAGTCCCTTTCTGATTCCCCTGCAATTAGAATGTCGTCAAAATATGGGCAGACCCCAGGGATTCCCTTTAGTGTTTTCTCCATGATTTCTTGAAAGATCCCTGGGGCTGCAGAGATGCCGAATTGAAGGCGGTTAATTTTGAAGGCTCCCTTGTGCGTGACAATTGTCTGTGCTAGGGCAGTGTCAGGGGTGACAGGCAGCTGTAAGTACGCCTGCGCCACGTCTAATTTAGCGAAAATGGCGCCTGACTTAATGGCCGCGAGGATGTCTTTAACAGCCGGGACAGGGTAAGCATGGGCATTTAATGCGCGGTTCAGTGTGGCTTTATAATCAGCGCAGAGTCTGATTTGGCCATTGGGCTTGATTGGGGTTACTATAGGTGTTTCCCATTCGGCCCCTTCGACTGGTTCTAAAACTCCCAATTTAACTAGCCTGTCTAGTTCATTTTCTATTTTTTCTCTTAAAGCAAAGGGAACCCTCCTAGCCTTAATTCTTATGGGCATCACGTTAGGGTTCAGTTTTAGTGACACCGGGGGTCCAGTATATTTCCCAAGCGAGCCGTCAAAAACGTCCGCAAATTGGTGGCAGACGGTGTCTAAGTTTGACAGCTGAGTGGCATTGACGCCTGTTAGTGCTATTCCTAATGCCTCGAACCAGTCCAGCCCCAGCAGGCTGGTCCTGTTTTCCTGGGTGACTAGTATAGTAAGGGGTCTCTTAAATTCCCTAAACTCCGTTGGGACTGAGGATTTTCCCTTGAGCTTAATGGGCGTTTTTTGAAAATCCGCTAGGCGGAGTTTAGTGGGACATAAGGCAGGTTGTTGCCAGCTGCGGCTACAAATGTTTTTGTAAGTTTGCCAAGAGATGAGGGAGACGGAGGACCCTGAGTCAACTTCCATCTCGCAAGGAACTCCGTGGATTAGGACGTCCACCTTAACTTTGGGCTTAAGGATGCTGTGGACCGTATTTTCCCTTGCTTTTCCCTTAACATTTTGTACTAGGGGTTTAAATTTTTGTTTTTCCCTGGATGTGGGTCGGTTCGTACCTGCAGACGTCACCTCCAATTCATGTAGGTTTTCTCGGCTCCGACTACGGCACACGGCTTTGAGGTGACCTGTTTTTCCGCATCCGTGGCATTTGGCACTGCGGAACCGGCACGATGCCCTCGGGTGGCTTCCACCGCAGCTGGCACATTTGGCTCTGCTAGGCTGGTAGCTAGCGCTCTTGTGGTTGTTGGAAGGGCCCCCTCGGTTTTTGCGCTGGGACTTGAGTCTCTTGAATCGCCGCTGAACGGCATCGATGTCCGTGGAGATGTCGTCGTCCTCTGGCCCGCTGAAGGTGCCGTCCTCCTGGTGCACGGACCCACTGGGTCCGCTATCAGGGGGTCGGGGGTTGTCGCCGTGGCTATCTTCATAGGCAATGACTTCCATGGCAACTTCTGCCAGCGTTAGAGCGGGTTTGGCAATCAGTTTCCTTCACAGGCGCTCGTCTTTAAGCCCGATGACGATTTAGTCACGGATCCGGTCCTCCAGGTCGGGGAACCGACACCGCCGTGCAGCGTGTCTGACTCGGGTTATGAAGTCATTAGCGGGTTCGTCAGGAAGTTGTACGCGTCGGGCAAAATTCACTCTTCAGAACAGCTCTGACTTCGTTGGCATGAAGTGTTTGCTCAGTCCCTCGGTGAGTTCTGCATAGGATATCGTTGCGATGGGTTCCGGACTGAATAGTCCCACAGCGGCATCGTAAACGGCCGGCCCGCTGAGCCAGAGGAGTGCAGCTGCTTTGGCCCAATTGTCGGTTATCTTCTTAACCACCAGGTACCCTTCTACCTGGCCTAGGTGTGATTCCCAGCATTCTGGGTGGCGGGTGTTGAATTCACGAATATGGCCGTGGTTCGTCATGCTGTCCGGTCATAGGTGCTGCTTGCGTTATTGTGGAAGCTATGCTTCCAATTAGTGACTTCAGCGAGTGACTAGCTCGGGCTAAGGGAAAAAATCTCTTCTCCCCTTAGGCGGTGACTTCAGCTACGCAAGCAGGCATCCCATCCTCGTCGCCAGTGCTTTGAAGGAGCAGGCAGGACAGCGAAGTTAAGCAAAACTTAACTTTATTAGGAACCAGGCAAACAACAGAAGAACATCGCTCTATTTATACTTGCAGCTGTCAGATGTCTGACCAATCGGGGCTGTGCCGGCTTCCCGCTTCGTTTGCTTCCGCCAATCGGTGTCAGGCTGGTTTGACAGCTCAGAGCTGTCATCTGGTGGCGCGTGCGCTGTAGCCGGCGACTTTGACAGCCGAGAGCTGTCAGTCGGTTAGCGCCTGCGTAGTTCTCTCCGGCAGCTTTTGACAGCTGTCAAAAGCTGCCACGGTTTTACCTCAGCCCCGTTGGTTTATATTAAAGTGGTTAATGTTAGTTTACATTAACATGTGAATACATAACAATTATCATGTCTAAAATACAAACATTGTTCATTTCAGTGCATTCTTATTTTATACAAACATATTCTGTTTATCATATTAATAGTTCATCAATTATTGAAAAAATATCTTTTTTTTTGTATCATTCCAAATTCTAACTATAAAATCAGTTTTTATCTTTTGAAGATTTCCCTTGGTCCATTTAAAGAAAATTTTAAGCTCTGTCATTAAAAATCTCAGCAAGTAGGGAAAAAACCCATTTTTTAAAATCTAACTCTAGCCTTGTTTTTGTGCCAAACAGGCTTCCATATCAGTGCCTTTAAATTCTCAAGTGTGTCTCCCTTTCTTCCTACACATATTGTTTGAGTCCAGGGAGACCATCTAATTGTCAATTTTTCAAAAGAAATATCCCCTTTATAATCATTAAATTGTTGCTTTAATAAGTCAATTCTCGATGTTTGGTGTAGTATAGTTGTCATTAGTTGAATCTGATCTTTTTCTTCTTCCAGTTCCATCTGGCTCAGGTAAGAGGTCATGTCCGGTGTTATAGTTATTATTTGGTTGGCTAAATTCTCAATGTACTGTATTTGAAGGCCTTTGGCATCCTCTATCTTAGTATTACTTTCTTCAGCTTCTGTTGTTTTTTGAATTGTAGATTTTGTAGTTAGAATCAAGATTTGGGCATCAAGGTCCTCAGTAGATTGTATTTATTGTTCTTTAGCGTCCCCTATTTTAATATTAATTTCCTCCTCTTCATTTGGTTTTTGAATTGTGAATTCATCAGTTGAAGTCCCGTTTTGGTTTGGTAGATTTAAGCTGTCAGATTTATTTAGCAGTCTGGCTTTCATTTGCTCAGCCAAGATTGTTTCAAGTATAAGTTTATAGTCAAATGGTGGGTAATATCCTTCCATTTCTTTGGTGTTTGCAGATAAGTCTTTCATGGAAGCTGTTTTTGATAAAAGCCAATAAATGTTCACCTCCACTATTCCTTAAAGTTGTTTTTCAGTGTCAGGTGTTGCCAATTCTTATCTTTAAAGATAATGTCTTCTTCTTCGGGCCAGAAAAGTTCCTCCGGATGAAACGGAGGGCTACTGCCCTTCCATGATCACAGGGAGGGCCTCCTCACGGTGGTCACCCCTCCAGGGCGACTTTCGACCCTTTTCAGGGTCCTCCAAGGAAGAAAGATCAGACAGCGGGGAGAGAGTTCTTCTTGGACATCCGTTGGCACCACAGGTGCAAACCGGAAGCCCCACCTTTTACAACCTTTTGACAAGCAAAGTCAATGGGGAAGCCAGGTTCACTTTACGCGATGTTACTAATTTAACAGCTGCAGTGATCCACTTAATAGCAAGAAAAGTTGTAAAATGAGGCAAAATTCACGTAACAATTGTCTCACTTAGCAGTGGAAATGTAGGGCTCAATTGGAGTCATAAGTCAACCTGTACTGCAAATTAAGATTTATGTAGAAAAAAATGGCTGATACCTTGCATGATGTGTTCTTTATTTGTAGGCCCTGACTATTTACCAGCGTTCTCTCACAACTATGCAGATCCAGATTCAGGGTCTTGTGCAGTTTGCAGTGCCTTTTTTCCCTACAGCCAAAGTAAGTTGCACAACGTTGTCTTTTCCTATGGAAGCAGGCAAGGCTCTTTGATGGAAGCTTCTGGGTTACATACATTTAGAAGTGGGTCACACCTGCTGTTTTCAGAAACAATATTTGACAAAGATAAAATATGAAAATTTAGGCACTTATTTGACCAGGGATGTGTTGAATATTCTTATGAGCTACCAGAAGATAAAACAAACAGGAAAAAAACAACCATGGTTTTATGGTTGACAGGACACAGGTGCCATGGCCATACAGTAGCAGAGGAAAAAGTCTAGGATCCCCTGTAATTCATAGTCTTCACTGATTTGGTGTCTCCAGATGGTAATTCTATGAGCTTTGGTCCCGACACATCCAGAGAATTGGGGAAAGTACTGTAGTGACTGGAAGCCATTTTAACAGATGGAGTGAAATTTTATATGAACAGGAAAGATTAAGCAACTTGGAACTCTATTTGTATATGTCAGATGTAGATGAAATTTCAAAGTCTTCTTGAGCTAGATAAAAAAGCCAGTTGCTTAACAAATCTTTTGACAGGAAATGTCATTCAGTGTTCTGTATAACATGGATGAGCTGCCTGCAAACCATAACCGAGGCTTATGACAGTTGGAGTTCAACAACATCTGCATGGTCACATTTTGCTGCGTGAAATGTAGTGTGATATTGGCTTCAGAGGGTAGGTGGTCTGTCTCCATGGGCTCCTCAGGCATCTGAGAAAGATGTCCTAGGGCAGGGGTAGGCAACCTCGGCTCTTTTATGACCATGAGTCATAAAAGAGCCGAGGTTGCCTACCCCTGTCCTAGGGCATTGTGAGGGATTGTGAGCAAAGAATGAAGTCATTGTTTTAATCTGAGAAGAGGCTACATGGTCCAGATGTGAAAGTTGTGAGAAGAAAGTGTTTCAAAGGGACGCCAAAGTAATAACTTACTATAACTGTACCTGACAGGTTTTTTTTAAAAAAAGAAGACTAACATTATAAATACCTTCCTGAAAATTAGATTGTCCTTGCTTCCTCAGTTTTGCCAGCTCCATGGGCTTTGACATGCATGCCTTTGAGCTTCCATATGGAACTTTAGCAACAGTATCTGAAATCAAGCAATGCCTCCATGCATAAGTGAGATGACTTTCTGTGTACATATATTGCCGATAGGTGAACAGTAAGGTAGTTCTGTTTTCCTTTATTTTAATGTTTAATCAAATGAGAGAGAATCCCTGGAAATAACAAATCAAAGTACCAAGGGAAGGAGCCCTTTTCTTTTTCATGAGGCTTTGTAAAACCACTATAGCTCTAATGTTATCCCTGTTTCTATAAAACCAATGTTGGGTAACAGTTAAGTTAAGATCAGAAGGGCAACAGTTCCAATTTGCAGTCAGCCAAAAAAAGTCACTGGGCCATTCACCATCTCTCAGCCCAATTTGATATCACAAGATTAAATCAGAGAGGCGGTACTGTGTATGCCAGCCAGGAACGATAGACTACGACAGCCATACAGTAGGTATCTATTCACCGTGATTGCTGGACAGTCATTCGAGATATGGTGAACACTATTCCTTTTCCAATAGAATATATGCTCCTTCTCTGATGGCTTTTGCCCTTGCTGCAGAAAGACCTGCTTGATATACAGAAGTTACTGAACTACTCCGAAATCAATCTCCACCAGCTGACTGCCATGCTGGACTGCAGGGGCCTTCACAAGGTAAGCAGCATAAGGCACACTGTGCTTTGGGGACAAAGGTGTTGGTAGCACATTAGCAAGATGCTTCTTTTCTTCTCCCCTCCCCCACTTCCTTTCCCTAAAGGATTACCTGGATGCCTTGGTTGGGATCTGCTACGATGGGGTGGAAGGCTTACTGTACCTCACCCTCTTCTCTCTGATGGCTGCTGTATCCTTCTCCATCATCATATGTGCCATGCCTCGAGCCTGGAAACATTTAGCTAGCAGGTAAAACGGAATAAGTTTCCCAGGGATACCACAAAGTCAAAATAACCTTGTCCATGGCAGAGGGACATTTTGAAAAAGGGGATGAATAAAATAAAAATGGGTGATTTTCGGCGACAGCTAGAACATCAGTCTGATCTCTCCTTCAATAAAATCGCAGAGTTGTGAGCTGATCTTCCTATTGTCCTGTCCTCGTTAAGAGCTATGCATGTTGAACTTACAGAAGCATTCCAGAGACTGCAGAAGGAGATATAGACTCAATAGCATAACATAAGGTTATTTAGTAATATTATGGCCACTTAAATGTCACTTAACAGAATGCATGCATCGGTTGTTGAATAGTAACCTCTCATGTCTTTCTGGGTTTCTTATATTCACCCTTAATTTGCTGAGGGAGGGTGGAAAGAGTAGCAAGAGGGGAAGAGAGTCAGACAATTCATGTAAGAGAGAGAAAAATGCAACAAAAGAATACCCTTCCCATTATCTAGCATCACGTATATGCATTCTCTCGCATTGCTCAGTTTTCAGCTCCCCAGAGTGAGATGGGTGGCATACCACTTGGAGGCTTCAGCTGGTGCAGAATGCGGCCGTGCGAGTTGTGATGGGAGTCTCCCGATACTCCCGTGTAACACCTCTTCTCCGCGAGCTGCATTGGCTTCCAGTTGCCCTCCGGGTGAGATTCAAGGTGCTGGTGATGACCTATAAAGCCCTAAATGGCATGGGCCCGGATTATATCAGGGAGCACCTGCTGCCGGCATCAACTTCCCATCGTCCTGTGCGCTCCCACAGGGAGGGCCTCCTTAGGGTGCCGCCGGTCAGGGAATGCTGGCGGGTGATCCCCAGAGGGAGGGAATTCTCTGTGGGCGCGCCTGCCCTTTGGAATGATTTACCTGTGGAACTCCGGACTGCCCCCGACCTGCGCTCGTTTCGCCGCGACCTGAAAACCTGGCTTTTTGATCTATCCGGCCTGGACTGAGGGGGGTTTTAGTTTTAAATTTTTAACATTGTTTTATTGTTGGGCTATTATTAATTTAATTCTTTTTAATTCTATTTTTATCTTAATTTTATATTGTCTTTTAAATATTGCCCTGTAAACCACCCTGAGTCCTTCGGGAATAGGGCGGTATAGAAAACTAATTAAATAAATGAATATAAATTTACTGATGGTCAAAACAGCAATTTTTGGACAACGTCTATACGTTCATTCCGTTATCTAAAAGTGGTGAAGGAAGCACAATCAGTTCTTTCTGGTTTTGTTTTTGTTTTCCTGTCTCCTGATTAATAGAAAGAGCCTTGGTGGAGCAGTGGGCTGATGCCTCCTTAAGTAACACCAGCTGCCTGCAATTAGTGCAGGTTCGCATCCCACCAGGCTCAAGGTTGACTCAGCCTTCCATCCTTCCGAGGTAGGTAAAATGAGGACCCAGATTGTTGGGGGCAATAAGCTGACTTTGTAATAATGCCGCTTGGGGGGTGTGTGAAAGCCCTAATAAGCAGGCATATACATAGAATGAAGGCTACTGCTAAGCTTGTAAGCCGCCCTGAGTCTTTGGAGAAGGGCGGGATATAAATGGAATTAAAATAAAAAATAAAATAAAATAAATCTGTGAACTGTCCGATAGGGTTGGGTTTTCAGCAATGGAGCAAAATACAAAAGGCTCTCTTTTTTTCCAGCTACTACGGTTTCTTTCCTGGTCTCTGCTAACATTACAAGAGAAACCCTAAAATTAAGGGAAAGCTTAAGCAGCTGAAATACCCAGTCCTTCCAGGAATGAGTGTTACCTCTTCTCATTTGCCACTTCATCCGTAACCATTCCATGCTTTCAGATTTGGCTTTCGTTTCTAAGACGGACCGGATTTGGTTTTTTTTTGTTTTTTTCCTTTTAGAGATCGGGATTATGATGACATAGATGAAGAGGACCCCTTCAACCCACAGGCTCGACGTATTGCTGCCCACAATCCCAACCGTGGGCAACTCCGTAGTTTCTGTAGCTACAGTAGCAGCCTGGGCAGTCAGACAAGCCTTCAGCCTCCTGCCCAGACCATCTCCAATGCACCAGTGTCTGAGTATATGTAAGTATGCATGAAATTAGTAGAAGAGGCAGGAGTTAGCAGTTAGCAGTACTTAATCCCACATCCTCTCCTGTGAGGTTCGCAAGGTGGCCACCGAGATAGCTTCTGCTACTTGATGTTCTCCACCTTAACTTACTATACTCTGGTACCGTCTGGCCCTGCTCAGATTTGTGCTGCCTGTTGTCTTTGCTTCCATCATTCCATCTTTCTCTGAAAACCATGATATTTCCCCATTTTACCAATCTAATAGCTGTCAACCCATGTCCTCCGTCATCCTGGCATCCCAGCCAGAAAACCCGAAATCCATCTTTGTACAGCTGCTAGGTCTTCAAACTTGTAACAGTTGCCTTCTTATTGAAAGAAGACAGCCTTAAAGATGAAAAACCTGAGCAACCATACTTTTGAACTGTATGTTGGAGAAAACGTTTTTAAAAATAAAGTCTAGATGCAGCTCTTAAAATATCCCTAGAGAAGATGTGTGAAACAAGCTGTTGTCCTACTTTTTGCATCTTTTATTCTTTGTTAATTGCTATGGTGTGATACTTTAATTTAACATGGTTTTTTTTCTTGTTGAGTTGTCATGTACATTTGCATGCCCTTTTATGGAAAGATCTTTGTTTAAATATATTTATTGGTCGATTGGTTGGAAAATGTGCTGCCTTTTGATGGAGGAAGTCTTGCCCATTTATCGTTCATAACTGCAGATAAGCCAACACCCTTGAAGCTTCAACCAAAATACCATGAAAAATGGTATCCATGGTCACCCATGGATAAGTCAATCCTTGAATTTTTAATCACAGCAGTGGACAGAAAATTGAAATTGTTATGTCAGCATTTATAAAACTATGATTTTAAGGCCATGACAGGCTGATCTGCAGATAAGTCGAACCCAGTTTTGGGGCTGTATTTTGTAGCCCAAAATTCTCAGCTCATTTACAAGTGTACATGGTACTTCCTCTTTGCTCCTGTCTATGACTTGGCTTGGCTTGGAAGGTAATAATGGATAGCAATAAAAAGAAAAATCAGAGGAATGTTTGATGTCAAAAAAGTTAAGCATTCTCAGAGCTGCTTAGGCCTTGGATGGGAGATTATTAAGAAATCCGAAGGCTGCAGGCTAGGCTAGAAGTTAAATTTTAAAGACAGCGACAATCATTTCCATATTTTGAGAAAGCAAAATATGTACATAAATTCATTAGGTATTTATTTTGACTCGAGTGAGTCTTTATTTTTCATCTGTGCATGAGAAGATATACATGGCTACTGCCAAGTTTTCTGTGAAAATCTAGTAACTTTTAGCTCCCATACAGATTCTCTGGCCATTGAAAAGATTCAGCGTCCACCAGAAAAGAGCATGGTGGAGAAGCTCTGGGACTATGCAGATGTGTATTGTGTACATCTTATTCCTACTTTGGATTTCAGGCAGCTGTTGAATCCTTATCTCCAGTACCCTCATAAGTTGTTAGTGTTTCCTTCAGGGAAATGGTGTTAACCTTGAATTGCCTACTGAATTTGAGCAAGGTTTAACAATGGAAAAGGTCCATTGGAGGAGAAAGTCCATCCAAAATGGCAGGAAGTAGATTTCCCATTTCTGTTTCCATAACTAGTGGAAACCATCTGGTCTCCCCACCCCTTCAGCTCTCTGAACTGTTTGCTGCAAAATCTTAGAAATGAAAAGTGCTAAGGAACAATCAAACAAGTTGTCTCTTCTGCCCAGTCATAGAGTTGAGGAAAGGAGTATTGTGCTGCCCATTTTTATGACTCCAATTTAGGTAGGAAGACAGAGAGATTATGTGATTTCTTTGCTGAATTATTTTTTTTTCCTAATTGTGACCTCGGAAGCATACTGTAGTTGCTGATTCCAGATACTGGTTAAAAATGGAAGCTTACTCAGAACTGTTCTTTCAGATACGTTATAGTAAATCCTCATAGGGAAACAATGCTACCTAAAAACTACCTGAGCAGAGTACCAAGAGATTTTTGCAGGCATCAAGAAGACTTACAGAAAAGTTGGTCCTCCACTGGAAACATAGCCCCATGAATACCCGGCACCATATTCACACTCATCTGCAGTTCCACAGATCAGTGCAACTGCTGAGTTGTCAGCCTTTTACCTAGTCAACTTGGTTACTTGTCCAAAGTCCTTGCCATCTGAGAATAATGGGAATGGAGGCCCACGTCTCTGAAGAACATTTAGGAAAGGCTTCATTAAACCTTGAACTGATAAGCAACCAGCCATCACCACATTCTCCCATCACCCTTCTTTTTTGGAGGGTATTGTAAAATGAAAGTTGGAGCATTGCTAGGCTTGAGATGGACAGAATGTTAACTACTGTTCTTCTTGCCTGTCCCTGAGTGACTTTTGCTGGATGCCCATCCTCTCACACCCATTGCACATAAAAGAAAGAGGGTACACATGTCCTCTGCTATTATTCTCAAGGCTCAGTTCTTCACAGTACATAGTGCTCACTGAATGTAGAGGAGTTTGTTCCAGAATGAATTCCTTCCCCACAATATTTCACAGATCAAGGAGACAGCTAATGAGGACTGGTGTAGCTTCCCCCAATCAGGCATTCTTCAGATGCATTGGGAGTAAAATTCCTCAGCCAGCTGCATCTCTGAGTATTTAACTGGAGATGATGGAAGTTCCGAACTAATGCACCTGGAGAGTACCAAGACAAAAGAGATTGATCGGGGAATTTATGAATGCTTGCTGATTCCCTCTCTAAGCCATCTTCATGGTGCTGCAAGGTGCAAAATGAATAAATAGCTCGAGACCCAAGAGCTGCTGCATTACGGGATGAGCTCCTGTCATTCGCTCCAGCTCCTGCCGACCTAGCAGTTCGATAGCATATAACCACAAGTAGATAGCTATCTACCAGTTTGGAGGACAGATTAATGGGGACATAAAAGAACCCCCAATTGGATGTTCCCCGGGCAACAGCGATGTCACTGGCTGATCATTTCAACATGGAAGCACCATAGGTGCTTCCGACACAAACACGAACATAAATAACGGCCTGCGTATCCACACACCCATTTTTTCCCCACTCCCACAAACGCTTGCCTCCAACAAGGATCCCCAGCTTCTGGGAGAATGTCAGGAATATTTCTTAGCCCATAACAGATTTCCTTTTAATAGATTGTCCTCCTGATCTCACTCCTCTTTACCTGCAGGAACCAAGCTGTGCTCTTTGGTGGGAATCCACGGTATGAAAACGTCCCCCTGATTGGAAGAGGATCACCTCCCCCCACGGTATGGTGGGCTTCGGAGGCTAAACCATTTTTATAACAAACCCTTTATTTCCCCCCCCCCTGCTTTTACTAACACTCCTGTTCAATTTAATAAACACATTTTCTTAAAAAGTGGGATGAAAAAACCTTCTGGCTTTTGTCAGAAAATATGAAACACCGGTTTATGGGATTTGTTTTTTTCTGATGTTAGAGATGAAAAAAACAGTTAGTATATGATTTAAATGCAGGCTTTTCAGAACGACAATCCAGAATCTAAACTGCTATCTGAAGATGAAAACTGCTGCAGGAGCCCTGCTTTCTGGAAGTTAGCTTTTTGTTGTTGTTGTTGTTGTTGTTCCCACAGTTGTTTTGGCTATATCATTTCTGCCCACAATTTGGAATGTATCTCCCACTGACATGGCATCCTTCTGGCTAGCTTCAGGCAGCTCTATAGCGAAAGCGTCGAAAACATTGTGTTGCGTTGCGTTGAATTAAATTGCATTGCTATTTGGCTGCTAGTCTCTCAGGCAAACTGTTGTGCGAGGCTGTGCTGCAATTCTTATCACATCGGCAGACTTTGGCTGTTGTTTCTGTAGCTTGCGTGATTGTGTGAGTTACACAGTGCATGTTACACAGTTCTATATTTCAGTTGGGGTTTTTTTACATTTTTTTTATCCCCACCTTTATTATTTTTATAAATCACTCCAGGCAACAAACATAGCTCCTTCCTCCTCCTATTTTCCCCTTAACAACAACCCTGTGAAGTGGATTGGGAGACAGAGAGAGTAACTGGCCAAAACTTACTCAGCTGACTATCATGCTTGAAACAGGACTAGAATTCACAGTCCGGTTCCTGGTTTCTAACCTTGTCCCTTAACCACTAGATCAGGGGTCTTCAAACTTGGCCCTTTTATGACTTGTGGACTTCAACTCCCAGAATTCCTGTCTGGCTGAGGAATTCTGGGAGTTGAAGTCCGCAAGTCATAAAAGGGCCAAATTTGAAGACTCCTGCACTAGATCAGATTGGCTTTCCCCTGCATCTTTAACATTTTGCTTGTTTCTGGAGGCAAGAATTGCAAGTTTCTGTTCAATTAGAAAATGAGTGGAGGTGGTTTTTTTATATTTTCTTCCCACCTTATTCTACTTTTATAAAATGTTTTTCTGCAAATATAGTTGTTATAATGCGTATCACTTTTTTGTTTAGCATAAGATTATTATTTTTTGACATCTTGCCTGCAATGCTTGCTTTGTTTTTCAGTTAACTGTTTTGCAGCTATATAGCCTTTTAAGGTGCTTGCATTTTTAAAATATCTTGGGAGGGATGGGGTGTTTTCCTCCTCCCCCTCCCCTGGCACTTTTTCATAAGAGATTTCCCTGTGCTGTAAATATCCCCAACCTCTCAATATAGAAATATTGAATCTATGGAATCTAGGCATTTAAAATTGCCATTAGTTTGCATTTAGACTCACTGCAGCCTTCTGAAAATTGGTTCCTTACCTGAAGTGTTTGGACTGCAACGTGCATAAGTCCCTGAGTATGGTCTCGCTGGTTGAAAATTCAAAGAAAATCTGGAGAATGCCATATTTTGAAAAGGTTTTTAGCAGAGTGGATTGCATTAACTGGCAACGGAGACCTTTTCAGGGTTTCTACAGGACAGAATTGTGGGGAAATTTCTGATAATTTCAAGTTATTTAGTTTTTCCCCATAACAATGCATGCTGCATATGGATTCAGTGTGGTGTTTCAAATAGGCAAAATTAAAAACCCTCTTGAGCAGTGCTGATTCCCCAATTGCCTTAACGTTGAGAACCCATGCTGTGAATAACATTTATTCCAGACTTCCAGTCATGCTGATTTAAATAGTCAGTAAGTAAAGGCTCTTAAATTTGATGGAGTGAGGTTTCTAAATAGTCTGTTACTGTTATGGTTTACTCAGCTGGAGATTTCCTTTAGGAAAGTTCCCACAGGACATCCCTCTTTCAATAAAACCCTACCAGGGGCCTTTGAAGCTGTACAGATTTAACATAGCCTACAACTTTGGAAATTACAGTATACTTCATCAGTTACAAGAAATGTTTTCCCCAAATCTGTCTAGAGAAGTGGAATGGGGGAATATTACAAAGGCAGAGCACCAGAGAAAATTGCTGCCTTTCCGTAGTTGTGTGAAAGAGATCCAGTCTGAGTGAATTTGATTTGCTCCCGCCTATTAAAATATTATGAAAAATTCATGTTTGAGGCTCTTAAGTGAAAAGTTATTTACATGTTTAATGCACAGGTTTAGGCTTGCTAAGTATTGAAAGGGATAATTCTCTCTCTCTCTCTCTCTCTCCCTCCCTCCCTCCCTCCCTCCCTCTCCTTCTCCTTCTCCTTCTCCCTCCCCCCCTCTCTCTTTATATATATTAAACATAGGCCTAGGATTATATAAATTGGTATCTCTTTACTGTTTGGATTGCATTACTTTTGCATTCAGTACTTGATCTATTTCTTGCATAGTTGAGACCTAACTTAACTTGATCACAATTCCTCACAAGCTTCTACTGCCAAGTGAAATTAATATTTAGTGCATACCATGAACCTAGTTCTCATTCAGAAGAGCTTGTGTTACCAATCTTTATGAAATTTAAATTCCTTCCTCCCTCCCTCCCATACAAACATTATTTAGTTTTCCATTGGACTAAAGAGTTTCACTTTGAACAGAAGTGCAAAAGTAGAAAGATTAAGAAGTAGTGTTTACAAGGAAGACAAAAAAGGGACTCAAGGCACTGAAACAGCTGGTGTTCTACTTACGTTAAAAAGTTACAGTCAGTTTTGGGCTGATGATGGAAATGCCCAGCGGTGCTATAAAAATGAATAATTACACCAGTGAGCCCTAAACTTGAATTAAAAGAACAAGAAAATTATCAGAAAAATTATTCAGCAACTTAAGCTATAATAAGTAAAATATGTCCCTAGCCTTTGATAAGTAATAAACTAGAGCAGTTGCACATATAAAGTACAAAAGAAATAGAAAACTCCAATGCCTTTCCAACTTCCTGTGTCCCTATCTGAAGTGTCATTTGCCAAGTTATTGTTTCTTATTTACTTAATACGGTATATAGGCTACCTGAGTCCCTAAAAGACTTTGAGCGGCTTACAACTAAGAGCTAATTTATAATAGGATATAAAAGATACAATTGACTGGAAGAGCAGAGTATGCAAAACAAAAGCACAAAATTACCTTGTCCCCAATCAGAACACCCAGGTCTTAATAGCTTCCTGAATGATACATATGAATCTCTGGGGTGGGGAGATCACTGCAAAAAGCACAAATTGCAACAGAAAAGGCATTGTTCCTGAGCCCTGCAAAGCAGCCTTATTTCATTGAATTCTTTCCAGGGTGTTGGAGTCTGGGGAAGGGTTGGCTTTACATGATGTCTGAATCCATCCCAGTGGTAAAAGCCTACAGCATGGGTGTCAAACTGCCGGCCTGCGGGCCGGATGCATCATAGCGATGCATTCACTCCACTCCATTGCCGGCAATGGCAAAAAAAGTCACGATACGGCACAACACGTCACGTGACTTGCGAGTTTGACACCCCTGGCCTAGAGAATAGACCACAGCCGAGTATTCATGCTAAGTCACAAACCAAACACATGACAACTCCACATGTGAATCATTTGTTATATAGCTGCAGGGACCACAAAAGTAGTTGACTAAACCGAATCCATATGTATTAAAAAGGCTCTCATAAATCTTAAATCTTAAAAATAAGATTTTAAAGTTAATGACACATCCAATACAAATTATGCCTCTGTAGTTAATGTATGTCTTAACAGTTCTGATAATAAATAAGAAAGAGGTGAGTTAGCTGTCTGAAAGAAGAACTAGCCAAGGGAACCTCAAAGGGTGACACTTCATTTAAATTTTTTATATACTGTATTCTAGGTGTGACTCCAGTGGTTTTACACAAAACAAAATGCCAAATCAATAAAACAGTTACAATAAAATATCCACCTACTACCAGCATTACATCACAATGGCGACAACTGAATATGCCATTAGTAGCTCCATGGAACAATATTGCTTTAATGGCCTTCTTGAAATGCATCAGAGTTGGTGCCTATTGTACATTTGGAGAGGCTATTCAAGAAGGAATGTAGAAAGATTGCCTCCAGCCTTCTCAGCCACAAATGGTGAAGATCTTGCTTGAGTTTCTCTTCTGAGGTGACAAAGCAGAATAATCCTATGCCATAGCTCAGGAAGCTGAAGCTGCAGGGAAAGGGCGGTATATAAATGCAATAAATAAATATTAATGGAACCAGTTTTCCAGAGACAAGCAATTCCCTAGATAGATAAATCCTAAGCCATTTGACATCATTCCGTATGGATGAACTTTTCATGCCTTATAAAATAGAGAAGTGGGTACATTTCAGTACAGTCACTAGGATGTAAACAGAATAACAGCTGCCTTTTTCTAATGTCACAGCTGAATTCTTGCATTCTGCATAGTCATGTGACACTGGATTCTCATCTGATGTGCAAGCAGACTCAGACTTAAGTTGTGTTGTTAGAGAAATGCAAATTAAATCCATGTTTAAACACAACCTTGTTTTTTATGTCGATTATTCTAAGAAATGTATATGTTTCATGGAATCAATTGCCCTGTGATATGAGCTATTAAAATTAATAACAATCTACCTGAAAGATGGAAAGCATATGCAAAAATGTTGCCTGCTTCATGATTGATCAGGGAGACTAGTTGATATTTGTATTACAAGCTGCCACAATCCATTTTCAGGGCTAACAGTTGTTTGAATATTCAAGGAACTATTTCTAATTTGGGCATTTAAAAGTCAGGGCTGTGCCACTTTGGGAGGCTTTAATCTTAGTGTTGCAGATATTTGCTATTGAAAAATCCTCAAAGCTGATGGCGAAATTAAATGTAGCTCTTCTCCATATACCAAGTAGTCCAATTTCAATAAGATTTAAATGCCTTAAGGAAACTCTTTCAAGCTCTATTCCATTCCAGAAAAGTAGTCTGTAAATAATTTTTCTTAACACTGTGACTGGAAAGACACAACTTTCTAATAATAAATTATTTATTTTATTTATTTATTTTATTGGATTTATATACCGCCCTTTCCCGAAGGACTCAGGGCGGTTTACAGGGTATTTAAAACAAAGATCGATACAAAAGTTAAAAACAATTAAAAAAGATTAAATCAAATCCCTAAAAATAAAAACCCCAATTAAAATTCTCAGCCTGGGCCGGAAAGCTCAAAGAGCCAGGTCTTCAGGTCCCGGCAAAATGAGCGAAGGTCGGGGGCAGTCCTAAGCTCCGCAGGCAGCTGGTTCCAGAGGGCAGGTGCACCCACAGAGAAGGCCCTCCCTCTGGGTGTTATCCGCCGACAATCTTTTACCGGCGGCACCCTGAGAAGACCCTCCCTGTGGGAGCGCACTGGACGAAGGGAACTTGATGCTGGCAGCAGGTGTTCCCTCAGATATCCCAGACCCAAGCCATTTAGGGCTTTATAGGTCATCACCAGCACCTTGAATCTCACCCGGAGGGCAACCGGAAGCCAATGCAGCTCGCGGAGTAGAGGTGTTACATGGGAGTATCGGGAAACCCCCATCACAACTCACGCGGCCGCATTCTGCACCAGCTGAAGCCTCCGAGTGGTCCTCAAGGGCAGCCCCATGTAGAGAGCATTGCAGTAGTCTAAATGGGAGGTCACGAGCGCATAAGTGACTGTGCGTAGGGCATCCCGGTCCAGGTAGGGTCGCAACTGGCGCACCAGGTGAACCTGGGCAAAAGCCCCCCTGGTCACGGCTCCTATATGGTCTTCAAAATTGAGCCGTGAATCCAGGAGGACACCCAAGTTGCGAGCCCTATCAACGGGGGGGTAACACCTCACCCCCCCATCGTTAAAGGTGGAATAATCTGGTTAACCCGAGATGCCGATATGCACAGCCACTCAGTCTTGGCAGGATTGAGACGAAGCCTGTTTCTCCCCATCCATACCTGGACCGCCTCCAAGCAATGGGACATCACGGCGAGGGCATCACTGGGTTGGTTCGGGGTGGAGAAAAAAAGTTGGGTATCATCAGCGTACTGATGATACCCCACCCCGAAACCACGAATGATCTCACCCAGCGGCTTCATATAGATGTTGAACAGGAGGGGCGAGAGAACCGACCCCTGAGGAACTCCACAAACGAGAGGCCTCGGGGTGGATCTCTGCCCTCCCGTCAGCACCGACTGCGAGCGGCCCAGGAGATAGGAGAACCACCATAAAACGGTGCCTCCCACTCCCAACCCCCTGAGACGCCGCAGTAGGATACCATGGTCGATGGTATCAAAAGCCACTGAGAGATCTAATAGGACTAGGACAGAGGAACAACCCCTGTCCCGAGCCCGCCAGAGATCATTCACCAACACGACCAATGCCGTCTCTGTGCTGTGTCCGGGCCTGAAACCCGATTGGTACGGGTCCAGATAATCAGTTTCCTCCAGGAACAGAGGAAGCTGATGTGCCACACTCTCAACAACCTTCGCCAAAAAGCGAAGGTTGGAGACTGGACGATAGTTATTTAAAACAGCCGGGTCCAGGACAGGCTTTTTGAGGAGGGGTCTCACCACCGCCTCCTTCAAGGCCGTGGGGAAGACACCCTCCTTCAAAGAAGCAGTTATTACACTAATATATACCAATTATATTTTCCAGGCCTGCATTCTGTCCCCTAGATATCCTGAAGCTACAGCAAGGGTCTAAGACAGACATGTCAAACTCGCAACGTCACATGACGTTGCGCAACGTATCGAGAGAGTTTTGCCATTGCTGGCAACGGGGTGGGCATGGCTTCTGGATGACGCGTCCGGCCCGCGGGCCAGCTGTTTAACACCCCAAGACAACTTGCTGCAGCCAACTCGCCACAGAACAATTCACCACGGCCAATTTGTCTCAGGGCAAAAGTTACATAATATCAAAGAAATGGTGGAAGAGAATCATTAAAGAAAGGATGCAAAAGGAGGGGACAAAATGAAATGAGAATGACAAAAGAAAATTTCATTATTATTGTTTTAAATAAATAAAATCATTGAATTGTCCCATGGCGAGTTGACCCATGGCAAGTCAACCACGGCAAGTTGTCCCACGGCGAGCAGGCCGTGGTGAGTTGGCCATGGTGAATCAACAGCGGTGAGTTGGCTGTAGCGACTTCTCCCATTCTGTACAGCAATGGGGGGGAAGGGATTTCTACAGACTGTAATTCCAACTCATTTGGAGGGCACAGATTTAGGGAAAGGGGCTTGTTCTCTAACTTTATTATGAGTCATTGATACAATTACGGAAGGTGTGTGCACATAGGCACACAGTTGTTCCTTAATGCTATATTTCCAGAATGCCCCAAATTTGTGATCCCATTTGTTTCCTATCACTTTGTGTGTGGTCTGTATTAATAAACCCAACTCTTATCTCTACTCCTTAGAGGTCTTCTAGATAGTAGTAGACTATTGTGTTGATAAATAAATGCAGGGGGTGGGTGATTTCATTAGAACTGACTGCAAACTAAAGAAACCAGGAGCTGAGGAACATATAATTTCAAAAACAATTCCCTGAAATGGTGAACTACAACACGGGATAAACAGATTTGTCTCTAGCTTGGGCTCACAAATTAGAAAGCATGATGTAGAGGGGAAACTGAACAAATTTCAACAAAATGCAAGGAAACCATCTCCCGGCCATAATGCTGGATTAATCATTTTTATTTCCTGAGTATTTTTTTTAAAATCTATAAGAAATATTTTGGAAATAAAATTTGTCCAAGGTGGACAGATAAAGGAAGCGGAAAAATTAAGGGTTCATACACTGCTTAGTCAGTGGCTATTTGCTACTTAACAACAGCTAGTGGCCTTAGATTAGGGAAAAATTGGATATTCTAATTACCGTAATTGTATTTACATCCCATCTTTCTCCAAATTTCTTGAGGCAAATGTCCTCTCTCCCACTTCCCATTTTATTATCATTGCTTCCCCGAGAGATGACTAGCTTGAGAAACAGTGACTTGCTTATAACTTAATGAAACTAATCTAGTATGTGCTGTTGGCTGTTGAATCCAGATCTTCTTTAATTATTCAGATCAATCAACCACACTGTTTGCTGAGTGCAAAGAAAGTATGGCAGTCTCACCTGTCCAGTGAACAGAAAACCCATACAGGTTGTCCTCGACTTACAATCACCATTGAGCCTCAAATTGGTGTTGTTAAGTGAGTTTTGCCCCATTTTACGGCCTTTCTTGCCTCAGTTGTTAAGTGAGTCACTGCAGTTGATAAGCTAGTAACCTGGTTGTTAAATGAATCTGGCTTCCCCATTCACTTTGCTCGTCAGAAGGTCGCAAAAAGTGATCACATGACTTTGGGACACAGCAACCGTCATAAGTATAAACCAGTTGCCAAGCATGTGAATTTTGGTCAGGTGATCATGGAGATGCTGAAAGTTATAACTGTGAAAAATTTAATTTAATTAATTTAATTTATTAATATTTCTATACCGCCCTTCTCCCGAAGGACTCAGGGCGGTGTACAGGGCAAGAATAAAACACAAAGTTACAAAAATTAAAAAGTAATTAAATACATGCCCATAAAAACAATAAATACATTAATAAAACCCCAATAAAATGATAATAAAAAACCCCACCAATCCCCCCTCAGGCCAGGCCGGCTTGTTCGAACAGGTATGTTTTCAGATCGCGGCGAAAGGAGCGAAGATCGGGCGCCGTCCGGAGCTCAACCAGTAACTGGTTCCATAGCTCCGGGGCGCCCACAGAGAAGGCCGTCCCCCTGGGGGCCACCAATCGACATTCTCTGACCGGTGGCACCCTGAGGAGGCCCTCTCTGTGGGAGCGCACAGGGCGCAGGGAAGTTGACGCCGGCAGCAGGTGTTCCCTAAGGTACTCCGGACCCCTGCCATGTAGGGCTTTAAATACCATAACTAGTACCTTGAATCTCACCCGGAAGACAACTGGCAACCAATGCAGCTCACGGAGCAGAGGTGTGACATGGGAGTATCGGGAAACTCCCAAGACAACTCTCGCGGCTGCATTCTGTGGTCATAAGTCACTGTTTTCAGTGCCATTGTAACTTTGGTCACTAAACGAACCATTAATAAATGTAAGTTGAGGATTAACTGTATGTGCTTACTTTTATCTTTTTATAGGAATGTCTGAAATTGAATTTAGAACTAGCTATATTTTTGATGTGTTTGAACTGAGCATACGTAGATAGTTCTGTGCTTAGTTCTTGGCAGATTCCAACTTACTGGCTGCTGGTAGACTAATAAATCTTTGCTGATTTTGAAAGGATATGTCTTTTTCAGGAAAAAAAAATGACTAATAACCACACATTGCCTGTGCTTGAACTGTTTAAAAAGTGCTGGATTCTCTGTTTTGCAAATTTAATACATAGGTTTGTAATAAAAGGGAAGTAAATGCATTTTACAGGGACGCGGTGGCTCAGTGGGTTAGGACGCTGAGCTTGTCGATCGGAAGGTCGGCAGTTTGGCGGGTCGAATCCCGAGTGCCGCGTAACAGACTGAGTGCCTGTTACTCGTCCCAGCTTCTGCCAACCTAGCAGTTCGAAAGCACGTAAAAATGCAAGTAGAAAAATAGGGACCACTACGGTGGGAAGGTAACAGCGTTCCGTGCGCCTTTGGCGTCTAGTCATGCCGGCCACATGACCACGGAGACGTCCTCGGACAAGCGCTGGCTCTTCGGCTTTGAAACGGAGATGAGCACCGGCCCCTAGAGTCGGAAACGACTAGCACGCATGTGCGGGGGAACCTTTACCTTTACCTTTAAATGCATTTTAGTCTTTAAAATGGCACCGTCATTAATTATATATGGAGGATAAGCATATTAATTGTATTTAATGTCCTAGGCATCTCCTACTTTTTGGGATATAGCTCCCAACATCCTCTCAGCCCTCTCATCCACGTCTGTTCAGATTTTGGCAGAATTCAAATCTGAAAATCATCTGACATATTGCAAAGAAAATTCCATACAGATGAATGCTAAAAGGAACCTCACGGATCACAAAACTCCTTATGGTATTTCCCATGAAGCATTTTAGGTTGCATCTCCCATTTTATGTACTTAAACTGTGTTATCCAATTCTAACAGTTGAAAACAGACTTTGATAAATTGTATCTTGGTAGTTTCTAAATTTTCCATTGTTGACTTATGGCAGATAGGAAAAGAACTTAATTCTGTCGTCTTCTCTAAAGCCTTTTAAGGAACCTTTCCTTGCTAACGGGACTGAAGATGATCTGAAATGGTACTATAGGGTCTCCTGCTTGAGCAGGGGGTTGGACTAAAAGACCCCCAAGGTTCCTTCCAATTCTGTTGATCTGTTTCTGTTCTACTCTACTCCTTCATGGCTTGACTTCAGAAGTTGTGGGTGCTCCATCGCTGGAAGTTTTTAAGAAGAAATTGGATGGCTGTTTGGTCAGAATGGTGTAGGGCAGGGGTGTCAAACTCAATTTCATTGAGGGCCGCATCAGCATTGCGGTTGCCCTCAGGGGGCCGGGTGGGCGTGGCCTACTGGGTGGGCGTGGCTAGAGTGTGTATGGCCTACTGGGTGGGCGTGGCCAGCTCTACCTCGTTTGCATCAAGGGTGCCTATGGGGGGCCTGGGCAGGAGTGGGACGGATCTGAGGGTCTCTGGCAGAAGGAGGGTCTCTGGGCCAGGGCCAAGGCAGTGGGGGCCGTTCCCTCACTGTTTCCAGGATGGCTTCGCGGGCCACATGAAACCACTTCACGGGCCGGATCTGGCCCCCGGGCCTTGTGTTTGACATGTCTGGTGTAGGGTCTTCTGCTTGGGCAGGTGGTTAGACTAGAAGACTTCCCAGGTCCCTTCTGTGTTCTGTACCTCTGATGGAAAAGAAACTTTTTTTTTTAATCCCATTAATATCCCGCCCTTCTCCGAAGACTCAGGGCGGCTTACAATCTAAAGCACAAATCAATGTGCTTAGCAATAGCCTTCATTCTATGTATATGCCTGCTTATTAGGGCTTTCACACACACACACACCCAAGCGGCATTATTACAAAGTCAGCTTATTGCCCCCAACAATCTGGGTCCTCATTTTACCTCCCTCGGAAGGATGGAAGGCTGAGTCAACCTTTTTATGCTTTCTGTTGAATTTTAAAAGCTACAAAGCCCAATACTGTTCTAATGTGTACTTTGCTGTGGGGTTTTGTGTAATCAAGTCACAACTTTCCTGTGAAAGATTCTCCTTTTCTCCACTACTGCTGTGTCTCAGTAGAATGGCAGCTGGATGCCATCACAGGATCTTTAGGCCTGGCCAACGTTTTTTTTCCCTAGTTGCCTTTCTGTTGTCATTTCATCCCACTCCACCTCTGCTAATGGTCAAGCTTGTTCTTCTGTTCCTGATGGTATAAATCATCAGCACATTTGTTTCTGGTTGGTTCTGTAGAGCTAGAACAGGGGTAGGCAACCTTGGCCCTTTTATGACTCGTGGACTTCAACTCCCAGAATTCCTGAGCCACCTATACTCAGGAGTTGAAGTCCACGAGTCATTAAAAAGCCGAGGTTGCCTACCCCTGAGGTAGAACTTCATCTATCAGACTTTAGAAGGAATCTTAGTAGTTTTTCTGTAGTTTCTATCAGTAAAACCTCAGCTCGTCATTGAACTCACAATGTATAACTTCTGTCCCATTTTATCTCCTCTGTCTAGTATTCTCCAAGTATGCGAGCCACCTATCTTGCGGTTAATGATGATTTCCGGCGACAGCCTAGCAACGAATTTCCAGCCTAGCACTCAGATTGTAGAGAAGAAGCCACCTGCGATGCTATAGTGAAACCCAATAATAACTGAAGGCCCATAGACTGCTGGGAATGAGATTGCTTTCCTAGCAAACTGGTCAGGTGTTCAAAAGGTGTTGAAAACAGATCAACTGAAGAAAATTCCTGCTGGCAGTCCAGGTGCTCTTCAAGGATTATCCTGTTTGCTTGGCTGGCAGGTTTTTTTTCTTCCAATATTACGTCTTCCTCCATTGCAGACCCAGGATGGTACCCGGATCTTCCATCCAAAGAGCTAAGGGTCAGAGGTCTGTTGATTTCCTGCTCATTTCCTGTCACTGCTGCAGTGGCCTTCCCAAACTTTATTATATTGGGGAGATGTGAAATTAGGATTTGGCTTGTCGTGGGTTTGCAATTAAGCTATGAGTCCTGTTTCCTTATCCTCTGCCCTAATTTTGGGGCAGGTTTGTTCATCCCTGATAGGGTGGTTCAGTCTTCCTTTTTTTGTTTTTGTTAGGGCAGATTATAAGACCAGTACACTGTACGAGTAAAGTGAACACTTGACACATGGTGTACAATGCTAAACTAACCTCAGAGAAATGGGGTTGCCGTGAAAGAAGGTGCTCCTCACTTCCCAATTACATGCAGTGCTGACAGAAGAGTGAATTTTTAGTGTCCTCTGAAGAGGCCTCTGCACAGAACTTACTGTCGGCTTGGCACTGTATCATCCATCATCCTTTTTTGATAGAACCTGTTTGGTATCTTGTGATACAAAATCCATGCACAATATTACCACTTGTCACTCGCTCTTTTGCATCAAGAACTGACATGAATTCACCAACTCCTGTTTTGGTGGCCTCAGGTATTATTTAGAACAAATGACTTTTTTTTTGTTCTATTACATATATTATTTCGTTTGCTATTTTTTTAGTCTTATGTTTTATATTGGCTATCCAAAGAACATAATTTTTGTGTCTTTTTTTATAGATTTCTGTTATTAAGGATTAGTCCTTTTTTATGCTCTTTGCAAGCCAACTTCTGACTTTGGCACTGATTTTTTTTTCCCCCAAAAAGGGGGAATAAAAACGAAGGCAAAATTAACCTTCCGGATAATGTATTTGTATGGCAAATGCTGACATATTCAAAAATACATTTTTCTTACTATGTGAGGGAATCAACAATACCAGAGAATATTGGTTTGGGCTGGATTTGCTACACTAATATGCAGGTAATGTTGAAAAGATGACAGTATAGTTTCTTCCAAGTAATGTCTTGCTTTCTCCATCCACGAAAGAAGTTCTTTCGTGGATGGAGAAAGCAAGACATTACTTGGAAGAAACTATACTGTCATCTTTTCAACACAATATCATGAAATTAGTAACTGTACATAACTTCCATTGTTACTTGCACACGTTTGGCTCTTGTAAGGGCCAGTTCTATAAGGGTAAAGTGAGGTGTTTCGGGTTCCCCAAATCAAGACTAAAGAGCAGTCCCCAGCTTCACACAGCTAGTCAGGCCTTAACTCAGCAGAAATCTTTAAGATACTCAATCTAATTTGTTAAGATTCTTCCTTGCAAATTAGACTGAAACCAGATTAAGCAGCCAAGTAATTGCCCTCTTTCACTGTGAGAGTGTATTTTCCTTCTCATAGCCACTGCTGTTCTTCCCACCTTTCCCACTGCTTTTAATCCTGCTCTTCATGTCCTTGAAGTAGAACAGTTGTTGACGTATCTGCCCTGAGAACTGCTCGCTTTCATTTTATCTTAGCCACCAGGAGATGAGCAATGACAAAATGTCGGATGTTAAAACAGTGCCAGGTAGTCTGTCCTTTGTCTCAGCAGCCATTTCCGATTACCAGTGTTAAGATTTCTTTTCCAGTCTAGTCACCATTTGTATGAGCAATCAGGGGCAGGAGATACTGTCATATCATTCCCTCAGGTAATGAAGATCTTGTGGGCTTTTCTGAAACAGAACCCGATTCTTGTTATCTACTATTGGAGAGAGAAAGCAAAAGAAATAACATTTTTGAGAGGAGGGACTCCAAGGAAATGAGAAGCACCGAAGGAAGGAAATCAAAGTACAATATGTCAAATTGAAGAATCAAAGCCTCTTAACAGGTCTGATTTCAACTTTTGCCAAAAGCAACCCCTTTTTTAAAGTTAACAAGTTACATTTTCTTGGGTTATGCTAAATGTTCCCAAATGAGTTAGCTTACCTTTTTATACTTAGGCATAGTTGGAAATGAAAGCAATATGTGAGCAGCCTTGGCAGCATGTAAACAAATGGGTTTCCCCAACTAAGTTCAAAGAACTCAGAATAACTTCACAGGCTACTGAAAATGCATGTGTCCAGTGGTGTCAATCTAGTATTTGGACAATTTGCACATTGTTCAAAATGAGAAGTACTACAGAAAGGATAATTACAGTGCTAACAGCTGCAAAGGTAGAGAGTTGCCCTCCAAGATACATAATGTGACATGGAGATTTTTAATTGTTGTTGTTGTTAGCTGCGAAGTCGTGTCCGACCCATCGCGACCCTATGGACAACATTCCTCCAGGCCTTCCTGTCCTCTACCATCTTCTGGAGTCCATTTAAGCTCACGCCTACTGCTTCAGTGACTCCATCCAGCCACCTCATTCTCTGTCGTCCCCTTCTTCTCTTGCCCTCGATCTTCCCCAGCATTTTTAATTACTTGACAGCAATTACATACTGTGTCTATCAAGGATAACTTGTACCTATCATATAAGGTAACATAATTTATGTATCCATCTTATATGTGACTGGCTACATTTTTAAGACAGAGGGAGAAGAGAATCTCAATTTTATGCTATAAGTGATGCTATTGATAACAGTACAATTAAAATTGTTTTTTAAAACAAACAAAAAATGCATGTGAATTAACTATCACAGGCTACTTCAGAGCTGTGCCTGATTTATATGTACTGACTGGGAAACTGATAATAAACACATACTAAAATATGAATTTCATTTTCCTGTGTTTTTTTTAAATTTAGTTTGATTTCAGTTGCTTTCAGTGCAGAATTTTGTGTTTGCAGTTATTAGATATACTTTAAGAACTACAAATGACAAAAATAAAAAAGAGGCACGCATTATTTTAATTACATTATTAAATTAAATAGTATACGATATTATAAATCTGAAAGAAAACCTGAAAATGCAAGCATATACTGTATAACCAGAGCAGATGCTTCTTAAGACGATAACTGCAATTTGTGTAATTCATACAGTAATCAAGGCCTACCCAAAAAAAAGACCTGTCTTGATTTGGAAAATAGTATGCTAAACAGTAGTTTAAATCTGCAGGGAGCATAAATTATCAATCAGTAAGTCTTAAATGTCTTTCAGACTCTTGATATCATAATACACTTTGGTGACAACAGTCAACATTAGAATTATTCTGTTTTATAAGAAAATGTAATGTGAACAGCAAAATTTAAATCTCAAACTGGAAATGTCTGAATTAATACTTCATGACATTCATACCCACCTTTCTAATACTGAAGCTTGATAAATGCAAACTTACTGTGTCTTAATTGGGCTCTCCAAGAGCAACCAGTATCACAGTTTCAAAATGGACTCCAGTTCTCTTTTCTTAAAGCAACCTGGCATTACTTATTGTGCTTAACATTTTTTTATAAAAAAAAATTGTTCCCTTCCCCAACTGAAATGAGATGTGCAAGTTAAAAGGGTTAAAAGCAAGCCCTTCTACAGTTTTTGTCCTGTGATGTTCAACAATTGTTGCTAAAAGCATAATGTGCATGTGTACTACATCATGTAGCTTTGTCCAAAATGGACAATGTGTGATTTTCTTGACAAACCCCTACTATATCAACTGATCTTTTTGATGTAACGATGGAATCCTTGGTTGTTTGCTTGCAGACGTTTCATTACCCGACTAGGTAACATCATCAGTGCTGGCCAGTGTTGCGGGGAAGGGGCATGGTTTTCTTCTTGATTAAAGTATTGTGATGATGCTAACTGACACAGTCACTTGACATAGTCTTCCCTGGACCAAAATGAATGGCAGTGAGGGTACATATATAAATGTTTCTCTCCAACAAAGGTAACCACACACAAAAACACTAGCTTTCCAGATAATAATCAGACTCTTTTTAATCTAGTCACTGGATTTTCACAAAATTAGGCTACAATGGTTAGTTTATGGTTCAGCTGGCTGCAGAGATCCAATCATTGTTTCAGCATTTGGGGAATCCTGAGCATCAAGATATAAGGCATAATTTGGTTGTTTCAGTGTAACATATATGAAAATAAAATAGTGACTATTTTATTTACCTGGGGTTTAAGCATATCATGTGAATCCAGACAATGTACAGGTAGTCCTCAACTTACAACAGTCCATTTAGTTATCGTTCAAAGTTACAATGGCACTGAAAAAGTGACTTATGACTGTTTTTCATACTTGCTACCATTGTAGCATCCCCATGGTCATGAGATCAAAATTCAGAGGCTTGGCAACTGACTCATGACGGTTGCAGTGTCTAGGGTCATGCAATCACCTTTGCAACCTGTCAAACAATGGGGAAGCCAGATTCACTTTACAACATGTCACTAACTTAACAACTTCAGTGGTTCACTTAACTGTGGCAAGTTGTAAAATGGGGTAAAGCTCCCTTAACAAATGTCTCACTTCGCAGCAGAAATTTTGGGCTCAATTAAGGTCGCAAGTTGAGGACTATCTGTATTGTCCTTGGAGATAAGCAAACAAGTCACTGTTGTTATTTTTGGAACAACGGGCTTTTAAGCAGATTCTTCAATCCAAAAGAAGAGTGTCTCCTTACTGCGAAAGCTGTTCTGGCATTAAACGTGTAAGTCTCAGTGTCTATAACCTGTATCAGAATATCCATAATAGTAAAGCCTTGGAGCTGCATTTCCACCAGTTTGGGCTTTGAACTCACAGCAAGAACACAGAGCATTGTACACAAGAGACCTAAGGAGCATGAAATATAGAGAAGCAGCTTTTTAATGTTGCATAGTTTAAGCTGAGGCCAAAGCAAAATTATGTTTTCCAATGTCCAAAAGCATTCCTTGTCAAAAGTTTGTAATAAACTCAAGATACAAGTTGTGTATGTGGAGTCCAAAAAATGACTCATGCTTAATCTCTCTCACTATTGAAATTACACCAACCCGTATTTTCAAATAATATTCACTGTTTGGAATCCAGCCATCTGTGACTGGGTTTAGCATAATTAAAAATTTTCCAGGATTCAAACCTCAATTAGTGTGATTCTTTTTTCAGAGATAGAGGCCATGGGAATGTGGTTGGGAAAGCTATTGTGTAATGAAATAGCAATACACAATGCTAATGACAATACTAATTAAGGGATGTTTAAACTCTTTGTTTTACTGTGTTTAAAAAGCAGTAAAAAAAATAAGGAATATGTTTTCCACCTAGATCTGAATCTCTCACAAGTTCTCTGCCATAATTTTCTGTTGTCTCTTTGCACCCATATTATTCCTACAACAATTAACAACACAATTACAATATGCATATTTTTAAAAAATCAAAATCACAACATATACTAAGTATACATTGCAGGAAAAGCTCATTGAACATCCTAGCCCAGCACCCAAAGGATCAACCAGGTCTTGAATGTATTCTTAAAAATAAAAACTAACAGGATCAGGATGAGTCAAATCTTGGGGTGAATGTGGAGATGGCATAATCTAATAGGTCATACAATTTGGAAGTCAATGTCAAAGCATTGTCAACTCTACTTTGGTAATGAAACATTTTGGGAATAAAACTAAGTTCACAAGCGTCAGGTTCCCAACAAGAATTTTCTTTGAATGTATTAGCCAAAATCTGCTTTGTACACTTTCCACCCATTGATTCTGTCATGACACACAAAATCCAATCCCCTTGCAACCTATAAAGTTACTCCACTAAATTAAATACATACATACATTCAATTTCTATGACTGAAATGGGAAGCCATAGAAACTGAATGAATTTAGTGGAGTAACTGTTTGGCGGTTGCAAGGGGATAGATTTTGTCTATGGATAGCATACAATTCAAAAAAATATATTGAAAAATACTAAAACATTTAAAAACAATAAAAACACTAAACCAATAAAACACAAAAAACATCTAAATTAAATATACATATATGGGTAGCACCCAGGGGGAGGGCCTTCTCAGTGGGTGCGCCTGCCCTCTGGAACCAGCTGCCCATGGAGCTTAGGACTGCCCCTGACCTCCGTTCATTCCGCCGGGACCTGAAGACCTGGCTCTTTGAGCTCTCTGGCCCAGGCTGAGAATTTTAATTTTAATTTTAATTGGGTTTTTTTACTTTTTCAGGGACTGTTGTAATTATTTTTAATTGTTTTTAACTTTCGTATTTCTTGCTTTAAATACCCTGTAAAGCGCCCTGAGTCCTGCGGGAAAGGGCGGTATATAAATCCAATTGAATAAATAAATAAATAAAATAAGAGCAAGATACTTGGCCACTTAGTAACATAGCCAGGAAACAGGGCCCTTGGCACATTCAGCACCTTGGGCTTTGAAACATAACCAGGTTTTTAAGGCCTTACAAAAGGCTAACTGAGTTGGGGCCATTCTGATCTCCAAAAGGGAAGATATTCCTTAGGGTAGGGGCCATTGCTGAAAAAACTCTTCTTCTGGTTATAGCCAGCTGATACTCTTTAGCCTGGCGGGGTTCACAGCATGCCCATACTGCTCAAGACTTGAAAAAAAGGTGATTATCAGTGCTCTGTTAATTATCAGTGATCTGTAGTCCATTCCAACCATGATACTAATTGTTCACAGGATTTGATGACTGCTTACGTATATCTGCAACCAGATCATATCACAAAACACACACACACACAATCCTGCAACAAATACAGATGTCAATAGCAGAGCCTGCTACCAATGCAATGACATTCTGGCTTGTACCAGAACAACATACAGAAAAGAATGTAGTGTTGTTGAGTCTTTGGTGCCCTCACACTGAGCTTGATCGTTTGCCTGCAGACATTTCATTACCCAACTAAGTAACATCATCAATGCTAGTCCTGCACTCAAGCACTGATGGCATTACCTAGTTGAGTAATGAAATGTCAGCAAGCAAACTACCAAGCTCAGAGAGCACCAAAAACTCCACATTTCAACCCTGAGCTACTGACATTCTCTTCTGTTGCAACAGTGGTTGTTTCAGAAATAGCTCTTTCTACAGAGAACAGTACAAATACGATGCCCTCTTTAAGCGGCACACCCCTGCTTAACCCGAAAGTTGTCATTCCCCTATCCAAGAAATCCAAGGGGAACTGCAGCGTAAGGCGACATAATCAGACTTGGCGATTCGTTCGGTTTGCCGAGGCTGGAAGGAACCCGACGGTTTCCGGTCTTAATCAAGTTTGTAAAGGTGAGAAGATTGCGGTAATCGTTGAGTTTTGCACAGCGTTGCTATCTCTTCTGTCGCCGCTTGGTTGGGCATCATTTTCCCTTCCATGCTTCTGTGAGACGGCAGGGGAAAAGAAGAAAATAAGTAACGTGTGGAGGGGGAAAAAACACCTCCCGGGCTGCAATAACCCGGGCAGCAAAAAGGAGAGAAATAAGAAAGTGAGACAAAAAGCCTGTACGGTCGTCCTAAGTAGGGGTCTTCAAACTTGGCCCTTTTATGACTTGTGGACTTCAACTCCCAGAATTCCTCAGCCAGCATGCCTGACTGAGGAATTCTGGGAGTTGAAGTCCACAAATCATAAAAGAGCCAAGTTTGAAGACCCCTGTTTAACGTTTGCAGTCCGGATCTGGTAAGCCCGGGCACTAAGCTTGAAGCTAATGCTACAACGTATCTGTCGTTTTTATCTGATTGGGCGTCCTCCCATTTTCTGTTGTAGGAGTCTGGACTATAGTGCTAACGCACTCTGCACTTACTCAGAAGACCTACTTTTTGCTTATCGAATCTGGGAATCTCCATTCTCTCGATGGCCACATTTAAGAGAGGATTGATGGTGGCGGGGGGGGGGAGGAGGAATGGGATGTATTGTTTCTCTTCCGCTTTGTTCATTTCCCCCGCTAGGCTTGGCAGATGGTTTCTCCTCGCTTCTAGGAAAATGAATTGTCGCCGACACGTGACACAAGGACCCGTTGCTAGGAGACGAGAGTAAACGCTACAGTCCGAGGTGGAATTGGACTGTCTGGGAGAAGAGCGGGGGTAAGGAGGCGGGAACTGGGGTGGCGGGAGTTGATGGAGGGTTTGATCCCGGAGGAGAAGGGAACACGCTTCTACCTCCTGGCTGCCTCTCTCCCACGGGGTTCCTTCCTTGAACCCGCCACATGCGAAACTCCCCTCCTTCCAGGGTTTTTGCTAGCTGGGATGATGGTCTCCAGAATCAGATCTTGTTACTGTCTTATCCAGATCCCAGAATGCTGACCCCAGTTTCCGTGCGATGGAAGGATATGGATTCCGTACACGCTTAGGGGTGCTGTTTTTATCCTTTACATCTTTCAAGGTTAAACTCCAGCCTTCAACAAACAAACAAAATAACCAGAGTTCAGTTGCAAGGGAGTCTTAGTCAAATTAAGTCAACTTAAGATTTATGGAAGAATAAACCTCTAGTCTGGGTGGCCAACCCTGATTCAATCTTGTAAGATTTATTTATTTTTATTTACATTAGCTATAGCTTCCAGATCATTGCATATTGACAGTATCCTATAGTACTCACAATAACTAAGAAAAACAATACAGGAAGCTCAGGAAAGTAAAGTAAGGTATATGATTTATATTGTTGCCCATCTCAAAATTATCAGGCATATATTTATTTATTTATTTATTTATTTATTTATTTATTTATTTATTTATTTATTTATTTATTTATTTATTTATTTTATTGGATTTGTATACCGCCCTATTCCCGTAGGACTCAGGGCGGTTTACAGGGCAGTTAAAACCAAGAATACAAAAAATTAAAAATAATTAAAACAATTAAATTAAATTCAAGCCCCAAGAGTAAATCTAAAACCCAGTTAAATTAACAACCCCAGAGTCTGGACCAAACAGATCAAAGAGCCAAGTTTCAGGTCCCGGCGAAATGAGCGAAGGTCGGGGGCAGTCCTAAGTTCTGTGGGTAGTTGGTTCCATAGGGCAGGCGCACCCACAGAGAATGCCCTTCCCCTGGGAATAACCCGCCGGCATTCATTAACCGGCGGTACCCTGAAAAGGCCCTCCCTGTGGGGGCGCACAGGACGATGGGAAGATGATGCCGGCAGCAGGTGTTCCCTTAGATAGTCCGGACCCAAGCCATTTAGGGCTTTATAGTTCATTACCAGCACCTTGAATCTCACCCGGAGGGCAACCGGAAGCCAATGTAGCTCACGGAGAAGAGGTGTTACACGGGAGTATTGGGAAGCTCCCATCAAAACTCGCGCGGCTGAATTCTGCACCAGTTGAAGCCTTCGGGTGGTCCTCAAGGGCAGCCCCATGTAGAGGGCATTGCAGTAGTCTAACCGGGAGGTCACGAGCGCATGAGTGACTGTACGTAGAGCATCTCGGTCCAGATAGGGACGCAACTGGTGCACCAGGCGAATCTGGGCAAAAGCCCCCCTGGTCATGGCTCCTATATGATCTTCCAAACTGAGAAATTATAATGATTATAATGATTAAAATTCTGAAAAAACTCCTCCAACAAATCATTTGTCTATCTCTAGGGGTTTTTTCTTCAGTAGCCTTGTCTTTTTTTTCAGTACCAATTCTCTAATCCCTCCATTTCTTGTTCTGCTGTTTTTTTTTATCAGAGTTGCTTACCAGATATTCCAAATTTAATAGCTTTTGTTGTGTACTACAGTACATGAACCATGTCTGTGTGCTGACTGGATCTTCATGGTGAGGCAATATGCCTCACAACATCAGATGCTGGTGAACAAAAACAGAGCCATTGCATCATTGCCATTTTGTACATTTCCCACAGGAATCTGTCTGACAGATCATGAGTGGAAACAGGATACTATATTATGATTACAATAAGATATTTTTTTAAAAAAATCCTAATCTTTCTTTTGTGCAATCGTACCTCTATCTGTTAAACTATTTTTGCTGCCTTCTCCTTTGGCCCTCAAGTGCATTTAAAGTCAAAAGAAGGGCCAGGTGAGGTTTTCTTTAAAATGACTGCCCACTGACAGTCATTGCATTAGCAGCAAGAGATGTTACGATGTCACTTGACAGGGGGCAAAGGATGGAAGTTGGGGGCCTATTTATGATATAAAAGATGTATTGGGCCTATTGGGGGATTAATTTTATTGCATTTCCTGCTGGAATTGGTGGGAAATTGCATTATTTGGTATTTTGGCAGCATGATATTGGAAAGCTCCAAGAGATGAAAATAAGGGGACCTAAAGCCTCTGCAAATTGTTCTTGATTATAATATAGTACACTATAGGAAATTGCCATTATGCAATGGCTTTGAAGCCATAACTAATGCAGATGAAAAAATGCTTATTGCGATATGGTAATGCCATGTGTAAACCTTCCTTGACTATTGGTAAGAAATGGGTGCCATTTGCTAGCAAATCAGGTTAAAGATCTTGGCATTAAGTTACAAGTATTAAACATTTTGAGAGCACAATATCTGAAAGAACATGTTTCATACAGATCATCTCAATCATATGAAAAGCCCTCAGGATTGCAAAACATACTGTAAATATTTACTTCATATGAAGCAAAAAGAGGACCTTATCTTTTGTGATTTCCATATTTTCAGATGACATTCAAGAAGTAGCATGGACTGACTTTGTTATTATTTAGTCACATTGTAACTTTTAAAATACAGTGTTCACTTTCTATCTATTAATTGCATGCAATAAAATACACACACACATACACACATATCCATATAATATTTATCTATTTTTCTTTCCCTTGGGAGGTTGCATTCAGATAATGGTAGTTTCTTCCTCTCAATATTTGAGAATCATGATGAAATTGATGAACTAAATTACTTTTATAGACATAACTTTTATGATGTTTCATTTCTATATTTTATTTTTATATTTCATTTTCAAAGTTTATCCATTGCTGAGCATATGTTTTATATAATTATTCTTACAAAAAAATTCTGGAACTTCTAGAATTTTAACTTATATTACTTATGTCTTTCTTTGAAGTTAGACTTTTTGATTACCATGTCTCAAGAAGCATTTTTTAAAGTATTGTTTAGCTTTGTATCCTATACACTACAATGTTTGCATCAACTAGACAACAGATTTCAGTACCCAAGTACAGTATTGTGGCTTCTTAAATATTAACACTTTTAGTATGATGTAATCTTCTGAAGATCACAGTCTGTCACATGTAGTAATGGACTTGAAGTGATCCACCAAACATTATGCCATAATAAACAGGAGATTGTGGGAGTTTCAATAACTGAGTAGTATAACTATAATAGATCTTCAAGTTTACTTTCCTCCTGGATTATGAGCACATGCATACATTTATTTTGGCAACAGTTCCAAAGTAGGTTGTTGCCATTGCTAACAGAGGAAAACTAGTGACTATCTCTGAAAAACTTTGTTTTAAGAAACCTGTCCAAATTTGAAACTTTTCTTTCCAGGACTTCTAGCCTGATTTGTCTTTTCCAGGACAAAAAGTATTATCCTTTTCATTGTTTCTTTGTTGTCAGGTGCAAAAGACCAGATCTATGCATATATTGTAGGTTCTATAATTGATTTATTGCTAAAAGCCTATGCATGGGAATCTTCTCAACTAACAATCAGCATCTGGTTGGAGTTAGATAAGGTCAATAGCACTGGGGGGGAGGGTTGTACTTAGTTCACTTGTGGCTACATAGGGATTCTAGGCTGATCCCTCTTTTCACTCTGCCTCCACATTCTGCCATACTGTTTCCTACATTTGTTGTCTCATTGCAAGATAAGAATATTAGAAGATTTAGTTGCTTCAGGGATTTCTGCTCTGCCTCTTCTTTATATTAAACTTAAAAAAAATACACCTGCTCAGCTGCTATCAAAATTCTTAATTTCCCAAGAGTACTGTACTCTTGTATGTAAGTATTCAAGGAACATCTTTAAAGTTATTGCATCATTATTTGCCAATGAAATCATAATCATTATCCAGGTGATGCCTACAAATAACAACCCTTTCCCTTGGACATTGCTAGGTTAATTGGCTTTCCAGCTGTTTCCTAGTAACAGAATATTGTAGTTTGACTGCTGGGGAAATACAGAGTTCCTTTAACAGAAATGATGTTTTGGATGAAGATGCTAAGAGCGGTGTTATGACCATTTCAAATAATTTCAGAAAAATGGTCAAGATAACCCGCTATACTGATATCCCTCATATCTGTTCCAGCGTGTACCGTAACCTTAAGCCAAGCTTCCTGTACCACAGTAATTGACAAATTTTTGGGTAGTAAATTCTCCAAGTAACATCAGAAAAACAGTTTAACTTTTTTCTTTCATCTGAAGTGAGCAGCATGGAGATTGTCTATGTTTACTTGAAGAAGCGCAGTGAATTTGGTCGACAATGCAACTTTTCCGATCGGGCAGCAGAGATCAGTGTGGACATTCAGCCAGATCCAATATTAACAACAAATTTTATTGAAAGAGACCCCATTGATAATGGAGTGCAGTGTGCTGGTGACATGTCAGAACATGAGGTAAATTGCTTGAATTTGAAGAGCAACTTCTACAGTATATTTGTTTCTGTCTAAAAGGAAATCATCCGATGAGATCAATGGCTTATCTGTATAATTTGTATAAGCAAGAAATGTAAGGTTATTGTTCACCAATGAATATAAAATTGATAATATCCTATCAAGTTGCTTTCAATTTCTAGTGACCACATAGATAGATTTTCTCCTTGTAAAAAGGTGATCTTTATGTACTGTAAACTTGCAGACAGTACAATGTGGGGTTTCCTTTTTTGAAACAAAAGAATTACTCAAAGGACAGGACCAGAAAATTCTAATTCTTTATTAGCCTTCTTAATAAATAGCAACATTTTACAACATTATCATGCAGAACAGAAATATGTGTTTTTCATCCATCTTTCATCTCATCAGCCCTATCTAAGCACTTCCTAGATGTGATGGTTTTCCATAATTTCCAGATACTGTAGACTAATGCAGGATGAGATTATAAGAGTGGTATTCCACATATGTAGAAATGTCCATCTGGAGAAGCAGTTTTCATCTAGAAGCACTTTTTTAGATATCAGGAAGAATATCAGGAAGAATAGGAATGATGTAATATCTAGACTGGAACTCAATGATAAGAAAGCCACATGGCTACCCTCAAAAAAAGCAACTTTATAAATTCTTCATCCCTCAATTAATTGTTACCATAAGCGTTGTGGCTCCCTATAAGAAACAGTCTGTGAAGATGAAAAAGACCTTCCATTTGAGAAAGTTTGAAACTATAGAAAAGAGAAAAGACGAGAAAGTCAAGAAGCTGCTTATTTCAGTAGATATACCACTACTTGTCCTCTCCAGCATTATCTGCTGGATTTTGCCACCTTTATGATCACTAAGAATATCTTTTAAAACATAAAATGGTCAAAATACATTCAAGATAGGTAGCTTATTCTAACACAAAACTGAGATCTCCATTTGCTGAATTTATCTGCTATTATTTTTTTTTTAAATTCCATTTATATCCCGCCCTTCTCTGAAGACTCAGGGCGGCTTACAAGCTTAGCAGTAGCCTTCATTCTCTGTATATGCCTGCTTGTTAGGGCTTTCACACACACCCCAAGCGGCATTATTACAAAGTCAGCTTAATTGCCCCCAACAATCTGGGTCCTCATTTTACCTACCTCGGAAGGATGGAAGGCTGAGTCAACCTTGAGCCTGGTGGGACTCGAACCTGCACTAATTGCAGACAGCTGGTGTTACTTAAGGAGGCATTAGCCCACTGCTCCACCAAGGCTCTGTATATGAACAGGCACCCATAATATGGATATTGTTCATTTATTTTACCCACCTTCATTATTTTTATAAATAACTCCATTTATAATGAGACCTAGTATTATAATGAGACCTAACCAGCTTATTAATACTGAACACAAAAACACAGAGAAACAAATTCCTCTTAGAAAAGCTGTAATTCTTACCCTCATATGCAGTATAAACTCACTTGCAGAAACTGACAATTTGCTTTCTTCATTGGATTCCTTTCATTCATGTGGCTGTTCATAGCCATGTACATCACATATCTCTGGAGAGAACCCCCAACTCTGTAGCCAAATACATACTCGGCATTTATAGTTGTGCCCGATCTTATTAAAGAATCTCAGATAGGAAATTATAGGAATAATCTGACACACTCCATGCTAAAGCCTTTGTGAATAGTTTCCATGCATTATTTTGGAAGGTCAGGTTCCAAAAATAAACAGCCAATTCTGGGTACAAACCTGCCTAAGATGAAAGGCAGTTTTGATAATAACTGATAAATATTTTTGTAATGTGTTGTTTGGGTGTATCTATTATTTTCACATCCTTAATAATTCATTCTTTATACACTGCTGTTCCTTCTCCAGGTACGATGCATGGAAAATTCAATCAGCCGTCAAGATGTTCTACTTGTGCTGCAATATTTATAACTATCACTATAAAGCTTTGCTGTATGTGTACACTTCAAAAAAGAAGCAAAAGTGCTGGTGATATATAGTATGATAGTGGTATTAACTAACACCCTTGATAACAATTTTAGATCTGAAGCTTTTCGTGATGAAATATAAAAACAAATAACCACAATCCAAAGATAGCTTTGACTTTCCTCTGTATTAGGTTAACACAGAAAGGTTTGAAATGGAAACCCGAGGCATTAACCACGTGGAAGGTGGCTGGCCTAAAGATGTCAACCCACAAGAAATGGAACAGACTATTCGTTTCCGGAAAAAAGTGGAAAAAGATGAGAATTATATCAATGTCATTACACAGCTTGGCAGTGTAAGCATCTTTGAGTCCATTTAGTTATATATTGGTCTGGGGGGGGGGAAAACCTTGAATATTGCCTTTCTTATTTTTTCTTATTTTCCATCTTTGTTCCTATTACATTTACCCAGTGCTTTTTTTGTACAAGAAAAAGGTGCTGGAACTCACACATGTCATACAACCTGCCTTGCCTACCCTACAAGGTTCCATCCAAAAAAGGTGCCGGAACTCCGTTCTGAGCGTTCTATGAGGAAAAAAGCCCTGCATTTACCAAATAATCACATGGTCATCCAGAGATTGATTCTGTTGCTTTATTTAAATAGTTGATGGATCATTGCATCAAACAGAACAATGCCATCAATATATATGAGGAGTATTTTGAGGAGGAGGAGACAGCAGCAGTTACTGAAGAGGCACCATCAGCAAAAACTATTAATCTTTTCAGGTAACGGCTAAAAACATGTTTTCAAAGTTTGCTTTAATCCAGTCAGAGAAGCTGTTGCTAGAATGGTTGTTATAGCTATTGATATCATGAAAAAAGCAGCAGACTGTTCTAATATGTATAGTGGATATTGATCATACTAAATTATCTACACTCTGGTTGTAGAATGCAAGTTACTTCAAACTGTTAATTTTCTGATAGTCTGAAAGGAGAATCCTATGCCCTAAGGATATGTGACATTGGAAATCTTTTTTACTAGCAAATAATTCAAAGCAACCAAGGAAGATATAAAATGGCAGACTGGAGTCTGATTCTTCCTTTATCCTCCTTCCAACTTTCTATACACAGCTAAATGAGGTTGAAGAATCTCTGCTATTTCTTTTAAAGGTTAGAGAGTCATGCTAATCTACCGTAATCAAAAAAGTGACCCTATACAGATGAACAAACAGTAGCACAAGCATTTGTGAACTCAGTATTTATAGATGCAAGGAACTCTCACGGATTGAAGACTAATTTATGTATAGATACAAACAGCAGAATGCATGTGGGGTGGAGGAAATTGTGAACAGTGAGAGATAAACTTTCCTTCAAACTGAGCTTATTTCCTGGTGACCGCATGGATTAATTCATGTCATTCTCTTAGCAATGATATAAAACACGTACTCCTTCTTTCAGGGTTTTGGAATTTTTTCCAATTTCCCAGTCCAGCTGGGAATTCCTGATGATTCATCCTCCAAATACTACTAGATCTGACTCTGGTTAGCTTTTCCAGGTCAGTCAAGGTCAGCTAGTTGCTGCCACCCAGATGGATTATGAATGAGACCAGAAGAAAATGAAATGCAGAAAGAAAAGATAGTAGCCTATTAAACAGATCATTTAATAGTAATAATCAATAAAATCACATTGGTCATACACATTTTAGAAAAATCATAGCCTACTGGTCAAATTGCCTAGGTATTACCTCCAAGTAGGACAGGCCCTACTTTTTAATATTGGTTGCACAAAAAAAAATGAGGGTGCCAGCTTGAGATTTTTCTATTGGCATTTGGTTGCCAGCAGTGGGAGGATGGATCTAGTTATATTCTTGTATTGCAATGAAAGACTAATTGACACATACAGTGGGATAACTCTGCATTATTTTAATTTAGCTCCTTGAGTGCAGAGCTGAAGCTTTTGATAAACTGTACTTCAGCTGTTCTGTGTTTAAACTATAATTTAGCTGTTTTGTACTATAGTCAACTAAGGAAAGTTCCCTTGTTCAAGACAATTATTCTAAACTCATTTGGTATTTTTTTTTTGAAAATTTCCATTTTGGCACCTATTTGTGCTAATTTATTGCAACAGAAAATGTCATATATATTTATTTACTCAGTATAGACTACATAAAAGAGTTGCTGGCAGCATATTGAAAACATACATCAATATTCTTATTTTATATGGCAGCATGCTATGTTCAAGTCATGCGGTCTTAAAGTAACTAATACTTTTCAGTGAAAGGGTTTGTAGGCATTTGGGACTTTAAAAAGGACATTTTTATGTATATTTTTTCCACTGAATGTGCTCTCAGGGGTCTTTTTAAAGCATGAACTGATATTATTATTTGGATTTATATACCGCCCCTCTCCGAAGGGACTCAGGGTGGTGTACAGGGCAACCAAAACACTATAAACAACACATAATGTATAAAAATTAAAATGAGATTAAATCAAATAGCCCTAAACAATAAACACATTCTAAAATTTAAAATTTTAAAAAATTTAAGATCTAAAATCCCAGTCCTTCAGTCCAGGCCGGCAAGTTCAAATAGCCAAGTCTTCAGGTCGCGGCGAAACGAGCGAAGGTTGGGAGCCATCCAGAGCTCAACCGGAAGTTGATTCCAGAGGGCAGGCGCACCCACAGAGAATGCTCTCCCCCTGGGAGCCGCCAGTCGACATTCTCTGTGGGAGCGCACAGGGCGATGGGAAGTTAACGCCGGCAAGAGGTGCTCCCGTAAATAACCCGGACCCATGCCATTCAGGGCTTTATAGGTCATCACCAGCACCTTGAATCTCACTCGGAAGACAACTGGAAGCCAATGCAGCTCGCGGAGCAGAGGTGTTACATGGGAGTATCAGGAGACCCCCATCACAACTCGCGCGGCCGCATTCTGCACCAGCTGGAGCCTCCGAGTGGTATTCAAGGGCAGCCCCATGTAGAGAGCATTACAGTAGTCTATCCGAGAGGTCACGAGCACATGAGTGACTGTGCGTAGGGCATCCCGGTCCAAATAGGGCCGCAACTGGCGCACTAGGCAAACCTGGGCAAAAGCCCCCCTAGTCACAGCTCCTATGTGATCTTCAAAATTGAGCTGTGAATCAAGGAGGACACCCAAGTTGCGAGCCCTATCTACAGGGGGTAACACCTCACCCCCAATAGATAAAGATGGAATAGAATGGACAACCCGAGATGCCGGTACGCACAGCCACTCGGTCTTGTTGGGATTTAGACAAAGCCTGTTCCTCCCCATCCAGACCCTCACCGCCTCCAGGCAATGGGACATCACGGAGAGGGCATCACTGAGTTGATCTGGGGTGGAAATAAAAAGCTGGGTATCATCAGCGTACTGATGATACCCCACCCCCAAACCACGAATGATCTCACCCAGCGGCTTCATATAGATGTTGAACAGGAGAGGCGAGAGGATGACAGATGTATCTGGAACCCATTTTTCAGAGAAATGTCACAATACAACCCATCTTAGCAAATGGATGTACCTTAAATGTATATTTGTTGGGCTTTTATATCAAAGGGACCCAAACCCGATTAAAAGAACTGCCACTCATCTCTCTTGGCACCCTGACCGAAGCCGGAAGTTGGCCGTAGCTTATTCCAACCTTGAGTTCCAACGGAGTTCAAAAGATATGTCCTATGACTCATATATATGGGACCTTGGTAAGTGGTGAAAAGACTGCTGTTATGATTTGTATACAGCATTAAACGAGCCATTCCTTCACTACCAGGAATGAATACTGTCTCCTTGTTATGGTCACCCTACCTGGTGTAAAGAAAGCAGACAGCAGGAAATATTTCTTTGTAACCAATGCTCCAAAAAGCAATAGGAGGGACAAGGAGGGATTGGATCACTTCATCCTTCTTTCACAGCTCCATTGGAAGAAGGCAGGTTTTTTTATAAAAAGCCTGCTTAGAGGCTGATATCCTGATTTCCATATTGGGTACTTCTTTTGCTTGTACAGAAATGCATGTTACTTCTCAACCAGCTAATGATTTTATGGCTGTATATACAGATAATCCTTGACTTACAACCATTTGTTTAGTTACCATCTGAAGTAACATTGAAAAAAGATACTTATGATCATTTTTTCACACTTATATCCACTGCAACATCCCCATGGTCACGTGATCAAAAATCAGACACTTGGTCACGGGCATGTATTTATGTTGGTTGCAATGCCCCAGGGTCATGTGATCACCTTTTGTGACCTTCTGACAGGCAAAGTCAGTCTCCATCCCATTCATATTGGAGGCACCATTTAAGGAGTTTCCAGATTGAAAGGATTAGCGGGTGACATCACTTTTTTTTTGGGGGGGAGACACCCGTGAGGGCTCCTTTCATGTCCCCATCAAGGAGCTGGAGCAAGTGACAGGAGCTCACACAGCAGTACTTGGGTCTCAGACATGGGCTGCTTGCTAACCTCAACCCAGCGACCCAACAACGTGAGCCACCACACTCCTAGCAAAGTCAATGCGGAAACCGGATTCACTTAACAGTCACATTACTAACTTAACAACTGCAGTGATTCACTTAACACCTGTGGCAAGAAAAGTCATTAAATGGGGCAAATGTCACCTAACAACTGCCTTGCTTAGCAACAGAAATTTTGTGTTCAATTGTAGTCATAAGTCAAGGGCTACCTGTATTGTAGAAACTCATCTCATGCAAACCAGTCTCATCCTTTCTTTTTTGCCTTTTGAAGCACATTCATTTTTCAGATGACTTTTCCCTGTTTTCTAGTGCAAGCAGACTGGGGAGCAGGGGTGACTACCTATTGCACCTAGGTAGGAAAGATGAAATGTGAAAAGAGGAAGAATAAAATAAATACTTCATCCCTCGTTTCATGAGAATTGGAAACTTAGAGGCAAATATGCCATGCTTGTCTCTTTTCTTTCATATATCAATCTTTTTCTCCCTTTTGTTAGAAGTCCCGAATAAACCAGATATGGTTTTCCAGCCTGCTTCGCCTTTGGTTTGCTTAGAGTACAACCCCAAAGATTCACATATCCTAATTGGAGGATGTTACAATGGACAGATTGGTAAGGGAAATCGACAATGATTGTAAAAAAGAAAGTAACCTTACTCTTTCTTGATGAATTGCTGAAAACAGGATGAATTGCCCCTATTTGCTGTATCTATTTCAATCCAATTCTTTACTTACATGTGGCTTTTGACTTAAAGATGCCTCCTATAATGTTTTATTTCCCATGTTCAACTGCAATCTCATTTTATAGAGTTATTGTTACCATTAGAAACAGAGAAATGATTCTACTTCATTCTTCATAGATCTCCCCACACAACCAGCCCAATGAGAAGGATTTCTGTCCCTTCCAGTTGCCAAAGTACGGTATATATAAGTTGCAGATAGCAAAAAATATTTCAGTGCTGCATCTGCAGAAACCCAGCTTACATGCATCACAGAAGAAAAGAAGATTTCTCTAATGCAAGAATTTTACTAGTAGACCCAATCTTCTTCTTTCCTTCGCATCTTGTAGTAGCTTATATTTAACTCTGGGATTTTTTCCCCTCTGCCATTCAAATATAGATATATCCTCCTACCAGTGGTTAAATGTTATATCAGTTATCAAAACAAGTGTTTGCAAAAAAACAACAACATTCTAAGTAAAATATTCATCTTGGTCACAGAAATTCTGTCCCATAATGACAATTGTATTTGTACCATCTTGACGCATGTTTTTTAACTTCATTCCATGTTTTGACATACTTATTTTGAAATAACCAGATACAATCTATGGGGTAGCTTTAATCCTGCTTTCTTTACATCCTGCTCTCTTCCTTGCCATCTTTGTTAAATAAATACATTTTAACATTGATATTTACTATTTTAATATTTACTGTTTTATTTGGTTTTATTTGGTTGTAAGCCACCTCAAGTCACCTCTTGGTGAGATGGGTGGCATATAAATTTAATAAATAAATAAGTAACGGGATTGAGGGTGGGTAGTAGAGAAGAAAGATGAAGATCATTCCTGGAGTCTGCTTGGCTGAGTTCTTCATACCATCATCCCTGCCACTTGATCCATTAGGCCATTTCCACCAAAGTTGTGTAAAAAGGACACTTTCAAGGTTTTTTTTTTCTTCCTTTGAGGAGCTGTGGTGGTCACTGCTCATGGCTAGGAGTTCGATCCTGACCAGGTCAAGGTTGACTCAGCCTTCCATCCTTCCGAGGTTGGTAAAATGAGGACCCAGATTGTTGGGGAGAATATGCTGACTCTGTGAACTACTTAGAGAGGGCTGTAAAAGCACTGTGAAGCAGTATATAAGTGCTATTGCTGTTAATCATTTTAGCTGCAATTGTTTGTGTTACTTTTCAATTTTCAATTATTTTTATTTCAAAACAAATGTAATGAATAAATAAAAATGAAACACTAGTAATGTTTCTCAATTGTCTTTCACTATCCCTTAGCTTACTGGGACACCCGGAAAGGATCACTACCTGTGGAATTAACTACAGTTGAGCTTAGTCATCGAGATCCTGTGTATAATGCTATCTGGCTGCAGTCAAAAACAGGAACCGATTGCTTCTCAGGCTCCACTGATGGACAGGTTACAATAAAGAAGGCTAGGCATAGATAATGTGGCTTGTCACAACTACCTATAACATAATTGGTAGCCTTTGCATCAGAAAGTTAGTGCAACAACTGTTCTAGATCTCAGAGAAATAAGAGCCACGTTGGTTTGCAATGGTTTGACTCTTTGCTCTGATATTTTAAAAATAGCTTGTGCACTTATTATTCATTACATAGTCTTGGCTAATTGGTGACAAATGGCATTTCTTAATAATTTGATACCAGCATTTGATGATAATTTGATATTCAGTGTTTGATAAGTTACTTGCAATACCAGTATCTAGGAGAATATAGCTGATTTGTACACACCAAGAGCAGTAAATAAAGTTTCTGTGTCTTTATCCATCATATATATATGCAGCTATGGAACATTAAATTTTCATATAGAGATCTGAGCTGGGAGACTAATAGCAGAATTTAGATTTGGAGTAAAGACTAGGGTAACTGATAAGCTCATAAAATACTCTAGAGTAATTATGGGGTATAAACCACGTTGGATATCTTAGTTTTATACAGTCGGTATTCCTTAAGTTTAGACTGTTGAAAATGTGAATTTAAGTATAGCTATATCTAAGTCGATAGTCATATAGAAAATAATTAAACCAACCTAAAAAGCAATAGGCTACAATAATTTCAGCTTCCAACCTAGTTCCAGATGGTAAAATTGAGTAAATCAATGGGTAGGTACAGGGTAGCAAACAATTCCCATGCAGTCACATTGTTGCCACCTTAGTTTAAACTACCCACATAAACATGGGCCAGTTCAAGAAATCTGATAGCGGTTAACATGCTTTTCTCTTTGGCCAGGTTTTGTGGTGGGACATTCGTAAACTATCTGAGCCCACTGAGACACTTGTTATGGATATCAGTAGAAAGGGCATCCTAGAAAATGCTTTAGGAGCCATTGCATTGGAGTTTGAGCCAACAATGGTAAGTATTTGTTGGATATTCTATATGTTTCCTCTGAATTCTTTCATAAGTTCTTAGGCTTTGGATGCCAGTAGAACAGCCATCATAATTCCTAGGTTGTAGTAAAAGCATAGGTGACTAGAACAGGAAAGACATAGTTATCATCCTTGAGTGAAATTGCAATAAATGAAAGCTGTATTATTTTTTCCTTTAAAAAATAAAATAAAATTGAATTAAGATGGCATCAAAAGAGAATAACATTATATAAACTGGTAGCAAGTCAGGAAAATCATGATTTCATAATAAGGAATATTGTGTTCATAATAAAGAATATCATGTATTCAGTAAAGAATATTGTATAATCTTGCAAAGCAAGATTAATTAAATGAAGCACTGCAATCTAGTTTGGTTTGTCTTTGGTTTTCAAACTCTCCTCATTCAATTTGCCTTGTTCAGACTGTAATAGTTAAAACTAAAAATAACGTGCACGATAGAACAATGAAGCAATGAGTTGGTATGGATTGCTTATGAGAGAAGCATTACAAAGCTAAGGCTTTTAAAGTTATTGAAGGAAGATGAAATTACACTTGTATTTTTAATGTTCTATTAAAATAACTCTGTATTAGAATCCTACAAAACAATATGAAAAAAGTAATTTCACAGTGTTGACACACCGTTAAACATAATTTAGCAACAGCAATGTAAATGTAAATTCTTAACATTTTTTCTATCTGTTAGTATTAGTCCAATATATTCTAGCAAATTTAGTATTCGTCCATGGTCAAATGGAGGTACTATAAACTAAAATATACGGTATTTCACTTGTTCACTTTAATTATAAGAAAGGGTAGGTATGTTAACTTCAGACTTCAAAGTATATACTTCTGTGATTAAATATTGTCTATCAAATTCTGACATGAATATAAACCACATGCTTTTATTTACATTGCTCTGATCTTGCTGCTCAATAGACAGAAGCACAATAGGGTGTCTTTACAGCAATCTCTGTTTTAAATGTTGACTTTGCAAAGGAAGATTTCAAGTTCATTTAAATAAATCTCCAATTCAGGCCTCTTCTCAGCTTTATTTTATTCAGATTCTGTAAGGTTCCCTCTTCCAGCACGCTTGACTTCCAGTAAACCTAAGCATGTATATGATCCAGTCTTTATTCAATCCAAACCTCTCGGGCCCTGTCCTGGCCAGAAATTCTTTGTTTACTGCATCAGAAAGTAACTAAGGATAGCAATATGTGTACTCATATTTTAAAGTTCAATAGAAAAATATTTTAACTAAAAATTAAATATGAAATATTTTAAGATTTTAAAGGTGTATTAGAATATATCAGCAGTATGATATAGTAGTTGGTCACCTGAGATTTTTTGATCCATCAATATTTCATTGCTTATATTGCTTTTTTTGTATGTCATTATTATAAATTTTAATATTTTTTAATCTTGTCCTTTTATTAGTATTGCTTTTTATTTCTTTCCTTTTTTGACTTTTTAAATTATAATGCCTATTAAGTAAGAACAAGGTAAAAATGCAAGGTCTCTGACTGTTTTTCCCCTTTTAAAAAAAATATGATGCTGAGTTTAAAGATCCTACAGAGTTTGGATCTGTTCTTAGTTATTACTAGGTGCAAGTAAGTCCTTGACTTAACAACCACAATTGGGATTGGAAATTCTGTTGCCAAACAAGGCAATTGTTAAGGGAGTTGCCCCCAATTTTACAACCTTTTTTATTTGCCACGGTTGTTAAGTGAATCACTACAGTTAATTGAATCATGCAGCCGTTATGCCAACCTGGCTTCTCCCAATGTCTTTGCTTGTCGGAAGCTGGCTGGGAAGATCCCATGAACCCAGGACACTGCAACCATTATAAATCCATGCCAGTTGCCAAACATCCTAATTTTTATCACGTACTGTGGGGATCCTGCAACAGTCGTAAGCGCAAGGACCAGTTGTAAGTCATAGAGCCTTGGTGGAGCAGTGGGCTAATGCCTCCTTAAGTAACACCAGCTGCCTGCAATTAGTGCAGGTTCGCATCCCACCAGGCTCAAGGTGGACTCAGCCTTCCATCCTTCCGAGGTAGGTAAAATGAGGACCCAGATTGTTGGGGGCAATAAGCTGACTTTGTAATAATGCCGCTTGGGGTGTGTGTGAAAGCCCTAATAAGCAGGCATATACATAGAATGAAGGCTACTGCTAAGCTTGTAAGCCGCCCTGAGTCTTCGGAGAAGGGTGGGATATAAATGGAATTAAAATAAAAATAAATAAATTTGTTTCAGTACTTCTGTAACTTTGTAAACCAATGCTTGTAGGTCAAGGGCTACAGTTGTAAGAGAGGGAAATGCTTTTTGGAGATGAAACTCATGGCAGCAAAAGTGTTTGAATAATATGGAGAACAATTAACATATCAATTTAAACATATGCAGTTAGATGTACAATTTATTTTAATGGCATGGTTATAAATATTTTGCAGTGTGTCAAGTTGCTGGTCTTTATTGGGTGAGTTGACAGGCACCGAAGGAGCTTGATCCAATGAGTGGATACTATTAGTGGATAACTGCTGCCCTCTTTCAAAAATTTTTTGCATGGAAATATGTATTATAACCAAAAACTCAGCTCATATTCCAGAGGGCCTTCTGTTCAAAGATGCCTGTATACAATCACTTTTATCTAACTTCCCTTTTTGAAGTCTACAGATGAAGCTCGACAACTGCATAATCAGTACCAATGGAATTATTTATCCTGCAAATCCAACAGGCCACATATTGCTCATGTTGACAAATGCACTTTTTCAACACTATGTTAAATCTTATTCCAAAGAGACTGCTACTTGAGGTGTGGGGAGGGAAACCAGTTACAACTTACCAGGGAGCTAATTGCTGTGGCCTTATCGCTATAGCCAGTAGGCACAGATCTTGATAAACACCTTTTTCTTTTTGTTACATGGTCAAGCAAGTTCCTAATCAAGGTGACTGTAGTTTTCTGAGAAACAGTACGGTGCCTAAATTGATAAGGACATCTCTCTCCATCACACATGTGGTCTTATTCTCTCTCTCTTTTTCTGTGCCAAATGCACATACACAAATATACAAGCACAAATGCATGAGCACACATACAAACACCCATGCGCACTCCAGATCTAACATCAGAGTTTTGAAAGAAAGTAAGTTCATACAAAGTTCATAAAAGAAGCAGATTTATTTTCCCCTGCATTGAAAAAAAATATTAACACACACAAAAAAAAAAAATCCATGTTTTGCTGCAGAATTAGAAGCTGCCTGTCTAGGGTAACAGACATAATTTCTCCAATCGTTTTTGCTTCTAAAGTATGAACTTTATTTGATATTTTTCTTTGAAAGGTATACTTGTATTTTCAAAATCACAGAGCTTGTCTTTCATATTAAATGGTTATTGCTGTGCCCTGTTGTGAAAGTATTAAAATATTGTGGCCAATGCAGGTGAGAACATAACATAAATGCATAATTATGTGTATATCCTGTTTATACATCACATGATGACCAGCTAAAATAAAATCATAGGTCATTTTGAATATTGTGAGTGCCATGTCTAGACTTCATTAATACATTCTGAAAATAATACTACCCCTGTCTTTCCTTTCCATATGCATCACATGCGAGCAGACTAGATGGGTAGATTGTTCCTTTTTAGGAAGTTTTACTTGTCCAGCAAATAGAAGTTCCAAACATGTAAGTAATTATAACTTTTCATTGGCCTTCCACAGCCAACAAAATTCATGGTGGGAACAGAGCAAGGGATTGTAATTTCTTGCAACCGCAAGGCAAAGACACCTGCTGAAAAAATTGTCTGCACATTCAGTGGCCACCACGGTCCCATCTATTCTCTGTCAAGAAATCCTTTCTACCCCAAGAACTTTTTGACTGTTGGGGATTGGACAGCACGCATTTGGTCAGAAGAGAGCAGAGAATCAAGCATCATGTGGACTAAGTAGGTAACTCCACAAAGCCATTATTTTTACTTAACTTTATTTATATTTCATATTTCTTAACCACTCATCTTCCTAGGAGAAGGGCTCTGGGTGGTGTTACAGTTTAATCAGTAAAATTATATATTAAAATCAGAATAATTTAGGATTAATTTTTTAAAAAAATGATAAAACATTTAAATAATTTTAAAAGATGAAGAGTTCCAAGATGGAGGATTAGCAGTTGTTAATACAGGTGCACGGGGAGGAGGTGTTCTCATGAGGCCAACCAGCCCTATGGTTGTATGGGTCCCTGTGTCCCCCATGCAAGGCTACACAGCTGAGTTTTGACCCCTTTGCAGAAGGCCAAGAAATTGGGGGCTTCCCTCAACTCTGCAGGCAAGATATTTCACAATGCAGGGGTAGCAGCAGAAAAGGCCCTCTTCCTAGACCCTACCAATAATACTGATAGCATAAAGTAAAAAGCAGGTGAAATATTTGTTTCACATACTTTCTATCAGAATATCAAAAAGATCTTAACATTTTATTATTGCATAGGTTTTGTGGATCACAGCCCCCCTGATGAAATGGACTGAAATTAATTCTCAAAAACATATGGAATGATACATTTTTAAACACAAAGGGGTTATTGGCATCTTTATATGTGAATGTTTCATATAAAATATAATGTGATATTAAATGAAAAGTAAAGTGGGGAACTGCTTGCACTAAAGAGCAAAATGAAATAGTTCTTACATTTTATTTATTTTTCTAATGTTTAGAGCTGCCCATCTCATCTCCAAGTGATTTTGGGCATCATACAACAAATAATTATCATCAACAAATATTAAAAGCATTTAAAAACTATAAAAACAATTAAACGGGAATAATGAATGGAGAATGTTAAAAGTAATGCAGCCACCTCATTAGTTCCCCATCCCTTGGGGTTTCCAGGCCTGCTGATATAACCTTGTCTTATATACATTCCTGTTTAAAGGGAAGAAGGCATATTCTGGAGGCATTACATGGAGGTTCAAAGCAAAGTATCCACCTTAATCCAGGTAGCAAATGAAGAAACCATTTAAGAATAAAATAGCCAATTTTGAGTTTCACTTGAAAATTCTGCAAGGATAAGAAATGGAACAGTGAGACAGGCAATTAAACTTAGATGGATTCTATCTGCCAAGTTAGATTTAAATAAAGAAAAGCTTCTTTAGGTAAAAATCACAAGCATGTGTTACAATAACGAACTGAAATCTGCAAAAATAATTACGGTAACACATTAATTGGAGTGAGAAAAGAGCTGGTAAAGAAGAGATAATTTCTATGTCTCACATTCCCTAATTTCTTTCTATTTCTGATACGTTCTGCTTTTTCATTACTCTCACCCCTCATCCTGTATTACAGTAACTAAAAAGAAGATGGTCCTGTGTTAGCAGATGGTAGGTTGGGAGAAAAACAACATATCACTTTTTTTTCTTCACTGTTTCAAAATAGCTTCCCTTTTGTCTGGGCAGTAGTCATATAATCCTCATTTTTTTTATCAGAGTACATTCTGGGCTCAGAGCCATCAGAATTCTCCAACTTTGTATCTTCTTCATACTGGCCCATTGTCTCATAGCTTGACTGAAGCCTAATCCCTATGGCAACCATCTTTCAATCTTTCTCCTCTGTTTAGAAACCAGAAGCCAGGCTGAGGAAAAAAAGGGCCTTCCTTCCAAACCAAAGCTAACCATTAGGCTGATTTCTTGAATTGAAACTCGGGTTACAGACGTTGAGATGCTTTGGATGAAGAACTGTTACAACTATTCCATCAGAAATGTGTTGTTTTTTTAAAAAAAACCTGAAAATACATGGAAGGCTATTGTTTTATATAAATTTCAACACTTCCAATTAGGAAGAACTATGGTAGCAGTAATGGTTTGTCCTTTCTTTTATCCAAACTTCTCCCCACCCCACCCCTAACACTTGGTATTACAGAAGTTATTATTTCATTGTTATTTATGTTCTGCCTCATTCTCTTTCTCCCTTTTCGCATATCCACACACAGAGATGATGCACTTATACACATATGGTTAGTTAGATGAAAGGATGAATGGATGGAGGAGCAGATGCACTCCTGGGAGAGCAGATGACCCCCCCCCAACCCCGCATGCATTTTATAGACAAATTAAAAACATCTTGTTTAAATGTGGGTTTTTTGGCTGATAGTTGACTTTTGTGACAAATTTTACCCTTTTAGTTTTTACATTGTATGTTTTATTCTTGCTATTACTTAGCCAGGCTCTCTTAGGATTAAGGAGAGCTATAAACATTGCAAATAAAGAAATGTCTGTAAAAGTATTTGGTACAGGTGGTCCTTGACTTATGACCACAACTGAGCCCAACATTTCTGTTGCTGAGTGAAAAATTTGTTAAATGAATTTTGCCCCATTTTATGACCTTCCTTGCCGCAGTTGTTCAGTGAATCATCACAGTTGTACAGTTGGCAATCTAGTTGTTAAGTGAATCTGGTTTCCCCATTGATTTGCTGGTCAGAAGGTTGCAAAAGGTGATCACGTGACCCCGGGACACTGCAACCATCTTGAGTACATTTCCAAGCATTTCAATTTTGATCGTGTGACCATGGGGATGCTGCAACAGTCATGAAGTGTGAAAAACAGTCATGGGTCACTTTTTTCAGTGCTGTTGTAACTTCAAACAGTCACTAAATGAATTGTTGTAAATCGAGGATTACCTGTACATGCAGATATTTCAAGCTCAGACCTCAACATTTACAAGTGGGATTCATGTACTTTGTACAAAAGGACTTACAAATTGCAGCTATCTTAAATGAATCCTTTGTAATAGAAGGGAACAGACATTTATTTATTTAGAGTATTTCCAGGCCATCTTTTAAAATAGGATTGTCACAAGGAGACAAGCACAGAAAAAAATAATAATATGTTTTCGGCAGATACCATATGGCTTATCTGACAGATGGTTGTTGGAGCACAACTCGACCGGCCGTCTTCTTCACTACTAAGATGGATGGGACCCTTGATGTTTGGGACTTCCTTTTCAAACAAAATGATCCTACACTCCACCTGAAGGTAATTTAAGGAAATGGAAAACCATGCATGCTTTGCCCCATGAGTTTCTGTATCCCAATTTTTTGCTGTAATATCTCCTCTCTTCTTTCTCAAGTTGCATTGATTACAACAGGGGTCTTCAAACTTGGCCCTTTTATGATTTGTGGACTTCAACTCCCAGAATTCCTCAGCCAGCATGCCTGGCTGAGGAATTCTGGGAGTTGAAGTCCACAAGTCATAAAAGGGCCAAGTTTGAAGACCCTTGGATTACAACATTTCTCTGGTTTTATGTATCAACTCATACCACTGAGGTCACTTTGCTGGCTCTCTAGGGCAGGGCTTTTCAACCGGTGGTACGCATACCACCTGTGGTACTTTGCCCCATGGCAGGTGGTATGTGACTGCTAGTCGAGTGTAGCAGGGGAGGGGAATGAGCCAAAGTGACCCAAGCCTGAGGGAGAGGCAGCTGCAGCTGCAGTTGCAAGACTGTCTGGGCTCAGCAGAAGCCCCAGGAGCCAGCAAGGCTCCAGCTGATTGGTGCTTCAGGAAGCAGCACAGAGCTGGAGGTAAACTGAAGAAAAAGAGGGGGGGGGAAGAGGAGAGGCTATAAAAGGAGGTGGTCTGGGTGGGAAAGGAGAAAAAAAAGACATCAGAGAAACAGGAGGAGAGGTCAGCCAGCAGGGAGGAAAAAGGGACAGAGAAGAAGAAGCAGCTGTTGCTGGAAGAAAAGGTCCCCTGGTTCGTTTTCTCCAGCCAGGAGAATGCAGTCAGTGCTGATGAAATGAAAAGCCAGCATGTTGTAAAGGAGGTGGGTTTATTTACTTCTGGATCAGCTGGCAGCTTGATTGGGTTACGGTAAGGATTTGCGTACAGTTTTTACAGCGTTTTGTAATTCAGAGGCTCCTTTGTGTGCTTTGGTTACTGGAATATTTTAGTGTATGTTAGGCTAGCAATGAGTCCAAAGTGTTGACTTCCGTAGGTTTAATCCCTTTAAACAAATGTAATTAGTTTTACCCCCTTGTCTTGAGTCTATCTATGGCTTTTAGAAAGTTTTCTTTGAAGGTAAACAGGCTTAATTTAAAGCTAAAGTTTTTTGCAATTGCCGGAGCCTTTCGGATTGCAACATTGTGACAGGTCTGAGGCAGCTTAAAGAAAACCCCCCTCAAAGTTTAAGTGTTTCTTTATTTTGTGAGTCTTTCTTGCTTTGCACTTGATTCCTGTGTCTTTAAGGGTAGAGGGAAGGGATGGGGGAGGGGGTGCATTCTTATTACACTGTGGAAGGAGAGCTAAGAAGGGCTGAGCAGCTAGCTCATGGGTCTACAAACTTAGCAACTTTAAGACCTGTGGACTTCAACTCCCAGAATTCTCATCCAACCATGATGGTTGAGGAATTCTGGGAGTTGTATAATAATAATAATAATAATAATAATAATAATAATAATAATAATAATAATAATAATAATAATAATAATAATAATAATAATAATAATAATAATAATAATAATAATAATAATAATAAAAAATAATAATAATAATAATAAAGTTGGAAGGGACCTTGGAGGTCATCTAGTCCAACCCCCTGCTCAGGCAGGAAACCTTATACCATTTCAGGCAAATGGCTGTCCAGTCTCTTCTTAAAAACCTCCAGTGTTGGAGCATTCACCACCTCTGGAGGCAGGTTGTTCCACTGGTTAATTGTTCTAACTGTCAGAAAGTTTCTCCTTAGTTCTAGGTTGCTTCTCTCCTTGATTAGTTGCCATACATTGCTTCTTGTCCTGCCTTCAGGCACTTTGGAGATTAGCTTGACTCCCTCTTCTTTGTGGCAGCCAGCCCCTGAGATATTGGAACACTGCTGTCATGTCACCCCTCACCCTTCTCTTCATTAAACTACACATACCCAATTCCAGCAACCGTTCCCTATATGTTTTAGCCTCCAGCCCCCTAATCATCTTTGTTGCTCTTCTCTGTATCCTTTCTAGTGTCTCGACATCTTTTTTACATTGTGGTGACCAAAACTGGATGCAGTATTCCAGGTGTGGCCTTACCAAAGCATTGTAAAGTGGTATTAGTACTTCACTTGATCTTGATTCTATCCCTCTGTTAATGCAGCCTAGCACTGTGTTGGCTTTTTTGGCAGCTGCAGCACACTGCTGGCTCATATTGAAGTGATTGTCTACTAAGACTCCGAGATCCCTCTCACAGTTACTACTATTGAGCAAGGTACCACCTATACTATACCTATGCATTTGATTTTTCCTGCCTAAGTGTAGAACCTTACTTTTTTCACCATTGAATTTCATTTTGTTAGTGCCCAGTGTTCGAGTCTGTCCAGATCCTTCTGTATCTTAAGCCTATCTTCTGGAGTATTGGCTATTCCTGCCAGCTTGGTGTCGTCTGCAAATTTGATAAGTTCCCCATCTATCCCCTCATCCAAATCATTACTGAAGATATTGAAGAGCACTGGGCCCAGAACAGAGCCCTGGGGCACCCCACTACACACTTCCTTCCATGTAGATGCGGTTCCATTGAGGACCACACGCTGAGTATGGCCTGTCAGCCAGCTACGAATCCATCTGGTGGTAATGCTATCTAACCCACATTTTTCTATCTTATCAAGTAGTAGGTTGTGATCTACTTTATCAAATGCCTTACTGAAGTCCAAATAAATTATATCTACAGCGTTCCTCTGGTCCACTAGTTTTGTCACTTGGTCAAAGAATGTAATAAGATTTGTCTGGCATGATCTGTTTTTGACAAACCCATGTTGACTTTTAGTGATGACTTTGTTTGCATCAAGGTGTTCGCTGATTTGTTGTTTGATTATCTTTTCCAGAATCTTCCCAGGTATTGAGGTCAGGCTGATAGGTCTGTAGTTTCCTGCATCTATTTTTTTCCCTTTTTTGAAGATGGGAACTACATCAGCTCTCTTCCAGTCCTCTGGTAGTTCCCCAGTGCTCCAGGATCTTTGAAAAATATAGTTCAGTGGTTCTGAGATCACGTCTGCCAGTTCCTTGAGAACCTTGGGGTGTAATCCATCTGGTCCTAGTGATTTGAACTCGTCTAGGCTGGACAGGTGCTCACTTACCATTTTCTTGCCTATCTTAACTTGCGTTTCTATTCTGTTTTTTATGGCACTGGTTTGGGTAGGTTGGACTGTTTTTTCCCTTTGTGTAAAGACAGATGCAAAAAACGAATTAAATAGTTGAATTGAATAGTTGAAGTCCACAAGTCTTAAAAGTGCCACGTTTGAAAACCCCTGAGGTAGCTGGTAGTGGTGCATATTAATAAACATGGATAAATTCATCATACATTTGTCAGTGCAAAAGGAAAGTGATTTAGCAAAGGAACAGCCACCAAAGAAATTAAAACTGGTACTTTTTTCCTTTTTTCTACAGTTTGTAATATTTTATTAGATTATAGAATAAAATACAAAAATACAAAAGCAAATAGTAGGACACAATGGGGAGGAAAATGGGGGGAAAGTGAGGGGGAGAAGGGAAAAAGAACAGACTTCCTCTATTGCAGTAGAAGGAAGCATTAACAAATTTTTACTTTTCCATAATATTATAAACTAGCCATTTCTATAACAACAAATGAATCTAATCAGTAAAACCCAAAATCCCTCCCCCCCTTTTTTTTAGTCAAGTTTTTGACACTGTGCTAACCACTGGTGGTACTCAAATATTGTCATGTCCTAAAAGTGGTACACTGTGAAAAGGTTGAAAAGCCCTGCTCTAGGGGGTTGATACCCACTAAAATTGTTTTGATGCTGCTGTAATGGCATTTCAACCACACTATTTTCCACTTCCTCGCTGAGGGGAAATTTTGCACAAATGAGGCAAATATACGTGTCCCAGGATAATGTTGCAGGATTCAATCTTGGATCAGTCACTAGGACCCAAGGTGTAATCTTCCAAACTTTTAGAGTCATGCTGGAGCCCATCCTCAGGGAACTTCTCTTTGAAAATGGGCTCCAGTACAAGTCTGAAAGCTCAGAAGACTAAACTTCCGGTCCTGGTGACCAACCAAGATTGGATCCTGGAAATTATGCAGCCCAGTATGCATCATCATAGCTGAAACTAGCCCCAATCCATATTTTAATAAGGGTGTGCATGTTTAAAGTTTCTGTGTAAGTCTGTTTGCGAAGAATAATAATCACTGCTGAAATAGAAATGCCAATTTATAAATCTATGGGGGGTTTCTTCCTTATTTTTATTTATTTTATTTATTAAGCATATATGCCGCTCATCTTACTATCCAGAGACAATACAAAAATCAACAAAACACCCCTTTTGTTGGAAAATTGAATTAGAATAAGATCTGAGGTCTTCAAAACAAGTTGCGATTGCATTCTAGTACTCAGTGCACAAAAGTCCAAGGTTAATAGAAAGTCAAATTTTAGCTGAATGTCAAGTCAGTTACCTAAGAAGGAGGTGAATTATGTATCTCTAAACACAGATTGGATACCTTTAATTAGGATTCCTTCACTGGGTAGGAAGTTGGTCTCAATGATCTCAATGGCTCCTTCTATGAAGTTTACATATATTTTACGGTAGTCTACATGTTGTCTGAAAGATGTGAACGAGTTGACATGGATATATTTGTTTGCCTCCTGAATGGGTCTTCCCCCACCAGGTTTGTGATGAGCCTCTCTTCAGTCTGCGTTTGCAGGATAATGGGCGTTTTATTGGCTGTGGTTCCAAGCTGGGCACAGTAACACTTCTGGAATTTTCTTCTGGCCTCTGTACTTTGCAACGGAATGAGAAGAACCTGGCCTCAGCAGTGAGTATCTCCTGCCTTTCACCAATGGGCAAAGTGCCAAAACAGCAAACCTCCTCTGAGAATTGAGATGAGATTGTTCTTTCTCTGGGTTGAATTCTAGTTTTCCATCTTTGTTCTCTATATTCTTTTTTTAAAAAAAATATTGTTAGCATAAATGCAACAACATATGATAGTCCGTAGCGAATCTGGACTGAATCTCAAAAAAAAAAAAAAGCTAACCAGAGTCAGACCTGATTAACATTTGGAAGAGAAACAAACATTTCCATCTTGATCCTAAGAGGAAAAAAAAGGGAATGTGGCCATCAGGTATCAAGTTCAAGCCAAGGAAGCCTTTACTTTCCCTGATATAAACCGGCCAAGGTAGTCTGTTAATACTGTCCTTCAAAAGAGCTAAGCCACTGTATACAAGCAATAGTGTTTCATCAAATTATTGCTTTATGAGATAGCAGAAGACCCCTTCCATCAGTAGAGTGCTGCTGGTGGTGGAATACAAACATTCAATAATATATTATTGGGACAGGCCATTTTTTCCACTATCTAGCTGTTGTTGGTACCCTGTAGAATATAAGAGTGATGCTACCATAATAACTATGGGTGGAACTTAATTGAATGCCTTTCACTCATAAGACTTAATGTGCATCTTTAGATGTTTGAGCGGGAGACGAAGCGAGAGAAGATTCTGGAGGCGCGCCACCGTGAAATGCGTCTCAAGGAGAAAACCAAGCTGGAAGGCAAGGATGAAGAGGCCAAAGAAGAGGTTGAGGAAGAAAAGCCTGAGGAAATTCTGAAGCGAGTGCATAACGAGTTCTTTGATGTAATTGAAGGAGAATTGCGACGCCGGGAACGAGCTCGAACCAAATTAAAAGTGGAACAGGTAACTGTGAGACCAGTAACAGGAAGCTCGGTGGGATGTGGGGAAAGGAGGCCTTCCTGAGTGGCAGGGGTACAAAACAAAACACCAAGAAAGGATGGAGAGTCTTAAAGATGTTTGGTAGGTGGTACTTATGATGTAGGGACGCGGTGGCTCAGTGGGTTAGGAGGCTGAGCTTGTCGATCAGAAGGTCGGCAGTTTAGCGGGTCGAATCCCAAGTGCCGCGTAGCAGAGTGAGCACCTGTTACTCGTCCCAGCTTCTGCCAACCTAGCAGTTCGAAAGCACGTAAAAATGCAAGTAGAAAAATAGGGACCACTCCGGTGGGAAGGTAACAGCGTTCCGTGCGCCTTTGGCTCTAGTCATGCCGGCCACATGACCACGGAGACGTCCTCGGACAAGCACTGGCTCTTCGGCTTTGAAACAGAGATGAGCACCGGCCCCTAGAGTTGGAAACGACTAGCACGCATGTGCGGCGGAACCTTTACCTTTACCTTTTACTTATAATGTAATTATTCCCATCTCAGAATGAGGATGGGAAAGACAGTTTCCCAATACTCTAGATTACTGTATGATACAAGAACATTTTTGCAAAACAAGAGATAGAACTCTAAAGTAAACAGTCATATTATGATGACTAGTTAGTTATTTTCTTGAGGAAAGGTGAGGATTTGTATACAGGTAGTCCTCGACGTATGATCGGTTGCTTAGTAACCATTTGAAGTTACAACGGGCCTAAAAATAAGGTACTTACAACCCACTATTATGTGATTGCATTTTGGACACCTGCCAATCAGCCCACATTTATAGCTATTTGCAGCGTCCCACGATCATGTGACCACGGTTTACTATGGGCTTTTTTTTGCCCAAAACCAGCATTTATTTCCAATTTCTGACAAAAAACCACCAGTTTTTACTGGTCTCATCTATTGGAACCATGACATGCTCATTGCAGACAATGGGTTTGCTTAATGACTGTGGCATTTGCTTAATGATTGCCATGTTCACTTAACGACCATGGTAATTTACTTAATGGCTCTACAAAAATTGGGTAAATCACATGATGATCTGCTAACCAGCATAATTTATGACCCTAATTCCGGGCTCAATTATTGTTCTAAGTCAAGGACTACCTTGTTAGATTGTGTTAGAGCATGCCCTCTGCATCAGAAGAATAACTTAACTGTGTAGGATTGCAGAGTGTTGTTATTTCTAGGGGATCAATTCATTCCTGTTAAAGATTCATATCCAGCCTCCAAGCATTTCCATTTATTTCTCCTATTAAAGAACAAATGGTTAAAACAGTAAGAAAAAATACCTTTTTGGGCCCAAAGAAAGAGAGAAATTTTGTAGTGAGCAAGCAGTATGAAAATTAAAAAGTTAAAATAAATACGAAAAATTATAAAATCAAACACACTTTCTATAGATTTGTGCAACAACCTAAAATTAATAATAGAACAGAAATCAAACCAATGGCAAAAACAATGGCAGAGATATAATCCGTGTAATCTATTAGTTCATCACAGTTGCCAGCTTTTATGTGTTTTTTTTGATTGATTGTTGTTGTGAATTTCCCAGAGTCATTGGGAGTTGGATGACATACACATTTTAAGAACATTATTATTAAATCATTATGTAATTAAAATCACACAACTAATCACTTTAAAGCTCAGAAGAACAGGATGTATTTTGTCTGTTAGCATAAGGTGCTGGTGATGACCTATAAAGCCCTTAATGGCTTGGGTCCAGGTTATCTGAGGGAACACCTGCTGCCGGCATCAAGCTCCCTTCGTCCCGTGCGCTCCCACAGGGAGGGCCTTCTCAGGATACCGCCGGTTAAGGAATGCCAGCGGGTTATTCCTAGGGGAAGAGCGTTCTCTGTGGGCGCGCCTGCCCTCTGGAATTATTTACCCGTGGAACTTAGGACTGCCCCCGATCTGTGTTCATTTCGCCGGGACCTGAAAACCTGGTTTTTCGACCTATCAGGCCTGGACTGAAGGGGTTTGAGCTTTTTAAATATTGTTTTAATTGGGCTTAATTAATTTAATGTATTTTAATTCTATATTATTTTTATATTGTATTTTATGCTGCCCTGTAAACCGCCCTGAGTCCTTCGGGAATAGGGTGGTATAGAAATTTAATTAAATAAATAAATAAAAATAAATATAGCATGATACCTTCAAACAAATCTCCTTTGGATGGAATTCTAAAGCCAGGATGCATCCAGAAAAACATACCAGGTTTCCAGTAGCCATCCTCCTATACTGCAAACATGACTGGCTTACAATGAAGATTTTGGCAACTGTTCTTATGACAGAAGATGGTCCCTCAGTATCAAAGGATTTATAAACTTTATAAAAAACATCTATATGTATCAGCTAAAACGTCATCTCTCTCAACAAAACTGCAAATACTTTATATTCAATTATTTATTTGTTCGTTTGTTTATGCTTGGCATCTTTTGGAGTTTTATTTAAATCCATGCTTGCTTAAAAGCACCAAGTAATGGATTGGCTGGATTTCCCGAAGAGTTAGTTCTGCAATCTGGGTAATGTGTTCTTTAGGTCTCACCAAACAGGTCTAATTTTATTGGGGATCAAAGAACATGAACTGCAGTCTTAAAATTTGGACAAGTTCATGTGGGCAAAGATACTCCTGTAGGCAGTGAGGTTCCTGGGAGCTCAAAGGTAACAAAATGCTGTATATGAAGAAAAATGTTACTTCCTGTATTGAAAGTTCTTTATGTTTTAGGAGCGGGAGTTTGAAGATGATGACAATGAAATAGTTCTTCCTAAGGTTGGTATGCTTTTCCACATTTAGATATTTTGGGGGGAATTAGTCTTCCAATAACTGAGAATCTCAAATATATTAAGACCCGAACAATCATAACCTTGGTCAATTCAATGTACCCTCGCTGAAGATCACTCCAAAACTTCCGAAGGGCACTAAGTTGAGGCAGATTGTAGATTCTGTTCAAGATGTTTCAAATTTCCAGAATGCTCAAAAATAGCTTCAGAATTTTAGAAGACAGGCCGACTAACCAAATAATAAAAACTCACTTCAAGTAGAATCAGCATGCTATATGTTGCCCTGATTAGGGTACAGATTCATTCGCATCAGTCGGTGGATATTCTAAAGCAGAGGAGACAACCGGCGCTGACCCAAAATAGGAAACATCGTCAGTGAGCACTGAGGACCCCTCATTTCAATCCTGAGCTACAAATATTCTCCTTTATTGGTACAGGAGACAACTGTTTGGTAGTAAGGGTAACATGTCTTAAAGTCTGGTGTTAATAGGCAGGACCAGGATTTCTGAGGGCAAGTTTTGTTGAATTTTCCTAAGCAGCTGGGAGGAAAATAGTGCCAATTACTTTTACAAAATTGATATGCTTGCCCATGCACATGTGTATCTACAAGCTTATACACCTATAGGTGTGCACAGATGTATATATTATGTATATGGGTTTGTGTATATAGTTCAGACCCAATACCTTAACTGCTACATTAGAGGAAAATGCCCCCTTGTGCTCTCATTATCGGATGTTTGGAATGAATTGCCTTACATGTAGTCCTCAACTTACAATCACAACCGAGCCCAAAATTTCTGTTGCTAAACAAGACTGTTGTTAAGTGAGTTTCACCCCATTTTACAACCTTTCTTGCCTCGGTGTAAAGTGAAACACTGTGGTTGTTAAGTGAATCTTTTGGTCATTAAGGGAATCTAATTCCCCCTGTTGACTTTGCTTGTTCAAAGCCAATTGGGAAGATTACAAATGGTGATCACATGACTCTGGGGACAATGCAATTATCATAAATATATGCCCGTTGCCAAGCGCCTGAATTTTGATTACGTTACCATGGGGATGCCGCAATGGTCATGTGAAAAACATAACATTTTTCAGTGCCGTTGTAACTTCAAACAGTCACTAAACGAATGGTTGTAAGTCAAGGACTACCTGTACTATGTATTGTTTCCATTCTGCCTATTAATATAGCCCCAGTGATCATTCAAGTGTGAGCTGCACATTCAGCTAAGTCAGGTGGATCCATCTATACACCATCAAAGACAGTATTATCTAAGGCTGCAGATATTTCATTTTTCAGTGTGTTACTGCTCACATTTTAAAACAATTTTATTTGAAAATTCTCACTTAAAAGTTGATAAAAACATTTCTGGCTTCTAATTTTCTTTTTGTAATGAGTTTTTTATGATGGGAAATTTAGAAAAGTTCATGACTAATATAGAACTCAAAACATGGTATTTCCTTTTGACAGGTCATTATGATTAGTCAAAATTTGTAAAAAAAAATCATTCTTCCCCCCCCCCCCCTTACAGGATGAAAAGGAAGACAAGGAGGAGTGAATGTTGAAATGCCTGCATGAAGCTTTCATTACCTTTGGTGCTTTGATTTCTCTCTTGTTATTTTTTTCTACATAAAATACACTCAATAAAAGTAATAATATTTGTATTCCTTTTTGCTCCGTTTACTCTTAATGGGAACTAGCAAACTTAGCTTTAAATGTCTCTACCATGAAAATACATTGTACTTCTCAATCTGAAAGGGACAAAAAATAAAAATAAGCTAATTAGTCAATTGGTCAGAAAATATCCACATGAATATACACCTCATAAGTCCACATTCATACGCATACAAAATAGGAAAATAAGCTATTTTCTAGAACTTCTGAGTTGGGGTGGAGTGGGAGAAAAAAGTGATCTGAATATGAGTTAATGTGATTACAATTCATCTACCTAGCAGCTCTTCTATTCACCAGAGCAAAGAGGCTTACAAAACATAGTGTTGCATTCACACAACATACTCAGCTAAAACCATACAAATCTCATAATTTGTTTAGGGTAATACATAAACCCAGTCATAGAATTAGTTAGTCCTTGGTGACTAATGCTTCCCCTTATCTCTGCTTCATTATGTACTTCTTGGCTTGTGGCAAACTGTAATTTATTATCACATCCAAAACGGAAGTCTGTGAATTGGGCTTGCCCTCTAAACTGTAACCCCAAGCCATGATTTGAATTTTATTTGCCCCCTTACCAATTCCCACCAATTGTACATCATATTATTCTTTCCAGAGCCGATTCTCTCAACAGGTACAATAACAGCTTTTGAAAGCAGAATGACTGCTAGTCGCCCATTCCCCCACCCGCACCCCGAGCCCCCTAAATTTATTTTGGATTCTGCTAGCTGGAGATGTGGAGCTGGTGAATCTTTCTCCCCGTGACAGATAGAAAAATGCTTATTATTTTTGTGTTATTCTATTTGTATTAATTATTACGGTACTGTATTTAAACTCCTTTAAAGAGAGCACAGCTTCAGAAAATGAGAAGAGAAAGATAATCTCTATTTTTCTCTAGGATTGAATGACAGGGGCAATGGGAAGAGGAGTAGCTTGGCAATCTATACGGTGTCCATCTGTTACTTTATAAATGTTACCCTGAAAGATTGACATGTAAAGTGTCTGCGCGACACTCAGGCTGGGGATATCGTTCAGGGCAGCACTAGAGTGAGTGGGGAAGAGTGCGCGCGCACACACGTGTACACACTGGCCAGCCATTCATGCGGCCTGGTGGGCAAGAGGCCACGGCCCAGTAGTGGGCCAAGGCCCACAGGTTGGGGACCCCTGCCTCAGATTATATCACACCACCCGTATCTGTCAGATGTTAAGTCAAACTGCCATGTTGCCGCCTCGGGTATCCATTTCTTGCTCTATGTTTCTTTTTCTTGAATTAGCATAAATTGAGGGGATTCCCACTGCAGCACTAGGATAAGGAGACTTAGGTTCAGCCATGGAAATTCATGGGGACTTTAGACCAAACACAGATCTCTCTGTCCATCCTATCTCAGCCTGAGGAAAAAATCAAAATTATGTGTGTGCCATGTATAGCTTAAACTCCTAGAGTAGGGATTCTCAAATGAAACTATTATCAACCATATGATGAATGTTTTTTATGTATAGCATCCTGTTTCCACAAACACAAAAAAAGTACAAATACAAAATATAATGAATGGGAATTTCACTGACCTGGGGATCCATTTGCCCCTGGTTCCTTATCACTCAAGAAATTTTACTGAAGGACATTATTACCACCAGCAAGTTTGCACTAACAGATATTGTTGTTATGCCAAGAGGTACATAAAATAATTCAAATTCAAAATAATAATATAAACTTATTTTTAGATTATATTTGGGGTACAAAATCTATTTTAAAAAGCCTTTAAATTAAAGAAAATATACATATATGCCATCATAATCATTTTATTTGCCCAAAAGTGAAAACTCCCATGCTCTTAAGACAAAGAGAGAGAGAGAGAGAGAGGAGTCGTCTTGGCTTCACTGGATGTGCCCTGCATTTTCAAATATTTGTTCAGTTGAAGAAAGTCTGAGAAACAATGCCTCAAAGGAAAAACATACATAGTGAAATTATTCTTAATGAACAAAGGACTCTTTATATTATTTGAAATGCGGCCATTTTGTTTTCCCATTATTACAGACCTTCAACAGTTCTTGCTCAGGACGCTTCAGACATTTTGTGTCCAATGATAAATGTACTTGTGAGACTTTGGGAAACACTGTTATAGGACAGGAGCTACCAGTTCACCCATAGAAACTGAGGTTGTGGCCTCCCTTGCCCTCAACTTCCTTGTTTGCATTAGTTGTTTCTGATCCAAGTACTCATATGTTAATTGGCTACTAAAACTACTTAGAAATGACTAAAAGCCCCACATCTTTAAACTCGCAGTCAGTCTTGATTCTGGATATTCTGGCAGGCCTAGGTCTTTTTCCCATTAGTAATGTATAGATAGTCCTTGACTTACTACCATAATTGAACCCAACATTTCGGTTACTAAGCAAAGTTAAGTGAGATTTGCCCCATTTTATCTTTTGCCAAAGTTGTTATGAGAATCACTGAAGTTCTTAAGTGAAACATTCAGCTGTTAAGCAAATCTGCCTTCCCCCATTGACTTTTATAATGAAAAATGTGAGTGTATAGATGAACCGTTTTATTCAATGTAATAAAGTTAAAAGATTTTATAGCCTATTAGATTCTGAGCATATTTGAAAAGTCTAATAACTTGAATTCTGCTTGTACCAGAATTTTCCCAAGTTCTTCAAGACTCGCTGTATGATAGAGTTAGCCTAAAGTAGCTACAAAAAGAGTGGTGCTAGGAAGGTTACAAATAGTGATCACATGATCCCAGGACAGTGCAACTGTCATAAATATGCGCCACTTGCCAAGGTCTGAATTTTGAGCATGTAATCAGGGAATGCTGTAACAGTTGTAATTGTGAAAACTGGTCCAGTTATTTTTTTCAGTGTCGTCGTAACTTTGAATAGTCACTAAACGAATGGTTGTAAGTCGAGGACTACCTGTACTGAGTATTGTCTCCATTCTGCCTATTAACACAGCCCCGGTAATCATTCACTGAGCTGCACATTTAGCTAAGATATAAATTACAGTATTCATATATTATTAGCACAGCAATCCTTGGATGCTGACACTTTAAACCAGTAGAGAAGAATCAGCCCTAGGGAGAATTCAGGGAAGTGCAGACTCCAGAATCATAATCAGTGGGAAATATAAAACAAAACAATTCCCTCTCAAAATATTAAAATATCTGGAAGCTCAGAAGTTCATTAAAGGCTCTTTCACTCTTCAACTCTATTTCAGACAGTACTTTGCAGTCTTGGAAGCACGCATCATTCCCTGACTTTGCTACAAGTGATACAGGGTGGAACTGTATTTCCCGAAATCTCTACAGGTAGTCCTAAATTCATGACCAAAAGTGAGCCCAAAATTTATGTTGCTAAGTGGAAAAAAAGTTTTGCCCTCATTTTACAACTTTTCTTGTCACACTTGTTAAGTGAATCGTGGCAGTGGCTAAAATTAGTAACATGGTTGTTAAGTGAGTTTGGTTTCCCCCTTGACTTTGCTTGTCAGAAGGTTGCAAAAGGGGATCAAACACATGACCCCGGCACAATGTGAGTCAGTTGTCAAGCATCCAAATGTGAATCACATGACCGTGGGGATGCTGCAGTCATAAAAATGGTTGTTTTTCCATTGCCATTGTCACTTCAGTCACTAAACGGTTGTAAGTCGAGGACTACCTGTGTATCCTTCCGATCCCAAACCTTTAGATAACTGCAAGAGAGAATGCAGCTGACAAATGAACGGGCATTTATGGAAGCCATTCATCTTTTTAGCGCCGATTACATAAAAGAAAAAAAAAGCCCCCACCCGTAATCCCATCCCTTCACCGGAATCTTCCTCCGGATTAAGTGGGAAATAAGGGCGCCCTGCTAAGAGCTAAGAAACTAATTATGTTATCGAGGGCACCGTCAAGTCTTCCGCTCTTCGGCTCCTGCACTGCAAAAATCGCGCCTCGGCCGTCGGGCGCGCATTCTCCCGGCTCAGCCAGGCGACCTTCCACGCCGGCCGGCAGGGAGCGACGGAGAGACGCGCAAGCCCCAACTCAGCCAATGGTGCGCCACCGAATCAGCCGGAGGAAGCTTCCCGCGGCCCCGGTTGTTTGTGTACAGTTTGGAAAGATCTCCAGGGGACTCGAAACACCAGGAGGCAGGCGAGGAGAGGCGGCGGCCGGCCACCTGCAGATCCCTGCACGCTGGTCCCAGATGGAGGGCGGCGGCGGCGGCGGCTGCTGCGGCGGCAGAGCCCTCAGAGGGGAGACCCAGCCCGGGCGCCCGCTTGCCAGCTGTCTCCCCAAAGGAACTGGGGCGTAATTGGGTTAGGGGATTCCAGTACCCGTTGAATGGCGGCGCCCAAACACCTGTCAATGGTTTCGCGGGGAGAGTTAACCTAGCTCAGAGCAGAACACGCACCCAACGAGACCCAGGAGTCCCGTGAATCTGGCCGTGCGCGGGGGATCCACACGTGCTGTAGCTTCGCTTGCCCGAGCCCGCCTTATCGGGCGACCTTGTTCACCATCATGAAGGAGACGAGAGAGTCCAAGGATCAGCAGCTCACGGTGAGTGGAAGTGACCTCTCGCCTCTTTCGGGCAGCAGAGAGAACCAGGGTAAAAGCTAGGAGGGGGCCTGGAGGGTGAGACCCAAAAGGGTCGGACTCTAACTCCCAGGATTCCCAGCCAGCGTTACCAATAAAAGCAAGAAGCTAGCGCTGCTTTAGAAAGAGAGCGTGCAAAGCCTTTGCGGAAGTATTAGAAATTGGAGAGGAACATTTAATGGGGGTTTCTTCCATTCTAGTGGCAAGAAGAAACTACCAAATGCAGCAAAATGGGATTAAATATTGGTGGGACAATATTGGAAGAAGGATAGTTTGCCCACTGTAGAAGAATGGGTGTTTAAAGTTTCGAATCTTGCAGAAATGTCTAAGATTTCTGCTTATTTGAAGGATCATTCACAGGAAAGATATATTTCAGTTTGTAGGAGATGGATAAATTATATTCAAAACAAATATGGGACTAAAAAGTTCCATTTAGCTTATGAGTAGATTTTAGTGGGATATTGTTATTGGTACGTTGTTTGTAGTTATGTTAAAAGAGAGTTAAAGCGCATTATGAATTTGGTTAATTGAATATTATGCACAATTTTTATTTAGAATATGATGATTGTAACTATAATCCTGTATTTAGCTCTGGGAAGTGGGGGGGGAAGTGGGTGGGTTTGGGGTAGGAGGGATTTGGGGATATATTGTAAAATTTTGTTTTTGTAAAACTCTTCAATAAAAAAAAGAGATTAAAAAATAAATAAATACACAAAATATGAGAGTAGATGGTTGTAAGACTGTTCTGGATATAAGGGACCTGTCCCAACTCGGGATCTGGCCTTACCTGCTTCCATCAACATATTCTGTCCCAGAGATTGGAATAGCAATATACATAAAATTCAATTAAATCTTATGCTGTGAAGTGGTGAAACTGCACTACCAATAATACCCAACTCAAGAGAGCAATACTGGCATTTTCTCCATATTATGATATTTTGTTACCTAGATACAGTTGTTTGGATTTTATTGGCTAATCAATGCTCTCTGTCATTACTGTCAAAGAAAATGGGACTCGGTGACGCTCAGCTTCTTTGTTTTAAAGTTTTCCCTAGCTGGGCCCTTCAAAAATAGTGGGTGTTTTCTGATCATAATTCTGTGTTCATTGAATGTATATTGTAAGCACAATGTTAATTGTACAATTTTATCTTTATAAATTGATGCTCAGATAAGAAAGGGCTGGTCAGATTCAATGTTGCTGTCTTATACAGTTTATTATTTTTTGCGTTTTTAGTACATAGAGTTGAACAATATGAAGAAAAATAAAACAGATTTCCACTCCCAGGAATTTCCAATGTAAAATAAAGCAGTTATGGGAGGCAGCAGAATACACTAGAAATATGAATAGAAGGGATGTGTAGTTAGCCTTGATTGCTTACTAGAGTAAAAAAAATGTATAAATTAGAAATAGTGATCACTTGCTGAGAATGTATATACTGGTAGCTTTTTCAAATATGGTTTATAAGATGTTGCACAATTTAAAGCACTCAGTGACCATTTAATGAAAGTTGTATGTAAATATTACACATTAATGTGCAATTAAACATTCAGTGCAAGGACAACATTTGTAAAGCTATTTTGAAACTATATTGCATTGAAATAGAAATCTATTGTACTGGAGCATTAGAAGTGATTTCTTTTGTCGTCAGTGCTATGATTGGAGGGTTGGTGGAGAAAAGTATATGAAATAGATTGCAAAAAGGTACTTGTACAACAAGAAAGAAATCTTCCTTGGAGAATGAACCCATCATATAAATTTTGCCTCGCTTCACAAGGAATAGTTTAACTGTCTCTGAAATCAACAGTGCCATGGGATGTGTATCTGACCCCCGCATTGCAATTTTGGAACAATTCTGAACAGATATTATAGAATTGCCAATGGTGAGCGAAATTAATAGTTATGGTTTAGCAAATTTTGGATGATGCCAAAAGTTCCCAGTTTCTGCTCAAGCAGCATGAGGAACAGAAAGCAAGATGTTTTTCATGGGTTCAGATCCTGTGTTAAAATTCATCTCAGGATAACAGATGAAGCCCTGCTGATAGGACGAGGGAGCTGTGCATTGGCGTTCACCCCTTTGTTGTCCGTATGGAAAACAGTGAACTGAAGTCACTAAATCTTTGGAGGCTTTAGTGATTGAATGGAATGAATCTCATAGGCTGACGTGGCTGTAGCTGGATACGTTGTTCCAGAAATGCTGCTGTCCAGGTGGTGTTTCCTTTCCTCCCAAGGAAAAAGCCTCTCATTGTCTGTTTGCGGCTACCTGCCTGAGCCTCAAAGAGACACAGATGATTTTCTCTCTTTAGTGACAGACTCAGGTGAGGCACACTGGGCAGGGAAGAACTTGGGACCTGAAGAAACTCTGCTTACACTTTGGGCCTTGGATGGCCAGGGCACGGAGATTGAGGACTTCCATGCAGGTGCTCATTTTTGTCTCTGTTGTTCTTTGGCTATTTCACGAATTGTGAGATACTTCAGTCACTCATCCATCTTCTTGTATTTTAGGTGGCACTTCGCATACGGCCAATCAGCATGGCAGAGCTGGAAGAAGGAGCCACACTCATTGCTCACAAAGTGGATGACCAGGTATTGTGAGAACCCTTTCTGGTAAATGGGTAGAATTTAGTTGAGCCTCATTTTATGAGCTGATCTTTGAAGCTAGAATTAAAATGAATTTCTGGAAATGTTCCCCCCTCACACACGAGGGAGAAACACATTTCATTTGTTTAAAATTCACATCAATGCAGTATCATGCAAGTCTGAGGTTCTGGTTCAGATTTTAAACAGGAACCGGTAGTGAGGGGAGACATTATGAATTAACATAAAGCAAGTTGGTTGGGTCAGCATCCTCTGATCTGAATCGCAGAGATGAGAAAAGAAAAGGCATTCTAACCACAGAAGTTATTCTATTCAGAGCTCAGAGTTACAGTCCAGATTTTTTTTTGCCATTGTCTATGCTGGCAAGGCTTAATGGAATAAAGTCCTAAAGCTGGTAGTAGGTTGCCTATCTCAGCATATACACAAAAATAAAAATGCCTTTATTATAGATCAGGGCTTTTCAGCCAGTGGTATGGGTACCACCTGTGGTACATTGGCACCTGGCAGGTGGTACGCGACCATCCTAGAAAAGTGGTAGCAGGGGAGGGGAATGAGCTGAACCTGTGGCAGCACTGCACAAGCCTGAGTGAGAGATGGCTGGAGCTGCAGGGCTGTCAGGGCTCAGCGGAAGCGCCAGGATCAGTGCTTCTTCGGGGTTGTCAGGGCTCAGCAGAAGCTCCAGGATCAGCGCCTGGCTCCAGCTGGAGCTCGGCACTGATCCTGACATTTCTGAGCCTAGAAGAAGCGCCGATCAGCTGGAATGTTGCAGCATCTCCAGGGTCTTCTGATTTACATTCAGATGCTTGGTAACTGATTCATATTTATGACGGTCACAATGTCCCGGGGTCATGTGAAGTGACCAAAACCTGCTGCAACCACCCAGGAGAAGGGGGGGAATAAAAACCAAACACCACCCCACCCCACCCCCACGGCCAATCCTCAACAGAAATGCTCACAACAATGAAAACCTCAGACAGGAGGAAGAGCACCGCCAGGCAGGCAGGCAGGTGTCTTGCTCGGCTGTGGCTTGGGGGCACTTTTTTCAGTGCCATTGTAACTTCCAACAGTCACTAAGCGAACTGTTGTAAGTCAAGGACTACCTGTACTTCATCACTTTTTTCCTTTTTTTTTGGTCATCAAGTTTTTGACACCTTGCTAGGCAACTGATGGTACTCAGATGTTGCCATATCCTAAAAGTGGTAAAATGGGTGAAAAGGTTGAAAAGCCCTGTTATAGATCTCTGACTATGCATCCACCTAACCTGTATACTCAGATTGGCAGCAACCAGGTCTCAGGCAAATAAAAGGATAAAAGTTGATTCTTTGAACTGGAGTTTGAAGGAAATAACTTGCCATCTGTAACTTTCAAAAAGCCTACTTTTAAGCTTTTAAGTAGCTTTCCTCTTTAGCTCTGGGTGGCTGTCAAGCTTGTTTGAAGTTTTTCAGAGCATGGATGTTAAAGGCTGATTCTCACTTTCTTCAAAAACTGAACTTGGCTAGTTGAGGCTCTTCTTGGCCACCAAAGCTCTCGGAAATATATCTTATTAGCATCTGCTAAGTAGTCTTGCTCGGTTCCCATTTGCTGAAGTCAGGAGGGAAATTAGTATGTTGATTAAAAGGATGTATTTTCTCTTCTCTTGAGAACTAATGAGAAGAGTTGACTATGATTGACCCAACAAGTCTGACTCCTGAGACCCAGACTGTCTCCTGTGGGAGCCATGATGTTGTATTTATATGCTATATTTGTTAGGGTTGAGAAATTACATCAGGGCTGAGCTTTTGTGACAGATAGTTTTCGCAGGTTTGGGGATATGACTTTTGTAAGTGTACTTTGTATTTAGTGTACTGAACTGATAGTCAGACAAACCTATTGTGCGTGTGCCATGGTATGCTGATTCTAAATCTCTTAAAAACAATTTTTAACTGCCACTGTTGGACCTTATCAGATCATGGATCAATCTTTTTTAATCTCTTGGGGGAATCTATTGCTTTCCTCTTCCGCCATATCTAGCAAGCTAAATGTGGGGATTTTGACCCAATATTTAGGGAGGAGGGACAAGCTGAATCCCAGTTACCATGAAGAGGGAAAATTAGACTAAACTATAGATTTTAATAATTGAGATTAAATTGTAGATTTTGTTTGAGATATACATTTTTTGCTGGTTTTGTAGGTGCAGCAATAGATTAAAACAAGAATATTGTGTATGCTTATTGAGTTCCTTGTAGAACAGAAAGTGAGTTAGGCAGTTGAACTAAATCTTGTCATTAAGAGTAAGGGTAGTTTTCTGATACATTGTCCATTGCAGAGGGCCAGAGCATTTTAATATACTACTGCTAAGATTTACAGGTCAAAACTATGTGATTAAATTTCTGGCTCATAGAGGCAACATGTCTTATTATATAGTCTTGCTACAAATATATACACAAAATAACCAGAAATAGAATGGAATTAAGCAAAGGCAGCATTTTAAAAATCTAAAAGATACCAATAAAAGTACCAGTTTCTCCAAACAGACCACACCTTTCTATAGTTAGGCAATCTGTTAATTAGGAAAGTAGATGAATAAAAACAACAACAACAAAAATAAACAGTTGATTAAATAAAAATGCTGGCAACTGAAAAAGATAAAAATTGTACAGATGCGTTAGATGACTCAAATTTAATGCTTTCAGAAGATCGCTAACAGCAGTTAACAAGATGCAGAATAATGTAATGTTATATTATTTTATCATTTTCCAAACTTAAGATTTATGACTAGTGCAAATGATCAGTCATCAAAAAGGCAGCTGTTCTAAATGACATCATCCAGATATTTTATTTATTCATAATGAAACTACCACAGAAGAAATTAAAGATGTAGAATTGCCATGAAGTTTCAGTTCTAGAGAATTAGAAGAAATACAGTTTCAAAATTAATTGGCATGTTTATAACATGCTTTCAGCCATATTGATGTATTTAAGAGTTTTTAAAATCAGAACTTTGCAGAATATTCTGATTAGTTATAGCTTCCCATTGTACGTCCACACTGTTTGCCTAAATGAAACAGATGTATCATGGAAATAATTAGCAAAACTGATGGTTGTGAGGTAGCCCAAAGTTTGGGGCAAGTCTGAAAGTAATGAATCAAATATAAATTGATATCTTAGCAGGCAAATATCTAACAGTTCCTCCAAGATATTCAATTATTGTGCCTTAGTATTTCCTTGGCTCTTTGACCGGTGTATGTGGAGGAGGGGAGGGAGTTTCTGTGACAACATTATGAAAAGAAACCATGTAGATCTTTGTTGTTGTTTTAAGAATAGGAGGGTGTAGTTAAAAAAAGAGGCAAATTTGAATTGATTACTATAGTTATTTGTGTACCCCTATTAATACAGTGTGACGGGGTCACTTCTTATTTCTTGAAACTAAGGTTGTCATGGAGACAGCTTTCTCACTGCCCCATCCAGCTGAGGACAGTTTATGGACCATGCCAGCAAATTGTTTACAGGAGTGATTTGTCGTCATGACAATAAGGTATTGGATTCAAAACAGGGTTGGAATTAAGCAGTAAGAAGGAACAACATCAGAATTGCTTCCGGGCCTGATAGTAGGAGTAGATATACAACCACATCCCTGTCTGGAGCTAAAGTGCATTTCCTCAAGACTAATGCCTTTTACTCTGGCCACGAGCCAAGACTTCATTTTAATCAGTAGTAATTTTCAGGGCCACAAAATAAAAGTTACCAAGCAGTCTTTGTTGGTGCTTGCCAGCTTCATTCCAAAGTGTCAGAACACATTTAACACTATATCTACAGTAGAAATTATTTCCAGTCAACTGGTATCAGATTCCCTTTTCCAAATTAAGAAAATATGTTGGGCGTTCCTCAACTTGGTCTTTCTGTTGCTTATTTTATCACTATATCTACATAAAAAGAATAATTAGTCCTGTTCAATTTATGATTTTTAATATGCACATTGACCTCAAGGTTAACACATTTGCTCAACTTTTATATGTATTAGTATCCATGAACATGCATAAGTCTTTTTGTATTCATTTTTATATATGCAAAATGCCTTATTCCATACTTTGTTTAATTTTGGTAGACAATTGTCCATAATCTGAGCCATTTGATTAAAATACTTTTTCATCAAAGAATGAAATCACCCCAATTGAAGAAGTATAAATATCAAAGAATAATTGTACATTATGGTAGTTTTAGAAGCACAAACTACATCAGTTAATATGCAAATATAAACATAACAAATCATTTTCCCCATCCCTAATAGCAGAAAAGATGCCCAAATTCTAGTGTGCAAATACATTTATTTTCAGGCATAAGAGTAAGAATTGTTCATGTAAGTAGAAGGCTATCTAGGGTTGTGGAATTCCATGTTTTGGTTCTTTGTTAACAATGCTTTGAAAATGGTATTAATCACTAAATGCTTTTAAATATTTTGTATTAATGAATAAAATGTTGAAATTATTATACTCAATAGAAAAAATACTTCTAACTTATTTAGAATTTTCTGTAATAATCTTAGTTTAGCTTTTACACCTGAGATGGACTTGTATTTGTTTGCAAATCAAATTATTCAAGAAAATTGGGGAGCAGCCTTGGTGTCTTGTCTGCCCAATAAAAAACATAGCTGAGACTCTATAAATCTGCCTGAAGCACTTGCCTCTTCCTAGATTGTATGATCAGTTAGAAAGTCTGATGGATCAACTTCAAACAGACAGATCTGCTCCATTTTCACACTTTTGGGCAAAATATCCCATCCTTCCAAGATGGGTAAAATGAGGACCCAGATTGTTGGGGGAAATATACTGACTCCGTAAACCATTTAGAGAGGGATTTAAAGCACTGTGAAGTAGTATATAAGTTTTAGTGGTATTGCTATGGACGAGAAGACTGCATTGCTAGAATGCAATGTCACAAATATTGTGAAGTATCAATTATGTAACCTGTATGTGTAGGTCAGTGTATGGGTAAATTTTAGTATATGAAGATTAATAAGTAATTATATAATTACAAATATATAGTCTGCTTGGTTTTGAAAAGTTGTTTCTATGGGTTAAAAGCTGCACCAGATTTTTGAAGTTTGCAGATTGCATATGGAATCTTTGGTTTCACATAGTTGTCAGCTACAACTTATGGGGCAAGAGACATTGCAGTGTAAATGAGCAGAAGGTGGGGGGGAACAGAAGTAGTTGCATGAATCCTTTGCTTCATATTATTTATTGTCTGCTACAGCGTCCTTACTATTTATATTAGAGAATTGTCATGTGAATTGAATTACATGCAATGAATAGAAATTAAGTCATTCTACTTTCTCTACGTAGAATCAATTATTATTAAGCCTTCACATGAAAAGATCAGTTTCTCAACCCCTCAAGCCTTTCTTTGGTTCCTTTCTACTGTTTGCTTTTGAAATGCAGGTGCCATACCTGTTTGAGTGTTTAGAAATATATACCCTGCCAAAAATGCTTTCTCTCTCTTTTTTCCCTTTTAATCATGTCAAATTCTCAGAGACTGCCTGAAGAAGTCTCTGCAGCTTTCTTGGCAAGGTTTTTCAGAATGGTTTGCCATTGCATGCTTCCTAGGGATGAGAGAAAATGACCAGCTCAAGGTCACCTTAGGTGCCTAAGGTGGGACTAGAATTCCCAGTCTCCCGGTTTCCAGCCTGATGCCTTAACCGCTGCCATAAACTGGCTCTTACTTTTCTTTAATAGAGCCTTTTATTCATTACAAAGAAGTGCATTATTCCTTTTCATGCAGCAGTGTTGCTCTTGAAATCCTGTCCTTGGCACACCTGTGGTGAATGAAATGACTCTCATGGAACAATGTTTAGCTTCAGATGAAAACTAAAGCAGCCTTGGATCCCTTTATCAAGAACAACCTCTCCTTTCCCTTTTATAGTCAGTTTGTGCAATTCCATCTCCCCTGTTCCAATGGCCAAAGGAGAGGGACCAATTGTACTGTATAATAATACCTGGTTGGGATTTTCAGCCATTCTCTAAAACTCAGCTGGGCTGCTTAGCAGCGTGTTTTTGTGGGGCTTGGGGACTCAAAAAGAAATTTGGTAGCTGTAAGTTATCTGTTACTGCCTTTGTAGCACAAAACCTGAGGTAACAAGAGGTATTCAGCCCAGCCAAATGTTCAACCTCCCTCCTTTAAAATACTGTATATTAATTCATTCATACTTTAAATCAGGTGATGGTTATTGAAATGCTATTTAGTAGCTCTTAGTGTAAATAAGGTGGAGGTTTTGACTATTTAAACTGATTATTTCTCTTTGTTGACTATAGCAGTTATTGGGCTATAAAATATTGGGGAAGTCCCAGGATATCCTCCATAGTAATTTACCAGCTACACCTGTCCTCCAGGGAGTGTAAGGTATTGTTCATCATTTGCTTCACATATTTGATTTGGAATCTTCACAAGAACTGAAAATCCTTGTGAGATATCTTTAAGACTAAATAGTATCATGAATTCAGGTTTCTACAATACTCTTCTGAGGTCTAACCACTGTGCTCCACTGGTTAATCTGTTCTTGTGCTTTTTTTAAACCAGCCTCTCTGGTCCCTGGTATTAATGACTGTCTTACAGAGAGTCCCTTTAAAGGCCTCTTGGAAATGGTGAAACCCAATCCAATGTCGCTATCAAAGGCAATTTGATCTCTATATACACAAAGACAACAGGCTGTGCTCACAGTGTGTAAGGGGGAGTGGGGAGACATGCTGACATTTGCTATGTCTTTAATAGCTGATTCTATAGCAGGTATCCAGTTCTGCGGCTCAGTGAAAGCACTCGAACATAGGCATAGAATCGATTTCAACAGCTATTGGGGATATTACTGGAACAAACCTTATGATAAGAATCAAAGAATTCTTTCCAAAAGATCAGCCACAGCCATATAGGGAAAGTTCCCAAGATTCAAATATATTAAAATTTACATTGTATTGTATGTTTTGAAGTTTCACTTCAAAACACACAGTAAATATGCAGCATTGATAGAAACCCCAACTGTGCATCAGGAAGTCACTTGTGTCCCATGGCAACACTGTTGACCCTCCAACTTAAATGTATGCCCTTGTTTTCCTGCCCCCTCTCGCTCTCTCTCATTGCTGATCTTGTTGGAGTTAAGCCTAATAAACAGACATTTGATCAGTAGTGTCCCCTGGCTAGTATGGACCTGTCCTTTCTGATATTCCAGATTAAATTTGACAGGAATTGGAGCAGCACAAAAGAAAATTAATTATCCCTAAAAGGATTAGATAGGTAGAGACACCTCATTAATCCATTCATTAATGCAGGCTGTAATATCTCACGGGCCTTTTTGTGTTCTATGTTTACTGCATTATGTTAATGTCTTAAGTAGGGTCCATCCAGAAAGCCATTATCAGTGATGAACAAACCTGATCAAGTATAAGGATGCTCTCATTGAAGGACTCTTGAGAGGACTAAGTGGTACTTACAGATATTTGACATGGTCCCATAATGGGATTGCCTCCTTTTCAAGACTAACATCCTTAGTGTAAATATTGTTTTATTTTCTACTTTTACTCCAGGAGTTTTAGATAGTTTACAACATGGGGTTTTTCCTTCTTTCATCCTTGCTGTACGGTATATTCAACTAAGAGGGAGTGACTGTGCTCTCTGCTACATTCTGGACTGTATGTAATCCAGTTGAGAAGTAACTTAACGCATCAGTGACTGTGAGCAAGAGCTCTTGGTGCAGGGATGGATGCAATTGGCACATAAGATGAACTCATGCCAAAGACTTCTTGGCCACAGGTGCCACTTACTCATTGAGCAGGAACTGTAAGTCTAGGAGGACCCCCAAGTTGCATCCCAACTTTTCCCGGGGGAATACTACCTCTTTAAGAGACAACGGTAACAAGTCACTAGAGCTTAGGGTGCCCCACACTCAAAGCCACTCCATCTTGCTAGGATTGAATTGCAGAAAGTTTCTCCCCACCCAGTCTTTTACAGCTGCTAGGTACTGGGCAAGCATTTTAAGAGCAGCACCTGCCTGGCCTGGGTGGAGATGTATAATAAAATATATCCTGCTTACTAATGATATTGTCCCCATGCTTTTGAATGATTTCACCCAGAAGTTTCATGTAGATGATAAACAGGACTGGTGAGAAGCCCAAGCCCAGAGATGCCCCACATAAAAGGGCCTCAGGATAGACCTCCCCTGTGCCAATTAACACTGACTGGAACCAGCTATGGAGAGAAAAAAACCACTGCAGAATAGTGCTCTGCTCCCCCACTTCCAAACGTTGAAACCAATCTAGAAGGATACCATGGTCAATATTACAGGATGGACATATCACCTTCATCCCAATCTCTTCAAAGGCTAATGCTATCTCAATGCTATAACTGAATCTGAACCTTAACTGAAGAGGGTTCTAGATAGCTTCCTGAACTGAAACAGAACACTTACCACCATCTCCAGTTGAAACTGGACAAAAGTTGTTCAAAACTGTCAGATCCAAGAATGGCTTCCTGAGAAGGGAATCCACCACCATATTCTTCCAAGCAGGCAGAACCATGCTCTCCCACTAAGAAGCACTGACCACTACTTGGACCCAACCTCATGCAATCTTCTGGGAAGCTTTACTCAACCAGGAGGAGCATGGCTCCAGAACACAGGTGGCTATGCTCACAAGAACAAGGACTTGCTACTTGCTACTTCTTTAAGATCAATCAGCTCAAACCCTTCCCAGATAATGAGCTAGGGCAGGGGTGTCAAACTGCCGGCCCGCAGGCCGGAGCATCACGGAGAAACCGCGCCCATTCCATTGCCGGCAATGGGAAAAAGTTCCAATACATTGCGCGACGTTACGTGACGTCGCGAGTTTGACATGTCTGAGCTAGGGCATGCCCAACCAAAGTCAAACTCCAAGTGAAATTGATTTTGTCCAACAGAAACCTAGAATAACCTTCAAAGCAGTTCTGTGAGGGATCCCCGTGTTAAACAGAAAGACCTGGTCACCAAGAACAAGGCCTCTGGCTATCTATGGTTGCAATAAGCAGAAAAACAAGCACACTTTGCCACTCTTATCGTCACAAATAAGACTGGTTGATTTCACTCTGTTTTCTCCAACACTGTTCTAGATATATAGATGTATCATTTAATCTCCCAGATCTCCATAAATCAGGGGGCTGTATAGGATTCATGATCACAGAGAATGTGTACAGGTGTGATCCAATCTAAGGTCCTTGTTACACACTCATTCCAAGCTGCAACTAAGGTCTTGTGCCAAAGGCTCAGGAATAGCTGCAAACCCCTCTGAAACACTACTGAGTCTATCAAATGCCTGGAGTGGGCTTTGGCCCTTCCTTCCTGAAGTGAGGAATAGCTACAGAGAACCCTGGAGCCAAGAGACAGTGATCTGTCTGTGACAAGGGGCTGATGTTAACATCCCCCAATCAAAATAATCTCAGCTGAGACCTGATCTGAGGATCAGCATCTTCAATGTTACCCATAGCTCTGAGGTGCAATGGAATATCATCCCAGTTTCCAGTTACTTGATCTTCCTCCCTCTGAGTATTTCCCAGCACATCTTCCCCTATTATAGCTGGGTTGTCTAATTAGATATAAGCCAATTCACAGTCACAGTCTGAGTACCCAAGAGATCCATGGGCCCTTTGCCTGATTATTAATAGCCTTTATACCTTGTGGAGATGATGTCAGGAAGGAAGACAAAGAAAATACAGGTAGTTACTAGAGAAGATGTAAGTTACATAGCTGCATTGGATAGAATGTCATCTAGCCAGAGGCTTCCTAAATTAACTTAATACCAAAGCTTGCACTGAGGCTAGGTACGCACTTTGCACTAGATTATTTATTTATTTCTATGTATTCCACCTTTATTATTTTTACAAATAACTGAAGGCAGCAAACATATCCAGCACACCTTCCTCCTATTTTGCCCACAACAACCTTGTGAGGTGGGTTGGACTGAAAGAGTGAATGTTTCAAAGTCACCCAGCTAGCTTTCATGTCTAAGGTGGGGACTTGAACTCACAATCTCCTTCTTTCTTGCTTGGTGCCTTTGTTTGATTTTTATTTAATGTAAATATAATCCTCATTTAGCAACCATAATTGAGACCAGCATTTTGATTGTTAAGTGAAGTGGTTGGGAAGAGAAACCATGACTGTGCTTATGATCTTACTTCAGCTTTCCATTGCTGTAAAGACCTGCAAAGGTCATAAATGTGAGGAGTAGTTGCAAAGTTACTTTTTCAACACCATTGTAACTGCAAATGGTTTCTAAAGAAGTCAGTTGCTAAATGAAGATTACTGTATTTATATGAACCCAAGTGGGTGCGCTGGCTCAGCAGTTAAAGATGCTGAGCTAGTCTGCCCACTTAGCAGTTTGAAAGCATGCAAATGTGAGTAGATAAATAGGTACCACTTTGGTGGGGAAATAACAGCGCTCAATGCGCCTCGGCATACAGTCAGGCCATATGACCACAGAAATGTTTTCAGACAACACTGGCTCCTTTCTGCCCCAGTATCCTTTCAGATTTCTATTTCTCAACCTATTGACTTGTTTCACCTTGAGGTCATAAGGTCCTCAAGCTAAAGAACAAATATAGAGTCCTAAAGTAGGGTATATTTAGTATTGGATTAGAAAGAATTAACATAAAGGTAGGCAAGTCTTGCCCCCCCATATGTTTCGGATTATGCCTTTCATAAATCCCTAGCAACGTGATAGGTGATGGTTAATCACTGAAGTACATTAAATTGCCTCCCTTTGAGCTAACAAATCAGTTACTAGGCAACTAGTGTAGAGCTTGAGGGAAAATCTTGCAATTGAGGGTATTACATTCATGGTTACAGATAACGAGTCCTGAAGCAAGGTAATGTTTTGCACAGAATCTTTCTAAAATAAGGCCAGAGACAAATATAGTATAAAATCCAAATGTGTGACCGACACATGGTTGCCAGTATAATGTGCGTCTTTATTTCTCATTTCTGGCGGCCAACAAATTTGCAGAGTTTTGAAATACTGCCAATTCTCTTTGGGCAGGGACAGAGGTGGGAGAGAATTTATCAGGAAACATCCTACCTTGTGCAATAATACTGTGATTATATCGTCTTCAGGTTTTACTCTTTGATGTCCACGTTATTGCCTGATTCCTGTCTGCTGTCCATGAGTTCTGGCATGTATCTTATCTGTTGCTGCCTTGCAAAAGTGGGTCAGAGAAAGGAATTGAAAATGGGATGTGACTGCAAAATGTTTCCCTTAGATGAAAATGCTTGGCCTACTCTTCATTTCTTTATTTTCCCTTGTTAAGCTTTGTTTCTACCTCTTCAGTAAAACGCCTCACACAATTTATCCAAATCCCAATCCATTTCTGCAGATGGTTGTGCTAATGGACCCAATGGAGGACCCCGATGATGTGCTCCGTGCCAATCGGTCACGAGAGAAATCCTATCTGTTCGATGTAGCCTTTGATTTTGCTGCTACTCAGGTGAGGCCCACCCCAGGCATCCATATCCAGGCCCTTAAGACCGGATTGAACAGAAACTTTTTTGAACCCTGACTTTTTAAAATATATAGATGAAAAGTAGTGTTGAGATGCCAAGAACTTGTGACAGCAGATTGGCAGAAAGAGGAATTCAGTGAATAACTAAAGGTCACCTTAAAGTAGGGATCAGCAAATATGGCCCCTTTGTGACCTGTGGACTTCAACTCCCAGAATTCCTGAGCCAGCTATAGCTGGCTCAGGAATTCTGGGAGTTGGTGTCCACAGGTCATAAAGGGGTCATGGTTGCCCCCCCACCCCACTCTACAATATGTGGATGTTTATGCTTGTTATTTTGGGGGAGAGGTATTAATTTTGAGCCAAATCACCCTCCTCTTTTTGAGAAACATTTAGGGAGTCCCATCTAGTTCAACCCGCTAAGTTGTGGGAATGGGAAGAAGTGCATCGAGACATTCCTAATCTCATGTTTCCGAACCTTCTTTTCATTCAAAACAAAGCCAAGGATGCCCTAATAACCCTAACTCCATCCTGTACTCTGTTTGCTCAGCTCTAAGATGCTTATCTAACGTCTGCTGCACCTTGGGTCAGAAGCGATACAAGTGTCTGATGGGATGGTTAGACCAAACTGTCAGCTCTATTTCAAAGTAATTTGCACATAAACTGAAACTGAAGCTCTTGAGTGAGATCTGTGCCTCCTCTGCCAGGTGTTATTCATGGACTGAGAATTAGAAAAGGGAGCAGAGAAGAAGCAGAGTAAGAAGAAGAGTTTTGAGACACATAAATGACTGGAAATACAGAACCAAAATCTCTTACTTTTTGGATCAACATATTTTTGCATCATCACTTCTTAGAATATGTTGGAAGAGAAGACAGAGTTCTCATTTTATGAGTCATCATGGCCCACTTTGTGTGGATGTATAGCCAATATTAACATGCTATGTTTCTTAGACCAAGATCTTTTTAAAGTAGAGATATGAGTATTTCAAAAGGAGAAGAGCTGTCAAGTGCCAAGGGGGAGAGAGAATCAAGTCCCTTTTATTTTATTGATTTAGCTCAGAAGCAGAGTTTCAGCTTACTACCTTCCCAACCAAAGGAAAGTGTGGGTAGATTGCCTTGTTTTAACTCATCTGTTTCAGATCTATAAATCTAGTTCGTTTTGGCCTGTTTAACCATTGTCAAGCCTGGAGCAATGAATCTGACATATGGGACTAACCCAAGTAGTTGTTCTGTGTGCTACTTATTTATTTGTATCTCAAGATACATTCCAACTTCTTCAGTCAATGATCCATGAGAAGACTTGTTAGATTTTACTCCAGATAGTAAGGCAGTAGCAAACTGAAGAGCTGCTGGCATAAGAGGAACAGATAAGTTCAAGGATATCATCGTAAGGAGTTTAAAAAGTCAAGCTGGCAATCATGACTGTGCAGTTGAAGACTCACATCTGTTATACATGTGTCAACTCCACACACAGGTATTCAATTGTGCACTTGTAATTGCCACCTTGACTTTTTCTATCCCTTTTGTACAAGCCTCTGATAAGGTTGATTGCCATCCATCCCTTCACCTTTAGGGCAATTGCTTCCATTTCTTATCTAGAAATAAGTCCTTTCACGTTTTTTGTCTATTCATATTTCTTCATCTCTCTCTCTCTCTCTCTGCAGGAAATGGTCTATCGTGCCACTACTAAAGGACTCATAGAAGGGATTATCTCTGGCTACAATGCAACCATTTTTGCCTATGGCCCAACGGGTAAAAACATAGGCTCAGTTCTAGTTGAAGATGTCTATTTCATTTTCCAATGAGTTGGTAACAACCATGTGGTACCTCAGTATTATTTTAAAATTGAACCCCCTAGTTGATTAACTGCAGGATAATTGGAAGCACAAAGCTATAAATGTCAGTTCATAAACAAAGTCATTTGTTCATTTAACCTTTATTCTGTTCCATTCCACTTCATTCATAGATTGGCCTATCCCAGAAAACACATTTTAGCAGCTAGTGGTTAAAGCACCAGGCTAGAAATCAGGAAAGTGGGAGATCTAGTCCTCCCGTAGGCATGAAAACTCTCTCAGCCCAATGTATCTCATAGGGCTGTTGTTGGGAAGGGGGCATATACTGTAGGAGGAGGAAGGAATATTATGTTCACTGTCTTCCTTTATAAATATAATAAATGCAGGATAAAAAAAATAAAAAGAATGCAAGGCTCCTGTCAAAGTAAATCTAATGACAGTTTTGGATAGTCCCAGAATGGAACTGTTCCCCCATTTATCAACCATTTTTCCTCATCTCTTTCTTTATATCTCAGGCTGTGGAAAGACCTACACCATGCTTGGCACTGATCATGAGCCTGGCATTTATGTCCAGACACTCAATGACCTCTTCCATGCGATTGAGGAGACCAGCAATGACATGGAGTATGAAGTGTCCATGTCCTACCTGGAGGTAGGTTACTTTGAAGGAGTCAGAAAGGAATATGAATGAATAAATGAATGAGTCTGAAATTGCTCAGTTATCTTTTCAGGAACAGGGAGACAATCACTCAGTTACACAGAATTTCCCAATTTCTGTTAATTGATACAAGTGTTTTAGCATGCTCCTAAGGTTTGAGTACTTCAGTGTTGATTTTTGTGCAGTCGGGTGCAACTCAGTTAATATCCACCTTGCTTAGCAACAGAAATTCTGGTCCCAATTCCAACTGTAAGTTGAAGGCTACCTTTATACAAAGGGACATGAATACCAACGGACAGACTTCCCAGTAGCTAGTATGCCAGGCATGTATTGAATTCATATTTATTTACACGTTATGTGGTGTGTATCTCCTCCTATTTTGCCTGAATGGGGAAAGGTTACATGGGACCCTGTCATTTTTGTCTCCTTGTCCAACATATCCTGTCCTCTCCAACCTTTCTGCCTTTATGGCTGATGTATGGTATGTAGAGATAATTTCCATGGCAACCCATTAGGACTCACGCTATATATTATTGACTCACATTAGCAGCATGGAACAAGCAGCACTCAGCAACAAAACAGGAAAGGCAAGAAGGAGTAGCTGGAAGAAAACCCTGAGCACAACAAGACTTTCCTGAAGAAATTCTTTCTCCTTCTCCTCAACTCTGTGCAAATGTTTGAAAGTGGAGTGATCATCTTTCCTTTTTGCTTCCATTTTACTTTGGAAATCCAGTCTTTCCTACCTTCTTCTCTCTCAAACCAACTTTCTTGTGTTTGCTCAGAAATTAAACCATGCTATTTGTGATTTGGCATACAGCTCATTGCACCAGTCACTTATATATGCCTGCACCACGTTGAATCTAGTCGGTGATGTGGCTCAGACGGTGACCTTTGTTCAGCATTTGCAGCAGCATTTCAGATACCAAATCCAGGCTGCATTCAATGCACAGAAGAAGTAATGAGGTGGCGCAGCCTGATTGCCACCTTATCTCTCCGATCCAGTAATCTATTGTTGATGGGATTCCAGGTGTTGTAAGTTGGTACTAGGACGTGGAACCTGAATGTGGAGATGCTTCTGTTCTGTGATTTCACTTCGTATAGTGTTTAAGCCACTGACATTTTGAGCTCTTCCCTACACCTCCAACAAGGTGTTTCCCCCCCCATCTCTGAGAAGAGAAGGAATGTATATTCCTCATTCCCACTAAAGCAGGAAAGATTTACTTCCTCTACCTCAACAGGAAGCATCCACCCATCACTAAGATGTTCCATGAATTATCTCTGCCTTCTGCTCTTATCCTGCTCTGTCTCAGTCAGGTTTGTGTCTCTTTCATCCTGACTTTATCACCATGTCCCACTTCTCATAATCTCTACTCACTTGTTCTGGATGAGTCTCTTTGCATAGATGGGAGATGTTAGATATTTAGACAGGAACAAGGTATCTTCCATGATTGAGGCACAGTTAGCGATGGGGTGGGAAAATACGCTTGGTAGACTTTGAAAGTGGCTCTCCAGTCCTCTGGGTTGTATATGGTGGCTGAGTGGCACCTGCCTGCCTGCCACCCAGGTGCTGACTTGTGAAGCTTTTTTTCTCTCTCTTTCATTGTGCTCCTTAGCTTTCAGGCCATAGTCCATGTTAGCATTTCCCTCATTTCCCCAGTCACATCAAAAACTCTGGAGCATCCTTCAGCCAGCTCCCAGTTCCAATGACAGGATCCAACGATAGGACCCTCTGCCTTTCCTTCCAGAGCTCCTTTCCTCAGCACAAGTAGCTGAGGCTTACTGTGTGGAGAGGTTTCTCAGTTTATCACCTGCACATTCTTGCCAGCTCTGATGCCTTTATTCACAAGCTTCCTTAATAGTCCCAATTCCCACTGTGTTCTTATGGCCAACCGTGCTGAGGCAAAATATAATTTGCCATTAAAAAGGCAAGCCTTTAGATCATGCTTGCTCGTGGATTAGATTTTAGATTTTAGATTTTATTAGATTTATATACCGCCCTTTCCCGAAGGACTCAGGGCGGTTTACAGGGCATTTTAAAATCACATCAATATAAAATACAAAGTTAAAAGAGAATTAAAAGATTAAATTATCCCTGAAAATAAAACCCCAGTTAAAATTCTCAGCCTGGGTCAGAGAGCTCAAAGAGCCAAGTCTTCAGGTCCCGGCGGAATGAGCGTAGGTCAGGGGCAGTCCTGAGCTCCATGGGCAGCTGGTTCCAGAGGGCAGGCGCACCCACAGAAAAGGCCCTCTCCCTGGGTGTTATCCGCCGGCAATCTTTTACCGGTGGCACCCTGAGAAGACCCTCCCTCTGCGAGTGCAGTGGACGAAGAGAACTTGATGCTGGCAGCAGGTGTTCCCTCAAATATCCCGGACCCAAGCCATTTAGGGCTTTATAGGTCATCACCAGCACTTTGAATCTCACCCGGAGAGCAACCGGAAGCCAATGCAGCTCACGGAGTAGAGGTGTTACATGGGAGTATCGGGAGACCCCCATCACAACTCGCGTGGCCGCATTCTGCACCAGTTGTAGTCTCCGAATGGTCCTCAAGGGCAGCCCCATGTAGAGAGCATTGCAGTAGTCTAAACGGGAGGTCACGAGCGCATGAGTGACTGTGCGTAGGGCATCTCGGTCCAGGTAGGGTCGCAACTGGTGCACCAGGCGAACCTGGGCAAAAGCTCCCCTGGTCACAGTTCGTATATGATCTTCAAAATTGAGCTGTGAGTCCAGGAGGACGCCTAAGTTGCGAGCCCTATCAACGGGGGGTAACACCTCACCCCCCATCATTAAATGTGGAATAGTTTGGTTAGCCCGAGATGCCGGTACGCAAAGCCACTCAGTCTTGGCAGGATTGAGACGAAGCCTGTTTCTTCCCATCCAGACCTGGACTGCCTTCAGGCAACGGGACATCACGTCGAGGGCATCGCTGGGTTGGTTTGGGGTGGAGAAAAAAAGTTGGGTATCATCAGCGTACTGATGATACCCCACCCCAAAACCACGAATGACCTCGCCCAGCGGCTTCATATAGATGTTGAACAGGAGGGGCGAGAGAACCGATCCCTGAGGGACTCCACAAGCAAGAGGCCTTGGGGTGGATCTCTGCCCTCCTGTCAACACCGACTGCGAGCGGCCCAGGAGATAGGAGGAGAACCACAGCAACAAGAATAGTCATGCTCTTCTTTGGTTATTGCAACAAATCCCTAAATACAGAATAAATATCCAGCTCAGCTTCATTAGCATATTATTATCATTTATCACTACAAACATTTTAAATTTCTAAATTCTTTCTAGGGAGCAAAGGCTTGGGTGTTTGAGGATCTTAATCCTACAAACTAAATCATTCATTCACTCCTAAGTGTGTGTATTTCCAACAGCAACGAATACCTCTTCTTTATTCATAAGTTCATATGAAGTACTGTATATGAATAAAAAATACAAGCAAATACATTTAAGTATTGTTTCCTTAAATTTCTAGTAAAAGAAGTTTGTAAAAATTTCATAGCATGCGTAAAACTTACAAGAACCCAAAACACAGGAAGAATGTATCTTGATTCTTTGTAAGAGCGGAATGGCCAAGCTCTGTCTCTGAGGATTCTGCAAACTTGGCTGGAACAATGCAAAAGAGACCTGAATTTGATGGAAAGTGGAGAAAAGCTACAATTCTGCTGAAAACAAATGCCAGTTGTCTAAAAAAATAAATCAGAAGTGTCCAAACCGTTAAATAACAATAGACCATAGAACTCTCAAAGTAAAACTAGGTCAGATTGTCCCCATGTTCCCTGAACTTTGCCTAATGGTACCACTCCTGCTGTTCAAGGAAAATGAACATGAAACAAAATCATCAGTGATCGGACAGCAGACTTAGGCCTGCAACAGCCAGAAAAGACCAACAGGATCTGAGTGGATCATCATCGCAACAGGCAGCACAGCTTGTTTCAGGGTGCAGGCAGCACAGCTTGTTTCAGGAGAAGATAGAAAATGCCACTAGATTTGGAACTTTTCTGGACTGGGGATGAGAGTAAGACTGTGTTCTTAGGACATGCCTTTCAAGTAGAGTTAATGAGGCATCTACGAACCGATATTAGGAGAATATGTGGGGCATGTCCCAAGCATCTAAGAAGGCAGTGATCAAGAAACCAATTCCTGTCTATTCTGAAGCCTGCTACTATATAAAATTTTGTCAAGCTGCTTGTGATTCCCCAGTCCTTATTGTAGACTTTTTCTCTTGTTCTTTTAATTAGATTTACAATGAGATGATCCGAGACCTCCTGAACCCTTCCTTGGGCTATCTGGATCTGCGGGAGGATGCTAAAGGTTTCATCCAAGTGGCTGGAATCACAGAAGTTTCAACCATCAATGCTAAGGAGGTGAATTGGAATAAATCCTGCAAAGGTTCAAAAAAACATAAATTTCATTGTTGCCAAATGCAGTCTTACAAGACAGCGATCCTAACTGTTAATTTAACTTGTTTTTTCAAGAGACTACCATGGATTTGTCACTCTGGATAGCTAGTCTGGTCTGATTGTAAATCCACATCCAGTCCATTTGGTTTAAACAACTGGCAAATATGGTTATAGTAACAGTTCCTAACCTAGTTTTTTTGTTTCTCACAATGACTGTGACTCCTTGACTTGTCTTTGGAGGAACGCCGTCAACTCAGAATCCCCAGAAAGCATTCTGTTTAACTTCCCACAAATAAAATCAAAATCTCTTCTTTCTTTTTTCTTTTTAATTCTTGTACTATATTTCCATGACTAGAGTTAGGAGCTTCACTTGTTTGTTCTGTCATTTATTGGGATGTAAGACCAGAATTAAGTTGGGAAATATGACTGGCCTTCTTTGTGTTTGGAGGCAGAAGAAGAAACATAAGAGGAAACACAATTGAGATGAACAAGAAATTCCGTCTTTTTCACTCGATATTGGTGAAAGGAATTAAAATCAGATCAATATTCCCTAGCAACTAATAGCACAGAGATTTCAAAGAACAGACAGCCAAAGTGTAATTTTTGCTTGTTCAAAAGTCCATCTCACAAGTAGTAATCCCAAGCAAATGTTCATAACTCTGCAGTTTTAACTGATTTAGTTACAAAAACCACCGCTGCAAGTCCCTTGTCCTACGATAGCTTCTCTTCAGTTAAAGAAGATTGTTTGGGGCAGTCTTCCCCAAGCCATTTGAGCTAAAAATAATGGGCATTGTGGACCAATGTACCACATGACACTAAATCAAGGAAAATTTGTTTAGTTGATATTCATCTCATTGCAACCGGTTTTTGGAAGAAACATATTGATGTACTATGTGAAGAAATCTTTGCAAGGAATTGCTCTCTTAACAATTAGTTAACAAGCCTTAGAAAGCCTTAGTAAGATAACACTTGGAATACTGCATCCAGTTTTGGTCACCTTATTATAAAAAAGATGTTAGCACTCTAGAAAGAGTGCAAAGAAAAGCAACACAGATGATTAGGGGTCTGGAGGCTAAAACATATGAAGAACGGTGGTAGGAATTGGGTATGACTAGCCTAGTGAAAATATAGACTAGGGGTGACATGATAGCAATGTTCCAATATTTGAGAGTCTGCCACAAAGAAGAGGGGGTCAACTTATTTTCCAAAACACCAGAAGGCAAGACAAGAAACAATGGATGGAAACTAATTAAGGAGAGAACCAACCTAGAACTAAAGAGAAATTTCCTAACAGTGAGAACAATTAGCCAATGGAATGGCTTGCCTTCAGAAATTGTAGGTGCTCCATCACTGGAAGTTTTTAAGGAAAGACTGGACACCCATCTATCTGAAATGGTATAGGGCAGTGATGGCGAACCTTTTAGAGACCGAGTGGCCAAACTGCAACCCAAAACCCACTTATGTATTGTCAGGTGCTGGGTGGGCATGGCCCATTGGGTGAGTGTGGCCCATTGCATGGGTGTGGCCCATTGCGTGGGCATGGCTGCAGTGGTAACGGCAGACCGGATGGGACTAAAAAGTTCAATCAATTCCAACTTTGAGAGATGGTTTTTTCCCCCGCGAGAAGTTGAAATTGATTGATTGATTGAAACTTTTTTTTTTGCACATGGCAGCAGAGGCCTAGAGTGAAAAGGTTTTATAAAACCCAGCTGAAGGCTTAGGACTGGGGCGATGGTGCGTGTGCCCACAGAGATGGCTCTGCATGCCACCTGTGGCACGCATGCCATAGGTTTGCCACCACGGGTATAGGGTCTTCGGTTTGAGCAGGGGGTTGGACTCCAAGGTCCCTTCCAACTCTGTTATTCTGTGTCTATGGGTCGTCTGTATCTCTTAGCTTGCTGAGTTGCCCATTTTCTTCTGCTTTGAGCCCCACTGAACTAAAATTCTCCATACTGGGACTCAAAGTTCCCTTTTGCCTTTCCCTGGTGATGGGATCCTGTTTCTCTTTCTCCATCCACAGCTCCCCATTATCTTCTAGATCTAGATGGAAGTCACTTTGGCTTGAAAAATTATTAGGGTTAGAAGGCCTTTTGCCAGCTAAGGCCTGATCAATGCCCAGAATCACTTTCCATTAGCAGGTCTTCACTATGTTAACCCATGTCCTGCCCTCATTGAGAAAGGGGGGAAAAGGAGTTTCTGTTTCAGAATTGTCCCTTTATGTAGGTAAGTATTGCTACCAGGGCACAATCTATTGCACTAAGCCCGGTCAGGAAAAAAAAGAAGAGATAGTTCTTCTTTCTGGAAAGCAGAGAAGACAGGAGATTCTCTACACAATATAGGTTTGTGACTTCACCAAAAATAATATACTATGCGGTACAAAGGTATGATAAAATTTCAGAAGTAAAATGCATATTCCCCCCCAAAAAATATGTCTGACTCTTTGGCTTTTGTTCATGTGCATAAGGTTTAGAAAGTCTGAAGACCAGACTAAAATTGCTCTTTTGCTCTGTTCCTTCTCTCTCTGGTCATTACCAAAGGCACATTAGTAACATCAGCTTCCTTAACCTAAACCAAATAGTTTTGGTCAGACTTGGAGAGTTACATTCTTCTTGTTCATGTAGATAATGCAGTTGTTGATGAAGGGCAATAAACAACGGACCCAGGAGCCTACAGCAGCCAACCGAACATCCTCACGCTCCCATGCAGTGCTGCAGGTCACCGTGCGCCAAAAGAGCCGCATCAAAAATATTATGCAGGAGGTGCGCATAGGCCGACTCTTCATGATTGACTTAGCAGGCTCAGAGCGGGCTTCTCAGGTATGGATGTGGAGGAGAAAAAGCCAATCACCTCAAGAGTGAAAACACACACAGAGAGAGAGAGGGAGGGAGGGAGAGAGAGGGAGGGAGGGAGAAATATTAGGGAAGCAGTAAGATAAGAAGAGCTTGGTGATGAAACCACAGTAGTGAAACAGCCTTTGCAGTGGCAAACTGGAAATTGGCTAATTTCCAAATTTGGAGATGTGTTTGCATGATTACTTTCCTTAAAGTCCTATAAGTGCAATAGTGTTACTGATAAATGTTTTATTGACAGTAAAATATTCCATGTCTGTTTCACAAGACTGAACGGATAACCCTATTCCAAGGGATTTACATTCTAAAATATAGACACAAAGAATGGAGGACAGAAGGCAAATGAAAAAAACACATTTAACTAGGGAATCAGTGAAAATTGCAGCTATATGCACTCAATTACAGAAAGTTAATTTGGTGAAGAGAGTTGCTTCAAAAGGTATTCATCCTGAATTCAATTGTCAAAGAGTGTGGAATAGGAATAAATGTGAGAACAGCTCTTTAAACAATGATAGAGTAGTTGAACTATGACCAACCAAGAAGCTCACCGGAATGGTTTCGGCTCAGACAATTAGCTTATCTTGCAAAGAAAAAGAAGCAAATCTTATGTACACTATCCCAAGAGCTTTGAATGAGGACAAGTTGCAAATTTAAAGCATCCATTTTTCACAGTTTTATTTGCATGGAAATTATCAAGATAGCCAATATTTCTCATATTTCCAAAACCATACTGTGTAAAAGTGTTAGGCAATTGTGCTATAAATTAAGGATGTTTCAAAAACAGAAGTGTTAATAGTTTATTTTTATCCATTAACAAAATGGAAAGTAAATGAACAAAAGAGAAATCCAAATCAAATCAATATTTGATGTGACCACTCTTTGCTTTCAAAACAGCATCAATTCTTATGTTTGTACATTTGCACAAAGTCAGGGGTTTATTAGGATTAGAGTCAGGTGTATAATTAACCAATTATGCCAAGCAGGTGCCAGTGATCATCAATTTGTAAGTTGAAACACAAGTCATTAACTGAAACAGAAACAGCTGTGTAGGAGGCTTAAAACTGGGCAAGGAACAGCCAAACTCTGCTACTCTGGTGAGGTTGTGGAAGACAGTTTCATGTCATAGGTCATTCATCATAGCAAAACAGCACAGGAACAAGATAAAAAGTAGTTATACTGCATCAGCAAGGTTTCTCCCAGGCAAAGGTTTCAAAGCAGACTGGGCTTTCAAGATGTGCTATTCAAGTTCTTTTGAAGAAGCACAAAGAAACAGGCAACATTGAGGATTGGCCAAGGAAACTTAATGCAGCAGATGAAAGACACATGCTTACTTACATTCAACATTGAAAGAAGTCCAGCAAAGTGCCATCAGCATAGAACTGGTGGAAACCAATGTGACCCAGGTACACCTATCTATTGTCTGGAGATGTCTGGCCAGAAGTGGACTTCATGGAAGAATTGCGACCAAAAAGCCATACCTTCAATGCAGAAACAATACTAAGCACCTCAGCCATGCACAAAAACAGGAACTGCTGTGCAGAAAAATGGCAGTAGGTGCTCTGGACTGTAGGTGCTTTTATCAGGATATTTGTGCATGCTATTTGACACCATTAATAGAAAATTATCCAAGCTATCCAGTTATTTATTGTCAATTAGAATTAATACAGTCTGTCTGGTATTGCTAAATAGTGTTACTGTTTGCAGATATCAAGATGGGTGGGGCAAACTGCTTCATGTAAACAGTCATCAAACCCTATTCTCCCTCACCCTGATAATATTATTTGGCCTGTAGTGAAACATCTATAAGAAAACAACCAAGGTCAGAGAGTACATAGAACCCAACAGTTCAACCCTAAGTTACATGTATTCTCTTATTATTTGAACAAGGTTGGGTTATAGTCATGTAGAAAAAGACAATCTTTCCTTGAAAGAAGGGAAACAGAGAATTAACCAGGCTTATGACATTTGGAATGAAATTTGCTATCAGCAGAGTCTCTAATGGTCCAGTCAACTGGGGACACCTTGGACTCTCAGTCATACATTCAAATCTTAATAATATTGCCATTATGGATCAGTCCTATTTATCTGGCACTGATGCCACTTCTAAATGACCAGTTTGTAATGAGAATTAAACTATTGGAACTGAGAACTTGGTAGAACATTCATGCCTCTCTTCAGTGAACACAGCCTTACCTACATGAAAGAATGACTCTCAATCATCCAAAAGTGTCATTCTTTAGAGCTTAATGGAAATGTCTTTAACATATAGTTTCCATCCAATATTTTGATCAAGACCTTTTTTGCCTGAATGTCCTCTTCCTTTGGCTCGCCATATTTCATCTTAAATAAGGAACTGAATCTGGTTCCAGATAAGGTCTTCTTTCCATCAGTTTTTTCTTTGGTGAAAGCAGCTTAAATGTTAGTGACAGCAGTATGATCACAGGGAAAGTATATTTCAATCTGACCTCAGAATTATATCTCAGAAAAATAGGGCTTGCCTCAAGAGTTGTCTGTGTTGGAACAGCAGTTTCATTCTCATGTCCATTCTACTTTTCCCGCTCCGTAGACGCAGAATCGTGGACAGCGTATGAAGGAGGGCGCCCACATCAACCGGTCTCTGCTGGCTCTTGGCAATTGCATCAATGCTCTCAGTGACAGGACAGGCGTCAAATATGTTAATTATCGGGACAGCAAGCTTACCCGCCTTCTAAAGGTAAACTGTTCCTATGGGCAGGATTAGCAAAAAAGCAGAGGGTGCAAATAGCCTAAAAGAAGCTATGTATTTTCTATAGATAGGCAAAACAGAGTAGAGAGATTTGAGGGGGGGCTTTATTTTGTGTCAATAAAAATCCCTAAAAATGGGATGAAATGTTCCAGTGAACAAAATAGCAATCCGGTTTGTTTTGTTTGGTCATAAGTTTGATACAGTCTGCTTTCTTCTGGAGTAGAACAGAGAAAAAGAAGCATGTATGCCAAGAATAATTTAAACTGTAACTGAGGGAGATGGGGAGAGATGAGGGCTGATATAGTGTACCTATGTAAGACAAGGCAATGTTCACACTTTCCTACTGTATAGCATAGTCATAATGTGTCAGGCTATAGTTTCAGGACCTTGGAGAGTTCCAAGCAGACAACTACCGTATGTCTACAACTTAAGAGCTCAAAATAAAGCTTTTATATTTCTTGATCCAGAATCCCAAAGAGTCCATAGGTGAGAGCTGAATAGTCAAATACCTAGTATGAAGATTGTGGTTCCCTAAGCAAACATGACTTAAAAGATGTGTACTGAGGAACCTGCTTCGATGGAATTGGGCTTGAAGGAAGGCTCCTGACTGGACAGATCAGTTTTAGTATTAGAGCTTGGATTTCAAATCCATGGCCTACCTGGTGTACGTGGTTCCTCCTTTTCTGTAGATAGACTGCTGCTGAAAGTCTGGCTTGGCTTCCTGGCATCTATATTCAGTCCTGTGTTTTTTATTTCCAGGATTCTCTAGGTGGGAACAGCCGTACAGTCATGATTGCTCACATCAGCCCTGCAAGTAATGCCTTTGAGGAGTCACGCAGCACCTTGACCTATGCTGAACGTGCCAAGAATATCCGCACCACAGTAGGATGCTGCATTCCTGCCATTTTATTACTACTACTGATTTGTCTAGAATTCCAACTCTTGGAGGTTATTCAGATAACAGAAGTTGTTCCACCTGAATCCAGCAGGTTCTCCAGTCTTTCAGATCTGGTCATTGAAACATTAATTACTTTAGCCTTACCATCGGTATATTTTCTAATGGATCTGGTAAGGCAGGAACCAGAATTGGCATAACAGCATGTAAGCATTGAACAAATGCTTTCCAATCATAAGGATAAGTAATCAATGGCCAAATTTGAAGAGATTCAAGTTTAGGCAGAAAGAAAAGGCCTAAAATTGAAATCTCAGAACAGAGGTATATATACATTGAACTTGATTCCGGTGTTCTACAATTTACAGATCTTATGTATATGTGTGGCTTCTGTCTTATCTGTGATAAAGCAATTTATCTAGCTATGTTATATCACTCAACCTCTGTTTTAAGCATGTTCCTGAGTATGGGGTTGAGAATTAGGAGTCAAGATTTATTGCCATGACACAAAGTCAGAAAGTAGCCATAGAACATAGGTATTTCATATAGATTCTTGGAGAGATGATGAATCTCTGTGTCCCTGCTCTGTTGATTTGTTTGTTTCTAGAGTGGCCACAAGGAAAGGGAAGCCAATCTCCCAGGTTTTTCCCCTTTGCCATTAACTTGCTTGGCAGAAGACAAACTATCTTTATTTGCTGATAATAGGTTACCCTCACAGTGCTTAAGCACCAATATATATTATACATGGGCTCTCTTAACTGAAATATAAAAAACAGAGTTTTATTTGTATAATAGAGACATCTCTTCCCTAATCCCTTTTTTTAAAATATATATATATATATTATTGGTTTTTTAGAATAACAATCTTTAGTGCTTAGTAAACAACTTGTTGTCTGGGTTTATATATTTAACAACAATCAATAAGAGTTAATTTCTATGCTTTCATAATCAACATCCTAACTAAAAATACCTTTCCTTGGTCTTCTCTTCTTCCAATAGTATTCCCCTTTTACCAACATTGATCAGATATAGTTTTTAGTACTTTCAATGCATACAAAATTAAATATAAACATTTTTCTAGTATTTAACAATAACATCAGAGCCCTAATAAGCAGCCATATACATAGAATGAAGGCTATTGCTAAGCACATTGGTTTGTGCTTAAATTGTAAGCCGCCCTGAGTCTTCGGAGAAGGGCGGGATATAAATGGGATTAAAATAAAATAAATAAATAAGTAAATAAACATCAATATGTAATGTCATTTCTAATCAGCTTATTTTACAGTTGCATTTGCAAAAATTCATCTGATGTAAATCGCTATAAGTTCTGTTTTCAGAACTCCTATTTAGGCTTATTTTCCCCTCAATATTCAAAACATTTCTTGTCAGTTATAATTTTTTCAAAATTGATTACATTTAACTATCCAAAACATCCCAATATTTTTACATTTCCCATATCATAAAAATAAATACTATACTACTTATAAATCACATGTCTCTTACTATAAAATCCCTTTATATCCAAAAGTTGACTATTCTTTTAACCATATTCAGACAAATGTTTGGTCATATGATACTCCATCTAGTACGTCAAGTCCTCTCTCTTGAGTCTGGCTCTCGCCTGTTCTTATTTAAGCTAAGTATCCCTTCAGTGTTCAGAACATTTCTTATCAGTTATAATTTTCTCCAAGTTGATTACATTTAAATATCCAAAACATTTCTTTCATTTAAATCATCCCATTATTTTTACATTTCCAGTATCATAAAAAAATAATATAGTACTTATGAATCACATCTCTCTTACTATAAAATCCATTCATATCCAAAGTTTAACTATTCTTTTAACGTATTCAAACAGATGTGTAATCATGCACTACTCCATCTGGTAGGTCAAATAATCTCTCTTGAGTCTGGCTCTCGCCTTCTTCTTTTGCTTAGCAACTTTCCAAGTCTGTATATTCAGCTTGCCAAGGGATTCTTCCTGTGTTTTTATAGATGTTGTTAATGGAAAGACAAATTGAGTAAGGTATTTTTGAGCAGGATTTTTGCCCATTTATATTCGCTATTTCCCTTCTCCCTCAATTTCTCTTTTCATTTTTTGTCTCCCAAACTCTAGTGGTTCTCCTGACAGCTCTATTTTACATTTTATCAAGTCTTCTTTCTTATCTTCAGGTTTCTTTTGAAGTTCTGAAAGATAAAGTGTCTTTTCCATTTCCAATATTATAGTAAAATCTTGCAGATTTTTCTTTGTGTTAAGCTGTAATTTTCTTCATGTGTGGCCTCCATCTTTAGATCACTTTTCTCTGGTTTCTGTTCTATTATCTGATTTATTTGTTCATTCTTTGTCACCATTTTCTGAGAATTTTTTAATTGTGAACTTAGGTCAAGGATATGCTCATTTATATCATCAAAATTGTTTTTAATCTCATTATGATTTGAACATTGTTATTTGGATTACCGGTAGTTGCAGCATAGCATACATTTCCTCCTGGAAAATATTTGTCTTGTCTTGAAGCATTACTCCTGCAGATCTCTTGATGTTCCAGACTGGGGATTTTAGAAAAGAGTATTGTGTGTGGTTTCTTACCACTTTTAGTTGTATACGCAACCTCCATTTTCATCATACCAACCAGTCCTAAATTCAAAATACTATAATGTTATATGTTTCTTATCTTTATGAATAGTCCAAAATGTTCAACCACTTAAAAACAATGCAGTAATTTTCCCCCTAGAGGTATAGCCAAAAAGTCAAAGTTTTTCTTTCTTTGCAAATGATTCTTAAACTTTAATATCACAGCTCAGTAATTGTTTATAATCAAAGAAGGTCAGCAGTTTTCATAGCAATTGTATTTCTCATCTGCAGTAGAGAGCCCAGTGTGTTTTCTTTCCTCTATTCCCAGCTGTTCTCTGTTTAGCTAAGAATTACTGAGGATTAAAGGCATGAATTGTACTCTGTTTCTGGGCTCTTGCCAATTTCTGAAGCAGGGCAGCTGTAGTTCTATACTGTGTTCCACCACTGTGTCAGTGGCTGTTTATTTCCCAACTTTTAAAACAAAAAGATTATTTTCTTATAATTTCATCAGTATTCTTTTAAATGGAAAATCTTAACAATTTCCATAGTTTTCGGTTTTATCCAAATTTTAGCTTTACATTAGTCCATTTCAATGTATTTTTGTCCCCCCTAAAAATTAAATTGCCGCTTCTGTCTATGGAATGGTGGGGTTATAGTCCCCTTCCTTCTCACTTTTGGAGGACTTTTTGCTTCTTGGGGATCTTTTCCAGGCAATCAATTTCAAAATAGAGAACAGAAAATCAATATTCTCACCCAGCTCCAACACGCTGTTTAGAGTTGTTCTTAGTTGGTGCTTTTGGACTTCGGATGCCAGTAGCTTGAGCTAGTCACCGGAGTGCAGCTACCCTTTCTCCTATCGGGTTGGAGGGCTTCCTCCAGATCAAATGGATCGACCATCATCTTTCCGTGATTGACAGGGAGACCCTCCCTCTGGGGCGAATTTAGACCCATTTAGGTTCCCAGGCAGGGTGAAACCAGCTGTGGAGTGCAGAACTGTGCAATCAATCGGCCATGTTGCTACATTGCAAAACCGGAAGGCCTCTTCCCTAATCCCTTAAGAGTCATCAGATCAACATGAAATCGCTTTGGAGACATGGCAATAGCTTGAAATACTCTACAGCAGTGATGACGAACCTTTTAGAGACCAAGTGCCCAAAAACCACCCCTGCCTGTCCCCGCTCTGTCCCCTGTCTTCCGGCCCCCACCCTGCCACCCCACCTGTCTGCAGGGCCACTCACCATCTCCACGGCCGACTGCAGATCACCCAGGCGGCCCAGCAGTGCCATAATGGCCATGCCCTCCGCATCAACTGTACGCATTGGAGCACAAGGGCGGAGTCTTGTCCCCGCTGCCCAGCTGCCATGTTCTTGGCTGCGCTGCTCTGCACGGCCCGTGCTCGGGGGCGACTCCGGGGGGCTGCTGGTGAGGAGGGTGCCGTGGGGGGAGGCGGGGCTGGGGTGACGGCATACATGCCCACAAAGAAGGTTCTGAGTATCACCTCTGGCACATGTGCCATAGGTTTGCTACCACTGCTCTACAACAACCTTTTAGAGACTCATAATATTTCAAAGACTTAAGCAGAAACTCTTTGTAACATTGCCTGGTCTATGGAGCTGATTGAGGAGGATGCCATAGATAATTACAACAAAAATCTGGCAAAGAAGCCCTTCTTTATGCTCAGATTCAGTTGCAAAAAAACCCAAAAGAAAGAGCCTCCTCGTAATCACAACCAGATTGCAGAATTATTTGCCCCATGAGGCTTCGTTCCTTCTTGCCTTTTTATTAGATATAGAGAGTCTTGATCTGTCCGGCTCTAGTTAATTAAACAGTTGATTTTCTAACCAAAGTTTTTATGTTATACACTGATTTTAACTCTTGTATCATTACTATTTTATGGAATGATCTAGTATTTGAAAAGTATCACCCCTATAAAGTAGACAACATCGAGAAACACTGCACAGACCTAAAGTTATTTGTATTATAACAGCTATAGCAATAGAATCTTGCAAGGCTGAATGTATTTCCTTGTGTGCATTTCACAAGAATTAAGGGGAGAAGGGGTCCTGAGATGCTTTCAAACTTAATTTCTTAGCCTGGATTTTAAGTCTCATTTATCTAATTTTTGCCTTGGTCATGGATCTTTTCTCTGTTCTTCAAGGCCATTCTCTTTACTCACTACAAAAAGATTTAATTGTTGTCAGACTCTGGATTAGTGAACCTTAAATAATTAAGTAGTCTTGGATGCTGCCAGAGTTTCCTGGCACACCCAACATTCATTCCGTATAATTCTCTCATGCCTGACAGGTGAAGCGCAACCATCTCAACGTCTCCTACCACATTGCTCAGTACACAAGTATCATTGCTGACCTCCATCGTGAAATTCATCGACTGCAGTGTAAAATTGAGCAACAGGAGCCCCGTCCAATGCGGTCAGACATCCGGAGTATTCAAGGTAGGCTGAGGTGATGCTATAGCATGAAAATAACTGTGTGTTCCTGGAAGATGAGGTTATCCGTACTTCAGCCCATGATTATGCATTACCATTAATGTTCGAAGTGATATGCTTCCATATAATTGCTAAGGAACATTAATTGCTAAGGAACATTAGCAGGAGGTGTCATTGGTCATCTCATGCTTGTGAATTTTCCTTATTGTTAACTTGCTTGGCTACCCTGAGAAACAAGAGACTAAAAGCTACAGGCCTTTGGCCTGAGCCAGCAGAGTTTGGTTTAAATTCTTACATTACATATCCCTCAAAAATTTCAGAAATCTGCCTGCAACGGCATCTTGACACCTGTAGAAAAAGAAGAAAGAGAATTGTATACGTATGTATGTGTGTGTGTCATGTATTGAGTAGACTTGATAGTTCTACCTTACAGATTATAAAGGGTCTCCTGATTGACAGGTTTGATGAGGCACTGAAAGTTTTGTAGAAGTCAGATGCAGACAATTAGAGAGAAAGCATGGGCTGAAATAGAAAGGCATGGAACAAAGGGAGCAAAAACATGGCTACTCTGTAGCTTTTTTCTCTCTCTGCACTTTGGCTGGATTTCCCATATCAGTTACACTTCCTTTCTCCCCCCTTTGTATAGCCGAAGTACACCTCCGTGGGAATCACTTTGAGAGGCAGGAGATGGATCAGCTCAGGGAACAGCTGATCAGCACCTTTCGGGAGCAGATGGATGTGCGGCGCCACCTCATGGAGTTGGAGAATAATTACATGGAGATACAGATTGAGAGTTCTCGCCACCTCCTCACCATTGCTGAGTACGCAGACAGCAGGGAGCAAATAGGACACATTCCTAGCACCTCGGTTGTGCAATTCACTGTTTTCCATCAGCTTATTTTGAGAGCTTAGACTGGGTGTGCCGGTTGTCTGTCATTTGCTGGCTCTTGACTATCATGCATTTCTTCAACCTTCCTTCCTTCCCCTCTTCCACCTCTTTGCAGTTGGGAACAGGAGAAGACACGTCGAGCCCAAAAGTGGCGAGAGGAGCAAAGAAAAGAGAGTTACAACAAAGATGAAAATGAGAAGGACTCTGACACTGGGGACGAACTCTCAGATGTGCCAGAGCCACCGGAAGTGGCAGCAGCTCGGGAACACACCGCTATTCTCCTGGGGGAGCAGGATAAACTTCATAAGCAGAAGGTGTCAAAAGCCAGTGGGGTGAACAGAATATAGCTAGAGGGAGGGAGGGAGGGAAGGGAGCAGGCGTGCTGCAGCTTTATAGAACGGAGCAGTCTGCAGTCAGCAACATTTCTCCCATCCGGTGTCTGTGGCTTTCATTGGCTCTGTGACTTTCTGCCTCTTCTCTGTGCCAGGCAGAGCTGGAAAGGCGCTTCTGGGAAGTACGGCAGCGTGGGCACCGGTTAGAGGAGGCCTTGCCGTGGTGCATCAGCTCAGAAGAGCAGAGAGAGGTTCTGAGTTTGCTGTGTAAGGTACATGAACTGGAAGTGGAGAATACAGCCATACAGTCGAGTACGCTTCTCAAGGACAACTTCGTCCGTCATCAGGAACGAGCTGTGCGTCGCTTTGAGCGCTATCGCAGCCTCTGCCACCGCATCATCCAAGAACAACGACAGATCATTCATGGTATGGCCACCTATGTTGCCCAGCGGAGATCAGTTTTTCCTAGCTTAGTGCTTTCCAGAAGTGTTGGATTCTAATTCCCAGCTGGGGAGAACTGATGTAGACTTAATGGATTTGTTGAGATGTGTGTGTGTGCATGCCATGGGTATATGAGCATGTATACTCTTGATACAATGTGATAGAGGGGGGCTCTGTGAACCCAAGTTCTTGCACTGAGGAGGATGCATGTAAGAAAATAAGAGATGTTAGCATGGTAATCATCTACTTTCCCAGACTTCCTTGGGGCACAACACAGCTCTCTAGCCTTTCTTTCAAGTTGACATGCCTTACCTTTGCTTATAAATTACAAATGCAATTGTAAAATCTTTCTTGCCTCACAATTCTGTGGCATCCCACAGTACTATACTCAGGAATGTCAAACTCAGACCATAATGAGAGAAGTATCAACACTAGTTCATTAACCTGAAGGTTGCAATAATGAAGTCTTTTCAAACTTTGGCCTAAAAATCTCTAGTGTGTAATTATCCTTAGGAGCAAACAGCATAGAACTTCATAGTGCTTCATTTTAGTTGCTGTACTGTTTTATATGTAAACAAGGGGCTTTCTGTTTTTTCTGGCTTATCTTTATTGATGCTGGCTCTATAAAATCATCCTGAAGAGCCACGTGCAGGTCATGAGTTTGAGACCCAGGATTACTTTGCAGCTGGTTACCCTGACTTAGCCTATTGCAGTCATGGCATTGATGCTTTTGCCATCAAAAGTATTCAGTGTCCTTCCAATACATTCCTAACCGTAGCATTTCTCCCATTCCCTTCATACTACAAGGGACTGTCATCTCAATTGTAGACCAGTATTGAAGCTTCTGTGGTATGTTTGCCTCTCCTGTGTGACCCCTTTTCCGCTTTCCCTTCCCATTGCCAGAGTCTCACCTAGTGATCCCATCCCACGTGGAGGAACTGTATCAGGTTTACTTGCACGAGCTTGAAGAAGGGGGCTTAGATCGAATGACAGCCATCGATCAAGCAGCTATTAGAGCTCTTAAGGTACATTGATTTTGCTCATTGCTGAAATCTTTTCACCTCATCCAAAGTAATATCCTTGGATATGCTTTTTATTTGTCCAGATTTCCCGCTCCCCAGCCTTGACAGCCACCTGCTCCTTGAGCAAGAGCTATGAAGCCAGCAATCCCCTTAAATTGCACATCAGTTCGGTCCAGGGAAATGTAACCCCACCCTTTGTGAAAGATGACTTATCACCAGATCCTGAGGTCCAAAACCCCAAAGCCACTCACTCCATCTTGCCAGGGTTGATTTGAAGCCGATTCCTCCCCATTCAAACTCTCATTGCCTCCAGGTACACGGTCGGCTCCACAATAGCATCACCTGACTGGCCTGGGGTGGAAATGAGCAGCTGCTTATCCATGAGCATACTGGTGATACTGCACCCCTAGCCATCAAATGACTTTGTCTAACAGTTTCATGTAGATATTAAAGAGGGGAAGCGAGAGGCCCAAACCCTGAGACACCTTGCAGTGCAGGGACCTAAGGCATAATCTCTTTTCCCCCAATATTGGACCTGGGTATGGAGAAAGGAGAAGAACCCCTGAAAGACAGTGCCTCCCACTCTCAATCCCTAAAGCCAGTTCAGAAGGATACCATGGTTGATGACATCAAAAGCCACTAAAAAATCCAGGACAGTTGAACCACTCCCATCTCAAACACCCACCCACCCCGAAAAGTCATCAGCAAATGTGACCAGTACTGCCTCAGTATTGTATCCCAACCTAAACTCAGACTGAAAGGGGCCCAGATAATCCCAGGTCTTCTGGAGGGAGCACCAACCCTCCCACTTAAGAAACTTCTCCCCCCCCCCCCCAAAAAAAAAGATAAGTTGGAGACTGGACAAAAGTTGTCCAATATTCTCAACCCAACTACATACCTCCTCCCAGGAGGCCTTAACACACAAGGAGAGCATGGGTCCAATCACTTTCTTCGCTTCCTTAGGACCAACCAGTTCAAATTCCTCCCATATAAGAGGGCTCTGGTCTGCCTCAGCTACTTCCAGTCGATCTGCTCAGAGTCTGAGTGAAGTGGAACAACTTTGTCTGATAAATGCCAAGAGTATTCCTCTTGTACTCAGTCAATAGTCATTCAACATTCATTCATTCCTGACTATTCTTGTTTTATCATGTGCATTTCTTAAATAACCCATTCTCACTACATTCAGCTAATATTTTGATCCTCCTGACAACATACCCAATTTTCACATAATAATGCAAGCACAAGCATGCTCTTTACATGTAGCAATTTTTGCTTCTTTTAACGAATGAATGAAAGGCATTCATTCCACATATTCTGCCTTTCTACCCACCATGTATATCTTAAAATACTCCATTCATTTTCCCATCTTTGGTAAATATTCTACCAATACAGATGGGTACTATTTGCTCTAATTTGTTGCCATTTATGTGAAACTTGCACTCATTCACTTAATTTTCACTGTCAAACACAACTGCCTTGTAATATCTACAGTATCTAAATTTTTCTGCTCTCTCTATATCTATCTATGTCTATATCTATATATCTATATCTCTGTATATCTATATATCTATATCCATATATCTATATCTATCCATATATCTATATGTCTATATCTATATATCTATATCTATCTATATCTTTCTATATCTATATATATGTATATTTGAAGAGAGAGCAGAAAATGTTAGACAGACTGCAGATATATATAACACAAACTCATCTCTAATATCACATTAACATTCCTTACACATTGATCCATAAATATATTAAATAACTTAAGGGAGCATCATATATTCTTGTTTTGTGACCTACTCAATACTGAACCAATCACTAAATTTTCCATTTATTTACACATATACTTCTGTTATTACCACACTCCGTAATCAACATTCAATTCTATATTTGTGCAAAACATCCCATCAAAACAACCTATTCAAATTATCATACACCATTCTTTAAATCAAACTTTTTCACATTCATACATTTCTCAGTGACTCGCTGAAAAATAAAAATCTGGCGTATGCAACCTCTGTGTTGCCATATTAGACGTCCTGGATTTTGCACACTGTTATCTCTCATACCCTTTTGATCAGAATTCTATCAGACATCTTCCCAGGCCTATTTAACAAATAACCTGTGTATTTTTTTCATTCAGTTTTGCTAACATTTCCCCAGTGACTGTTTTCCAATGGTCAAGAACAGATGGTTCTTCCTACACATACAGTGAACAATAACAACTGCTTTATGTGTTTATTACATATAAACAAACCATTTCCTTATTTTGACATTTTCCCAGTTCCACTGCCCACACCTGGTGCCATAGAATTTTTCAACATTCTCACAGTATTTGTGATATCTTTTTAAACCATATTTTTCTTGGGCCCTAACCTTTGTAGCATTTCTTTCAATTCCACCCTTCAAAAAGAAAAATCTCTAAAATACTTCTTCCACCTTTGCCTTATTCCAAATTGTTATTCACTTATTTGTTGGCTTATTATTTAGTTTTGTTATTTATTTATTAAATTTATATCCCGCCCATCTCACCAATAAGGCAACTCTGGGTGGCTTACAGATTGGTAAAAAGATAAATATAAAAACAGTTAAAATGAAGAAAACGTTTGTGTGCAGGAGACCTCTGTGCCAAAGCTTCCTCCGCTTCCTGCAGAAAATATCCTGGACTCGGACCAAGAGAGTGTCAAGACTCTGGGTTCTGAGGGTCAACAGCTGCCTTGGCGGGATTCTCGGAAGAATACCCTCCCACCCCTTGTTCCAGCATCAGACAGGTAAGATCTGTTCAGTACTCTTCAGAAGGGGCGAAAAAAGTAAGGTTCTACATTTAGGCAAGAAAAAACAAATGCACAGGTGGTACCTTGCTCAATAGTAGCAACTGTGACAAGGATCTCGGAGTCCTAGTGGACCATCACTTAAATATGAGCCAGCAATGTGCTGCAGCTGCCAAAAAAGCCAACACAGTGCTAGGGCTGCATTAACAGAGGAATAAAATCAAGATCACATGAAGTGTTAATACCACTTTACAACCCCTTGGTGAGGCCACATAATAATAATAAAGTTGGAAGGGACCTTGGAGGTCATCTAGTCCAACCCCCTGCTCAGGCAGGAAACCTTATACCATTACAGACAAATGGCTGTCCAGCCTCTTCTTAAAAACTTCCAGTGTTGGAGCATTCACAGCTTCTGGAGGCAGGTTGTTCCACTGATTGATTGTTCTGACAGTCAGGAAATTTCTCCTTAGTTCTAGGTTGCTTCTCTCTTTGGTTATTATTGTTGTCGTTGTTGTTATTCCAGTTTGCAACACCCACCAAAGTATATAGGTAGTCCTTGACGTATGGCCATACTGAACCCACAATTTCTGTTGTTACATGAGTTTTGCTCCATTTTATGACCTTTCTGGCCACAGCTGTTAAGTCAATCCTGCAGTAGTTAAGTTAGTAACACGATTGTTAAGTGAGTCTTGCTTCCTCGTTGACTTTGCTTGTCAGAAGTTCGCAAAAGGTGATCACATGACCCTGGGACACAGCAGCCTTCATAAATACATGCCAGTTGCCAAGCACCTGAATCTTGAACACATGAACATGGAGATGCTGCAACGTTCATAGGTGTGCAAAATGCTCATCAGTCATTTTTATCAGTGCTGTTTGAACAATCACTAAATGAACTGTTGTATAAGTTGAGGACTACCTGTATAAAAAGAAGGTCTTTGAAAAGTCTGGATAGTCAACTCTGGAGTGAAAGGCTTCCTGGACCCAAAGCCAAATTAAGAAAACCAGCGCAAATTTCCATAGGCGTTCACTGCCCACAGTAGATATTCTCCACTCTCTTTTGACTTCCTTTTTCTTAGATGCCGCGTCTTTTCTCTTTCATGGTTCTCTCCACCACTGCTCTCGGCCTGCCTGCTCTCTTAACTTTGTCTTGGAACATTTTCTTCCTCATTTTTCAGTTCATACCCCACCCCATCTGCATCCCTACTTCTGGTGAAATGGCTTGTCACGAAGACCAACTTCCTATTGTTTAAAGGTTGGGAGAAAAGCAAAAAGAAAAGAAAAGAATCCAAGCCCATTCAGTCACAATCGGGATATTCGTCAGATCTAATTCAGACCAGGAATCTCCAGTGGATAGGACTGCATCGCGTACAGAGACAGGACAGGGATTTTCTTTTCGGAGGTTTCCCCCCCCCCCTTTCTTTCAAGCCTTGCTAGAACTTATGGCACACAGTGGTGGTGTGTTTTTCCCTTTAAAAGCAGCACGACGTTGATTTTGGCCATCTTGCCAGTTCAATTTGTTGCAGTGGAGACTTAGCAGCCCAGAAAAAGGGGACTTTGGAGCCGTGTGAGGTCTGTTTGTCTGGTGCTGTGCTGGAATCAGCAGATCCTGATCTTTCTTTTCTCTTTTTTTTTATTAAAGAGTTTTACAAAAACAAAATTTTACAATATATCCCCAAATCCCTCCCACCCCAAACCCGCCCACTTCCCCCCCCCACTTCCCAGAGCTAAATACAGGATTATAGTTACAATAATCATATTCTAAATAAAAATTATGCATAATATACAATTAACCAAATTCATAATGTGCTTTAACTCCCCTTTAACATAACTACAAACAAGTACCAATAACAATATCCCACTAAAATCTACTCATAAGCTAAATGGAACTTTTTAGTCCCATATTTGTTCTGAATATAATTTATCCAAAGTCCTCCAAAGGGGACTTTGGAGCCGTGTGAGGTCTGTTTGTCTAGTGCTGTGCTGGAATCGGCAGATCCTGATCTTTCTTTTCTCAACAGTGAAGCCGTTCAGGTGTTCAAGGCGAGTCCTCGGGCTCGGCAGATGAAGCATTCAGCAGTGATGACTCCACCCCCTATCCACGTCAACGGCATGATCAGTCAAGAGGTATGGCGAGTAGAGAAGAGAGGGCTTAACATGCATAAGATGGTTTTATTCGGACATGATCTCACCGCTACACTAGGGGAGGAGCTGTAACATTCGGGGAAAGCTCTCTATACAATTTAATACGGCCTGCCTCCTTTCTTCTTCACAGTACACACCCCAAGAGAGTTTGCTTATCCTGGGCAGCCACCAAAATTCTTCCCCTGACAGCAGTGATCACTGTTCTGATGGCATCTTGATGCACGGAGGTGAGATACAGCCTTTGCTAGACATTTATTGAGAGCCAGACTGATGTTGTGGCTCAAGTGTTGGACTAGGAAACAGGGGGGTCATGAGTTTTAGTCCTCCCTGGGATCTGTAGGCCAGCTGGATGACTTTGGGCCAGTCACTCTCTCTCTCAGCTCAACCCACCACAGTAGGGTGGTGGTTATGGGGAAAAATAGGCGGGAGCATTAGTTATGCTGCCTTGAGTTGTACAGAATAAAGGCAGTGTGCATATCCTATAATTAAATACTTAGAGCAGGGGTGTCAAACTCAGTTTCATTGAGGGCCGCATCAGCATTGCGATTGCCCTCAGGGGGCCAGGTGGGTGTGGCCTGGGTGGGTGTGGACTACTGGGTGGGTGTGGCTAAAGTGCGTATGGCTTACTGGGTGGGCATGGCCAGCTCTACATCGTTCGCATCAAGGGTGCCTATGGGGGCCTGGGCAGGAGTGGGACAGATCTGAGGGTCTCTGGCAGAAGGAGGGTCTCTGGGCCAGGGCCAAGGCAGTGGGGGCCGTTCCCTCACTGTTTCCAGGATGGCTTCGCGGGCCGCATGAAACCACTTCGCAGGCCGGATCTGGCCCCCAGGCCTTGTGTTTGACATGTCTGACTTAGAGGTTCTGTGTTTCCTCATGGAGGAGTTCCGTGAGTAGTTAGGTTGCTAATAGTCTGCAGCTGAGGCCTATATTATTGACTCACTAGGAATCTTACTGCCTCCTCATCCGAATCACCCATCAGACCAGCAAAAGACAGCACGCTGAGGGACCCCCTCCCACTTTGAACAGACCGAAAGCTGCTTTCTGGCTTTTCCCTGCCGGTCTGTTGGCACTCTGGCAAAAGCCACCCAGGAAAAAGCTTTAATTTTGCCACATGCTTCCTCCCCTGGCAGAGCACAAGGAGATGGCGAGTGGCATCAAAAACATTGCGGTGAAGGCTGCCCGGCGTCGTTCTCGGGTGCTGGAATCCGACAGGCTGAACCTGCTGAAGCCAACCAAGGAGCTCAGCAACCTCTCCCTCCACTCTCTGAGTGAAAGTGAGGACGCCCTCTGCCGGGAAACCCCCGCCCTCTGCCAGCCAGCCAGTCCCAGCCTGCAGCACGCCATCAGCGAGGACAATCTGTCAAGCAGTACCGGGGATACCGCTCCTGGGAGACATGTCCCCAGACGTTCCCCTGGTCCCTGGCTCCGGGTTAACAAAAAGGGAAGCAAGAAACTTGAGAAGAGGGAAGAATCTCTAGAGGCCAAGAGGAGGAGACGGCGGTCGCGCTCGTTCGAAGTTACGGGCCAGAGGGTACGTCTCCCCTATCCTAACACTATGACTAGCTAAGATTAAGATTCACAGCAGAACAGACTTTGATGGTATCCTGGTGGTTTTTCTTCCATGGCTGAGGGCCAAGGCTAACTCCCATCCGGTTGCTTCTGCTATAATCAGGCATAAGTAAGAATTCACTAGCAGGCTGCAAGATGCCAGTGCTGATGTATTGCTGCCATCTTCAAGGTCCAATTAGGGAGCCTTTGAGTGAACCCTTGTCCCACTATGGTGATGCTATCCGTACCCTAAGCTAATTATTTCTCCTAATAATCCCCTGATTAAATGTCATAAGGGGTAATAGGCTTCCTCTGTTTTCTCCTTAAGACAGGCTTGCAAAGGCTCATGTGAGGCTTCCCCCCCCCCTTCAATTCTGAGATTCCAGAAACTACATTAGTGAAATTACTGCAATGAGTTGTTGCCCCTTCCTTGGCTGTAGTTCTGAGATCAGCATATGGAACTTGGGGAACTATAAATGGCAAGTGTGAATGCTGCTGAAAGCACAGTGATGCAAAATCAGAAGCAGAGGACCGCTGAACTGGCTCCTACCAGAATTCTTAATGTATATCTCTCACAGTAAAATTAACTGGATAGGGCTATGGAAGTGGGAGTCATGCACATCTGGAGGAAGCAGGTCAGGAATGCCTTCTGTGCAAGAAAAGTCTACCCATCAAGTCGGACCATTTTCCCTTTATTTACCAAATCAGAAAACTTTCTGATCTTTCAGAGCACATGACTGGCACCGTCTCCAGCAGATACTTGTCTCTGTTCCAGGCTGGCACTAATCCCTCCCACTGAAATGTTCCTCAGGTGTGTGATGGAACATAGTCCGGAGTCCCAGGAGGGAGAAGTTGCATTCCAGAGGAACAAGAGATAGCAAAGTTTAGATAGTTTGGTTGCGGGAAGAAGAGCGTTAAGACAGTTTCTTCCTAGGAATTCTCAGCGTATATATTTAACAGTGCCCATAGTCTGTTTTAGTTTGGCAAGATTTCTGTCTGCAGGTGAGCCACAATAAAGCAAACTGCTTAGAAGAAACTCAGTGTGTTTTTCTTGGTTTATGGAGTCGAACGTGTGCTTTAATAATTCATGGTGGGATAAAAGAGTTTCCTTATCCCTGAAATACCCGCTGAACCTGTGTGTTCATCTGTTGCCCCCAGCAGCTGCAGGGCCCAAAGAGCAATGCCTCTCAACGACATCCCCTAGAAAGCAGTTCTGAGCACAAGATAATGGCGGCAGGAGGAATGAACAACATCCGTGGCATTGGGAAAACTGCCATGCAGTTGTCCAGAATGAGGCTTCTACAAGTCCAGCCTTCCTCCGGTATGTGAGCGTCAGCCAAATCACAGTTTTCTGTTCTTGCCCCTCAGGGTAGCAAAGTCTCTGTTGATTGCAGCAGAGAAATTGAGTGCCACCACCTTACAGAGGTTGCCTGTCCTGCAGTTGCACACGCTAGATCTCCCTCTTTTACTTTAGAGCAATATGTCTTGAATCATTACCAGCTTGCATTTGAAGGTTGAAAGCCAGCTGTCGTGGTTAATACTAGAAGCTGAGAGACCCTGAGTTATAGTTCTGCTTTAGGTACCAAGCCAGATGGGTGACTTTGGGACGGTTGCTCTCTTTTTCAATATCAGATAATAGCAAAGCACTGATGAAAACATTGGCAAAAATAATGCAAGGAGTAGTCCAGGAAGTTGTCAGAAGTGACTTGAATGAGAAAGAGGAAGGAGGGAGGGAGGGAGGGAGGGAGGGAGGGAAGAAAGAAAGAAAGAAAGAAAGAAAGAAAGAAAGAAAGAAAGAAAGGAAGGAAGGAAGGAAGGAAGGAAGGAAGGAAGGAAGGAAGGAAGGAAGGAAGGAAGGAAGGAAGGAGGAAGAAAGGGAAGGAAGGAAGGAAGGAAGGAAGGAAGGAAGGAAGGAAGGAAGGAAGGAAGGAAGGAAGGAAGGAAGGAAGGAAGGAAGGAAGATGTTTTGGGATGACTCAGCTGTACTAAAGGTCAGCCTAAAGAACCATAACTGCTAAGGGGCTATGTAGTTATTCCCTGGCTTGTGCTGTAGCCAAGTACAAGCCCTGATGATTGTCCTCTTTTTCATTTCTGGTTTTATTCCTTCAGGTCCCAGTGAGGGATCCTCTCTTTCTGTTGCTTCCCATCAAAGTGGCATCTCCAAGAAAATAAGCCAGCCCAGTCAGTACGCACCACGCTTGAACTATGTCACGGTGAATGGGACAAACCCTCCTGGCAAAGATGGGAAGTACCGGCGATGTTAAGCTCTGAAGGGACACAAGGAAGTTGAGATGCTTCAGGGAAGTGCATCCAATGGCCAGTCAGGACACTGTGGCTAAAGGCATTAGAGGGAAATTGCTAACTCGAACAGAAGGTTTAAAAGCTTGCCTGGTGGGTTGCAGTGCCAAGAGGATTTTCTGGCCACAAAAACTGAATCTCCAGGACTATGTTTCCCCAAATTCAAATGAGTAGTTGTCTGGATGGGTACATGGAAGGCTGTCACCAGATAAATCCAGTGCTGTAATACCAAGATAGACGTGGAGGTTTCATTATTGTGCAAGCACAACGTTTTAGTTTTTAAACTATGTGTTAGAGGAGGATACAGTGCCACAGCATTGGTGTAACTTGGCAATAAGATCATATGCTGTGCGCATTTGCTGTACTTTTGCATCGTTCTAAGACAAATAATTTCAATATATTTAACTAGCACCTTTTTACAATGACTTTTAGAGGAAAAGGTTTGTGGACAACATTTGAAGCCACGCTATGTCTGTCTAAGGCCATGATTTTCTACTAAGGGGGTCTGTTGTCACTCAAGCACCATCCTTAGTTTCATGATTGGGTTATACTTACCTTTGGGGTTACATGGACTTTTAGATGATCCTATTAACAGGGCTGGATGCAACAAAGTCTCTTTCCAAAACAATTCACTACTGCTTTTTTCAGCAAGTAGATTTGGAAAAAAATATGTTTGTGATGGAATCCCAAATGTTGCCTTTTGTATCTCTGTCTGTAAATAAAGTGGGACAGCGAACAATGTCTAATAGCAGCACCAGAGTATTTCCAGAATCCTTCCAGTCTCCTGTAGTTTTTGTTGCAATACACGTGATGCTGACCCTACAAAGCTGTGTGTGGGATGTCCTTAGAAAAATAAGAATCCCAGAACATCTCATGCAAAACTTGTACATAGGACAGAAAGCCACACTCCAGATGGAACTTAAAAACTGATACAGACAAATCTGTGTACCCTCTCCTTATTTAGTCAATTTGCATACTGAATATATATCAGGAGAGGCTGGATTGAAGAAGGTGAGCATGATTTTGTAATTCAGGTACAGTGCTGGTGGCGAAAGAATGATTAAATATAAAAAACACCAAACAAATGACAACAAACACAACAACCAGCAATGAAGACATTGAAAGAGTGGATGACTTCTGCCTTTTAGGACTGACTGTCAACTGCAAAAGTGCAGTCAAGAAATAAGCCACCGACTCACACTTGGTAAGGATAGTAGTGAAAGCCTTGGAAGAGATATTCTGGTATCTCTGTATATATAATATATCTACAAAGATTGGTTTGTTTTTCATTTATCGTGTTAAAAAAGGGCCCCACAGGCATCGTCTAGCCATGTTGTCTTGTACTCTAATTAGGAGAATATTACAGAGAAGGAACAGTGAGGGTGAGAAGACTAGCTTGCCACATTTGCCATTTTTAAATGTTGATTTAAGAGTTGGCATCTTAAATCTTTTAAACTAGGAGTACGTAATGTGCCCAGTAAATTTTTTGCCGTAGTTGCTCATGATCATTTGAAATATGTGATGTTAGGAGATATGGATCTCTAATCTGCATTAGAGATTTTTTTTATGGAAGTAGGTATGATAGACATTTCTGATTTGCACAGGGCTGAAAAGATACTTGTCCGGCTATTAGTTCACATACATACAATCACACGGGGTGTAAAAAATAATGGTTTTTATGGCCTGTTTTTCAACCAGTTTTGTAATATTTTAGTTACCCTTCCTTTCCCGCATAAGACTTACTATTCCAATCTCAACTCGGTTCTGTTTAAAAAGCTATGGACAATAGCAGTGGTCAAAGGACAAACAATGGATTTTAAAAAAAAGGTTTTTCAGAACTTTATATGGTTTCAAAAATCTGCACAATCTCCATGTCTAAGGAGACAATAGACCAAGTAACAATAACACTTCCAATAAAAAACTAGCAGACATCCATACTGCAGAAGCATGTTCAAGATTCAAAGAACTACATCCTAATTTACACATAACAAAATTATCTCCGTGGAAATTCCCTGCAGTTGGCATCTAAAGTACTAACTAGAGGAAGCAAGGGAGATCTAAAGGTAGATAGAAGAATAACCAGACATCGATTTCAATCTAATTCCAAAGGGGTTTTTCAGTCAGGGTATCATTTTGTAATTATCTCCAGGGAACAAAACTTCATGGGGAAACAAGGAGAGCATAAGGCAGCTTCTAATTAGGCAAGGAAGACAACGTCTTGCTATGGGCATCTTTGATAATTACCTATTCCAAAGCACCATGAGAATCTCCAGTTCTACCTGAGTGTCTTCAAACTGAAGGGAGATGAAACCTTAAGCAATGGACAGACAGATGAGAGAACTCTCCCACTCTGACTAATTGCCTCTAGAAAAGAAAGTCCTCGGATTCAAAGGAAGCATATTTTATACAATGAATCCTCAGAGCTTCTCCAACAGGGCCAGTATGACTTAAAGATGCAAAGCCTGCATCAGACACTTTAATACTCTACTGAATGGTAGAGTCCCTGCTATCCTTCAGTGCAACCAATGGTTCTCTCACCACGATGTTTCCAGCTGTCTCTCCCCCACCTTCTATTTTTTGATCTTGATGAGTGAGTGGTAGACGGGTTTGACAATGATATGCAAATGCAAAGAGTTGTCGATCAGGTATTCGGAGGTACGTTTCTGTAAGTCGGCATACATCAGGAAATCGGCAACTTCATCTGTGCTCTGGTGGAAGTTATAGGTGTGTTTGACAAAGAGTTTGCCCTGCTGCCTGACACCCACCAGAATGGTCTTCTGGAAACTGACGCCTGCAAAATCTGAGCTGGTTGTGGCTGGAGTGATAACCAGACGGGGGCGTCCATCCTCAATTCTGATAGGCTGGATGGCCCCAGAGACTGAGTCGGAATAGACAGGACGCAGGCTCACCGGGAGCCAACGGGGAGAGAAGAGGACATTCCATGTAACTCTCTTGGCAGAATCATGGTTGCTGGGGCCCAGCTGAGTCTGGAAACTGGTACTACGGTCATCTCGAGCAGGGTTATTAATGACCCACTGGGACCCCCAAGAGATGGAGAGGTAGTTACGGGGCAGGAACATACTGCAATTGACATCAAAGTATTTGGCAAAATGGATTGGGGAAGCTGAATGGAACTGGAAAGCTTGGAAGAGCAGATCTTGCACGGTGCTGTAGTGCTTCACCATCACCACAGACTGTTTTTGCAGGTGGAAAAGATGGCTAGGGGAGATCATAGGATAACGCAGGGATCGCAGGATCTTCTCCACTACAGGGTCCTCAGGGTCATATGTGGTAATCCACTTCTCTACACCTGTGTACAACTCCAATTCACTCTGGAGGACCAGATCAGATCTTTCAAGCAACAATAGCAGCAAATCTAGGCTTACAGAGGCCCATTCAGGACTGCTCATGACAGCAGAGAAGTTCCAGGCCAGAAACTGGAGACAGCTCTCCTGCAGAGCCTCATCACCAATCCCCACTGCATAATGGTACCATCCCACCACATGGCCTTGGCTGGATTCGCTAGCCAAGTGGCCCCTCATGTACTCAGCTATCCCTCGCTGCAAACTGGACACGTGGTATTTACTGGCTAGACGATGAAGTGGGATGGCTTCATGGAGGAATACGGAGATCTCACCACAATACAGATACCTAGAGAAAAAAAAGGCAATGAGAATCTGTTTTTTCATGCCAAATTAAATAATCATCATGCTTAAATTTTACAATAAAACTTCCCTTTTAATGGGAATGAAAGAGGTGGTGAGGTTTATCTCTTTAGCTATCTACACAGTCCCCTGGTGGATTCAGCACCGCAAGTAGTAATACAAGTAGTATGCATTTCTTATAAGTATCGAATCTGGATATGTGTCAACTGCTGGGCTTTTTTTAAAAAAAAATTCATCAAGCCATCCCCACGTGATCGATATTGCACTGCTTCCTCTGCTTAAGCGAGCAGGAGGACTTTTACTGTGATGGCTAAAGAGCCATCTCTTCTATCTCACTTCCCTCCTCCCAAACTTAAAGAAGATAATTGCTTCCCTACCCCACCTCCCCAAATCTTCTCTTGCTATTTTTCTAAGATTATTATTTTCTAATAATCTAAAGTTGTGCTGCTAGGTCTGATGCGAGTTGGTCACAGAAATGGGAAAGATGACCTTTGGGTACAGCAGAAGAACCCCAATTTTCCTGCTGCCCGAAAGAGAACATTACTGAAAAATGGTGACAAATGACCTGTAAGAGAAAAAGCTTGCAGCAGTCTCAAGCAGGTAACAAGAGGACAGGTCCGTGTCTAGGCCTACATCAATACAACGCCCTATAAAGGGTTTAAACAGCAAGTGGAAGGTGGGAAAACCTGGAAGAGCCAAGAGGAGTGTAGGTTGTTTCACAATAGCCCCCAGGAGGATGAATTGAACTATGGCAGGGGTGTCAAACTGGTGGCCCATAGGCCAGATGCGTCACACGCAGGCCACGCCCACCTCGGCTCCGCAAAGGCAAAAAATATTGCGATGTGTCACGATACGTCACGTGACGTGATCGAGTTTGACACCCGTGTACGATGGTTAGTGAGCCATGCAGAAAAGCCCTTCATATCTTAGCAAGTAGTGTCCTCAAACCTGTTTATTGCTGACAATGTTTTATTCAAGGTCATGTCAGCAAGGTCAGTAGGCACAAGGGAGGGAAATCTGAGAGGCAAACTCTGCCTTCAGAAACCTAGCACCCGTCCTTGTATGGAGTCAATGAAAACAGTTCACACACTACTTTCTAATCCATGAAATTTCCCATGGAGAGCATGGAGAGCAGGCAAGCACCTGTTTACCTGATGAACTTTTCAAAAAGGGCCACATTGTCCGGTGGTTCGTGCAAGTCAAGCACGGTCTGGTTCTGCAACAGAGTCTCAAAGATCTCGCTATGTAAGCTAAGCATCAGCTGGTGGGTGTGGAAGACTTTGACTTCATCGGAGCCAGCTGCGTGGACCCTCAGGGTGGTGTCGCTGGAATTCCCGTTGAGTAGAAGCTCTTGAAGCCGCTTCAGCTGTAAGGGTGAATGGTTGATGGTAGCCACTGTGGGATCCCCAACGGTGTCTGCCTTCTGGACTGCAGTCGACGGGACCAAATAGCACGAATGGGCAGTGAGATTATTCAGCCAGAAAAACGGGGGGAAATGCAGTGCAACTGGCATGTGTTGTTATTAACATTTGGTACAAGCCAGGAGGAGTTTGCCAAGAGAGTGTGTGATAGAATACCTTTGCAACCAGACTTTATTATAAGTATAAATAATGATAAGGGTCAAAGCAATGTCTTGTCATAAAGCTTTTAATAACCACTTTGCTTGTATAAAAGGAGTGATGTTGTGTTGGGTATTAGATTCAGTGATTTCTGAATCACAAGGAACCCAAAGATTTGGTCAACATCTTTTTGCTGGAGTTTATTAAAAGCAGATAAACTGATATTATGCACATTCTCCTGAAGGTTGTGGTTTTCCTAAGGAAACAGTCATTAGTCTTTGGAGAAAGCAACCTATCCTTGATTTGATGTAAAGTGTAAATGTGTATGCATGCATACTATATGTGTGTTTCTGATAAATAATCACTGATGCAGGGAGTGAGACAGATATAAAGAATAAATGTGGACTAGGCTAAAAGGCAAGAAACCACAAATTCAAGTGCCACCTTAGTCATAAAAGCCAGCTAGGTGATCTTGGGCTAGTCCCTCTCTCTCAACCCAACCCACCGCACAGGGTTGTTATGAGAAAAATAGGAGAAGGAAGAAGGATTAGATGTGTTTGCCGCCTTGAAATATTCATAAGAATAATAAAGGCAGGAAATAAATAAATAATTAAATGATATCTGGACTTGCAAGGCGATCTCATAGCACATTATCCATTTATATTATACGACAGAAATAATTTCTGGTGCTCACTCTTTGAAATCCTCTTCATTTGGTGCACACAACAACACTATGTTTAAAGATGCTCAAGAATGACTCCAACCATCCAAGAGACGTGCTTAATTCGTTGACTTTTAGAAAATGAGCATTAATTCTTATTTACCTAGATTTATGCAGCTTCTATCCCTGGCCTTTGAGAAGCTGCAGTAATCATTTCTAGATCTGTATAAGTAAACCCCAGACAACCAGCACATTCCAGGTTTGACTGTGCCTCACCATGTCTAGCTTATTGCAATTTGGGATGGCCTTTTATAATTACACTCTGTAGCCCCAGATGGTCTCGAGCCCAGGAGGAGAGCAATTACTCCTGCTATTCCTTGAGGGTGTCAGAGCATTCGCCTTATGACTCTTAGGAGTTGGATCTGAGCTTCTGGCTCCCTAGCCATCATTAACTCAATGAAATCACTGCTGTCCAATGAATTAAATGCTTGCACTGAGCCAAGATGTGTTTCAGGGCCACCCTGGGGGAGAAGAAAGCTGAGCCTGTTCACACTCCCCTTCTCTTGGGTTGGTTTTTGTGTCCAGTCCAACTTGGGCAAGAGATAAAAGGGTAACATTCAAAGACAAGTAAGAAACCCACTTTCTCTCTCTCTCAAGGACAAAGAGGCACAGTGCGGTGGGAAAAGTCTCTCTCTCTCCTTAAGGAGGAATGCGCCCAGTGTGGTTATTTCTAGGAAAACATCACTTTTATTGAAGTCACTTCAAAAAAATAAAAGCACTGGTGACTCTCTTCGCTCCCCAGTGGAGAAGGGAAACAACCACACAATGTCCTCTTTCAGCCTCACATTGTCCATCTCTCTGCAAGTCTTTTTGTGTGGTTCCACATATCCGTATTCCAGATTTGTTTGATATTTATGTGGGATGCTTCCTGCATTAGGCTGTGGGAAATTGATATGCTTGTTTTGCAGTGAGGCAGAGCATATTAATGAGGCAATTTTCTCATTTTAACCCTGACTTCCAACTCCCCACCCCACCTCTTTGTTCACAATCGAAGAAAGTTCGTGCCTTTGGCTTGCCACAAAGTGCTAATAGCTAACATTTAGAATGTCAAAAAAATGAGCTAAAACACAACACCACAATCTGATTCCCAATATCACTGCTCTTTTTGCTGAGGTGGTAGCACAGTAAATAGAGTCAAAATACACTCACGAATTTTTATCCCATTCAAACTCCCATCCAGTTGGGCTATAAACTGATTCAACCCAGATTTTTCCTTTTGACTTTCTTGCACCCTTCAGTGCCAAGTGAATCTGGTCTAGATTGTATTTTTTTTAATTTTTTATCTCAGCCAAAGGATTAGCTTCCTCTAGAAACAAATGCAGCTCTGATCAAACTGAATTGGAGATTGGAAATAAAAGATGCAGCCTTTCCGATCAACATGAAATCCAGCAGTGAAAAGGTAGCAGAGGTTATCCGTGTGGTTTGTTATTGTTGAAAGCTGCTTTTCTATTTCAGCCATAATCTAAGTAGCTGTCGTGAAGACAAATGGGATACCAAGGCATTTTCAGTACAGTCCTGTTAAATCAGAATTCAGGACCAAGCGAGTTCCTAGGTGAAAGCTGAAAGGGCCAGAGTTTCAAAGCTGTGAGAATCCTCACTCTGTTCAAGTTAGGTCTGAACCAGTGGTGGGATTCAAATATGTGAACAGCCGGTTCTCTTTGTGGATGGCACTTCCGGAAGTCCATTCTGGGCCTGGGCAACAAAAAAATTAGCTACCGGTTCTGCTGAACTGGTGCAAACTGGCTGAATCCCACCACTGGTCTGAACCCTCTGTTCAAGCCACACACACATTGGTTTGACTTGAGACTATTGCTCTCTCAAGGAGCTTTAATAGTTAGGGAGCAAGACCACAACTTCTTGGGTTGGTGAATAGGAGCCAGGCGCTTTTCTAACCTTGGAGTCAGCAATGTGGAATGCTTTGCTGTGGAACAGAAGAAGCCAACTCATTCCGTCTTGTTTCCTCATGCTAAAGCCATGCGACAAACAAAGGCTACCGTATTTGATTTTTAAAAAATCTATTATAAATGCATTGCACGTGGCTAACACACTTTGGGAGAGCGTCCCTTAAAAAAGCCTTTGCTGATTCAGATGTTCTGCCATTCCCCATTCTAGCTGTCTCCACACTCATACTATTCACAATGTGATCCCCCAAGCCCAGCAAGTTCACCTGGAGAATCCCTTCCCAGAAGCCTGTCCTCTTACCTGCTTGGACAGCCAGACACAGGAGTGACAGGGCAGCCAAGAAGCAGGCCCATCGCCGGGGTGCAGCCTGCTGGGTCCCCAATCCTTTAGCCATGGCTTTTTCCTGGAGAACGTCCAGAGAAGGAATAAACCCTCAACTGAACGGGCTAATCTGTCTGACTCTTTATGTAGGACACTGACTCCCCCGGTCCCGCTTGCCATTGATTGGTGGAAAACTAGTAACAGCTGTTACCAAGGAAACCGGTTTAAGATTGTGAATGGATGCCTTTGGGGCATTGTGGGACTCCCAGGCAGTTGGCAAAGTCTCCCTGAGGGAGTAAGACTACCTTGATCCCTCAGCATATTGGAAGCTAAGCAGTTGAATAAAGAGCATCCATCTTTTCACTTTTGCTTTTCTGGTGTCTCAGTTTTAAAAAGTTAGAAAACTTCTTTTTTCCCTTCACTGTGGTCCAAAATTACTGAAGATAGAATAAATGTTACAAAGGAATGAATTCTTTCTCAAGCTTTGATCTTTACATATTTCATAGAGGGGTAAATGGGTCCATTGTTATCAGCTAACTGAAGGTTGGCATGAATGAAGAGAAGGACGAGGGGGGACATGATAGCAGTGTTCCAATATCTCAGGGGCTGCCACAAAGAAGAGGGAGTCAAGCTATTTTCCAAAGTGCCTGAAGGCAGGACAAGAAGCAATGGATGGAGACTAACCAAAGAGAGAAGCAATCTAGAACTAAGGAGAAACTTCCTGACAGTTAGAACAATTAACCAGTGGAACAACCTGCCTCCAGAAGCTATGAATGCTCCAACACTGGAAGTTTTTAAGAAGAGACTGGCCAGCCATTTGTCCGAAATGGTATAGGGTTTCCTGCCTGAGCAGGGGGTTGGACTAGATGACCTCTAAGGTCCCTTCCAACTTTATTATTATTATTATTAGGGCTTCACAGAACATAGAATTATATGCTATAAGAGATCCCAGAAGTCTTCTAGTCCAACCCTCTGCCCCTTGCACCATCCCAGTCAAATGGTTGTCCAATCTGTTTTTAAAAACCTCCAGAGATGGAACATTTACAACTTCAGGAGGCAAGCTATTCCATTGATTAATTGTTCTCACCATCAGAAAATTTCTCCTTCGTTCAGTTTTTCTCTGTTTGCTCAAGTATGGGATATTCTGCTTTTTGACATTTGTTCTACCAAATGAAGCGTGTGTCACCATATCATGGTCTTCATTGAGCAGTCTAATTTTCAAGTGACATCACATAGCACTCTAGATAAATTTGACATACTAATGGACTAAACAGTGATATGCGTGATATGGTATCGCAGCTGGACAGTATAGCAATAGGGGAAAAGAGTGTGGACTGATTATTGTACCTCCCCTGCCAGGTATATAAGTATACAGTATATGCTTACTATCATATGCTTAAATATGCTTCTAGCAGCAAGCAAGAAAAATCTGCCTTGCACTCTGAAAGTTGCAATTCAGCACCCCAGCAGAGATTTAGAGCTTCCTGCACTATTTCAAATTCATGAGGTTATTGGTCTGTGTAGCAAATATAGACTTCCATGTACTGTAATCTATTGACTGAATGCTTGGCTAATAACGTAGAATCAGGTTTATGCGCAGTTCAGAATCTATCAGAATTAGAACAAAAGAAGAGATGAAAGAATAAAAATTGGCAAGCCTATGCATGGAGGTGTATCCTAACTTTTCACTCTCCACGTGAAAACAGACCTCCCAGTTTGGTGATCAAAAGTGTGGGGAAGATCCAGCTGATTATATCGGCTCATGCGGAAATGTTACGTGAAAGGAATATGAACCAGCCATAACTGAAATGATACATCTTTTATCAGCATTGAATGGGGAGAGAAGAACCCATATTCAAATTGCCAGTTGACCAAGGAGTTCATTGAGTAATGAACTGGATATAGAGATAGATAGATAGATAGATAGATAGATAGATAGATAGATAGATAGATAGATAGATAGATAGATAGATAGATAGATAGATGATAGATAGATAGATAGAAAGAAAGAAAGAAAGAAAGAAAGATAGATAGATAGATAGATAGATAGATAGATAGATAGATAGATAGATAGATAGATTCATGGCACAAAGTTGGGTTGCTTGCTGGACCACCTATTAATTCTGCCCAACTCATAAGATCCAACAGGTTGGATATGCTCCAAGTCATTTATGGCAAGGATCCCTAACCCCTGTCCATGGACCAGTACCGGGCCGTGGCATGCCAGCAACTGGTCCACACAAACAAGCAAAGCCCCATCCGCGGGATGCAGCCAGCGCACAAAACCACGAAAAAACCTCCGGTCCACGGAAAAACCTCTCTCCAAGGAACCAGTCCCTGGTGCCCAAAAGGTTGGGAACCTCTGATTTATGGGACTCAGAAGTTGTAGCTTCTCTGTCATGGTGCCTGCCCTTTGGAGCTATATATTCCTGCCCCAAGATTCAGGTCATCCTGACTCTGCTGGCCTTCCATAAGGTGTTTCCCCCGGTATTGCACCAGGGTGCTGGATGAGCCTGCCTGATACTATAGGAAATTGAATGGTTGAGGGTTGTCCTCAGTTTCTTATCCTTCTGTTGTTTGTATCTTGTTGCTTTATACTTTGGTTTTAACCCTGCACTAGCTAGTCAAAGTTGCAATTTGCAAGTTGAGTGGCTATAAAAATCTATTAGATACATGCATACATACATACCATGGTTTTTGTTATGAGGACAATATAAGGAAAGACCCCCATATGGACTATGTTAAGCTCCCAAGAAAAAAATATTATTAAAATGTGGATCTAGGATAACTCGCCATGGCCAACTTACCATGGGACAATTCACTGTGGGACAATTCAATTATTGATCATTTCATTCAGGTACTTTTATTATTGGTGACCATGTTTTCATCAAAATTATTGTAACTGTTGTATTTCTGGATTGACCTTATTTTATTATTATTGGCCAGGGTTCCATCGAAAGTAATTTAATTTTTGTATTTGCTGAATTATCCCATGGCGAGTTGGCCACGGTGAGTTGGTTGTGGCAAGTTGTCCCATGTAATCTCTTGAACCACTTCAGCTCTTATGTATCAGAGCTATTTCAGTTATGATATCTAGAAACCCACTTTCTAGATTATCTAGAAAACACCATCTGTATAAGAAAAGTCTTACTGTGTATGTGTATGTATGTGTGTAATTATGTCGGTTTTTCTAGTTGGAATTTGTCGTACATTATTTCATGTTTACTGCATACAGATTGCTGTTTGAATTTTGTTCAGAGAGGGAATTCGGCTGCACAGTAAGTGATCATATAAATTTATCCTTATTTTTGTAATGTGTATTCTATATGCATATGTTCAATTAATAGTAAAATATTCTAGATGGCTCTTCTTCCAGTGACAATCAATAAAGTGCAATGTAATCAATAAATTAAACTTACCTGAAGAGACATTCTTAAAAGGATACTCTAATATGGCCATTCTGTATAGCACTGAGTAAACAGTTGGGGGGGGATGGATTTTTTAAAAATCTAAAACAATGTTAGGTGGGGTATGTTGGAGCCCTTAAATACTGTACTGTATATATCAAGTAATTTGCTTGCTGTTTCTTCTTGCAATGTTTGGAACTCACTGGATTTTTTTTTAAAAAAATCATTATCTAAATTTTCTAATGTCTCAGTGGCCTAACAGTGTCAAAGAGCAAAATGTCTGCGGAGTCTAGTAAATGCAAGCTTCAAATGTTTTGTTGTTTTCCATATCAATCAAGGATCCTGCTTGTCCCAGATTATGAAAATAGCTTGACTTGAGTCGGTGAGAAAGGAGATGGCAGGATGGCCCAAATCTGGGCAGGGAGATGGGAATCAAACTATCAGACCAGACATGAAAAGCTTGTATAGCAGGGGTCAGAGAAGAGTTTACACTTCAGTGGCTTGCTTGATTCAACCCAGATGTCTGCATAAATCCAGACAGCTAGTCAATAAATAGGAACAAGCTAATATTTCCCCAGCTGTGACCAAATTGGATGCATCTCAGATGAAAGTCATTGTGTTTGCCAGAGCATGAACCCTGGGATAGCTGTAAACGAGTCAATGCTGAGGCAGAGGAAGAAGAGGCCTCTGTGTGACTTTTGCTGGCAAAAAAAAAATGCACATCCACAGCAGGGCGACTTCTCCTGGCCCAGCAAATGGAGTCACATCCTCAGAACCAATCACTTCCTCTTTAGCAGCCTTGCCTGTATAATTGGAACCTACCCCAGCAACTAATCATTCTGTCAAGAGGCCTTAAAATTGTTTCTAGAAATAGCCTGTTATTCTTGTAATGTCCCCTCTTGTTTCACTTTGCAAAAGACTCAATGCTGCCACTAGAAACGTTCCTACATGTATATAGGATCTATGTATCTAGTTTTGCATTCTGAATATTCAAAGAATTGTCATAAGTATGAAGGATTAGAGATAGACCCTTGATGAAGGAATGGGTGATCTGTTAAGGGAGGGAAACAAATAAGTGTCCTGAGAAAGTAGAAAACACGAGAAATTCCAAATTATTCCATCTTGATTTTCTACAGAATAAGAAGGAGCAGAGAGAAGTTCTTGGAGGCTTTCAAGATTGATGTCTGAAGGTAGTCAGTTCAGGAAACAGGTGCCACAAGAATTACAGGAACGCTACTTTATTATTTAAGGTATCATAATAGAGTCTTGAAAGTTTACTAAAGACACCATTTTATGTGCAAATATTTTTCCAAGCAGGAGAGAGTCCAAACAATTGGTATGTTGATCAGTTTAGAATATCAAACCCCTCAGAAATATTTTAATATGCATTACCTAACAGAAATTGAACAAATGGATTGATCTACTTAGTTCCTCATGTTGGATGCTTGAAGTAGCTAAACAGCACAAAATGATAATTACTCTTCAGTGATCTTAAGCTGAAATGGTATGGCAAATACTATATAGATTTTGGTTTATCTGTTAAATTCAGAAAGAGATACACCAATAATTATATTTATAACAAGTAAATATGTTTAAACTCAACAATTGACTAGTTAATTGGACTCCACAGTTAATTAATTTCATTTGTAGTAGAACCAATGTCTACATTTGATTAGTGAATTAGTAATAAATTTTATTCTTTTTTATTTTATCCCATTAACAATCACTCAGCCAATAAAACACCTGTGACTGGAAACCAGTGGTTCGCAATTATATTGTTAAATGTCTAAACATATTCTCAAATCAGAAAATTAATAAATTGAATCCATTATCTCCTTACCCATTGATAATCTCGGGGCTGATTTAAATATTTTCAATTTCCCAAAGCAAAGTTTTCTACTTTGCAAGACGAGACAAATAGATAGCAAAAGATGACATCTGAAGTGCCCCCTCTATTTTATAAAATTCATTTGAGTTAATTTGATTATTTTGTTTAACTTTAGTGTTAATTCCTTTAACATTCTTCCACGGTAGTCTTCTGTGCATACAGATGGCAGGTTGAATGGTAGATGGATAGAACTGATTTCCCTATCAATAGTAATTTTACATCTGAGCTGCAAGACAATAGATTTCATGCTATTTGACTCTGGACAAAGAGCATCTCCTAGTGGCCACATGAATGGATTGAACATCATTCTAGGGGCTTTCTAGGCACCTTACCATCCAGAGCTATTACGGTACTTCAAATGACAAATATTTTTGGAGACAGAAGGCAAAGGAGAGCTCAGTCCAAGCTTGAGGGCTCTGCTTACCCAGACTGGCTAAGGCACATTAAAACCAGTTCCCGGAGTACCTTAGGGAGCACCTGCTGCCGGCATCAACTTCCCTCCGCCCTGTGCGCTCCCACAGAGAGGGCCTCCTCAGGGTGCCACCGATCAGAGAATGTCGATTGGTGGCCCCCAGGGGGAGGTCCTTCTCTGTGGGCGCCCCGGAGCTATGGAATCGGTTGCCGGTTGAGCTCCGGATGGCGCCCGACCTTCGCTCCTTCCGTCGCGATCTGAAGACACATTTATTTGAACAAGCCGGCTTGGCCTGATGGGGGATGGGTTGGGTTTTTATTGTCATTTTTAATATATGTATTTACTGTTTTTAGCTTGGGCATATGTTTAATTCTTTTTAACTTTTGTATTTTTGTATTTTTTATATGTCTGCCCTGTTCACTGTCCTGAGTCCTTCGGGAGAAGGGCGGTATAAATAAAATTATTATTATTATTATTATTATTATTATTATTATTATTATTATTATTATTATTATTATTATCTCTATCAGAGTAATTGTTGCTTTTGATGTCATCTGCTCAGACCTCTTTTTTTTTCATCTCCATATTAAGGATTTAGTAACTAAAACCAAGGAGAGAGACTTATGACAGCAGTTGTCATGGTTCATACTGGGAGAGGAGCGATGAAGGGGCCTTTCTTATGCTGGGTGAGCCTGGACTGATAATGTTTGCAGGGAACCTCACTGGTGTACATTGGGCTACCTGCTGGGAAGACATTAAGTACAGTGAGCCATTGAGTTGCCAGATGCCAATCCATCTTATTAAATTTATAGAGTGGGTATGGCTAAAAATTAAGATGTGGTAGCACCTTTTCCATCTAACAATTTTATTAAAAAGCATACGGGCAGTCCTTGACTTACAACAGTTCATTTAGTGACTGTTCAAAGTTACAACGGCACTGAAAAAAAGTGACTCATATCCACTTTTCACACTCATGACTATCGCAGCATCCCCGTAGCCAAGTGATCAACATTCAGATGTTTGGCAGCTGACTCGTATTTATAACGGTGGCAGGGTCCTGAAGTCACATGAGTCCCCTTTTGTGACCTTCTGTCAAGCAAAGTCAATGGGGAAACCAGAATCATGTAACAATCAGGTTACTAACTTAACCCTTGCAGTGATTCACTTCACAATTGTGGAAAGAGGGGTCGCAAAATGGGGCAAGACTCACTTAACAAAAGTCTCACTTAGCAACATAAATGTTAGGTTCAATTGTGGTCATAAATCAAGGACTACCTGTAATCTTTCATTCAATGGGGATGAATCTGATGAAATGAACTACAGCTCACTAAAGCACATACCTTTTAATAAATATTTGGAAAAGGTGCTATTCTACTTGGTTTCTCCTAATTATTATTTTTTTTAGCAATTGTAGACTAACTCAGCTCTTCTTCTACAATCTTGCCTGTGAAAACCAAGGGTACATCTAAAAAGAGATGAAGAATCTAAGGTAGTTTGCATGTCATGATCAAAGTTATTCCTACAGGCCTTGTCACAACCCATTATTGATTGTGGCCTGCTGAATTGCTGACACTGTTTTATAGGTATATTCGTGTGCATATTTTTAAAAAGTGCACCACTAGAATGCAATCTTTGGGGGAAGGAAGGCAGGAAGGAAAGGAGGGGGGAGGGAGGGAGGGAGGGAGGGAAGGAAGGAAGGAAAGAAAGAAAGAAAGAAAGAAAGAAAGAAAGAAAGAAAGAAAGAAAGAAAGAAAGAAAGAAAGAAAGAAAGAAAGAAAGAAAGAAAGACTGTTTTGAAGGAACCTCCAAGTTTAGAGAAGAACAGGAGAGAAAGATTGGCTCTTGAGAAAGAAACATTTCAAGCTGAAAATATGAAATGCAGCTGGGGGAAAAGAGATCAAAGTTCAAAAATAAAGTAGTTCCTTTGCTCTTTCAGATATCAAGTACAGCTGCATTTGTCACCTCACACCTATCTTTACCTGCCACTAAGTGAGTGTGCCATAATCAGGCAAATATGGATTCTTATATTACTAGTGGCAACAGTGCTCAGTGCTGCCTGCCATTTGTAGGTTAATCGCTTAGCAGTCCATCTGCTGATCGGCTCATTTAGCCACTGGTGCGGAAAAACAACAGCTTGATGAGGAAAGGCACACAGCCTACAAGAAGAAAAACAGAGCAATGGAGAGGGAAAAACAAGAGAAGGAAGATCAGCTTTGGACAGATAGACAAAGAAGAGACATAGGAGCCTCCTCTTACTGAGATCAATAAGAAAAAAGGAACTCAGGGACATACCTTGGGTTAGGCAAGCAGTGGCCGTGCTCATATGTTTTCAGACAATGTCACCCATTTGCCCCCACCCACCCACCCACACACACACACACACACCTCTTTAATCAGTGGTATAGTGCAAAACTGGTGAATAACTAAAATCTGCAGGATTTTTATTAGGTGAATAGTAAAGGAAAATGACTCATACTAAGAGTTTAATGTGCTTGGGTGTTCTGGCTGTATGACACCTATGCTAGGTCCCTTTCATGTTGTTCTCTGCGTAGCTGATGAGAAGAGAGAGCCCAGCAGCCAAGGGATGCTTCAAATGGCCAGGTGAGCACATGTTAGATGCAGCCATCTGTAAAACAGAGGAATTAGCCAATAATAACAACAGCATTAGCTGATAATATCATCTGATGACTAAAGAATTGACTCAGGCAACAACACAGCTCTCTGATGAAGTGAAGAGAAAAGGCAGATATAAAATGGCCTTCAGAAGAGGCCAGAAGTTAGGTGGTGCTAAAAATGTTGCTTATGGAGGATCTCAAGTCTCAATCTTGCCACTGTCCTTAGGACCCAGGTGGTTCTGGCCTGCTCACTAAATTCCCAGGGCTCCATTTCTGGATTCTTTAGCAAAGGTGACATCTTCCCGATCTTACTAGATCTACAGTACTTGTAGCAGAACAGATTTTTTTCCTTTAAGATTCATGTCTTGGAGTACTAGTTCTGATGAGGGGACAATGTTGCTACAACATCTCAGGTTTTTGGCTGCAGAGCTTCACTCAGCTCCATTCTATCAAGCCTTGGGTCTAAATTATATGCTAACTGCATCCTGACTTGTTCCTGTTTTGTTTTCTCCTTCCATATTTTTTAACGTTGCAAATTTAAAACAGATTGCGGATGGAAAGTATATATTTCAAGTAATGGATTCCCCTTCCCATCTGCAGTCAAGCTGACCATATCAGTAATTGGTAAAACCAATCATTTCAGAATTTGCATGGGAAAAAAATGAATATCTCTATCTGATTATGTTCCTTGTGCACCATTTCTCCATGATGCATCATCTAGTAACATTCTTTCTTCTCATCTCAGTGAAAAATTCTACTAACCAGGGCAAGGGCCCATCTGCTCCAATATTCAGTATCCCAATAGATTCATTCAGGAAGCTCTCAAATAACTATTGTCAGGGCTTTTTTTCTCATAGAACGCTCAGAACGGAGTTCCGGCACCTTTTTTGGATGGAACCTTGTAGGGTAGGCAAGGCAGGTTGTATGACATGTGTGAGTTCCGGCACCTTTTTCTTTTACTAAAAAAGCACTGACTATTGTAGTATTTAAGGGAGGCCATCTGTAATTCCGGAGATAATAATCAGCCACTATGAAGAGTAACCACTGAAGGCCATTAGCAAGAAGATGAATCATGGCGCTCATTGGCCATTCAGTAAGGGTCATTGGCTCAGCAGTTTCCAACTTATCTTTTCCAAATACTTATCTAACATTCCAGCATCTATGGCATTTGTGTCTCCTCATAAATAAGTTCATAGCATTTCTGCTTTGAACCAAAATGATGTAAGAACTTGCTTCTTTGGGAGAAGTTAATATTAGGGAGATGGACTGAGATACCAACACACCTAGATGGAAATTTGCTCTGTCTCTCCACTTCATCTCACAAGGCTTGCAAAGCAGCTGATGTTGTGAAGCAGTTCTTGAACCAGGTGATGGATTTGTAAGTTAAAGGCAGAGGCTATCCAGATGTGTTCTTTAAATCTCCTGCTAATATGCTCTACCTCCTGGCAACATTCACAACACAGTAGAAGGACAAAGATCAAGAAAGAGGCTTGGCAAATTACTTTCTTAACTCCATAAAGAAAAGTGCATGGGCAAATCATCCAGAGTCTAGCTCAATTCTATCTGTCAGCCTGTCAGTCAGATAAGGTAGACCACATCAGGAAATAAGGCAGGATAACTAGAACTATACTTTATCAAGGCAAGCCAAAGTAGTAGAAGCTTATGAGTGTGATTGTGCTTTTCTTCCCCCGGACACACCAATAGCCCAGTGAGACAAGGAACCACAATGAGTCACTTGCTAACACCGTCTCCTTTTGCAGGGGACATGTTTGTGTGTGCATGGGTGTGTGAGAGATTTTTTTATTGGTTTGGAAGTGGAGAGAAAAGGTTTGCACCAACGACAGCTGGACTTCAATAAATTCAATGCACACACACACACTCCCCCCAAAAAATGTACTGTAGAAGTAAATGGTTAAAATATCTCCTTTCCCCCCTTCTACTGTCATTACATCATTGCCATATTCCTCAATTGTTATGTCAGAAGAATAATTTGGGGTTCCAACTTGAGCTGGGGCTGCACAAGAATAAATAAATAAATATGAGATCCAGACAGCGGTGAGGAAAGAAGAAATATTTATTCCTAAAAGCAAAACAGGAGCAGGCTGCAGAGAAATGGGGTATAGTAGCAGATTTTTATAGGGGGAGCTTGTCCGGGGTGAAGTGTCTATGTGCTGATTCTAGGATAATGTTCTGTACCAGCCTACTACCAGCCCTGCAGATAAGGCAGGGACAACCCCTTTACAAGAAGGCAAGAGGCTGGAACTAAGCCTGCCAAATTTATGGACACAAAAGCAAACAGAGCAAAAACAAGACACGAACCATGAAACAGGAGCTATTCAAACGGTTGCCTTCAGCAAACCAACCCTCCCATGCATTCCCCTTTTAAACAATTCAGGGCGTGGCTTCTCTCTGCCTCCTTCCGAGGTGCCCCATTACCTTCCTCTGTTTACTCCTGATTGACTGCCTCCTGCGTCAGGCGTCCTTGAACAGGGCCAGCTGTGGGTCATCTTCATCCACGCTGTCAGGCTCACACAGCTGGGTCTGCATTGTAACCAGGTGGGAGGGGCCTGGCTGAGGGCTCTCATCAGCAAGCTCTCCAACACCCTCAGCAACCTCTCAGCTTAACTGTCAATTATCTAGTGGAGACCCTGATTCTCAGACCATTGTGGATTCTGTTAATATTTTAATGGAAGGTGGAAACAGTATAAAAAAATATATTTGGATGTAAAACTTTTCACAATTGAAAAAATTAGGGGAGAAATGCAGTAGGCCTAGAAAGATTGCCTCCCCCTGATCCAATCTAAGCAGTGAAGCATGCAGTGTGGCCCTCTTTTCAGATCTCTCATGATGACTAGAAGAACCAGCAGTTTCTGTGGCTCAAAGCTTCAAAGTTTGATCGATGGGCTGGCTGATGTTCTTAAACAAAAAAGATTTGCAACAATTATTCACATTCTGGTAACCACCTGCTTGGTTCGATGATCTGTAGTATATCTGGGACTGCTTTTGAACATTGTCCAAAAGTTTCAGTTAATCAAAACCAGGAGAGCTAAGCTGTTTAGTGGGACCTGCCTATCCAACACATTAAGCTTGAGCTTGTCCATCTGCACTAGCTGTTGTCTCTTTCCAGATCCACATCAAGCTACTGGTACTTTTGGAACAGTGACTAGTTTGGGCAGGGTTCCTGGAGGAGCATCGCTGCCATGCATGCCCCAGCCTGAAGGCTCTTCAACTTCCCACTCTGAGTCCATTTCCAAGCAAAGGCATCCTAAAATATTTGGCTTTGGGAGAGGAAAAAAAGGAGGGGATGTAAAAGAAGACTATGCATTACAGAAATGCACATGAAGCTCTCGGTTGAGAGGAAAACACACTTTAGGGAGTAAGGATTGACATCAGAGATGCCAGAGGAATCCAAAGGAAAAAAAGTCAAGATGGCAGCTTTGATCACATCATTGCAGCCGCACCACAGTAACTTTATTTTTTTAAAACACCCCAATGGCCGATCCTGAGACAAACTGTCAGCAGAACAAGAGCCAAGCAGCTTTTAGCAATCTCAGCCTCTTTTCAATCATTCTCTCCCAGCTCAGTGTCCACCACTTTGATTATACCCGCATGATTGCTACAGGTAAGTTCAAAGGTAAGAAGCCTCGCTGTGGAACATCCACTGCTGGGCAATATCAGTGGGCACCGGTTTCTAGGCAAATGGGCATCTCAGGGTCTGAAGAAGCCTTTAGCCTCTTGGATTCTGGCAGAAGTTCTTAAGGACTTCTATGGTTTGAGATACTATTTCTGCACCCGTATAGCATAAACGGAAGTAGCTGACAGCCTCCCCACCCCTCTGCCTCCATCTGTGCTGATCCAGACCAGCCTGCTTCTCCACCCCCTCCTAGGTCTGTCACAGACAAGTGTACACCTGCCACTGCTCCTCCTCCCCCCTCCTTTTGCAAGAGCTTGAATCTAACAGCTTGCTCAGCCTCTTTCCCATTTCTCTCCCTGACTTTTCTCTTTCTTTTCTCTCTGGGTCCTTACAACAGCCTTGCAGAGGAGGTGGTGGAGGAGGACCTTCAGACATCTACTAGGGAGAAGCAGCAAGGACCACTTGCAAAGCTGGCAAATAAAGGACAGCAATTTCCCCAGCCAAAGCCTCAAGGTAAGATTCAACCAGATTGCATCTGCAAGGAGATGGGAAGTAATGAACTGGACTGGACTGCCTAGCCTGATCTAGCAAGAGGAAGAAGGATGGAGTTTCCTAGAATAAACCTGAGCCATGGCATTACTTTGCTCATTTCTACCAACTTCAGGAGCCAGATGGATAGAAAGTTGATACTTACTAGGAAAGAGGGGAACAGAGGGGAATGATGCATCCCAAAACCCTCTAGAAATTCTGCTAGGTCTCACTCTGTCAATCCAGATAGAGAAATAGAATCATTCTAACTGAAGGAAACTCAGAGGCTATTTTGCCCAAATCTTCTGTTGATGAAGGGAACTCATTGCAGCATCATAGCTAATAAAATAATCAAAGGAAGGAAGGAAGGAAGGAAGGAAGGAAGGAAGGAAGGAAGGAAGGAAGGAAGGAAGGAAGGAAGGAAGGAAGGAAGGAAGGAGTAAAATGGAATAGAATATATCTCAGAGTTAGTTGAATGCCTCTTGTATTTAATTTTATTTCCACCATACCCACCATATTGGCATTTGTTCACATCCTTGGGCAGCTTGCTAACTGCCCGACAGATATAACTTAACATTCACTAACCTCTTAATGATGACTCTGATCCCAAATTTTGGAGGATGCATTATAATTCTGTCCTTTAGCTATACATCTCTAAGTGTTTTTGTTTCTCACACCTAAGAAACTTAACAGAAGAGGAGCAGAAGTTGAACATTTTGGTGGAAAGAAGACAAATTTGCTTTTGACCTTCCTTTAGAAGCTTCATTGTAAATCAGCGATTCTTTCTTTACATACACACTGAGGGGAAAACTTTTCTCAATTGAAAGATACAGAATTGCCAGGATAATGACAGCCATGGGGAAATATGTGGGTCAAATGTAATCAATCATTGCCTTCATAGCTATATTGATTCATTCTGTGGTACCGCTGTTTTACTACAAAGAACAATTTCCTGCAGCCAACGGTCCAGGGTTGGTGAGATTTCTGCTATTATAAGCAAGGATTCTATTGTATTTTTAACCCCATTGTCCTTGGTCTCCTTGTAGCTGGAAGGCGCTGGGAGAAGATGAACAAAAGTGACCTGGCTTGGGGAAGCAATGCCAAGGACCCAGATGAAAAGGAGATATCACCTTGCTTGGTTAGCATAGGGGCTCTCCTCTACTACTGCATCCTGCTGTGTGTGGGTTTGCCGGGTAAGACAAAAAACAAGAGATCAAACAGCTCCATAAGTGTATCAGTGAGATGTTTTCATGTGTCCTTCCAGCAGGTCGGAGGAGGAGAAGCAGCAGCATCAACAATTTGTAGTTGATTGATTTTATGGTTATTTATTTAACTGTCTGGAGTAGTACTGCCAAGTTGACACATAGGGGGGAAAATGTGCAAAAGAGCACAATAAAAACTCCACCATATCAACTCAAACGAATACACTCCAGAAACCAAATCACATTTTAAAAGTTTACAGAAGGAGGGACCCTAGCATTTTTTTTTTTTTTTGTGAGAAAGACTGCCAAGAAAAAATGGTCCCACCAAGAAGGATCTATCTCTAGTGGCTGTCAGGAGAAAATGGATAGTCTAGATTCTAGATCTCTCTGGGATTTGGTCCAACGCTTTAATTACGATCCCATAGTCATCCTAACTTCTACCAACCTTTTGGTGTGTTTTCATCAAAATCCTTCCAACAGAATATTTGTTTACTTCCTATATGCTCATCAACATTAGTAAAAAAAATATCATGAAATGTTACATCCCAGACTTTGGAGGCCACCCAGTCATTCCAGTAGCCAATTCAGTGCAAGAGATCAGTATGTTTTCCGATATCTGCTGATATTTTTTAGCAAAGGGAAATCCAACTTTGTTTTTATCCCAACATTTTAATGCACTGTCAGGATTTTTTTAAAAAGCAAGCAAGCAAGCAAGCAAGCAAGCAAGCAAGCAAGCAAGCAAGCAAGCAAGCAAGAAAGAAAGAAAGAAAGAAAGAAAGAAAGAAAGAAAGAAAGAAAGAAAGAAAGAAAGAAAGAAAGAAAGAAAGAAAGAAAGAAAGAAAGAAAGAAAGAAAGAAAGAAAGCATGACCATAGGAAGGTGAGAGGGAAGGTTTATTAGGAACAACTTTTACTGGTATGTGCCCATTATAGTGTTAATTTGAAGATGAGCACCAGAGGGCGCTATCATCTCACAAAGATGTGGAGAATATTGATGGGCCTCCATCCAGGCAATTTTATGAGTCCCTGAAAAGGGAAACTAGGTTAATTGGCTCAGAGAGTTGTCCCACAACTCCATTAGTGTTTTTATCGGAGCACCCACAACTTCTGGAGACAAACCATTCCATTAATCACTGGAACAGCTTGCTTCTAGAAGTTGTGGGTACTCCAACACTGGGAGGTTTTCAAGAGACTGGACAACCCTTTTATCTGGAATGGTATAGTAGAGTCTCCTGCCTGGGCAGGGGGTTGGACTAGAAGACCTCCGAGGTCCCTTCCAATTCTGTTATTCTGTTATTTGGATGTAAGAATTCTTGAGAGATAATAGGAGACAGGAGGAGGAAGAACTGCAAACGGGATTGGACAGATAAGAGGCAGCTGACTTCACCGAAGGAATGGGACTAGAGCAAACATCTCAAAAAGAAAAAAAAACATTCCAAGTTTCTTGGATAGTAAAGGGAAGGAGGGAGGGAGGGAGGGAGGGAGAGAGAGAGAGAGAGATGTACATTCAGATTTGCAACAGTAAAGGCAGTGAGTCCCAAATGCATTTATTACAATTACTGCAGTGGTAGGAGTCAGCCAGTTCGCACCAGTTCGGCAGAACCGGTAGCTAATTTTTTGTTGCCCAGGCCTGGAATGGACTTCCAGAAGCGGCATCCACACAAAGAACCGGCTGTTCGCAGATTTGAATCCCACCACTGAATTACTGTATATCTAGTCCTTCTTCTGGGGTCCTGTGGCTCACATCCATAGTTGTTTGTTATCTTTCCCAGCCTTATTTTACCTTGACAAGGACAAATAAGCTAAAGAGAGGCCATCTGATTCAGTTTTACAGAAACCAAATATTAGTCACAGCTATGCATACAAATACTAATTCATCCTAAAGCACTTTTAAACTCCTTATCTATCTACAGAAAATTTTTACTACCCTTTTGTTATCTTTTCTTCCTTGTTCAAGTTAACGTCTTAGCTGCCGCTGCACTTTCCCGTCTTGCTGCTCGTACTCAGAAATCCTCCTACTGCTACCTCTTGGCCCTCACCGCTTCTGACATCCTCACTCAAGTCTTTGTGGTCTTTGCTGGCTTCATTGTGCAGGCAGCCATCTTGTCTCGTGACGTTCCAGGTGCCTTTGCCCATGCAATCAACATCTTACAGTTCACGGCCAATCACGCCTCCATCTGGGTGACGGTACTGTTGACTATGGACCGTTATGTGGCCCTTTGCCATCCCCTGCAGTACAGGGCTATCTCCTACCCAGAACGCACCCAGAAGATAATTGGTGCCATGTTTGCAGTCTCACTGGCTACTGGAGTTCCTTTCTACTGGTGGCTAGATGTTTGGCATGATGTCTACCCACCCACCACGATGGACAAAGTCTTGAAGTGGCTTCATTGCTTCATCATCTACTTCATTCCCTGCACTGTCTTTCTGCTGACAAACTCTGTGATCATCTGCAAGCTCAAGCGATCAGGAAATCCCAACCGCCGCCTCAGCAGAACGATGGCCATCTTGTTGGCTATCACCACTGTGTTCATTGTCCTCTGGGCTCCACGGACATTTGTCATGATCTACCACCTCTACGTGGCATCGGTCAATCAGGACTGGCGAGTACATCTGGCCTTGGATGTGGCCAACATGGTAGCCATGCTCAATACCTCCATCAACTTCTTCCTTTACTGCTTTGTCAGCAAGACTTTCCGACGTACAGTCCGTGAAGTGCTAGTTTCTTACAGATTCCATTGTACCCAACCATCCAGGAAGGACACCACTTTGGAACTGACTCTGAAACCCTTGGGGGTCTGGGCTGGGACTTCAGTTTAGGGAGATTGTCGTCCTTCTGCAACCAGCTCCATTTTTGCTGGATGTGGATTCCGTGGGTCTTTTGGTGCACCAGCATAAATCAGGGACAGAAGGGATATAAGGCAACAATGCTGGGAAGAATATTCTGGATATGCATACATCTTGTGTGCACATATGTTTATTCATTATATTTGCACCAATGTGGCTGTGGATGTAAGTTTGCTTCTGTGTACGTTTCCAGAGCACAGCAAACATTGACAAGGTTTTGGGTGACCAGGTCGGCGATGGCAATCATGTCATCCTGGGATGCTGCAACCATTTTAAAGTACCAAGCACCCAGATCACGCTCATATGACTGTGAGGAAACTGCAACAGTGTAAGTGCAAAGACCAGACTTTTTTCAACATCAACAGAACTTTGAATGATCGCTAAGCAAATGGTCTTAAGTTGAGGACTAAGTTGGAAATGGCAATAATTGCATCACAGCCTCCTCAGCTACTATGGGATATTCATTGTGAACTATTAGCCAGGAAGACTCCAACAGCTCCTCCTTCTCTTCAAATAACATTTTGCATTGACTGCTTTGCCTATGCTGGATTATTTGCTCTGCATAGCCGTTAATGGGTTCATGTGTAGTCACCCAAAGAAAAACCACTTTTACCCAATACAGGTAGTAGATTACTGGTACAGGTAGTCTTCGATTTACAACCATTTGTTTTGCGATTGTTCAAAGTTACAACAGCACTGAAAAAATAACAAATGACTGTTTTTCGTACTTATCACCACTGCAGCATCCCCACGGTCAGAATTGCAACACTTGGCAACTGACATTTATGACAGTTCCAGTGTCCTGCAGTCATGTGATCATGTTTTGCGAACTTCTGACAAGCAAAGACAATGGGGAAGCCAGATTCCCTTAACAACCGTGTTACTAACTGAACAACTCTAATGATTCACTTAGCAACTGTGGCAAGAAAGGTTGTAAAGTGGGGCAAAACTCACTTAACACCTGTCTTGCTTAGCAATGGAAATTTTGGGCTCAGTAATCATTGGGGGCTACCTGTAATTTACCCAGGTCTGGGAAGCACTGCACAAAGGATCCCTGGGATGTTGCGGTTCAGTCTAATCCAGGGGTAGGCAACCTTGGCCCTTTTATGACTATTGGACTTCAACTCCCAGAATTCCTGAGCCTGCACAGACCTCCCAATTTGTACATGGATGTAAGATCATACGAATGTCCCAACAGGCCTATATACAATGTCTGAAGCTGAACTATATGCCTCTATCTGTGACTTTGGGAGAAAGCATGAGTTGATGGCTCAGCACGGAAACCTCTCCCTTTCCCCTCAGCATGGCTGGCTCAGGAATTCTGGGAGTTGAAGTCCACGTGTCATAAAAGAGCCAAGGTTGCCTACCCCTGGTCTAATCTAAGATTCATAAGGCTGAAGTAAAGACAATGGAGAAGAATGGTCTCTTTGGGGCCCTGAGTTTCTTTTCTTTTTTTTTAAAGGGTGGGGAGAGGTAGTGAAGTAGCTTCATTCAGAGAAACCTTGATTTCATTCTTTGCTCTTTTTTAAAGTAATGAATTGTTTGGGGAAGGGAGGAAGGGGAGAAGCATTCATCCATCCTCCTTTTGTGTTATGGTCTTACAGCTCTCAACCTTGTTCAGTGAGGTGAGCCATCCATCAAGGGCAAAGACAGACCCTCACTGCCATTTTCAAGAAAGCCCAACCAGGAGATGTATAGATGTGTTCCACCTCAGTGGAATACCTTTAGTGGGTGGCAGAAAGACAAATGTCTGGTTTATCCCCAGCTCTTATTCACAATATCTATTCTGATTCTTTCAAAGCATACAATATTTGGAGAAAGCAAGAAGGAATGTTTGTGGGCACTGATTTCTCTGTTACCGGAGGCAAAATACAAGGAGATCTTGAAAAAGCCATGCCCTAGGACTGAAAGAGAGAAAAATAGTAATATCCATGTAATGACATGTGTGTTTAGAAGGGTAGAACTGGCAGAATTGTTTCAAGCAAGCAATCCCTTTGTGTGGTAAATATCTCTGAGCCAGATAATCCATTCCACACTTTCAAAACTCCAACATTCTTCTCACTCCTCACCCCTAACTTTCCACTCCCATAAATATTTGCCTTTAGGTGGGTTTCTCTGAGGTTTTCTCTCTCCTCCTTTGAAAAGCTTCTTTCACACCCTTTTGGAGGGCCTGTCCAATCTGGCTGCTTCCCAAATAGCTCCAAGCACCATGGCCTGGGAGAAAAGCCAGCTATATCCCACCAAGCATCAACTCAAAGTCACAGATAGAGGCATATAGTTCAGCCTCAGATATTGTATATAGGCCTGTTGGGACATTCGTATGATCTTACATCCATGTAGAAATTGGGAGGTCTGTGCAGGGAAATGAGAAGCCTTCCATGATCTGAAGCTTCTTGATAGATAAGGTAAAGGTAAAGGTTCCCCCACACATGTGTGCTAGTCGTTTCCAACTCTAGGGGCCGGTGCTCATCTCCGTTTCAAAGCCGAAGAGCCAGCGCTTGTCCGAGGACGTCTCCGTGGTCATGTGGCCGGTATGACTAGATGCCAAAGGCGCACGGAACACTGTTACCTTCCCACCATAGTGGTCCCTATTTTTCTACTTGCATTTTTATGTGCTTTCATACTGCTAGGTTGGCAGAAGCTGGGACGAGTAACAGGCACTCACTCTGTTACGCGGCACTCGGGATTCGACCCGCAAAACTGCTGACCTTCTGATCAACAAGCTCAGCATCCTAACCCACTGAGCCACCCCGTCCCTTCTTGATAGATAAGACAACCCAATATTTATAGAAAATATTAAGTAATCATTGGTTGGCTTAGTGTGGCTCTAACATGTTATGTAAAGGTACATATAATGGTTTATAAGCCATAGTTTGTGGCTTAATCCCAGATAATTTTAATTTATTCAATAAACCAAGTTTCTGTATGATTTAGCCCAATTTGTGTGAAATGAATCAGAGTCACTAATCTTCCTTCCAATTTGCACTGAATGAACTACTTCTCATTCAGATAGGAAACCTGCTTTTGGGCTGAATACCAAGTCAAAACAAGGATCAGTGTTATAAATTCCACAAGTAAATGGAGAGTGCTTGTCTTATATAGATAAGACAATTTGCAAGTCTGCTTAACTTTTGTTGTTACTGACTTACTATTACTGAAGGTGTAGTCATACTTGAAATGCTGGGTACCATTCTATTCTCTTGAGAAAAGGATTTTGCATAGTTGGAGAAGTTGAAGAAAAGGGCACCAAAAGGCTCAAAGAAAAAGCAATACAATTTAATTTTATTTAAGTTAGGGGGGGGAAATACCCGCCATCAACAAAAGGGGTTTGAAGCTTTTTGACTAAACACATATTTAAAGTAATTTGAGGAATTCAAAGGCAGAGCTATTTCTCTCCATTTTGTGTGACTGAATTTTTGGATAAGTATCTGATGAGGCAATTTCCTTTTTGTTCAGGCAATTTCTTTAGTCAATGGTAGGGATGTTAAAAGGTATAATAGAGTTTAAGGCACCAGGCAAGAAACCAGGAGACAATGAGTTCTAATCCCACTTTAGGCACATAAACTGGCTGGGTGACTTTGGGCCAGTCACTCTCTCTCAGCCCAAACCACTTCACAGGTTTGTTGAGGGAGGAAGAAGTATTAGGTATGTTCACCCACCGCCTTGAGTTATTCATAAAAATAATAAAGACAGAATAAAAACATCTAAAATATGTATATTATGACAGTGGTGCAATATTGCTAAAGTACCATGTGCAATATTTTTAATATTAACAGCTTGGTTGGAAAGATAGATGGTTTTCCAAATTTTTACAAGATAAGAATGAGTGAAATATCTAAGCTTTTAGAAGGCAAGTATAAGGCCCAAAATGATCTTAAGTTAGAGAAACAGGCTTAAGATAGTGGTTTTTAATAAGAAAAAAAATGCTAAGTTATTACCTTAGGAAACAAATCAAGTGTACAGGCAGATAATTGGCTTGGAAAGTGTATGTGTGAAACTATCTAGGTCTAGGATTTATAGTTCCCAGATAGATATGGAACAGCAGTGAGATCTGACTATAGCAATAGAACTATAATTCCCAAGGCAGAAGGAGTTATAACTTCACTGAATTCTAAAATTATTAAATTCCATCATGTATTGTGGCATCCTAAGATTTAAGAAAATTTCAGAAAAACTGGAACCTGGCCAAAAAAAAATGGAGGGCAAGAGTGGTAGAGGAGAGTTTGAAAGTCGTTAAGATACGTTTAATCCATAAGTCATGACAATTAATGAAGGTTATTGTGGCCGCCTTCAAGTACCTGTCTGAATGCCTTGTCAAATTGGCAAAGACAATATGAAAAAAGTGAAGAGAATTTAACACAGGCAAACCAATGAAATGTTTTTACACTCTGACCAACATCAAATATCATGAAAAAAAGACTGAGTCTTGTGCTGCCTAACATTAAGTTTGATAAAAGGGGACAAGGATGGTCAAAATCTCTTCTAACTGACTCCAGAGTCTTCATGGACATGTCTGAACAGACCCTGCCAAAGTGCAGGAGTAACGCTAGGAAGAAATAGTCTTCATGGGTGTGTCTATAAACAGGTATTTTTTTGTCTTTACAGTCCAAGGCCTCTGGACTGTCCCAGTTGAGGAATGCTAGTCAGCGCCATGGCTTCTTGGTTTTCCTTCTGGCCAAGGAAGAAGCTACATTCAGCAGTTTCTGACCCACACAGCTATGATGAAAGGAGGAGGACTTTTCCAGTTGGTGACTTCCAGATTTGAGATTGCTCACATGTCTAGTGAAGTTCTAGCCAGCATGGAGGGCTCTCGCTGGAAAATGTAACAGGCAGTTCTCGACTTACGACCATAATTGAGCCCAAATTTTTTGTTAAATGATACATTTGTCAAGTGAATTTTCTCCCATTTTATGACCTTTCTTGCCTCAGTTGTTAATTCTATCACTGCGATTGATAAGTTACTAACCTGGTTGTTAAGCGAATCTGGACTTCCCATTGACTTGCTTGTCAGAAGGTTGCAAAAGTGGCCTTGGGACACAGCAACCATCATAAATATGAACCAGTTGTCAAGCATCTGATTTTTGATAACATGATCAGGGTGATGCTGCAAATGTCGTAACTGGGAAAAATTGTCATAAGTCACTTTTTCAGTGCCATTGTACCTTTGAGCAGTCACTAAACAAACTCTTGTAAGCCAAGGACTACCTATACTCTCAGAGAGGATAAACCTGTTATGAGGTAGTAGCACACATTCCCAAGCAGGATACAGCAAATTGCAGGTGAAGACTATTTTCATACTCTTAAATAATATTTTTGTAACTTCCTACATTTGGTAGGGAAGCATAAACAGAAGCTGGCATAGCTCTCTACCAGACGGCTTAGTTTACCGCAGAGCAGAAAAATATTTTTTATGGAGGTTTATAAAAGGAAGACTCCTCCCACCATGTTCCTGAAGTTGTAGAGGCATCCAATCCTCTCTGTTTCCACTGAGCATGCTGGAAAGGCCTCTGGTTCTAGCATTATAGCGCTTCTTTCCCTCAAGGCAATAACAATTTCTCACAGTCGACTCTCCAACATTAGCCGCCTTTAAGTCATTGTTCATGAATAAATAGACACGCTGATCTGGCTTGGTATAAGCTGGCCAGAGAACGCAGGCACAAATCCTTTGCTTGAATTAGCCTATTTTAGCTTCTTTTGACAGATCTATGGCTGCTTGGCAGCCTGCAGCAAAGCAGTAAGCAAGCAGAACCGCATTTCTTCCTTCATCATTTATTGTGAGAGCTCAAGCACGACCCTCTTGAATCTCTTTTGTACGGCCTTCTGGTGATGTCACTCTTCACTAACCACTAACTACTGCTACCTCCATGGCCCATGAAGCTCAGAGAAAGAAGCCATTCCAGCTGAGAGAATAATCCACATTCTCCTCATGTCAAAGAAGAAAGGAAAACGGTAATTTCACACTCCTCTCCTGTTGCACCTGCCCGCCACCTGCTTTGCCACAGGCCAGCATCAAGAGAGGACAAATACCTGGCCAGTCCTGGCTTGTCAATTAGAAAGAGAAACAGTTCCAATGAAGGGCAAAAAAGTACCTCATTGTTTGCTTAATTTTTTATTTTATTTTATTTTTTATTTTAATCCCATTTATATCCTGCCCTTCTCCGAAGACTCAGGGCGGCTTACAATCTAAGCACAAATCAAATGTGCTTAGCAATAGCCTTCATTCTATGTATATGCCTGCTTATTAGGGCTTTCGCCCCCCCCCCAAGTGGCATTATTACAAAGTCAGCTTATTGCCCCCAACAATCTGGGTCCTCATTTTACCTACCTCAGAAGGGTGGAAGGCTGAGTCAACCTTGAGCCTGGTGGGACTCGAACCTGCACTAATTGCAAGCAGCTGGTGTTACTTAAGGAGGCATTAGCCCACTGCTCCACCAAGGATTGAATGAATAAAAGCTTGATCAACTCAAGGCTGAGTTGGAGGGCCATCAAAATTTTTAGGATTAGTTATTTACCACTGGACTTTTTCAGTGCCCCTTGCAGGTCCCAGAAATTGGAAAACCCACAGAGAGAAACCTCTGGGATGGAGGTTTACTTGTTTATTGGGGTGCTGATCAGATCAGGCTACTTATTACTGTACTTCTCATGAGGCATTACCTGATACACCGTTTGCACAAGGCATTCACCAAGTCAGTTAAAATCCTAGGAACTGCTTTCACAAAGTGCATGAGTCATCACTGGCTTAGACCTTGGTGCATCTTTTTTGTGTCTTAGCAAGCTGGTTGAACCCAGCTTGTTTGGCTAATTCAGGTTTCAACAAGTTAAACCCAGGGTCAAATTTAAGGTATGTGGATAGTCAGCCCCCAAGAGAAGGAAATATTAAAAGGGCAGAAAAATATATTTCCTCCAAGTATCTTAAAGAGCAGAAAAGCATGCCCAGTTTTTTTTAATAGCCCCAAGTCTCCCTCCCCCAAGCAGAAACCAGCTCTGTAGAAATGCAGATGTAAATCCAGGAAGGTTGGAGGCCCCCAGCTAGAAGATTAAGAAGACAAAGACACCTAAAATCTACACACCCCACCCAAACTCTAAGACAGGACATAATAGGATTAACCCACAGATGCCAAAGCGACACAGGTCAAAATACATGACATTGGGAATGGAAAGCCTCAAACAGGAATAGGAAACAACTCTAAACAAAAGGCTCCAGAGGGTATAAAAGCCCACTCCCTACATGTGCTCACTCTCTTTTCTTCCAGAGCCATCTTTCTCTCTGGCTCTCCTCTTTAATAAACAGCAACCTTCTTTCTAAAGCAGTCGCCATGTTGTTTATCCCCCGCTTGGACTGAACCATGATGAAGACAGGTGTTATACAAATGCAGCCAGGCTGTGGCTCTCATTCCTGACTTCCAAAGGAGAACAGCACGATAGGAATAGCAGTTAAAAAACAACAACTCAGAGCCCCAGAATTTTTGACCCTTGACTGAATATGGTTTAGAAAAGAGCTCCATCCTCCACCGTGATAGCACAGGGATGCCCCAGTTGGAATGAGAGAAAGACATCTATGGATAACTAAGTCTCTCTGGCCCAAGGCTCAGCTGCACACGTACAAAGCTTTTGTCCCAGCCTTGACCCAGGGGGAAAGCCTGTCATTTTTGATACTCCTTTTCCCTCTTTTCAAGATGGGGTTGCTGTTGTCACAGAGACTCATCCTGGTTATTGTCAGGGTAGCAGCTGGAGTTCCTGAGCTGGAAAAAACAGTGTGTGCATTGTGATGTCTCACCGCCCGACTTTCCTTCTCCTTTGAAATTTGTCCTCCCACATTTTCTTGGGGTTTGGGAACATAGTTCAGGTGCTTACTTTAAAGTAGGCAAGAGACTGGTTTGTAGTTGCCTGGAGGAAAAAGAAATGAAACCCAGCCCAGGAAAAGAATTTGGAGAAGAAGCTGGGGAAGGAGAGACAGAGTAGCAAAAACACAATCAGCCATTTCCTTAGTTATTCAGAACTAAGTAGGTTGTTATAGTTCTCCAAGGTTATATATATATATATATATATATATATATATATATATATATATATATATATATATATATATATATATATATATATATATATGTATGTATGTATGTATGTATGTATGTATGTATGTATGTATGTATATGTATATGTATATGTATATGTATATGTATATATATGTTAAATGCTTGTTAACTATTTAGATTACCTTGCTAGGCCCCAAACATGGGACAAATCTTTATTTCCTGTTTCGGCCTAACTGAAGGCCATCCACAGGCAGTAGTCACAACAGTGACAGCTCATATTTGTGTTAGCAATCTAAAATTTACATATATATACATATATATATATATATATATATATATATATATATATATATATATATATATGTATATGTATATATATATGAAGGGACGCGGTGGCTCAGTGGGTTAGGATGCTGAGCTTGTCGATCAGAAGGTCGGCAGTTTGGCGGGTCAAATCCCGAGTGCCACGTAACAGAGTGAGCGCCTGTTACTTGTCCCAGCTTCTGCCAACCTAGCAGTTCGAAAGCACATAAAAATGCAAGTAGAAAAATAGGGACCACTACAGTGGGAAGGTAAGAGCGTTCCGTGCGCCTTTGGCGTCTAGTCATGCTGGCCACATGACCACGGAGACGTCCTCAGACAAGCACTGGCTCTTCGGCTTTGAAACGGAGATGAGCACCAGCCCCTAGAGTTGGAAACGACTAGCACGCATGTGCGGGGGAACCTTTACCTTAGATGATAGATAGATAGATAGATAGATAGATAGATAGATAGATAGATAGATAGATAGATAGATAGATAGATAGATAATAGATAGATAGATAGATAGATAGATAGATAGATAGATAGATAGATAGATAGATAGATAGATATAATTACCTTGGAGAACTATAACATCCTACTTACTAAGAGTTCTGAAGTTTGCATAAGCTGAGGAATTCTGGGAGTTGAAGTCCACAAGTCATAAAAAGGCCAAGTTTGAAGACTCCTGCTCTAGAACTTGCCAACCTGCTAGGGCAGTGTTTCTCGGCCTCTGGAATGTTATGTGGACCTACTCCCCGAATTCTAACTGTGGAATTCTGGGAGTTGAAGTGCACACAAAGTTCTTGAAACAATCTGCCAGGCTTTTGGGCGCCTGAGTTACTTTGTAATCAAGCACATTGCAGGGAGGAAAACCCCAAGATGTCCTAGGGAACTTGATAGCCCCATGGCAGAAGAGAAGAGAGGAGGCCAATTGGAGCCCTGCACGATGCTGATCTCTCCCAGGTTGCCTCCTTCATACAAATCAGAATATTCGCGGCAAGGTGTGTTAATATTTGCTGATGGGAGTCATAGATCACTTTGATCCTATTTCAGCCTGCCAAGGCAGAGGTTCAGTGAAGTTTCCAAGAAATGCTTAGCAAGCCATCTCAGCCGGGGCAAGGAAATGACAGGAGGAGGCCTTAGCTTGTTGTTCTCCATTGTGCAAATCACCTAGCAGTGAAGAGTCAAGAAAGAGCTTTGTCATGCCAATTATTCTTTCTGATCCTACAGCAAGAGCTGTTTTTGTGTGTATGTACTCAGTATAAAAATAAAAGTCTGAGAATGAAACAGAATACTCCTCAACCTTGTTGTTATTTGCACATATATTCATATAACTCTGCAAAAAATAGATGTTTCCTATAATGCGTTGCTCTTGGCATGATACTTACAATTTTATGTATATTATTTATATTCCACCTATATTATGGTCATAAATAACTCAAGGTGCCAAACATACTCAGTACTCCTCACTCCTCCTATTTTCCTCAGAACAACAACCTCATACAGTGGGCTGCCAGGGGACTGGCTCAAGTGCAACCGATTCAGAAACAAATCCCAATAGCTATGAAATATCACTATTTTCATGGCATCCCAACAGGCCAGAGCTGATTTCAACCTAGTGCACAGCCCTCCATTGGGAATGTCCCGAATTGTTTAAGAGAACAGGAGCAAGCAGATCTTGAGAAAGAGGACAGTGATACTAGATGTTCAGTAGATTATTGTTCTTAATCAACACTTGGTTTCAACAAGCAAAACCAAAAACGGAATCAGTGTAGTTTAACACAATCTCCTTATCAGTCCCGTCATCCTCCTAGTTAAGGCTCCTAATCTGAAAGAAAAAAAACTGTGGCAGGCACAGAACATGTATGAGTCATTGAACAAAGAAAATTTGAAAGAAAGGACAGAATGGTGGAAGATAAATGCACAATTCCCAGTTCACCTCATTTTGACCAGGACTCCAACAAACCAAGCAAGACATGAATCAAGCTTCTACAAAAATAATGATTAAACAAGGCTTGGCTTGGATTTTGTTTGGCTTGACCATAGCCTAACTGGTTAAATATTTCCAGAGACTCCAGGAATCAGTGTAATGTTTAACAACAAACACAAGACAGCTGATGACATAGATTATTTAGTAAATTCGTTCCCTAAATCCTTAGGGATTAACTACAAATGTGTTGTGGACAGAAAATGTCAGTCTGAAAACTCTTCTATGATCACAAAAATATCTAGCAGCTTGAACTATTTCTGTGCTAGTTACTGGTTACTTAGCATTCCACGTTAGCAGCTTGTTACTGTATTTGAAGGAACTGGATGTTCAAAAATATTCTATATTTTTAATATTCTAGTGTATAAATGTCCAGGATGGCTGGACATTTGGTATTGGTTCTATTTTTTCCATGCAGCACTTACCAAACTTACTTCTTCAGGAACATAGAATTGCTGGGTATGGTCTCCAAATGTAAAACAACAACAACAACAACAAGGACAGTGGAAAGAATGTAATAACAAAAACTAAACCAAAGCAAGATGTTGCACTAAATGACCTCCAAATTTCTTTCCAGCTCTGTGATTTTGCAATCAAAATGTGCTGATCCTTGGTTTACCCCTATGATTCCTACAGTGGCATAGTAACACACTTGGAAGTAGGTTGGGCTGATAGAACATTGCACTCCTTGACCTATAGATAGTCTGGATATAATGCTGAATGTAACAGCAAATAAGCCCCATAAAGCCTTGAGAATGTGTTAGCTGTAAAGAGGCAGGCTAAACCCCAGATGCCCTAGGGCTGTGTTTGTCACCTTGGCAACTTGGTGTTGTCAGCTGCAGGGAAAATTTAACTGCTACTAACCTCCATCCAGTAGTTTCAGAAATCTCCACTGTTGTCACAGCTCTGTTGATCATGTATCAATTGTAGTAATGGTTTAAAGGTGGTATTCCACAGTAGCAAATCCCTGAGAGATTTGCCAGGTGCCAAGTGTTTTTACTCTTGGGAAGGTAGAAGGACATACAAATACCAAGCTGGGTATTGTTTTTCTCATCCAGTCCTGTTCTCCACATTAGATTTTCCTGCCCACATTCTTTTTTTAAAAATCCCATTTATATCCCGCCCTTCTCCGAAGACTCAGGGCGGCTTACAATCTAAAGCACAAATCAATGTGCTTAGCAATAGCCTTCATTCTATGTATATGCCTGCTTATTAGGGCTTTCAGCCCCTCCCCCAAGCGGCATTATTACAAAGTCAGCTTATTGCCCCCAACAATCTGGGTCCTCATTTTACCTACCTCGGAAGGATGGAAGGCTGAGTCAACCTTGAGCCTGGTGGGATGCGAACCTGCACTAATTGCAGGCAGCTGGTGTTACTTAAGGAGGCATTATGGCCTGTTTATGGCCTGTTCTTCCCATAAACAGATTTTCCATGACAATTATTGCATATTTAAGATGGGTGACATATTTGCTATAATGAAAACCCAGCAACTTTGGTTAGTTTCCTGGTATTCAGTAATCTTCACATGGCTTACAATGCATTTGATTTTGTTTCTTTCAAGCTAAAGCATCTCTAGATAACTCTGGAGAATGGCCAATCACCTCATTCAAGTGTTGAAAGTGGGATGCTTCCCTAGATGCTTCAACCGTTTTGTTTCCCCCAAAAGCGGGGAAACATTCAGTATTTTCTGAAACATTTAGCAAGGAACTCATGCAGCTTTTCAGGGAGTCACGTCACTTTCTTGAGATATATTGTTGGTGGGAATGAGTCACTCTTTCAAATTAGATGCAATTAAAAACCTGAAAAGTTCCTATAAAAACTTGGCAAAAAATCCACTATTTTTGGAGACAATTAAAAAAAACCAAGACACAGATGCATAATCAAAATGGTTTTAGGGAAGGTTTCTCTCTCCAGCTGTGATATTCCTATTGCTAAGAATGCTGAAGACTTTATCACTTCGATCTATACCTCCTATTCATATTGTAATTTTGGGCACATCACTCATTTCTGCCTAACCTTTTCACCGGTAGTTAGCCAAACATTTCTGGGAATTAAACAGAGAGTAAAGGCAAAAGCATTCCTTTACTATTTGTCCTCCTCAACATTAGACCTTGAATAAAGAAGTTTCACTGAACTATCATAGCAATTGGGAGCAGTTACCTTGGGTGGTAACTGTTGATTTACTAATGACTACTCATTTCTTTCAAAGCCTCCCTTCTAGAATGTGCTTTATGAGCTATAAATTAGCCAACCATTTTTAAGCTAGTCCATTTGGATGACTGTTGTGTATGTGCCTACTGTACAGTTCAGGGCAAACCCAGAGAATTGTATTAATAAACAGTGCTTAACTATGAGTAAGCATATTGTACCAACACAGCCAAGGAAAGCTTTTTTCCCCCCACTTGTTTTACCTTTCCAAGTAAGAGCCTTATAAAGGGGTGGAGCCAGAAAAAGGGGCGTTAAATCTATACTACAAGCTCCTTTATTAGATGTGTGATGCAGAATCTCAGCGCTTTTATTTTGACATACTGCAGCTAGGACCTGAGACAGCCACTCTTGAATAAATAGTTATTGTGTAACCAGAACAAGGCCACCTCACAAATGGTGAGATACCGAGCAGCCCTGAAACAGAGGCTTGGAGGTCATCGTGATCCAAGCTAAGAGGAATTTACAACCATAATAATTCTGCCCCCTTAGAGGGGAGCTGGATCAGCCGGACAAGAACTGTACTAGCCAAGAATTTGGGGTTACACTATGAAAACACTCATTCAGATCGGATCGCTCTCTAATCTGGTGAAAGGCCTATCATAAAATAGACCAAGCCAGTTTACTAAGCTAACAAGGCAGCTCTGGCAACTCATCCCTACGTCCCAGCCTGTCCCAAGGGCTAAGAGAGGTCACAGAGCTTCAGCAGAGCAATCCGGCAGCTAAATAATTAATGGAGGTGCGGTTTGCTCAGGCTGCCATTTCCGGGAGTGGCAGAAAAATTGTTGCCAGTACAAAAGGCTATCCGGGCAAGGAATGAAGCCCCTGAACTTGACATGACCTCCACTCCACCATGTATTAATCGAAGCACTTCAGAATAGTTTGTTTAGGGCTATTGTGTTTTGAAAACAATGTCACGCTTCAGAAGTCATTATGGTCCATTTCATTCTCCTGCTTGAGAAACACCTCAAGCATAGGAACAAATTTTGTGGAGCATTTCAGCAAATAGATGACGTAGCAGTTTTTTAAAAAGAGCACCCATGATGTTAGATGGACTAATAAACTGCTGCTCTTTTTCAAAAAACTAAATCATCATTTTTTGACAGAACACAATATAGCTGTAGTTAGAACACTGGTTCTGTTGATACTGTTCAACACTGTTGACACTATTCCTATAAAAGTGGAGTCTGCAGAAATATTTTTTGGAAGATCTTGACATACGTCATACATTCACAAATTTGGCTCACCATTTCAGAGGACAACTACAAACTTGTGTTCTCCATTCAAAATATAATTATTTGAGAAAGAGGTCTCTACTGCTACCCTTAAAACTGTCAAGTCCATGGTTGGGCTATAAGCTAATAATATAAGGTGCAGTTTCTTTTTCTTGTAGTTAGCACCATCATATACTGGCCTAATCTGGCCTGAAATCACCATAGAAGGAGAAAAAAAAGAATGCACTGATGGTGTTACCTAGTTTGGTAATGAAATTTTGCAAGAAAACAACCAAGCTTAGAGAGCACCAAGGAAAAAAAATAAAATAAAAAAAAATAAAATAAGGAAAAAATATCCTTATTCAGGGGAAAAAAAAATCACTATCTCTATACTGGCACCGCACCTCCAAGTTTGTAGAAGAACAAAAAACAATTGGCTAGAAATTCAGAGAATTGCAAGACTAATACAGCTATACGAGTACCAGTCTAAAGAGGCTGGAATACACCACAATGACAACCAGCCAACCACTGTACTTCGGTAAAAAAGAGTGACATAACCAGAAGGTCCCAAGAAGATCCTGCTGAATCAGACCAAGGGGCTATCTAATGCAGCATTCTTTGTCCCATAGTGCCCAAATAGATAGTGTAGCTTTTTTGTTATTCTTTAGCAGCTGGTATTCAAGATAAACTGCTTGTAACTTGAAGATAGCAACAGCCCTAAAGAGAGGTAACAAATCTGCAATTTTAGCAGGAAATAGATAGCCAGTTCTTGATCATTGGACTCCTAAATAATGAAAGATTCCCTGCTTGTAGATAGGTTGAAATGCTATCAGGACACAGAAAATAGGGCCTTGCCACCTTATTTCTTTAGTTCCACAATATCTGGTACAGAGCATCTATGGAGATTCTCAATCATCCAGGTCAGGGGTCTTCAAACTTGGCCCTTTTATGACTTGTGGACCTCAACTCCCAGAATTCCTCAGCCAGCAAGTCCACAAGTCATAAAAGGGCCAAGTTTGAAGACCCCTGATCCAGTTCATAGTTGTCCCAAAAGTGTTTTTCAAAAGGCAACTGGACTGTCTTTGGTTTTTTTCTTGAAAACGTTTTACTTCTCATCCAAGAAGTTCTGATTCTTCTTCAGAACTGAAGAAGCTTCTTGGATGAAAAGTGAAACATTTTCAAGAAAAAAAATTAAGAAAGTCCAGTTGCCTTTTGAAAAGCACTTTGGGACATCTGGTACAAAGATGAGGGGATTCTCATCCAATAATTCTGACAGGAAATCATGGCCACAAGGAAGAATATTTCTGTATGCTGGAAAAAAGAGAGAATGTTGGAGTCAATGTTTATTGCTTCAAAATGTATTACAGGTAATATTATTACTATAAATACCAAGGCAGAGTACTTGTCTTTTAAGGCAACCTTTAAAAAAAAGTTAAAAAGAAAAGAACAAGAATAAAACAAAAACATTGCCCAGACTGGAACAGAATGATATGTTCCATACATTGTCCAGAAAATAAATCCTGTGTCACATTTTAAAAAAAAATCTGAGTTTTAAAATCGTAGAATAATCAAGTTCAACATTCTGGGAAATCCAAGCCCTTCCTATTAAGTCGCTGAAGCCATCAGTTAGGATATGCACAATAAAGAGTCAGAAGAGAAACATTTTTAATTTTTGCCCTTCTTTTTGTCAACTCCTCCTCCTTTGTTCTCAAACCCACAAAAGAATATGACAAAACAAGAAGTCAGAAGCCATTGTTAGGAAAAAAAAATATTTAATTTGTCAGACAATTCTGAATTTAAAAAGCCAAATCCGATAAGAACCACTTCCCCAATCCCAGCTTAAAAGGGTAGCTTGGATGAAACAGCAGTCAGGGACAGTCCTCAATTGTCTTCTGCCATTTACTCAGCTTGCATTAGCAGAGGGAGATTACATCATTCCTCATTATCAGAGCAGAGAATCTTTCAGCCAAGAGCTAGAAGCAAACTCATCCCCTAGCAAGGCACAGAACAGCATTCTCAGCAAGACAGGCAGAAATCATGACTCAACAGCAAGCCTCTTCAAGACTAGCCATGGTCTGAGTCAGTGTAAAGTCAGTCCTTCCACTTCCTGAGCACAGACTCTACAGGCAGGGTATGTATGGTCCCTTCTCTGGACAGTAGAGAACACCTTTCCAATCATTCGTGGAGTCACTGTCCCTGCACATTTGGAGGCTCCTAGGTTGGAGAAGCCTGAAAAGAATTTACCTGCTCCAAATGCTTACACAATAAAGGCAAGCTAAATTTCAGAGGATAACTCTAGGAGGCCAGGAGAAGACCTGATGAAAAGGCATTGCAAGAAGTAAGCAGTGCTTCTTTTTATCAAGGTAGCTTCTTTCTCCTGCCAGCGTAGGAGAGAGAAACAGCACCCCTTTTCTGCCCAAAGAGGGAAGAAGAGGCAAAGAGAAAAATGGCACACAATGATCCTAGTAGCATAAGGACAGGCAGGCCATAAGCCAGGAACTAGCACACCAAGGCATGAAGAGAAAGTGGGATACTAATGAAAAGAACTGAAGGCATATCAAACAGATTTATTGAGGCATAGGACTGTGCATCTAAGAACCCATTTAATCAGAGGTGGTTGGGAGACAACTCTACACAGGGGAAAGATGTTATTTCAAATTAAAGCCAGAGTCTGAATAATTCCCCAAAGAACAGCACAAAAAGATGAGAAAGAATAAGTCAGCAGAATAAAATATCTTGAATGGGATAACTCATCCTCACCTAGTGAGGACGAGGTAAAGCAAGATGAGTAATGCCAAAAAGAGACAATTACATTTCTGTAGTGAAACTGCCACTCCCAGATGTTTTTAAGCCTAACAGTATCCATTCCATAGCAAAATTCCATTTCAGCAGCATAATCCTTGAAAACTGAAATAGTTTGTGCAATTACATGATACCACCCATCTCTTACATTATGGAGCCCTCTGGCCATTCCTTGCAGTTAAATTCCTTCACTTTCCCTTCAAAGTTCTGCATTTTTTATTTTCCCAATCTGTGTCTACCAGTTATCTTGCATTGGCTTGGATGATAGTTGTAGTACTTAAAATTTAGAGAAGATCAAGTTAAGGAAGGCTTATCCATACTGAAAGCACAATTGGCAATGAACCTTTTTGACAAAAACAGTTACTGATAGCAGTCTTGCAAGTCCCACCATTTTATACGTCATGAAATAAAGTAGCATTTTAATATAGCTTCCTTCTTTCATGTCCAATGGTTTCTTCAACATGTTCAATCACCAAGTTGGTTGTCGACATCAGGTGAGAATGTTTAGATTCTGACCACAATGTAAAGTAGATCTTCCCTGGTGCATAAACACAGACATTCAAACACCAAAAAAAAAAAGATACACAGCCTTAATTTTCATAATAAGGAGGGGTTAACAGAAGAGGAGATAATAAAGATTCCAAAAACAATACCATGATGTCACATTCCAGGGTTTGGTCCAAAGGCAGAAGGATTAGGAGAAAGCAAAACATACTTCAAACAAGAGTTCTTGCTACATTTGACCAATTTCTCTCTCCATTAAGAAGAATGGCCTCTATTAAGAAGAATTGGAGTGATACCCTTCTAATTTCCAAAGCACTCTCTTGTGGGAGTGAACATGAGATGGGAAAATGCAGGAACCATCTATTCATCCACAAGAGGCTGAACTGTGAACTGTAGATTGGAACTTCTCAGCACTCATAACACTATATTTGTACAAAATGAACACGATTCAACGCACTGAATGTGGTCCATCATTGGTGGGGTGAAAATAAGGGAGGCTCTGAAAATACGGGCAAAACAGAGGGGGAATTATAAATTTGACTGAAGGCTCCAACGAGAATAGAAGGCCCACTGTTCGGAACATAGAATAGGAAGTGGCATCCTGACCCAGTGACCCAGATTTACTGTAACAGATGTCAAGTAGAACACTTGGTTTATGCAGGAGAAAAAGAAACACATTGCCTCAGCAACCAAGATGAAATCTTCTCAGTTCCCAAGATGACATCTCCATGTCTATCTGAGGCCTTGCCCCAGTTAGATGCTCCTTTGTGGAGGCAGGCTTGGCAAGACATCCTCGAGGAACAGGATGTGTGGAGATCAGGACTCAAAGCTTCTACCATCTGTGCTTGCTATATGGAGATGAAGCCTAAGGCAAAACATTAAGACATTAAGATGTGAGGATCTTTACATTAGCAAAGTAACTGGGAAAGAGACAGACTGATCTATTTTACCCACAGCATATAAGCAGAAAGGTCAGATTCACTAATTATATCAATGGCTGGAAGGGATGATAATTCAGTTGCTCCTAAGACTACAACAGAATAGTCCAAAGCTTACCATTTCACTCATCTGCCCGTTCCTTCCATCTTTCTGAGCCGATGCCTGCTTACTATGTGAAACATAAGCATCATCAGCACGCAGGGTAGAATTGGCACTGCCCATCACTTGGCTGTTGGCCGTAGCACGAGGGAGGATGACATCATAAGGGGCATCCAGCTGGAGCCAATAAAAATAATATATAGTAAAAATGGGCTAAAAAGTATAATCATGTTTTTGAAACATGACTGTCATTGCAAAAGAAACCAAACCATTATTGCCGATTCTGAAATATTTGTCAGGCACTAAAAAAGGCTTTTCACACATTTGTATTTTCAATAAAATATTTGTAGCTCAGGGTTGAAAGGAAGGGGTCCTTGGTGCTCACTTGGTTGCTTTCTTGCAGACATTTCATTACCCCAAACTAGCTAACAACATCAATGCGGATGATGCTTATCTAGTTTGAGTAATGACAAATTTGCAAGAAAACAACCAGGCACCGAGGGCCCCTCACTTGTATGTTCTCATTTCCTAACACAGTTATAAGCTTAGAGTCTCCATCAAACTAGCCTTGACATTTATTAGCTTTGGTAACTATGATGTAGGTTTAGAATTGTGCAGGGGGAAAAATTGAATAGCTCAAGGAAGAGTGAGACATTTCAAAGGCAAACCACTGTTAAGCAGTAATTAAAGGTCACTATTCAGGAAGAGTGAGCATAATTTATGCCATTTCACTTGAGACCCTCAACTGAAATTTTCAAGCCTTTCCTGAACCCTTAGACCTCTCGATTCTTTAATTGTACAGAATCAAAACTTCAATAACAGAATAACAGCTGCCCAGAAAACTGCTGTGGAAGGCCTGGCTCTCACAGGAAACACCTGAGGCACTAAATTAATGTAAGCAATATCAACTCAAGTGAGAGTAACTGTAATTGAACAAATCTTCATGACCTAAGCCAGAGGTTCCTCAACCTTTTGGGCACCAGGGACCGGTTCCGTGGAGAGAGGGTTTTCCATGGACCGGAGGGTGCGTGGTTTTGTGTGCTACCTGCATCTCGCGGATGGGGCTTTGCTTGTTTGTGTGGAACAGTTGCTGGCATGCCGCAGCCCCGTACTGGTCCACGGACCGGGGGTTTGGGACCCCTGACCTAAACAACAACTGAGCTAAACTTCCTCTACTTAGGAAAATAGAGATCAAGGTAATTTGCCATCTCATATCCTTCTGTGTTTGGGAAATAGACATTACACAGTTTTTGTTTCTTCATTTTGTTGCATAATGTTTCTTCTTTTCTTAAGTATCTCTATAGGGTAAATTGTTTATTTTAATTTTATTTGCATTGTTTTTTTCTTTGAAAATGGAATAAAAACTACACACACACACACACACAAATCGAGATTAAAAGAGAAAGCCATGAATTTGCCGTTTAAACATTTTTTTTAAAAGGTTTGCGCAGAAACAGCCATGAGACTATCCAGCTTTTATTTACAAACTACACCCCCAAATGACTCCTGGTTCTGTTGACCCCTTTCCAACCTATATCCGACATAGTTTTTGGATTTAACCTCTCAGACAAGCTTTCATTTCTCTGGTCAAGGATGGTGTCTTCTTCTAACATCTTTTATAGACATGGTTTGTTTCTTCTAAGCCTGTTGTTGTTGTTGTTAGTTGCGAAGTCGTGTCCGACCCATCGCAACCCTATGGACAACGTTCCTCCAGGCCTTCCTGTCCTCTACCATCTTCTGGAGTCCATTTAAGCTCACGCCTACTGCTTCAGTGACTCCATCCAGCCACCTCATTCTCTGTCGTCCCCTTCTTCTCTTGCCCTCAATCTTTCCCAGCATTAGGCTCTTCTCCAGTGAGTCCTTCCTTCTCATTAGGTGGCCAAAGTATCTGAGTTTCAACTTCAGGATCTGGCCTTCTAAAGAGCAGTCAGGGTTGATCTCCTCTAGGACTGACCGGTTTGATCGCCTTGCAGTCCAAGGGACTCGCAGGAGTCTTCTCCAGCACCATAGTTCAAAGGCCTCGATTCTTTGGCGCTCAGCCTTTCTTATGGTCCAACTTTCACTGCCATACATTGCAATTGGGAAGACCATAGCCTTGACTATACGCACTTTTGTTGGCAGGGTAATGTCCGCTTTTTAGTGTGCTATCTAGATTTGCCATGGCTTTCCTCCCCAGGAGCAAGCATCTTTTAATTTCTTGGCTGCAGTCCCCGTCTGCGGTGATCTTGGAGCCCAGGAAAATAAAATCTGTCACTACCTCCATTTCTTCCCCATCTATTTGCCAGGAATTGAGAGGGTTTTGGTTTTCTTAATGTTTAGTTTCAACCCAACTTTTGCACTCTCCTTCTTCCCTCGCAAAGAGGCTCTAGTTCCTCTTCACTTTCTGCCATTAGAGCCTACTACTACACATCAAATTAAGCTACTGACAAGCAAGAGGAGAAGGAGAAGCAGCTGCCAGCACAACCGCGCATTCACTTACAGGCCCAGTGTGCATTAAAGTCATCTCTGTGGGCTGATAGACGCTTGTCAGAAGTTGCCCATTGTATCCGCTGTATGGGGACACAGGCTTTTTAGCTGGAACGAGAAAAACCACAGGACAATAACATTTAAATACACTATTACAAACATTTTCAAGAGCAAAACTAGACAGCATGGTTTGAATGAGAAGCTCTGGAGAAGAATGATGGTCAATAACTTTTATAACTTGGTTTCTAGATGTAAAATTATGTTGGTTTTCTTGGAATGAGACAACTTAGTGTGGTCAACTTGCTGCAGCCAACTCACCACGTCCAACTCCCCATGGCCAGCTCACTGCAGCAGGACAACTCACTGCGGAACAATTCAATGATTCAACTTAAATATTTAAAATAATTTTAAAAATATTTTAACTTCTGTCATTCGTATTTTATTTGTCCCTCCTTTTGCATCCTATTTTTAATTATTGTGTTCCACCATTTCTTTGATATTAGTGTAACTCTTGTCTCACGGTGAATTGGCCGTGCTGAGTTGTCCTAGACCTGATCTTCTAGCACAGCCTCATTAGAAAGCTTCCCCCTGAGCCTGCAGGATCTCATGTGAAATAAGAGAAAGATTACAGTATATTAAAAACAACTTAGGGGCCAAAATTCCAACAACTGTTTGCAGCATCCCACAGTCAGGGGACTATAGTTTTTGCCTTTTTTTTTTTTTTGCTGGCCTCCCATGTCTACTTCTGGTTTAGGAAAAAAAAGAATGCCCATTAAGGAAAAGGGACTCATTTAACAACCAGTGTCTGCTTAACAACTGCGGCATTTGCTTAATGACCATGACATTTCTTTAACAACTGCTGCAAAAAAAGTTTGTAAAACTGAATGCAGTCACAGGGTGCACCGTTTCACAACAGCCATGACTTATGACTGTAATTCTGGGCTCAATTAAAGTTGTAAGTCAACTACTACTGTAAAGATATATTAAAGTCTTAGCATACTGGGTTTATGTGTCCAGCTACTTTTATAGCTCCAGGAGCAGAGAAAAATAAAAATAGAAAAAGAGAGTGAGAGAGATCTTAACAAATAAAGTCACAAGCTTGTATAGAAGTATATACTTTTTTTAAAAAAAAGCTAAATCCTTACAGCTCTTCCCCAAATTAATGGCATCCTTTCTTATAAGTACACCTGTATAAACACACAGCTATAATTCTTTCCAGTGGGTTGCTATTGCTTATTAGCATCGTCTGATCAATGCAGTCCAATGAAAAAGCCATCAGAAAGCTACTGGGATTTTTCTTTCATAAGCCACCCATAAAAAAAGTCTTGTTTGTGGGTAACTATAGACAAAGTAAGTTTTAATGAGCTCAAGGTGCTTGGAGACTTTTTGTGAACAAGAAAATCCATCTGGATTTATGGCACTCATGAGACAATGTTGGTTGTCTTGATGCTCTGAAGTTCTCCACAGCCCCAGCAATATGGCTGATGTAATCAGTAAACCAAATGACAATAAACCATAATTTCAAACTGATGTATGGGCTTAAAATAAACCTTTCTTATTATGTTGAGTCCATTTGTATATGATACATAATCCACAAGTTCTCTCCTGCATTGCATCTGATCTTAGCCAGTTTCTCTTCAAATCATATAAAATAAAAAGGTGAACTCAGCTACTGGATGTGGTATTCTAAATTTATTTTACTTTAGCTGAAAATAGTTTTAATTTGATATCTTGGTTTTTATTTATAGGGTTACATTTTTATCTTTCTCAGCAGGCAGTTTTTGGATTGATTTCAAAACATAGGGATATTTCTGAAGGTATGAGCCTGGAAATCTTGTAAGTACATAATAAATTTACTTCTCAGTTAAGGTAAAGTTAAAGGTTCCCCCGCACATGCGTGCTAGTCGTTTCCAACTCTAGGGGCCGGTGCTCATCTCTGTTTCAAAGCCGAAGAGCCAGCGCTTGTCTGAGGACATCTCCGTGGTCATGTGGCCGGCATGACTAGACGCCAAAGGCGCACGGAACGCTGTTACCTTCCCACCGTAGTGGTCCCTATTTTTCTACTTGCATTTTTACGTGCTTTCGAACTGCTAGGTTGGCAGAAGCTGGGACGAGTAACAAGTGCTCACTCTGTTACGCGACACTTGGGATTTGACCCGCCAAACTGCCGACCATCTGATCGACAAACTCAGCGTCCTAACCCACTGAGCCACCGCGTCCCTTATACTTCTCAGTTATCACTATGTAAACTTAGATGTAAACTCCACTAGGCTTATTTGCTCCTGTTAAAATAAGGCCTTAAATCTTTATCATTTTATTTACATGTATATTTTAAAAGACAGAAAGCCCAAATTATTGAGATTTAGCAAACCTGCCTGAATTTTCATCCTGTGAAAAAAAATATTGTTCCATTCTACTGAGCTACTGTCCAACAGAGTTAGAAAATTCAACTACAAAATCAGAGGAGGCAAAGAACTGTTATAACATCATAGACTAGAAATCAGATGCCCAGTTTGCTTGCATTAATGCTATCGAACTTCCCTGCCCCCAAAACTGTGCTACAGTGATAGCATCATTCTTGTACAGATTACAGGATATCCAGTACTCCTGGGAATCTACAAATTCAGACAACCATAACAGCACACCCTGAGAGAGGCCGTTGTGTGAACCTGATTTTCCATCACCACCAGATGCATCTATTTTAATGGTCTTCTCCAGCTGGGTCACAGATACCAATGATTAAGATACCCACCCATAGGCAACATTGTGCTAAAAAGAGGGGGGGAGGGGAGAGAAGCAGAGTAAATAATTTTTCAGGACAATTAGTCCTTGACATACAACCATTTGTTTAGAAACCATTCGAAGTTACAACAGGAGTGAAAAAAGTGACTTACAACCGCCCCTCAAACTTATGACTGTTGAAATGTCCCCATAGTCACTAATGAAAATTCAGACCCTTGGCATGTGGGGCATGTATTTAAGATGGTTCCAGACTCCTCTGATCCTGGGCTTGCCATTTGTGACCTTCTTGGCTGGGTTCTGATAAACAGAGTTAATAGGGGAAGCCAGATTCGCTTAACTGCATGATTCACTTAACAGCTGTGGCAAAAAAAGGTCATAAAATTGGGCACGACTCATTTAACAACTGTTTTGCTTAACAATGAAATTCTGGCCCCAGTTGTGTTTGTACGTCAACTCATAATCCTGCATGCAGTTCCTCTGATCGCATTGTATCTTCCCCCCCCCTCCCCTGGTCTCCTCATCAATATCACATGTCTACCTGAAGAAGGTTCGTCCATTGAGAAAGCTTTGTTCTCCACAAACATGCTTTGGGATTTCTGCTCCTTGAGGATTGTTTCATAGCCAACCCCCCGTGTGGGGTAGACATCATCCTCGTAGGCCTGCTCTGGTCCTGGCTTGATCACCTGAGAAATCTCAGGAATGACATAAAACAAAACAAAAACCGTTGCATTGGAGACAAGAGCAATAGCCAATGTGGGGTCATCCCAAGTTGATCTCTGCTCCTGCTGGTTGCCGTAAACATACATAACAATCCATACTATCCAGATGGCCATGGAAAAGGAAGTTGTGAGGAGAATGAAAACGGCGTGCTTTCTCCAGTGCTTGTAATGTCCACACAAGACCGGCCAAGTAGCAATAAAAGTAGCTACTTGCAGGAACATTACATAGATGAGTGCCATGACAAAGTCCTCATTCTTCAGTTCACAAGGATCCTTGGCAGTACCATCATTCCTCACCACAGTAATAATGAGCCACTCAGTGTTGATGATGACTTCAACCAAGACGAGGACCAAAGCCATGCCAAAGGTGACCCATCCCCGAGGCCCAGTGTTTTGCCGTGCAAAGAAATTGAGACTGAGGCTATGGGCAGCCAGGCAGGAGAAGCAGATAGCAAAGAGGACACCAAAGAGGAAGCGTCGTGAAGCACATGTTGAGAAGTCTTGCTTGACAATGAAAGCAAAGGTCAAGCAGAAAAGCCCCAAAGTGCCCAACAGAAAGAAAGCTTGAGTCCCTATTAAGCTCTTCTTCCGGTAGTCTTGGATAAAAGGCAGACTGGCCACTAGGACCACAGTGAGGACAAAGCTGATAACAACACCAAAGCTGGCCACGGCTTCTAACACAATGCCCCAGGCGACAGATAGGTCACAGAGGTTGTAGTAGATGGAGTTCAAGTCCTTGCTACATCCTGGTGGTGGTGGTGGTGATGATGAGGTCTCTTGAGCTAAGCATGTTTTCATGGAAAGCACAAAAAGCCAAAGACATGGCAATAGTGTCCTGGGTGTAGCCATCATGGAGGAATGATGGGAAATATTCTTGGCTCCTCAGGAAAGAACTAAAAGAAAAGAAAAGAAAAGATACAGTGTCTATATGAAAATGCATGAGATGTTTTTAGTATTTTTCTTGTCCAGACGTGCCCAGTATTTTTACAACTGAGAATCATTATTTGGCCTTTGGATGACGTACCAAGGATCACACACCGAACATGGACACAACCAAGACAAATTAGGACTTATTAAACCTGAATAAAATACTGTCCAAATGAATATTTTCCTTACTTAATACCCTACACCTTGTGTCACATTAAACATTACAATTTGATAACTTTTAGAAGGGTTATGTACACAGAATTTTGGAGGCCCATACAAAGTCTTGAGGCCTCAGGTTGAGTCCTCTAACTCTATTCTAGTGATAGTACTCAACAATGTTAATTAGATTTCTTTGATTCACTTCTTCAAATACCTTTAAGAGCACTGCTAGGCTCTTAAAAGTGTCTTTCCTAGGTTGATTATCACCCTGAGAAATGCTGGTGAAGACAGAAATGCTTACAGTGGGAAGGTTAGTCAAGGATCAAGATTTATTTGACACAGCTCTACTTCTTGAAAGCACTTTTCCATGCCAGCCAAACTACATGTTCCAGAGGACGGCTAAATTTAGAACTTTTAACTAAGTAAAAGAACCTTCAAGTTTATTAAAGTATCAGAGCTGGGCGATTGAATGTTATGCATCAACATTATTCAGCTTAATGGCTCTCTGAAACTTTCAAGTTCCATTATCCCCAATCATGGGCCATGCTGGCTGGGACTTATAGGAGTTGTACCCCAAAAGTCTAGAAGACAATTTAATGGGGAGAATAATGGCTTAACACTTTCTCTAGATCACAGAAAGTTAATGGCTAAGGCAGATCAAGAATTAATTTCCTATTCTGTATACATTATTTAGCTAATAACAGCAGCACTCGGATGAATTTAAGGCCCCTGGACCTAAGGTTTTCTAAGGTCAGAAAATCCAGTAGTAGGTGTCCAATGTAACATTGATGTGATTGTGCCTGGATTAAAAAAAACCTGCAACTAATATGGCCAGTCAGTAACTGTTTTTGCATGACACAGATTTAAACTAGCCTGCCACTTTTAACTTGTAGCTGACCAAACCTATGTGAATTCGTGGCTCAGTGAACCCCCGAAAATAGATTAAATCCATAAACCTAGGTTAAGTTTACTATTGGTAAAACAGGATACAGACAGATGTCACAAGTTGATTTGCTATAAGGCAGTTCTTTATATTTCTGTCACACAGTGTTTTGTGATTTACACAAAACTTAGAGCAGTCTGAAGGACTGTACTAAAGGAAGCATTATGACACTAAACTGTAAAATTACTATAAAATCTTAAAACACAGGTGTTTTTTTTAAACCTTCAGAGATTAAAAACCAAGAATCTGGCCAATACAACCAATCTACAATTTAAAGTAGAAAAAAAAAAGTCGTCATCTGATGTCAAAAGCTACTGTCTTTAGAAAGGCTCAGAACAGGGCAGATGATGGCAGTAGACACTGAGCAGATGGCCTGTCTAAGTTAGAGAGGCTTTTCATTTCCCTCTCCCATTCTAGTTTGTGGATAAATTAATATATTAGAAGCATACAAGAAGTAAATAGGCTATCCTGTCAACAAGAAAAGCTGAGATTCCAATCCTTACACTGCCGAACACTTCACAGAATCATTTCCCTTGTACCAAGTCGAAACATGATGCCACCAGTTCAGTAGTACCCACAGATACTAGCAGGCTTTCTTCCTTCTTCTGAGAATGGGCAAAATGAGCATGAAGCTTGTACAGGCAAAGAAACTCCTCTGCCATGATGCAGTCATCCCCATTCTTGAGATGGTCACCAGTACCCGCTTCAGACATGGAGAAAACCAAGGATAGCTCTCTGCTGCCTTCTTCATCAAGAACCTTCCCATATTGACAAAGAAGGACTAAGGAGCCATTATGATTGCATTTGGCTGAACTTGTTAAGGACCAGGAACCAGGAACCACCTGCTTCCTGACCAAAGAAGAGTGAAATAACAGATTCTTAATCAAGGAGATTGGTTGAGCAGGCCTAGAGGTGAAGACTTTAGCCTCCCACTCGGAAGGTCAAGAATTCAATTCTAGGCAGTGACAGATGTTTCTCTATCAGGGCACAAAGAGAAAATATCTGCTGTGAACTCCGCATAGGCGTCAGGAAGGGCATCTGGCCAGTAAATGCTCAGTTCCACTCAGTCGTCCTGACCCCACCCTGAAGCAAAAGATTGTAGGGTTGTACAAAGAAAAAAAAATCAAGCAGGTTAGTCGGTATACCAATAGGCCGCTTTTGGTGGCTACCGGAAAAGCCCAAGGGAAGAACACTATTGATGTAAACATTTACAAAGATTCAAAGCAAGTTCACGAGAGAGGCCTTCTCCTGCAGAGATAGAAAAGGGTTGCACCATCTCTCACTTCTTTTGCTAAGTTGTGGCAGATCTCTTAGTGGCAGATCCAGGAAGTCTGCAGAGGGAAAAGGAGGCTGACACTACATCTTATCTTTAGGCAAAACACAGTGCAGGGGCTAAGGGGGTGGGTGGGAAAGAGAAAATACACAGACTCCACATAAAGAGCCTCTCTCTTTGGCTAAAACTGTTCTGGGGAACCACCATAACAACAAGAATTCTGCCCCTCCATTTCATTGTAAAACAATTCCCAGATCAGCTGTGCTCCTCTGAGATGTCACCCTCTAGCCCTCCCTTTCCTGGGCTCCCACTCTGGACTGCCTGGTTCCCAGGCTCAGAGGAATCTGTGTGTGTGTGTGTGTGTGTGTGTGTGTGTGTGTGTGTGTGTGTGTGAGAGAGAGAGAGAGAGAGAGAGAGAGAGAGAGACAGAGAGAGACAGAGACAGAGACAGAGACAAGAGACAGAGAGAGAGAGTGGTGTGTGTGTGTTTTCTCTCTCTCTCTCTCTCTCTCTCTCTCACACACACACACACACACACACACACACACACACACAGGTCTCCAAATCTGATTACTGCAAGACCAGGACCAATCAGGGCTAAGGTATGTTTCAGGGGCCGTTACCTGGGAGCTTTGTAGACCTTGGTTTCCTCTCTATTTAGAGAGGAAGGCAGCTCTGTTTGGAAGGACTGACGTTTCCCCTACAGGCATGTGAATAATCCTCTTCATGTCTATGGATTCAGGCTTTTCAGAACTCAAAAGCAGCCATCCCATTCCATTGGCAGGAACTCATTTCCTACTCAGCCAGACCATCATCGTGTTTGCTGAGCATTGCAGCCAAAAGAAGAGCCCTTAAACCTTCTCCATATCCGGCTTTTCACATTCTACCAATAGTAATCTTGACATCAAAGGCATTAGTTTAAAGAGACCGTGCAGAGCAGAGTGCCAGAATATAAAGCAACAACTTTTAGTAGAGATCCTTTAAAGGGGCCTTTTTTGCTAAGGGTCAGATCAGGAAATCGCTGTGCTCTTACTATAAACATGTTAGATTTTATTTCTATTTAATGTGGAATCTCAGTTGTTTGAATGAAAACTTGAGAATCTCAGTTATGAATCCTGTTTGCAAATAGCTAAAAATAATAATATTAAGGCAGGAAAGTTATAAGCTGTGGTTAAGCAAGAAAACATCACACCAATGAATTTCCTGTCCAGCTGATATCTATTTGTTTAGTCTCTATGAATATTTTGCCACCATTTCTGACAGCAGACTTTTATATAAAAGTTTTTTAAAAGTTACCAATTTTTCCCCCAGCAGTTTTTCAATACAGCCAAAAAATGGCAAGTTAATTTAATAAGTTTTTTTCAATCTATTAATTCTAATATTTACACGATCTTTTTCAAGGTTATGTAAATGAGCACTGCATAAGTTGCACGTTCTAGACATCAAAGCTGGATAGGTTTACCATTATAGATCATACTTTTGGCTTAGAGATGATTTAGCATTACACTCTAAAAGCTACAGCATCTTCTGATAGCCCTTTAATATTCTCAAGTGCAGCCTCAGCAATGGAAGCACCAAAATATCTTAAGCAACTACATACCATAGGAAGCTTGCAGATTTTAGAGATTTAGGTAAAATACACAAACACTTGAACATCAAACATGCCTTTTAAAAATGCATTATCATATGACACTTTAAATTACTTATATGAACAAAAGCAAAGCTCCCTAATTTAAGACGCTGCTGAGATATGACTACAATATCTATTGTTTCCTTATTAGCACAATAATGTGCAATTTCGCTTTAAAGAGCATTATTTGTGAAGCTTAATTCTATTCTGCATGTCATCAGGAAAATAAGTACATTCTCTCTCTCTCTCTCTCTCTCACACACACACACACACACACACACACACACACCCAAGGTTCACACAGCTTATGTTTTTTAGAAAAGAGCCTGGCAACTTGGCCTGTATATTCTAACTGTGTTAGAGGACTTCCATGCTGGGATAGCTCAACATGTGGAAGGAAAGAATTTTGTCCTCCTTAATGCAATAGGCCATGTGCATGTAATTTTCTCAATTCTCATTCCCTATCATAGTAGTCTTCTCTTTAACTTCCTTGAGCATGACTCTACACAGATTTATTCACACAAACACACAGAGGGATTATTTTTCTCTACATAGCTACTATAGGGTTACCAGTTCTGAGTTGATATATTCAGACAGATACTAGAGAACAGTGAAGAGACACAAAAACCTAAGTTTTTGTCATCTTCTACTGAATGACTGGATTTTTTACACCCCGGGTATAGCAGTCCTATCTAACAATAACAAGAATCTGGAGTCAATGCGTGGTCTGTTAGCAGATGATCCAGTCTTTTTGCTAAAATCATACACTACAGATTTTGTCCAATCAATGGCTGGATAAGATCAGAAAGGCTGGATAAAAATATACTAAACAAATAAGGATTCAAAGCAAGCTAGTTACTGTCATCTCTATTCTTAGAGCAAGCACTTCTGCCCTGCTCCCATGTGCTCCAACAAACTACATGATTCAGCATTAATTAATGTTGCAGAAGCCTTAAGTAAACATTGCTGCTTACTTCACTGCCATTTCCCTGGAAATCCACCCCAATAAACTTCCTCAAACTACTGATCAGCAAGATACCTTAGCTGTTAACCTTTCTTTCTGTACAGTCTTGAACTAGCCGAAACGGATCTGGGGTTGGGATATTGCTAAGTTGGTGAGCGGAATCAAATCTGAGTATATCTAATACACTTGATAAAGGACAAAACGGATATGCCTTTTTACCTACCTAAGACTCTAAAAGGAATGGGGGAGGGGAAGATTTGTGCTATCATTCCCTCCAATTAGAATTCATCTCTTGTACAATGCTCATTCACATGTTATAGCCCCCCAGATGCAATTGCTGTACAAATGTGTAATTTGTAGGATGCCTCACTAGTAAGCTTCTCGTACTTCTAACGTTGTTCTTTGAAAGATGGCACTGAATCACATCTGGCCAGATAAGTCATTTGATGAAAAGACACTTCCAAGCCTACATTCCCTGACCAGTAATAATCACGATGGACAAAACAAAAATAGAAACTCTGCATTCTAAAATAAACTAGGAGAAGGCCCTCTATAAGGCAGCTCTTGATTAAAACATTTGTTTATCCTTGTTGTGGTACCTGAGATTTATCTTAGTTTTCTCTAGAATGGCTCGGCTATCAAGGGATAATCTGAACGCAGTGGTGGGTTTAAAATAGGTGAACAACCAGTTCTCTGTGTGGATGCCGCTTCCGTAAGTCCATTCTGGGCCTGGGCAACAAAAAATTAGCTACTGGTTCTGCCGAAGTGGTGCGAACTGGCTGAATCCCACCACTGTCTGAAGACCCCTGTTAGCATGCTTATTTCATTGTAAGGAAGCTGCAGGGCTCCTCCACAGATTTTCACTTAGCAGGAGTCATAAAAAGCACCTCTGTTTGAAACCCACCGCTGGTTGGAAAAGGCAGCCCTCTCCAGATGGATTAATGGTCTGAGCTTCAAATGGAACTACTTTTCCGAGATTCTCTTTGCAAATAACATGTGGCATTTTAAGGAGGAGGGGTTGGGAACATTGCTTGAGGGGAACAGCATCAAGGGCCTATGAGAAGCCGCAGTTCTGACATCTGGTTTCCATGGCAGGCCAGGAGGCACAGTACATTTTTATTAAACACTTCTGTTTCAACTTCTCCCCTTGTACCAAATGATACATTACACCAGATGCTTCAGTGAGCTGCCTTCTCATTGCATTCATAGACAACACCAAGTAAGTACAGTGTACATACAAATATACTCTCCCTCCCCGATAGCTTTCAGAGAGTACAGAAATAATTGGTAAAGTTGCTTTATTTCTATAGATAGTTTTTCTTTCCAAGGCAAACAGGCAAACTGCAGAACAGGCCCCATACCAAAAAAAGCCCAGAAATTCCTTTCTTCTATGATTCACACCTCTGCAGGAAACAGGCACCATTTCCAAGGTACCTAGAAGCAATTACTGGCTGTCCCAAGAAGGTTGGCTGCTTCCAGAATCACATCTCTGTAGTAGGCAGGAGAAGTGGAAATGGCAGAGGAAGGAGGAAGCAGTGAGCAATTATTATTTTTGGCCAGCAGGAGGGAAAAAGAAGGCATAAAATAGCAATAAGCAATAGCACTTAGGCTTATATACTGCTCATAGTGCTTTACAGCCCTCCTTAGGTGGTTTACAGAATCAGCATATTGCGCCCCCCCCAAACAATCTGGGTCCTCATTTTACCGACTTTGGAAGGATGGAAGGCTGAGTCAACTTTGAGCCTTGTCAAGATCGAACTCCAGGCTGTGGGCAGAGTCAGTCTGCAATACCGCATTCTAGCCACTGCGCCACCAGGCTCTTATAGATCCCAGGGACTCTTTTCTCCATTGTTCCAAACCCACAAGGATGTCCTCTTACAGTAGGAAAGAGCAACAACCTGATCTTAAATATGCTTGATTACTAGGCACCGTTCTTAGCAAGATTATGCAGGTTTGGTCAGTTCATACAGGGCAAAAGGCAAAAGTGAGAATAGCAAGTGATGCCCATAGAACAAATCAGCAGTAAACAGAAATAAAATACAGACATTATGGGACAAGTGATGATGAAGAGATATATATCTCTATCTGCCTGCAAAGAGTATTCAGATATAGAATTCTGCTCCTAATAAATTGTATATATTAAACTTCCAGAAACTGAGTTTGGTGAAAGCTTATCTACTTAGTTACCTCAAAAAAGCATAGCTGCATATAACAAATAATGACTATGTTCACTCACCATCCTCATCTATAATTAACTGAACTATTTCACTTAATATCCTAGGTTTGCCTGAAACAATGAACAAGAAATTAATCACAGTGGCTGAATTTATATGCTATATAAGGCTGAAATGTAGTTGGTAGATCTGTGCTTCAGTATATGATGTAAACATAGCCAAAATTTCTCAGCCAGTATGAAGCATTTTTAAAACTATGCCTGGTTGTGCAAATTCTAGAGCAGGAGTGTCCAAACCCTGGCAACTTTAAGACTTGTGGACTTCAACTCCCAGAATTCTGGCTAGGGAATTCTGGGAGTTGAAGTACACAAGTTTTGTCAAGATTGGACACCCCTGTTCTAGAGCAAATGCAGATTAAATATGTTGTGATTTACAGTTTATGATAGCCTGAATTCTGCAGACCAGGTTTGAGAGGTCGACAGTATCCATAACATTGATTAGAAGTATCAGTCCATATTATATATTGGCCTGATTCTAAGAGCATACACACTGGCATTCCTCAATTGATGTTCATCAGATGGTTTTGACCGCAACTCCCATGAGCCTCAGCCACAAAGGCTGAAAGTCAGAAACGACAAGTGTTGTAAACCAAATATATTGAGGTTACCTGACTGGGAACCATATTGTTCCCTCCCTGAAGGTTCCAGATGTCAAAGTCACTTAATAATTCTGCAGTGTTATCTGTTGAAGAGTATTTTGAGGAGGAAACTTGGTAAAGTCATGGAAACGGCTTGTAGCAGCTTATGGATTATTACTTCAAGACAGCCAGTTTGGTGTGGTGGTTAAAACATCAGGTTAGAAACTGGAAGACTATGTGCTCTAGTTCTGCTTGAGGCACAAAATCAGCTGGGTGACCTTGGGCCAGTCACTCTGCCTCAGCCCCAGAAATGAAGCAATAGCATGCTACTTCTGAAAATTTGCCCCCAAAAACCCTGATGGGACTTGTCCAAGCAGACATGAGGAGTCAACACTGACTTGAGGAAGCATACTCACACAGATTCCAACTTCAGCCATTTAGCCTAGGAAAGTACTAAAAGACCTGCACAGTCCCTTCCGACCCTATTATTTTATTTTGTTATGTTCCCTAGTCAAGAAGCAAAGTCCCAGTTTAATTTAGTTCATGTTTGTTTGCAGAGAAGAGGCAAAAAGCAAATATTCTCCTTTGGCTAACTCGCAACCCTTGTGAATGCTTGCCTGAACTCAAAAATTCTGTATCTTAGCACAGTAGTACAATTCCCTAGAACCCCAACTTGAAACCAAGAAGGACCCACAAAGTAGCTTATGGTTCTTAAAGCCAATTCACCACAATTCACCGCCCTTTATGGAGTACATAAAGTACCACCAAGTGGCTTAAAATAAATATTCTCTCATTTTGTAGTTTCTCTTTCTTCCTAATGCCCTAGGGCAGGGGTCGGCAACCTCGGCTCTTTTATTACTCGTGGACTTCAACTCCCAGAATTCCTGAGCCAGCTATGGGCTCAGGAATTCTGGGAGTTGAAGTCCACGAGTCATAAAAGAGCCGAGGTTGCCTACCCCTGCCCTAGGGGATAGCATTTACTCTTCAATGCCATGCCCCTAACAACTCTAGCCAACCAAAAGGTTTGTTGAGGGCTTGGCAAGGATTTGAACCCGGGTTCTTTTGCTCCACATTCAAAGGTGGTTGCATTTCTCAATCCCCTTTACTGGGAGGGATTGAATGAATGTGAGTGTGTGTGCATGGAGAGTGTGTCTCTCTCTCTCTCTCTCTCTCTCTCTCTCTCTCTCTCTCTCTCTCTCCCCCCCCCATGTGTGTGTGTGTGTTTGTGTATGTGTGCATAAAGGGAGAGGGAAACGCACCAACCAACCAAGAATCCCTATTTTGCCTTGCAAATTCCCAGTCACCACATTAAGCCCCTGGGTGCTTTTCACCACCTCTTGGGAGGGGCTGTTTGTTTTCCTCTTTCCTCAATCACACTCCTCAAACAAAACATTTCAGAATGTTCCCGATTGGTTTTAAAGCTTCAAGCCTCTCCTTGCTGAGGTTTGGTTTGGTGTTGTTTTTTTTTGTTTGTTTTTTTAAAGAAACCATGTCGGAGACGCATATCCATTTGCGCACACAAAACCCCTATATACTTTTAGAAAAGCACCGGGTCCATCCGACGGCGCCGCGCTTTCGGGCGGGTAGTCGAGATTATCCGACCTTGCCGGTTCCTACAAAGCAGAAGCGAAGCGAAGGGGAACCGTCTTAACAGGAAGCGAGGAGAGCTGCTTTGTGTTATGAAGGCATTCCTTCCCCCCCCCTCGCTCCTGTTTCTGAAAGAAATCCGCTCCCAGCCCCCCCCCGCCCCCCCTTTCCATGCTTCAAGTTATCTTCTGGGTCAGCGTTTTGCAACCTTAGGAACTTGAAGATGCGTGGACTTCAACTCCCAGAATTCCCCAGCCAGCATAGCTGGCTGGGGAATTCTGGGAGTTGAAGTCCACGCATCTTCAAGTTCCTAAGGTTGGGAAACGCTGTTCTGGGTCAGCAGAAGCTGCCCAATTCCCGGAGACCCCGAGCGAGGCTCGGGCTGAGAACGAGTCCCTCCCGCGGGAAGAGCTAGAGCCCGCGTCCCGAGCCAGGACCCAGCCCGGCGCTTACCTGCTTTAGGTAGGGGCAAAGAGGCGCTCCGCCCTTCCCGAGAGGTCGAAGATCGGCGGGGTTGAGGAGCCGGCGGGACTGGCAGTCCGGCCGCCCCCCCGGGGACCTTTTCCTCCCACCCGGCGGAGTCGAAAGTTAAGTCCCGCCGGAGCGGGGAGGGGGGGCGGCGCGTGGTGGCGGGGCTGGGAACGACGCGGGTTGGGAGGCGAGACTGAGGAAGGTCTCTCTCTCTCTCTTTTTTTTTCCCCTTCCACACACACACACCCTTTTGAGGGACGCTTTCTGCTGTGGGAAGCTACCGGCTTGACACGAGCGTGACATCAGGCTCCATTCAGGGTGCTTATCAGGCCCTCGGCCAGCCTCTGGCAACCAGATTGCAGGCTAATAAATCACCGCCGTTGCCCCGCTCTCGGCTGGCGGAGAAATCTTTTGGGGGTCGAGCAACCGAGCTCTCTCTCTCTCTCTCTCTTGCCTTACGTACCAGGAGCCCGTCCCGCCTCCCTCGGCTCATCCCTGCCCAGGTTTCTCTGTGGCGCTGCAATTCCAGACCTGGTTTTGTAGCTGGCGCTCTCTCGGTCTGGTTTCATCCACGCCTCCTTCTCGCTTTTCGGCGTTCTGGCTGGGTCCTGAGACAACAAATCCCATCTCAGGTGTTGAAAGAGTCGAGAGTCTGCTTGGTTTGACCCCAGAGGGACGCGCTGGCTTGGTTTTTTCGTTTTTCCTTTTTTCTTTTCAGTCTACTAGTTTCACCAATCGCCCAGGTGGGGAAATTCCTGGAGAACTCTGCAGAGCCTCAGAGGAGCTGTATACAATTGGTGTCATTCAACGTCATTGCTGTTGAAAAGATGCCAGGGGTTTATACTCTTAGATTTCCTGGTTATTTGGAGGAACCACTGTGAAAGCGGGAGATTGTGAGTTCAAGTAATAAGCAGGCATATACATAGAATGAAGGCTATTGCTAAGCACATTTGATTTGTGCTTAGATTGTAAGCCGCCCTGAGTCTTCGGAGAAGGGTGGGATATAAATGGGATTAAAATAAAAAAATAATAAAAATAAGTGCCGCCTTGGTGACGAAAGGCAGCTGGGTGACGATTTGGGCCAGTCACTCTCGGCTTGACTCACCTCACAGGGTTGTTGTGGGGAAAATAGGAGGAGGAAGGTGTGTTGGATATGTTCGCTGCCTTGAGTTATTTGTAAAGATAATAAAGGCAGGATGCAATAAAGAAAGAAACGAGGAGGGTTGCTGGCTCTAAGGGTGAGGGTGGGGCCTGTCTGCCTTTTTTTTATCTGTTAGTCATCCTGAGATCAGCAGCCCAATTACACAAATTAGAGCTGGAAAGATGGCAACCTGCCTGCTAGGGAAGCAGTGATAATTCAACCAAACTACAAATTAATAGCACTATTGGTGATAGAATATCGTAGCATTGCCAAAATGGGCAGGTTTGTCCCACGGAGCATTAGCGTATTTACCGGCTGTGTGATGCAGTGCTTTGAGATGCAGCCATGGTCCACAGAATAATTCCTGAAGTACATAGTTACATAAAAAAGAAATAAAAAGGAGTACTGTACACGCCCAATGTGACAAAGTGGGAGAATGTAGAAGTATTGGATATGTAAATCCATTTTTGAGATTGTACGTAGTCCTCAAAACGTTCATCTGCTTATATGGTCCATATTTGGCAAGCAGGGAGGGATTAGTCTTCTGTGGGTGGCTCTGTTGTCTTCTATAGGTGTCTCTAAATCTTCTGGCTACTATGGGGCCTTCAAGATGGTTCATCATCGGCCTCCAAAGAACCTTTTGGCCAGAGCAAATAAAACCTGATGTTTTACTGTTCAACCATAATACTGAACACAATTCATTTTTGAACCAGTTTAAAATGAACTTTAACTCAGATTTTTGTATATATTTTATTATTTTTTGTAGGGTTAGGGTTAGGATTAACTCAGATTTTTAATGTAGGCTTAAAGTATTTTATGAAAACTTGAATATAGTGAAACATTTCTAATTTTATTGCATTTCCTAATATGGAAATCAGAAAATGTTTTAACACACCTGAAACTGACCTCTCTCACATAGCATAAATACAAACGAGGTTGGCGAATAGAGATTTTGAAAGTACGGGTAGTCCTCAATTTACGACCACAATTGAGCCCAAAATCTATGTTGCTAAGCAAGACAGTTGTTAAGTGAGTTTTGCCCCATTTTACAACCTTTCTTGTCACAGTTGCTAAGTGAATCACTGCAATCATTAAGTTAGTGATACAGCTGTTAAGGGAATCTGGCTTCCCCATTGACTTTGCTCGTCAGCAGTAGGTAAAAAAGTGATCACAAATACACAAAAACCATCATTTTTATTTATTTATTTTAATCCCATTTATATCCCGCCCTTCTCCGAAGACTCAGGGCGGCTTACAATCTAAGCACAAATCAAATGTGCTTAGCAAAATACATGCCAGTTGCTAAGCGTCCAAATTTTGATCGTGTGACCATTGAGAAGCTGCAACAGTCGTAAATGTGAAAAAGATATCACTTTTTTGGTGCCGTTGTAACTCTGAATGGTCACTAAACAAATGGTTGTACGTCAAGGACTGCCTGTATTCAGAAGCATACTTTAAAAAGTTGGCGATGTCTGTTTCTGAAAATGGGACTAGTACTCTTTTGAAAATAATGATTATTCTGCATGGCTGACAAGTCACAGATGGAAAGGAGACAACCTGGTTTCGTGAAAGAAGGACCCTGGGCACTTGTAATAAGCCAGCCTTGTGCATTCTTTCAAAACAATCCTCCATTTATATTCAGAAATAGCCCAACTAACAGGATACAGGTACAAAGGAAGAGTTAAGAGGAATACCAGGGATGCTTACCCCCTCTTTACCATATGCTCCTCTTCCACACCCTCCTGCAATAGTCCTCCTTTCCCTCCCCCCAAAAAACCCCCAAACCCTGTAAGAAGTGTGACTGTATGAAACTCTTTCTTAACAATGGAAAATCTGTAATGAACTCATTGGCAACAGAACCAGCAACACACAGCTATCGAAACCTGCCTCTCTTTCCTGATTTAAATTGGTTCTAGTGCTCTTTCAAGAAGACCATTAAAGCCATATCTGTAAAGAGTTCCAATAAGGCTTGACAAGCATGTCAAAAAGTGCTGCTTGAGCCTTACATGGCCAGATATTCTATTTTAAAAATTAGAACAGTTACAGACAACTTTAAACTTATACTGTGGGGGATGAAAGCAATTTCATTTACTTTATTTATTTATTTGTATCCTGACTTTATTATTATTTATACTTTATAGTATAAAGTGTTATTTATACTTTACTTATAACTCAAAGCAGCAAATGTATCCAATTCCACCTTTCTCCTCCTATTTTTTCCCCACAACAACCCTGTGATGTAGGTTGACTGACAGAGAACGATTAGCCCAACGTCACCCAGCCAGCTTCCATAGCTAAGGCAGGACTTGAACTCACAGTCTCCTGCTTTCTAGTCTAGTGCCTTAACCACTAGACTAGACCAAACTGGCTATCATAGTTATATCAAAGAAACACCCAAATATTTGGTTCTTTCCTCTGGCCTTGTGTTAAGGAATTTGATGGGCTCCTTTAGACTTGGGCTGATGTAAGGAGTATATTATATTCCTTGGTGTGACTGTTGCTCTTTTTTTTGTAAAGTTGTTTTCCTTCTGTTTTTATTTGGTGAAACTGCCTAGTATCTTTTTGGAAATGAGCAGTCTAGAAAATTGACAAACAAATAGACAAATCTCCTGGTGACCTTTTTGCAGTTCAGATTACTACAGGATTCACCATAAATCTGCTTTGTATTTGCCTCCTAATTCCAGCTTATTGCCCTAAGATTTCTATGTCTCTTTTCCTAACTGGCCATCACTTCCTTGCTCACCCTGTTCCTTCTTGTTAAAAAAGATTATGGTCTTTTGTCCTTTAATGCTTTTGCTTGATATCTGCCTAATCTGGGGATCTCTTGATTTAAAACCCATGCTGATTTTGTTTCCTTTGCTTCCTGTGGATGGCAGCCCACAGGCCTGATGGTTAGGGCCACAGACCTCACCATCAGCGGCCACCTGTTTCGTGGTGAAAACTCACTTCCCAAGCAACTCCTGGATGTCAGCTTTCACTCTTCAGACTCTGCTGGTGTGTTAGCCTCAAGGTTTTAGACCTGCTTGGGTTTTAGCAAAAACATCCAAGTCTATTTTTTTTTCTTCATTTTTTTATTTTTACTAACTTGTATTTGATTGCCCCCATTAGGTGTTGTGGTCTTTAAGTTTTATAGGATAATAAATTTCTATTACAATAAGAGTGCTCATGTTCACAGTCGTCATTTTGTAATCGATAATGCCAACAAAGCATTGCTGTTGCAGGTTGTGTGTGTGTGTGTATGTTGTTGAGTATATCTGTCTTCAGCAAATGGATTTGGACTCAGATCTATTTACGATTTACTAAGTTAAGAGTTCTAGGCAAGACCACAAAATATTCAACCGAATACATTGCTTCACTGAATGCATAAAATAGGATGCCACAATTATGCCTCATTCACTCATTCCACAGTAGGATGGGCGGGTGCCAGATTTCCGGTACTACATATTGCACCTAACCCAACCAAATACACAGAATCATGGACCTCATCAACCTGTGCCTCATTAGCTACTTTCAGTTTGATGGACAAATATACCAACAAATCAGAGAAGCACCCATGAAATCACCACTCTCAGGACTCGTAGCAGAGACCATAATGCAGCACCTAGAAACTATTGCACTCCCACAGATGCATCCCAAAGTATAGATTTAGTGTATAGATGACACCCTCACCATAATAAAAAAGGAACAACTAGAAAAGACACATGAAACAATCAACAATATCTTCAAAGAAATAAAATTCACAAGGGAAAAACAACAACACACTACCCTTCCTAGATATCCTCATCAGCAGAAAAAAAAATAGCAAATTAGAAACACAAGTCTATTAAAAACAACCCACACTAACCAAGTCCTCCAATACCAAAATAACAACCCAATCTCCCACAAAAAGAGCTGTATAGAGACATAACTCTGATGCGTACAAATACATTGCAACAATTCAAAATGCCAGATAAAGGACACAACCATCTGTCTTCCAGCAAAATGAATAAGCTACACAACTTCATTAAAAAGTGCTTGACCATTCAACTCATTACAGCACACCCAGTACAAGCTAAGAAAAGAATACTACCACACATTAAAAATAATTCAGAAACAACTGATTATTACAACCACATAGCATCACCACAGCACACAAGCCAACTGATGTCTTCCCATATACCTTAAGTAAACTGAAACACTCAGGAGGCCAAGGGCAAAAAAAAAATCATTAGAATATTTAGAGGAATGACTTTAACAGCCCCTGTTTAGGACAGACAGGCAAAAGATTAGCAGAGCATGTCATAAACACCAACTAGTAATCAGAAGATAATATAGAAAATCCATAATGTCACAATACATGGAGAGCCTCAAATATAGTTTCAACTGGGAATCTGTAAGCATCTCAGACCAAACTATATCCAAAAATGCTAGGGAATTCATTTAAGGTTCGCATTCAGAGAAATCAGCCATCAACAATCACATAGAGATAGATCACATGTATACACCATTCAAAAGAGGCAATTTTAAAAAGCTAAGAAGGAAACAAAAAGAGCAGAACACATCCTTTCCAGTAGCTAAAACCCAAAATAAGCAGAGATTAACACCAGACAAACAGGGACAAAACAATATCCTGATCAAGGAACTACCAAGGAGAAAACCACATTCCCACCAATATTGGCAGGGCAAGTGACTGTATAAAAAGCATAGAGCAAATCCTACACTCACCAGTACAGATGATGATACCTACCGGTAGTAGAGTAATGAAACACCTGCAAGCAAACAACCAAGCTTAGAGAGCGCCAAGAATTCTACAGTTCAGTCCTGAGTGACATACAGTATATTCTCTTTTATTAGTTTCTCTCCTCTAGATAAGAAGCCAGTGTTTTTAAGACAGGGGTCCCCATCCCCCGTGCCGTGGACTGGTACCGGGCCACAGCATGCCAGCAACCGGGCCATAAAAACAAACAAAGCCCTATCTGCAGGATGCAGGGAGCACACAAAACCACATCCCCTCCAGTCCATGGAAAAACCTCTCTCCACGTAATCAGTCCCTGGTGCCCAAAAGGTTGGGGACCTCTGTTTTAAGGAATCCCCAGTGATCCTTTGCTGTGTGATGTGTTGGCCATTACCTCATATTGGCAGTGACTTGTCTTTAATGTATATGTTTCTGGATGACTAGATGGTGTTGACCATTAGCTGGCTAACAGTGGCATCCAGGGTAAGTCACAATTTTGTCAGAATGACCGAACATGCATGGTGGGATTGCAGGGTAATTTCCATCCCTTTCTTACTTGCATGCCACATTGTGACTCACAAGCAAAAGAAAAGATGACATTGAAACGCACTTTTAATCATTTCTCTCTCACTTGCCTCCCACACAGATGCTCATGTTTGATTTGAAGTTTTGCCTACCTGCAAGCTCGCTATACTGTAGTGGCTTTTGTTGAGGTTTCAGGCACTTAGAAAAGCATGGAAAGAGACAATGTATTTTTGCTCTCAACCCATCTGGTAGAAAGACATACTGAAGACATTTGCGGTCCCTGGCCTTTTTCATGGCAGTTTTCCAATTCTCATTTTTGGGACGACAGTGTCAGCTTTGATAGTGATCTTCTTGTTCTTGGGCTGGATGATAATGTTTGGCCACAGCTGGCTTCCTATCCTGACTATGGCATCATATCCATTCAGACATAAATGCATTGGCCAGATTTAATTAATGCGCTATGTTAATACTTTCATATTTGCAAGGAAGGGTAAGTGGTAGGCAGTTGGACAGCATAGGAAGAAAAATCTTGTCAGAATTTCTGTGCTGGCAGCAGAGTTTATTATTCCCACTGCTGGATTGGATGACAGTGCTGACAAGGACAACATTTAAGTGAATATTAATGCACAGAACACCAGTCAGCCAAGTTTCTTCAGGACACAAAGCTTGTTGTCTCTTGAGAGATACTCTCAGATAAACTGGCTCAGGTCCTAAACTGATCCTGGCCTTAAATTGCTCCATAGTTCATTGGCCTCCTCTGCTGGAAATCCTGATGATTTTAGTCCTGACCTATTCTTATGGAATGATACCCAGCAGGAAGCAACTTGGGTCCAAGGTCAACATATACAATAACAAAATGGTAGTACCTCAATGCCAGAACAATACAGACTAGTCAATCACATTTCCATTCACATAGAACTTTTTGCCAGGCAATTTCACTTGCTTTCCTCCATCATTATTTCTTCATCATTTCAGTATGCAATTTAATATGCAAATCCTTTTCAGCACTTCATTGATACCTTGATAATAACTATCTGAGATGGAGCAGGAGGAAGAGTGATATTTTATTTCACAATCTCTGGTGACTGTTTAATTCAAAGTTTTAATAGTTTATAATATATGATACAATCAAAATACAAAACTAAATAGTGGAAAAGATGGGGAAGGGAGAAGGGAGTAGAGAAGTGAGGGAAAGGAGGGGGGAAAAGAAAAAAAATGTGACTTTAAATATACAATTGTCAATCCTCTTTACATCATATTCATGTCCTCTTTATCTCAGATTGAGTATGTTTCTGGCCCTACTGATGGACAAGAGTTTAAAATATTGGGGATGCTGGAATACACTCCTCTGCTTTAGGCAACTGACCAGTTATTCAAAATGCTAGGGTTACTTTTTTTTTCATTGGCCAAGTATCAGTTGGTATTATCAACTAATACCTACCTGTTCCATTGGGCATTCACACTAAGCAAAAAAAGAAAAAGAGTGCTGAGAATATATGAGCCACATCTCTTTTGTTGTGGGTTCTAATCCGTCCTGTGTTGTGTTCTGCCCAGATCCCCTTGGATATTTTAACTGCTATGGGCATAGGCTCTTCTGGTTATGTTGTGGCTTCCTTCCTGGTAATTTTGGCTTTGGCATCAGGACAAACAGGGCTTCCACTGAGAAATCTGCTCGCATAAAGTCTTAACTGGTGCTTCATAAACCACTGGAAGGAATCTTGATATAATCCAAGCCCTTACTCAGTGCAGAATCCCCTGCACATTTCTGACAGGAGATCATCTAGCTGTTGTTTATGTAATAATAACAAAAAGAGAGAGAATTCATCACTTCATGTGGCAGCCCATTCCATTGTGGACTCATGAGAGAGTGCTAAATGCATTTATTTTTTAAAAAAAAATTCCCTGAAAGTTAATTTTCCCCACAAAGAAAGAAGAAGAAATCCCAAGAAATCCTTGTAAGTTGGGAGGTTTTTTTACATGCCCGTAAGTATCATGTGAAACCATCAGATACAGTTTCAGAAATGGCCTGTCACACAAACTCTCAGGGCACAGCAGTGCTGATTCAAGCAGGAAGAACTTCTCCACCTATTCTCCATTAAGAGAATTTCCTCTGGCTTAATTCAAAAAAGTTCTGCCACTGAAGTTGTTAAGACTCCTTTGGTTTTTTTTAAAATGTACCTAATAGCCTGCTTAGGCAAAAGCAGCTTCACCTTGGGTAAGATGGGATTCATGCATTTTGCCCATCAAAGTAGACAGCTGTATGTGCTTTGCTGGGCAAGGTACACCCATCCTCCCTTACAGGGAGTGAGCAGCTTTAATGCTGCTATGCAAGATCTGCATGAGAAATGGCAAACCTGGACTAATTTACTTGGCAGAACCTGCCCCCCAGCACTCATATGGACCAGCTAGCTAAAGATCAGGTCCAACCATCTCTCAAAACATGCCTTCTTTAGGGAGAATTATTGTGTTTTCCCAGCAGTAAGGGAATCCACCCATCTGTTTTCTTAAGTTGTCCTGCAGCAGACATGTGAGGCCGGCACCAGTTTCTGGCCCAATGGCTGAACCAGAAGAATGCTTAGCAATAAGAGTAATGTAACTCTTAAATACTAGTGTACTTAAGGGCCACAAAGAAAATGCCCTGTTGCTCACTAGGACAGCACCAAAGATCTCAGGTCTAAGGCAGCATTTACAGTTAAACAATGCCATGTTGAAGATGACAGACAACATCTCCAGGTGATTTTTTCTAGATCTCTCATATCTAGAGATAGCCAGATTAAGGAAGGCCATGAAGATCAATTTGCCTCAGCATACCTGGTCTGCTCTTGTTTCTTGCCCCTACAGCTAGGAATTGATGATGAAATATCCACCACAAATTATAGTCACTATTCATTCCTTAGATTTATATCCTATCTTTGGCTATTCATTCATTAGATTTATATCCTATCTTTTCCTCTGAGAGCTCAAGACAAAATACACAGGATTCTCTCCTGCCATCTTCCTCACGTCTGTCCTGGGGAAATAGATTTGGCTGAAAGACCCTGAATGAGGCCATCCGGTGAATTTTCATGGTTGAGACTATTCTTCATAAAGTTTCTTCTGCTTCAAACTTCTTGCCAATCCATTTCAGTGGATAAATCCATTAACTACTCCAGTGTCACAAACTGAAAATACAAAACATTACATGATTTGCAAATGATTTAAAGCACAGACAAGGTCCACCCTTATAGCAGCAGAAATTCTCTCAAGTCCTTATGGAGGAAGTGGTAGGTCGGAGTAACTTGATGGAAGAAATAAGGCACAGATTTCTGTTTACTGTAGAGGGAATTCTAGAACACACTCAGAGACTATTTAAATTGAAAGAATACTTAATCAGGGAAACTGAATGGAAGCAGAAAATAGAGCAATCAGAAGAGAGAGAAAAGCTTCACCACCAACAAAAATCCACATCTTAACTAAAACAGTACAAAATGTACACTGCATAAATGTAGTGAACATAAGACCTACAGTATGGATTTGGACTGGAGTAAAAGTCTAAACAAGGGACGCGGTGGCTCAGTGGGTTAGGACGCTGAGCTTGTCGATCAGAAGGTCGGCAGTTTGGCGGGTCGAATCCCGAGTGCCGCGTAGCAGAGTGAGCGCCTGTTACTCATCCCAGCTTCTGCCAACCTAGTAGTTTGAAAGCACGTAAAAATGCAAGTAGAAAAATAGGGACCACTACGGTGGGAAGGTAACAGCGTTCCGTGCGCCTTTGGCGTCTAGTCATGCCGGCCACATGACCACAGAGACGTCCTCGGACAAGCGCTGGCTCTTCGGCTTTGAAACGGAGATGAGCACCGGCCCCTAGAGTCGGAAACGACTAGCACACACATGCGGGGGAACCTTTACCTTTACCTTTAAAAGTCTAAATGTTGACTTTTTAATATTCCAAATGCTTCTGGAATTTAATAAGCTAGAAGCAGCCAGCATGGTTTCATTCAAAGGAGAAGCTGACTGTCAGTTCACCTTGGGCAGGTAGTTTAAAGGGAAGAGATGTAGTCAACTGATCAATGAGAATCTCAAAAACAAAACCTTGCATCAGGGCTGCATAACTCAGCAACTGAATAAGGCTTTGAATGGCATTTTGAAGAATAGGAAGGCTGGCCAAGGAATTTAGGTAGTCAGGAGGTCTAAGAAATGAAAAAGGTCCCTTTTTAAAATATTTGTAAGGCTTAATGTGTGTGTGTGTGTGTATGGATCTTTGGTCATTCGGGGTTTTCCCCGCGTAGAATTGAAGGTGTAGGAGCAACGTTTCGACAGAATCCCATCCGTCATCCTCAGGCTGGTGGCTTCAGCTTCCTTCTTCTGGGAGAAACATGTGGCTGCTTGTTCCTCTTTTTTAAACTGCCAGAGGGGGTGTGTTCTGTGGGTGGAGGTGTGCTCTGATTGGGTGGGAGATTAAGTGTGTTCTGATTGGGTGGGAGTGTGTTTTGAATGGTGGGTGTGTTCTGATTGGGTGGGGGTGTGTTTTGAGTGGATGGGCTGGCCTCAGCTACCAGCCTTAGACCTGAGCTGGTGAGTTGTGCTGCTTTTGTTCGGCTTCATGTTTGTGGTGGTGCCATGTTTTTATAGTGGGTGTCAGTTTGCTTATTGTGTAGTTTGGAGGGGTTTAAAGTGGCTGATGTTGCAGCTGTAGTTAGGTTTCTGTTTTGTGGTTGTGCCTCGTTATCATTGTGGGTTCGGATTTGCTTTTTGAATGTTTGTGTAGTGGTGATGTCATGTGATGTTATCATGAGTTTGGATCTGGTATCATTCTTGGTGGTTGGGACTCGTCCGTCAATCAAGGCGAGTTTCCAAATGGCTGGTAGGCGAGAGGTATCATCTCGTTTGTTCATGCTGTGGGGGCATATATAACTTTGTGCAAAACGTGCTATTGCACATGTTATATGTAGCACTAACTCCTGCTTTTATTCATCATTAATAAATTAACTTAGTCAAAACTGATTCTCATATATTTTATATGTCACACTCAGGATAAAAGATTGAGTTTCTCCTGGAAAGTGTATGAGAAAATCTCGAAGATCTCTCCCAGTTAGAACTGAAGGTATCAGCCAAATATGCTGGATGGATAGATAGCTTTGGAGTTTCAGCCAAATATGCCTGAACTGTATAAGAACAAAGGAAGCAATGATAACAAAATTCCATAACAGAGGGCCCACATTATATATCAACTGTTGAAGTTCTTCACCACTTTGAAGGCACTATTACCTGATTTCACTGTTTATCTCTGGCTTTATCAAAATATCATGATTACAAGGTTAACTTCTGCATCCTGAGGACTGCATCCTGACAAGGGAAGAAATATGACTGCATGACTTTGAGGGGAGGAGAATAAAATGTAGACGGAATGTGGGGACGTGTATTCATTGGAATTCCACATTTATATTTGCATTGAACATCCATGGCTGACAGTGATAAAAATACAAAGCACAAATACAGTACAAAATCAAAATATGAAAACTGCAATAGTGAAAAGCCTGGCAGAAGAAACATGCCTGGCTGCTTTTCAAAAGGCAGAGAAGGCAGCTTGCAGAGACTGTCTTCCAGAGCTTGGGAATGAAACAGAGAAAGGACTTCACCTATGTGCCAAGTGACAACCTGTTAACATACAGATAGATTCTTAATGGAAGAAGAGATCTCTCAAGATATCTAGGCCCAAGGTGTTTAGAAGATTCACTAATACCTTAAAGTATCCCAGGGTAACAACTGGGAACTAGTGCTGATCTTTTAACATGGGCATCCCAGCTACCATAGTTTGTATCATTTAGAGCAGAGGTCCCCAACCTTTTGGGCACCAGGGACCGGTTCCATGGAGAGGTTTTTCTGTAGACCAGAGTCCGTGATTTTGTGTGCTGCCTGCATCTCGCGGATGGGGCTTTGCTTGTTTGTACGGACTGGTTGCTGGCATGCCACATCCCAGTACTGGTCCACGGACTGAGGGTTGGGGACCCCTGATTTAGAGCAGTGTTTCTCAATCTTGGTAGCTTTAAATATGTGGACTTCAACTCCCAGAATTCCCTAGTTAACTTTGCTGACTGGGCAATTCTGGGAGTTGAAGTCCCCACATCTTAAAATTGCCAGAGTTGAGAAACACCCAGTTAGAGCTTCAAAACACTTTCCAAGTACAGTCCTCCACAAAACCCCATGTGAGCACCTGATGAGATGTTACAAGACGTGAGTAACTGTTGCTAAATCTGAGTACAGTAGTTAAGGAAGGGGCATACCTGGTGTATTAGCCTTAAACATACAAAAATGGTCCTTATCCCAGTCACCACCTGGAAATGCAGGAACAGTTGAAGACTCACCATCATCATCATCACGATTTGTTAATGTTTGTTAACATTCCATAACAGAATACTAAAGAAATATTGAAATAATGTTTAATAAACATCCAAGAAATCATTCCATAAAAGTCAGAAACAGCATCTATAGTCAGTCAGTTCCAATTCACACATTACTCACACTGCTACTCTTCTTTAACTCTACAATACATTTTGGATAAGTGGTGATCAAATAACCTATCTGCTATTTTGTTATTTGCTCTGCACAGCCTCCCAGTCCTGCCCCTGGACTTTCCCTGCTACAAAACACCAGTAATGTTTCCTGGACAAGTTTGTCATGATGGAAGTGTCTCAGAATTGGAGGGCACTACATTACAGGAAATGATCCAACATAAATTCTTATTCTCCTGATTCCTAGAAACTTATTGCCCCAGAAAGTGGGTTATTTACCTCCCAAAGGTTTGTAGTTTAATGACCTTAAAACAAGTTGCACAAACAAAGGTGGGGGAAACCACACTTTCTTGCAATATTAAGGATCAAAAGATTTCCTGGGAACAAGGCACAGTTTTTGGCCGTGGAAAGGTTGTAACAGTAGCAAGACACTTGTGTTGGATTATATCACATTAAAACAGGATGGTAGTTATAGCAACTGATGCAGGGGCTATACTTTAAATTCTGTTGGTGGGGACAGAGAACCAAACATGGCCAGAACATAGTTGAAATTTCCACTCTCACATCTTCTCCCCTGGGCCTCACTCTCTTACATTAGCAAGATCCCACTGCCAGGAGAAAGAAGACAATTTTCCTGAGAGAGGTCAGCAATTTGGGTGTGCATTTGATCCATCTTGAATTAGATGCTAGTTTTCTCATTCCCAAGGAATCTTGGGATCTGTAGTTCAAAGTCAAGGGAACATGAATTTCCAATAGCATCTCTCCAAATAATAAAACCCATAATTTAGAAAGAAGAACTGTTTTGTACACACAAACAAGACTCGGGTTCTCTATTTGGTTGGGATTCAGTAGCACAGCTTGGTTGTCAGCCGGCTACTGTCTGTAAAAGCTTCTGGCCAATCAGTTTTTGGATGCATGTTTCTCATGCCTGAAGTTGCCTCTCTCCATGCTTTTGGTGAATTTCAAATGCTACAGCAAGAATATAATGGAACACACTCTAATCCTTCTGGATTACATTCAACTCACATCAGCGATCTGCCCAAAAGGGAGTAGCTAAACCACATGGGCTCAAGAGAGTATAAACAAGACAACCTAAATATGTTCCAAGGGACTCTGTATAATTTGTGCAGAGTACAAATCATAGACCAATGTTAGGCCTCTTTATTGTAATTTGAATATAAAATGAAAGAATACACACTGAACTATAGGTCAAGAACCCCTATTTACTTGATCTAGTTGAGTGAAAAAATAATAATTCTCCAGGATGCTTTGTATTGAGGACCTTAATACACATTAAGGACGTGTGTGTGTGTGTGTGTGTGTGTGTGTGTGTGTGTCCTGAATATATAATTGCTGAGTTTCTTCTCCTAGTTTTTCAGAAACTAAATCTTGAGCAATGGCAGGAAACAGAATGGAACTTGACCCCACAGTATACACCATGATGGCTCCTCACCTAGTTTGCCTAACATATAACGATGATTGTATCGACCTGCTTTATCTGCAACCAAAGTTCTTGGGCTGCTTGTAAGTCATTGTATGACAGGTGACTGAAGTAAACTCAGTAAAGCAAGTTCTTCCACAATTCGAGGATGGATGGCAGGATAATGAACTTAGGCTCCATGGACAGGGGTACTACAGGGATTTGTTTTCTGAAAATATTATGAAAAATACCTAGTACATTTCCTACTCGTGCCCAAACTGGTCCATTCTAACTTGGCATGGACAACTTGTCTGCTACAGCATTCCAAGCAGACTGGCGGCAGCTACTTCTAAAGGAAGCATCACCCTTAAGCAGTAGCAACGACATCTGACCTGGGACGGTAATTTCTGCCAACAATAAATGCTGACCCATCACCAAAGGCGACCAGGACACATGCTGTTTCCTTGAGATTATTTCTTTTCCACAACTCTCAGATTTATTTCCTAAAAGGGTGACCCTGGCTTGCCCTAACAGTGAATCTACTGGAACAAGCATTCAACTTGCAGCAGAGCTCCACATGCACCAATAAAGGCCTCATGCCACAGAAGGAAGGGCGGTCACAGAGTCAGGCACCAAGAATGGACTGGACCTCAGAAATGACCAGTTAACAGCTGGCGCCCATCCATTTCATACTCTTTTGTTACAAACAAGCTTCAGAGAATTTATACCCTACCCCAGGCCCAGCAAACCACCAACATAGTCCTACTTAGATGGGACCAATTTCAGTTTCAAGGATAGCTATCTTGCTCCTTCTGAAACCATTTTAACCCGTGGCAGTGAGATCTGAAGCTGGAATTTGCACCTACCAATAAGTAGTAGATGGCTGTCCACAAGAGCATAACCCAGCAGCTATTAGACTGACAGCCACGAAAACTGACATTTTTCAGGAATATGTTGGTTCAGCAAATCTTAAAATAGTATGTCTTCTGCCAAGTAGAGACTTTAAAACCAAAGTCTGGTTTTATGCTATTGAATTAATATGCTATTGAAATAATTAGTGTTTTAAATATCTTGAAGGGGTACTTAACAAAAGTCATAATGTTTGCTAAATTAAGAGTCAAATCCTTAACCAATCAGAAAATTATATGTATTATGTGGAAGAGCTCATCCATAGATAAGTCGACCCTTGAAATTTCAGTCAAACTACCATGAAAAATTTGCTGAACCGTGAATTTTTAACTGCAGTGACAGGTGGGGAACTGCAAACTGTTATGTCATCAGTTATAAAACTGCAATTTTAAGACCATGACAAGATTTAAAAACTCTGAGCTCTGGTCCACAGATAACCTGAACCCAATTTTTGGCGTAAAAGTTTTGGGCTTATCAAGTATATACAGGATGTTCTGGTTCTCAATCAGGTCATGCTTAAAAGTTTTGTCCCATGAAGAATAACAGAGCGATGCCAGCTGGCAATTTAGTGGCAGTTCACAGCCAGTCTGTGTCGCCCTGTAGTCTATTTTCCAGTGCAGGCGTCCAACCAAGTTTTTTTTTAAAAGTAGTTTATTCTGTTTCTTATCATTAAGTACAACTCCGTATCAAATTATGTATGTACGGTATGGAAGTTCAAAGGTTTGGCACCATAATTTGTCTTTTGTTCAATGACACGAACCTACTAGCATGGGAAATTATGTTCACTGTTCTGAATGGAGATGATGGGCGTGGAAGTCCAACCTAGCTGAAAGGCTCCAACGCAGACCAGGTCCTCACACCAGCTTTTAAAAGAATTATAAAAAATATTGGCGTGGAAACTACCCTGTATTTTATATTAGGAATAGGAAAGTAAGGAACTAAAACACAAGACTAAGCAAACTTTTATTTTATTGTATTTTTTTTTAAAAAAAGCGAAACAAAGTAGTGAAAGCAGTGCATTGTGTTAGACTTTCCAGGCATATAATCTCTTAATTGGTTGATGGTCTTTTATGGCTACTGAAGATTTTCATCTTCCGAAGATTTTGGCTGGGGGCAAGGCAACAACTTTTGCTTTCCTATGTAAATGTTGGAATTATGCAAAGAATGCTTATCGGTATGCGTTGGTGTCTACTACATACCTCCTATTCTTAGAATTCGTCACCCAAATTTGGTATCAGAAGACATCTTCTTCACTGCTCCAAGCAAGTGGAAGGCATAAAGAGGACAAAGTAGAATACAGGTGATCCTCAACTTACAATCACAATTGAGCCCAAAATTTCTGTTGCCAAGCGAGACATTTGTTAAGTGAGTTTTGCCCCATTTTACGGTCTTCCTTGCCACAGTCGTTAAGTGAATCACTGCACTTGTTCAAGTAGTAACACGGTTGTTCAACTGTTCAGTGAATCCGGCTTCCCCATTGAGTTTGCTTGTCCGAAGGTCGTAAAACATGATGCCATGACTCCAGGACATTTATTTTATTTATTTTATTTTTTTAATTCCATTTATATCCCGCCCTTCTCCGAAGACTCAGGGCGGCTTACAAGCTTAGCGGTAGCCTTCATTCTATGTATATGCCTGCTTATTAGGGCTTTCACACACACACACCCAAGCGGCATTATTACAAAGTCAGCTTAATTGCCCCCAACAATCTGGGTGCTCATTTTACCTACCTCGGAAGGATGGAAGGCTGAGTCAACCTTGAGCCTGGTGGGATGCGAACCTGCACTAATTGCAGGCAGCTGGTGTTACTTAAGGAGGCAGTTGCCAAGCACCTGAATTTTTTTATTTTATTTATTTTATTTTAATTCCATTTATATCCCACCCTTCTCCGAAGACTCAGGGCGGCTTACAATCCATGGGGATAGTATAACGGTTGCAAGTGTGAAAAACAGTCGTACGTTACTTTTTTTTCCAGTGCTGTTGTAACTCTGAACAGTCACCAAGTGAACTGTTGCAAGTCAAGGACTACCTATACTAACACTGACATTCAAAGGGTTTGTCTGACTAGGAGGGGGTCTTTGTTATGAATAGAGCATGGCGTCACTTAATTCATAAAGTGGCCGGTTTCAAACACCAAAAAGCAAATCTAAAGAACGGTTCTGTTACTTGACACTCCCTTAGTTAGGATGGGAATGCCTCTTTATTTTTAATTTTTAAAAAAAATCCTATTCCAGGGGAGAGGCAGATCAGCTCTGTAAAATACAAGTCTTTGAACAAGGGAACCTGACCTATTTAGACACGTGGTTTTCTACAGAAGCTTCGAGCCACATTTCCTTTTAAGAGAACATCTCACGGTGTCCTGCATATTTACCAGCAGGACTTCGGGGCATTGGTAATAAAAACACAACAAGAAAGAAAGAAAGAAAGAAAGAAAGAAAGAAAGAAAGAAAGAAAGAAAGAAAGAAAGAAAGAAAGAAAGAAAGAAAGAAAGAAAGAAAGAAAGAAAGAAAGAAAGAAAGAAAGAAAGAAAGAAAGAAAGAAAGAAAGAAAGAAAGAAAGAAAGAAAGAAAGAAAGAAAGAGAAAGAAAGAAAGAGGTCCTTGACTGCTCAGGATCAAGCTACTCCCCTCCAGAATTCCCAGCTAGTGCTCGACTTAACAGTTCATTTACTGACAGTTCAAAGTTACAACGGCAGTGAAAAAAAGCGACTTATGATCATTTTTCACTCTTATGACCGTTGCAGCATTACCAGGGTCACCTGATCAAAATTCAGATGTTTGGAAACCGACTCATATTTATGACGGTTGCAATATCCCGGGTCACATGATCACCTTTTGCGACCTTCTGATAAGCAAAGTCAACTGGGGAAACCCATATTCACTTAACAATCATGTTACTAGCTTAACAACTGCAGTGATTCACTTAACAAATGTGGCAAGAAAGGACGTAAAATGGGATAAGCTGCTGTCAGGGCTTTTTCGTATTCTTACAAGCACTCTGCCCTTGGAAGGCCCCAAGTTTAAAAAAGTAAATCCCTCTGTTCCTGAAGGGTGTTAAGAAACATTGTTTAATGAAAAATTAACAGTGGGAATCCAAGTCTAGTTTGAAGGATTATTATTCAACCAGCTTACAATAAGATTCTTAAAAGTGGAATTAGTCTTGGAAAGTGGGGCAGGCAATTCAGGGTTCATGGCAAGGTAAAATACTCTTTTTGGTCACTATTTTTCTGTGACCAAAGAAATTAATGGGATGATTTGTAGTTTGTAGACTAGTTCCCTGCAGGATGTTTAAAATTATTTTCAGTCACGCGTGGTGTATTATTTCTTTCTCTCTGCTTTCAGCCGCACTCAGTGAACTAACTTCCTGCTGGCAAACCCTCCTGCTAGGAGACAGTGGTTAGCCTTTTCAAGACTACATGATTGAAATTATCGATCTTGGGTTAGTGAGTATCACGCCCTGGGGTGGACCAGCATTTCTCTAAATGTAGTCCTTTGTTTCAAGATGAGACAGGAGCCTAGCGCACAGATTAGGATCTGATTTAAACAGACCCCTCTAGAGAAATGTCCTGGCACTCCAAGGGTCTGCCTGCTTTCAGATTTTCTACCACCGAGATGGAGCTTCTGCAATAGCCTGCTGGACATACTCCATCCACAGACCTAATGAAGCGGCAATTCCCATGCTTTTCTTGCCTCCGCAGAACTGTGTTTGCTTAATGGAGAAGGGACAGCTGCAAGCGAAGGCAAACAAAGTCTCAGCGGATCAACAGGCCATTAGCTAGCTGTAGATTGCACAAGAAGTTCACCAACGGAAAATTATGAGGGGGGTGTTGGAAACCCATCTCCTAAACTGGCAACAGGTTCAAACAACAAGTGGCCTGATGTTGCTACCAAACGCTTCCATAAAAGTACTCCAAATATGTGCTGTTGGCCTTCTTGATCTCCCCATGGAAATGTGCTCCACAAGCAGCAACTTATTTATTTATAGCTTTCTCTCTCTCCCAAAGGAAATACTAGGCATGTCGCAAATGCTTAGGCTGGGCTGGATTTCAAGCACCACTGAATTCAGTGGGGAGAGATTTTGAGTACTCCAACTTTCTTGTAGAAAAGGGGGCCTTGAAGAATGCTTTAATATTACCTTATTAATATTAATGCTAATTATTTGACTTCTTCCAGGAGAGTTCCTCTCCATTTAAAAGCCAAAAGCCCTGGGATATCACTTGCCTTCAAGTTCATGCCTCCTCTTTTTAGATGTTTAGCTGTGGGAACTCATACTACTCAGAAACTTTGCCTGTAATAGCCACCAGAGTTAATTGTTAATGCTAACAGGACTAAGGTGACCCAGATTAAAGTTACCATATGAATGCAAGCATCAGGAAATAACCTTAATCAGCCCCTTTCTCTCAACCCAACTATCAAATCAGTCTGGTGTGAAGACAGGCATATTCTATATGCATCCCCTAGAAATGCTTCCCAAACCTGTTTTACCAAAAACTGGATAAAAATGTTTTCCCCCACCCTTTGGAGAATGATGCACAAACCCATTATCCTTCACAACAGGGATATTGAAATTGACTTAAAAAAGATTGCCACTTTAGTGAAATATATTTTAAAAAATCTCCCAAAGTATTCCTAAAAAAAAAAGGTAAAGATTTCCCTGTCAGTTGCATCAACTATAGGGGACAGCACTCATCTCTGTTTCTTGGCAACCAGTGTTGTCCGAAGACATTTTCCATGGTCATGTGGCCAGCACTACTATATGCCAAAGGCACCAGAACATTGTTACCTTCCCACCTAAGTGGCACTTATTTATTTACTTGCATTTGCATGCTTTTGAACTGCTACAGTAGGTGGGCAGGAGCTGGGGCAAGGAACGAGAGCTCACAAAGGATTCCTACTGAGACAAAAATGGTAATTCGTTGAAATGACATAAAAACCATTCAGTTAGGTTGTTTTTTTATAATACAGGTGGTTCTGAAGTTACAACCAACCATTCAGTGACAGTTCGAAATTATGATGGTGCTGAGGGAAGGGACTTGCAACCAGCCCTCTAACTTTGATAAGACTTTCTGAAAGGTGATTTCTGAAGGAAAAAGTTGGAGAAATCTCCTAGATTTGAAGATTTTAAAATCTTAGAATTGGTGCAGAAAGACTTTGGGTGGACTCATTGCCACTAGGTTGTTCCTCTAGCCCAGGGGTAGGCAACCTCGGCTCTTTTATGACTCGTGGACTTCAACTCCCAGAATTCCTGAGTCAGCATAGCATAGCTGACTCAGGAATTCTGGGAGTTGAAGTCCACGAGTCATAAAAGAGCCGAGGTTGCCTACCCCTGCTCTAGCCACTAACAACTTGTGTGCCAATGTCTACGTTTTAGAATGCAAATGTCTATCCCAAATGCTGCAGAAAGGCTCTCTAATGCAGAGGCTCCTAAACCTTTTACTAACTTTCTTCCCTTTAGTATAATCATAATGTACACACCTCCCCTAAAAATCCAAACACCCAAATGAACAATGAAAACAGGAGTCCTTGGTGCTCTCCGAGCTTGCTTGTTTTCTTGCAGACGTTTCATTACCCAAACTAGGTACCAGCACTGATGATGTTACTTAGTTTGGGTACTGAAATATCTGCAAGAAAACAAGCAAGCTCAGAGAGCACCAAGGACCCCTCATTTCAACCCTGAGCTACAAATATTCTCCTTTACTGGTACAATAAAAACAATGCAGTGGGAAAAGTGGATTTATGGTAATGATATAAGTAAAAGGTTATTCACACTTCCCCTGGACTCCCTCTGCGCCTCCCAAGAGAAGTAGACCTCACAATTTGGGAAACCCTGCCCTACAGAGAGTTCTACACAAGGGAACTTCTTTTTGAAGGGCATATTAAAATTTAGGGTTTTCTCCTTGCTTCCGTCTGGCATGGGAGCCATTTGCATTGTATGCTGTGTGGTTTTGCAGCACTTTTTTCAGTGCACACCTGGTGTTTGCATAATGAGTTATTCTGGGGACAGCTTGACTCTCCACTCAAAACACATGGAGGTAGAAAATCAGGAGCCTGGTAGAGCCTTTCATGACTAACAAATTTTATTTAAAAGCGTAAGCTTTAGTGAGCTGTAAATCAATTCATCAGATGCAAGGAGCAACTAGACTGAAGTGGGATCATAACAATGCCTCATAAGTAACCCACATCTGCAAAACCAACCTGTCTTCTCGTCCCTTCCCCCATTCCCTCCCTATTTTAATGCTCCATCAGTCTAGCCACTCTATGCATCTGATGAAGTGAGCTGCATCTGATGAAAACATAAAAATATGCCTTCTGATTCTTTTGGTACCAAAACTAACATGGTTCTCTTTCATGATGGCACAGTGCACTATTGCAGGCTAACTCACTACCAGCAGTTCAATCCTGACAGGCTCAAGGTTGACCCCAGCCTTCTATCCTTCCAAGGTTGGTAAAATGGGGACCCAGATAGTTGGGAGTAATATACCGACTCTGTAAACTGCTTTAAAGAGGGCTGTAAAGCACTATGAAGTGGTATATAAGTGCTATTGCTATAATGTCTACATGGTAAGTGCAAGCATGGAGAATGATAGTATGAAATAGTAAAAAAAAACACCACTTTGGAATTTTCAGATTTGCTCTGGAGCGTAAGGAAGTCATGGCCAATGTAGATGTAAATACAAGTACTGCTGTGATCACAATTTGATCCTATTCCAATAATTTGGAATTGTTTCTTTGGTTCTGTAAAGATAAAGAACTCCACTGATGGTCACAACTCATTACAAGCAGGAATTCCAGTCATTGTTGCAACATGTTACAAATGAATAGCACATGCTGCTGTTAAATAGATAACCATGATCTATCCTGGTTAGTAGCAGGATTGGAGGCCACAAATGTTGGGGGAAAAAATCCAAAGAAAAGACATGGCAAACCGCTTTCATACTGTTGCCAAAAAAAACTACATGCTTGACCTGAGGGAGACTATACAGGAAGTCGAGTTATGACTGTAATGGAGCCTGCCCTTCATGATCATAACTCACAATAGTCATAAATGGGGATCACCCACATGACTGACTAGATTTTATGATCTTTTCTTAGACAGTTGTTATGCATATGCCACAATCATTAAGCAAACCATTGTATGCTATGGGCTAGTTTTGCTGAAAACTGGAAGCAAATGCAGGTTTTCAGCAAAACCATTATAAAATGAGGTCACATGAGCACAGGACAGTGCAAATGGCCCTACATGCGGCCTAGTTATTAAGTGCCTGAAGGGCAGTCACATGACCCCAGGGTGTGTAGGAGGTGTTAGGCCTTCAAGTCCAGGTAGTAACTACTCCCAGGGAAATACATTGATAAGGAACCAGCCGAAAGTTGAAGACTACCCATACTTAAACTTGGACCCAGGGAAATTTGCCTCTTCTCTAAACTAAAATTTCTGTTGTATACACATTATATTATTATAGATCACCATATCCAAGTGTTGTTGGTTATGGTTACAGATTAAATTCAGGTAGATCCCAACTTACAACCACAATTGAGCCCAAAATTTCTGTTGCTAAACAGGACAATTGTTAAGTACATTTTGCCCCATTTTACAGTGGTTAACTGAATCACTGCAATTGTTAAGTTAGTAACATGACTGTTAAGTGAACCTGGCTTCCCCATTGACTTCACTTGTCAGAAGGTCGCAAAAGGTGATCAGATGACCCTGGGACATTGCAACTGTCATAAATACATGCCAGGTGCCAAGCATCTGAATTTTGATCACATAACCACTGAGATGCAGTGGTCATAAATGTGAAAAAAAGATCATGTTACTTTTTACAATGCTGTTGTAACTTTGAACAGTCAATAAATGAATGGTTAAGTTGAGAACTACCTGTAACTTAAAAAGCCAGTACTTGGAAAGTTCCTATTTTTAATCAGCAACCAACTCTGCAATGACAGGCTCAGCTGAAGGGGAAGCAGCACAAAGGAAAGCAGGGGTCTTCAAACTTGGTAAGGTAACTAAGGTAACATACGACCAACAATCTTTGCTGGCATGGCAAGTTGCTAGTTGTTTTGGAACTGTTGGTGAGACCGTTAAAAGTCGTTGGCGCTGTTTGAATTTGTTCTACCAGCAGCAAGATCTGACTGCTGGCCCAGTGATGGATTCTACTGCAAATCAGGGCTGTTTCCAGAGGAGGCAGAGGAGGAGAGGACCTGGAGCTTATGGAGCGAAGGAACTGGATGAGGCTGTCTGCAGGCCCAGAGGAAGAGAGAGAGGCTTTTGGAGGAGTTGGTGGCGGCGGCAGCAGCGTGCTCCAGGGGCGAAAAGAAGCAAGGCCTCTTTAAGGAAAAGGTGGAATAGTCAGGATCAGAAAAAGGAAAGAAGGCGAGGTTGTCAGAATACAAGCGAATTTGAGGGCTAATCCACATGGAGCCCCATTTCCATCTGTCCTGTTTGCCATCATTCACTCTCTAGAGACTAAAATGGACAATGTGAAATTTGAGCGGGCCCCGAACAAGGAGTATATATCAGAGGTGGTGACCCTTTGAGAGCGGTATGCAACGAAATTTCATTTTGATGTATGCCGATTGGTGTACATTCAAAGTGACAATAAAGTTATCATTTATGATTTGTGGACTTCAACTCCCAGAATTCCTCAGCTAGCGTGCCTGGCTGAGGAATTCTGGGAGTTGAAGTCCACAAGTCATAAAAGGGCCAAGTTTGAAGACCCCTGGGATAAAGCAAGATAGCCCTGTAGCTAAGGGAGACTTTGAAACAAACTTGCTATCTTGCTATCTTACAAACTTGCTATCTCACATTCTGAATACCAGTCAGGTAGCATACAATATAAATCCAGGACTCTAAATCCAGATCTCTGCCACACTGATGATTTTGAAGCTCCAAGGCAAACCAACAAGGGTTGGAATGAGAAAGTCCTTTCCAGGCTATCTCATTTCTGACAGGAGATACAGGGCCATAAGTATTCATTAAAATAAAAAATTCTCTCAAGATTAAAAAAATAATTACTTGCCTGAATTTCAAACTGCGTTTTCATAACAGTTTGAAACAGGGATCATAACTTGTTTCTGGCACGTGACTTAAGAGATGCCCATTGAATGTGATCATAGAGAAAAGAAACCAGCTTAATTTACACTTCCACACCACCTGTCATTTTTTCTTAGACCTCCAGTGGATTTTTGGATTCCTTCAGGACACGTTTCCATCTTAACATACATTTACATCCCCTCAGAACTGTTGATATGGAGCTACTCCAAACAAAACCTCAAACTACAAGGGGGGAGGGGGGAGGAAGGGAAACTTTGCACAAGATGGCAGCTTCTCCTTGAAAAGAACTTAAGGCAAACATACACCACAATCATGTAACCCCAGACTGGAAAAATAGCAAACATTGCACAACTATTACCTGTACAAATAGAACTCAACTCAGGACACCTGATATTCAAACAAAACATTTTATCAAGAACGGCTTGAAAAATACTTCCCATATCTGCCTTAAGTTTTTCGTTAGATATCAGACAATAGTAGAAGAAAACAAACGCTTGAGTCATCTAAAGCTTGAAAATACTGAAACTTGAAGAATGCAGCAAGGACAAAAGACACCACAGACTCAGCTAGATTTTTTTATTGATTTATGTGTATCCTGCCTTTATTATTTTTACAAATAATTCAAGGGTTTCCTAAACTTGTGCATTTTTTCTGCATAAATTTTAAGGCAGAATGCAGTATTAAAAACCATCAAAAGAACAACAACAGGACAAATTTGTGGAGCAACTAGTTTTAAGATCAGCACCTCTGCTGTCAGTTTTCTATGTTTCTAAGATTCTGTAACTACTGCTCCTTTCTGCTAATAGCAGAACTGGTGACTCCATGGGCATCTAACAAAACATCCATGCTGTTTCCTTTGAAACTGTAGGGAAAGATTTTCTCCAAAGCACCTGAAAGCAGGACAAGAAGCAACGGATGGAAACTAGTCAAGGAGAGAAGCAACCTAGAACTAAGGAGAAACTTCCTGACAGTTAGAACAATTAACCAGTGGAACAACCTGCCTCCAGAAGCGGTGAATGCTCCAACACTGGAAGTTTTTAAGAAGAGACTGGACAGCCATTTGTCTGAAATGGTATAGGGTTTCCTGCCTGAGCAGGGGGTTGGACTAGATGACCTCCAAGGTCCCTTCCAACTTCTTCTTCTTCTTCTTCTTCTTCTTCTTCTTCTTCTTCTTCTTCTTCTTCTTCTTATTATTATTATTATTATTATTATTATTATTATTATTATTATTATTATTATTATATTATTATTATTATTATTATTATTATTATTATTATTATTATTATTATTATTATTATTATCTTCTCAAACTAGTTCTTGGCACTGGCATATTCAGGTAGACTTGCAGGCCAAGAATTAACCAGAGTCATCTTCTCTGAAGTTAGATATGTTCAGCTAATAATTTGTCCTATTTGCTTATACATCGGTTTGGAATATGATACAAAGGGCTCTCAGTGATGGGAGGAGGAGGAGGAGGAGGAGGAGGAGGAGGAGGAGGAGGAGGAAGAACCTCTTTCTCTTCTGGATTGGACATTGCCTGGAGTGTAAAACTGGCACTGCTGAAAAGGTATAGTGCTTCTTAAAAGTTTTTAAAAGGTGACATTATTACTTTCCATTCAGCTTTCCAGAAATCTATCCCACTTCAGGCCCTCTGAACAATTTTCCATCATTTGTCTTTTTTGACACTTTCCCCTCTGATGATCTCACAAGCTCTCTTCCAAAAGCCTTCACAATATACCCATAAATTTCAGTTCATTAGGAAAAACTTCCTGATCCGTTGCTTTTTTAGAAATGTCTAAGTATATGGGGAAATGAACTGTAAGAATTCATTCTGTCTACACATTTCTTTTTATGGAAACTTCAAGATGAGTCTGTTACAGCAGGTGGTTCCTCAGGGTAAGATATACTTCAACTACCTTTAGCTTCTGCAGCATTACATAGTCAAAACTAACAAGCGTCCCAAAGACAAATGTGATTTATGCCTATTTATAAAAGCTGAGACTCCAGCCTTAAGTACACAACAAAGCAGAGATTCTCCTTAAAATCCTTATTCCAAATCTGGATCTCTCTCTGTTAAACTCCCTGTTTAGCTTCTGCATTTTTGAAAATTTACCCTTTTAGCCAATTACTTCATGACACAGTTAAGAACATAGGAACAAAAACTGTTCAGGGGATTCAAATTTTATTAGAATAGTTTGGTTGCAAGTTTTTTTGAAATTGCACAGAGTTCTTTCCAGACTAAAGTCCTGTTAAAGCCTATTAGTATATTTCATTAAAATAGCCTACCGACAAAAAACACTAATGTTTTTCAATCTTGTTTGGGAGAACAAACAGAACATCCTTTTTATTTCTTAAAACTGTTAATACCAACTGGCAGTTAGACATTCACTGATGGAGGTAGTCCCACCAAACACAATTAAATGCTTTAAAATGCTGTGCTGTCAGGCTGCATTATTAAGAATGCTCACTTTTTGCTGTGACAGTGAAGATAATGGGAACTGCTTCTAAGTGGCAATATGGTAGGTGCAATCATGCCTCAAGAAGTCAAGGTGCTCATGCATATAAACAGCTTTCCAAATAGTCAGAAGGTAGAAGCTGTTTTAGAAATCTCAAGGATAAGCTTAGAAATAAAAGATCAGTTCCCAGAAAAGAGCTGAAAGAAGTAGAGAAACAGAACATATTCTTTCTAGAATCTATTCCAGTGATGGCAAATCTGACATGTGACCAAGATAACATGGCAGAACATTTTGGGTGACACACCTGTGTTCACTAACACCCAGCAACAAGTATTCTCAAAAGCATACTCTGTTCTTTTTGGAGATTTTTTCGAGGTTACAGAGACCACATGGGAATGGGATATGCTCTCTCACGACCTTCAGAACAACGCACAAGATGGGTATGCACAGCATTGTGAGCCTCCAAAAATTGTGGGAGAATAGGGTGTACTGTTGCATGGTTTTCAGACGCCACAGAAGAGCATTTTCCAAAATTGCTTCAAGAATAAAGGCCTCAGGCAACCTGGAGCAGCTTTATATAGGCCAGAGGGGCTTGTCAACAGAATGAGAACCCCACTTGAAGATAAGCAGTGCAGGGGAGATTCTAGGAAGTGCTGGGCACAATGCAAAGCAGCCTGCTTGAGTGACAGCAGAGGTGGCAGGGTTGAAGCCTTTAGGCCAGGGGTAGGCAACCTCGGCTCTTTTATGACTCGTGGACCAACTCCCAGGCATGCTAGCTGAAGAATTCTGGAAGTTGAAGTCCATGAGTCATAAATGAGCCAAGGTTGCCTACCTCTGCTTTAGGCCTAGCCTCAGCGCTGGGTGCGGCTGTTCAGGATGACCTAGATTGAGGATGGTGGGAAATAGAGTTTGGTTTCTCTTTTATGGGGGGTGGGGGAGCGGGTGACATGCCAATAGAATCAGGTTAGGCATTTTCTGAATTTTTACATGCCAAGCCCAAAAGCTTTGCCATCACTGACCTATACAATACACCCAGAGACACCAGAAAAGTACAGGCTATGTTTCATTAAAAAAAGGGTTTAGCAAAACATCATCCTGGAAAATCAGAAATTGTGTTAAAACTACAGATAACTGCAGGGGGAATCTGCAGGAAGCATCCACAGTATGTTCTCTGTACCACATTCTTACATTATAAAGACAAAAGGTTGTTCCAGAGAAAGGGATTGTTTAAGGATGGAATTCCTCATTGCGTACAGATCCTGCCATCTACTGACAAATCTGTGCTGCACCATCCAAAGCCCCCACACACCAGCAGTACCTTCGTTAGGACCAACCACCCCTCAAGATTGTGCCCAATACAATATTGATCTTAATGTACTTCTCAACTAAGGTTTTTCAATCCTTTCCCCTCCTCCAATCAACCAACTATTTCTGCTTTTTATGTACTGTTCAAAATTTTGCTACTTCACTTTGCCAGTCACCTTTGCTTTGAGGGCCTCACCCTACAAATACACACTTGATTTCTGTTCTTTTTTAAAAAGTCAGCTTTCACACTGTTTTTTAAAATAATAATAATAATAATAATAATAATAATAATAATAACAACAACAACAACAACAAAAACAACAACAACAACAACAACAACAACAACAACAATAATAATAATAATAATAATTATTATTATTATTATTATTATTATTATTATTATTATTATTATTATTATTATTATTATTATTTTATTTATATACCGCCTTGGCCTGCAGGATTAAGAATACATGGTGACTGTTGCTGGGCATAGGAATGCCGCTTTATTTCCCTATTTAAGTTCTTTCATAGGTTTTTGCCAATACATGTTCTTGTTATTGTACAACAGCACCAGGATTTCAAAGGGAAATAGGGAAGATGGCACAATTCTTTCCATCTGGTTGCTTTCATAAAGTTGGAAAAAGCTCTCTGCAAAATAAGCATGTTGCTTCCTCTCCTTCACCTTAAACCTCTGCCAAAGAAGTGTACCTCCTGCTTTATGATATCTTAAGGACTTCCATCCAATCAAAGTTTTTGCTGGTATTCAATGGCGGATGTCCACACAGTAGCTGCCCCTGGAGTAGCAGTCCCATTTCTCTTCTGCAAGGAAATAATTTCCAACAGGAGAGCCAGCAAAACTTCCAAGAAGATACACTTGTATAGGAACATATTTTAATCCAAATTCATCTGCCTCTGATAACATCTTCTTGGAGCAGATGGTCCTCAGCACATCTCTGACTTTGATTCAGAAACTGGAAACTAAACTCTAAAAGAGGCACTCAGCTTGGATTGTTTTGGTTCTTCAAACTTTTTTGTTTGTAATCCTGGCATGGGGAAAACACACAAAGACTAAAAAAAATCCCAAGAAGACTACAATGTCCAACTGGAGAATAGTTTTCTTCACTATCAGAAGGCGGCTTATGAGAATCATCAAAAGAGATGGGTGCCTGAAAACTAGCTCTGATTCTTGTAGCCAATCCGAATTATCAATCCTTTTGGAAGTAACAAACGGGCGTGCATTTTTCATGTTACAGATTCAATAAACTGGGATACAAGAATCACCTTTTAAAGAATTTGGTCTGCTCACAGAAGTGAAGTGTGTAAACGTGTATTGCTCAACTGTTAATCTGCCTGTCGGTGTGGCTGGTTACTCTCATTCAAAGTGGAAAGGAAAAAAGACAGTAGACCTGGCTGTCGTTCTACCACTGGTTTGTAATGACACTGTGTTTTTCGGAATGATAGAATTGTTCTGTTAACTCAGGCTGGTTTCTTTAGTTTGTCTACAACAAGAAAGCTTTTGTTCAACTGCTGCTGTTGCTGCTGCTGTTTCCTTTTCTTTATATCCCGATAAGCTTGCACAACCCTTTCTCTTTCCTCTTGAACGATCCTTTGGCGAGCGAGAGAGGCATGGGCTGATTTTTTAACAGTGGCTTTTCTGCCAGAGCCCAAAAGAGAGGTTAGCAGAAGTTGCTGCCTCTGGTCAGCCTGGAAGAAAAGAAAAATTAGCTGGAGAATCTTGAAGAGGAAAAGTGGATATGGACTGAATCTGAGAGCAATCATGAAGAGAACCAGCTTGAAGAAGAGGATGTCTACAACATAAAACCCTATGAACATAAATACATAGCTTAACATAACCTTATGTACGTAATACATAAAAGGTAAAGGTAAAGGTTCCCCCGCACATGCGTGCTAGTCGTTTCCGACTCTAGGGGCCGGTGCTCATCTCCGTTTCAAAGCCAAAGAGCCAGCGCTTGTCCGAGGACGTCTCCGTGGTCATGTGGCCGGCATGACTAGACGCCAAAGGCGCACGGAACGCTGTTACCTTCCCACCGTAGTGGTCCCTATTTTTCTACTTGCATTTTTACGTGCTTTCGAACTGCCAGGTTGGCAGAAGCTGGGACGAGTAACAGGCGCTCACTCTGTTACGCGGCACTCGGGATTCAACCCGCCAAACTGCCGACCATCTGATCGACAAGCTCAGCATCCTAACCCACTGAGCCATCGCGTCCCTACGTAATACATAGCTTAACATAATACAGTTAAATGCCTGTCAGTGAACATTGCTGCTGATCAGTAACCTATTCTAAGCACTGCTGCTTCCCCAGCAAAAGTAGAGGCTGGCAATGTCACTGGCACCATTAGGAAAGAGAAGTAGAACTCAATAAAATGACGTACTTTGTCTTTGATAACACTCTTCCTGGGTTTCGCTGTTAGTGTGGGGGGCTGTAGAGCAACTTCTCCAAATTTTACTGAGTCTAAAAGGGAACAGAAAGAAGGCAGTTCCAAATCTGATAATTGCAAAGACAACTCCAAAATAATTCAACATGCATCTTTCATTGTTTCTCACAAACAAGCAAATTTAAGCCTGAAATCTATTCTAGCCATATCCACCTGACAAAAGGATTGTATTTATTTCAAACTCTTCTATGGCCACCCATGTTCTACAATAACCACAGGCAGCTAATAACTTCTTTGAGTGAGGGTAGTTTTCCCGCCGCCCTGAAAGAGGCGGTGGTGAGACCTCTCCTCAAGAAGCCTGCCTTGGATCCGGCTGTTTTGAATAACTTTCGTCCGGTCTCCAACCTTCGCTTCCTTGCGAAGGTTGTTGAGAGTGTGGTGGCGCACCAGCTCCCTCTGGTCCTGGATGAAGCGGATTATCTAGACCCGTACCAATCGGGCTTCAGGCCTGGGTACAGCACGGAGACGGCATTGGTCGCGCTGGTGAATGATCTCTGGAGGGCTCGGGACAGAGGATACTCCTCTGTTCTAGTCCTATTAGACCTCTCAGCGGCTTTCGATACCATCGACCATGGTATCTTGCTGCGGCGTCTCAGGGGATTGGGAGTGGGAGGCACGGTTCTTCAGTGGTTCTCCTCCTATCTCCTGGGACGCTCGCAGTCGGTGTTGACAGGGGGGCAGAGGTCGACCGCGAGGCCTCTCGCTTGTGGAGTCCCTCAGGGGTCGGTCCTCTCGCCCCTTCTGTTCAACATCTATATGAAACCGCTGGGCGAGATCATTCGTGGTTTTGGAGTTGGGTACCATCAGTATGCTGATGATACCCAACTTTTCATTTCGACCCCAAACCACCCCAGTGATGCCCTCGACGTGATGTCCCGGTGCCTGGAGGCGGTCCGGGTCTGGATGGGGAGGAACAGGCTTCGTCTCAACCCTGACAAGACGGAGTAGCTGTGCGTACCGGCATCTCGGGATATTCAGGATATCCCACCCCTCATTATGGGGGGTGAGTCATTATCTCCTGTAGATAGGGCTCGCAACTTGGGAGTCCTCCTAGATTCACAGCTCTCTTTAGAAGACCATATTGTAGCTGTAACTAGGGGGGCGTTCGCCCAGGTTCGCCTGGTGCGCCAGTTGCGGCCCTATCTAGACCGGGATGCCTTGCGCACGGTCACTCATGCGCTCGTGACCTCTCGTCTTGATTACTGCAACGCTCTCTACATGGGGCTACCCTTGAAGACCACTCGGAGGCTCCAACTGGTACAGAATGCAGCCGCGAGAGTTGTATCGGGGGTCTCCCGATACTCCCGTGTTACACCTTTGCTCCGCGAGCTGCATTGGTTGCCAGTTGTCTTCCGGGTGAGGTTCAAGGTGTTGGTAATGACCTACAAAGCCCTCCATGGCATGGGTCCAGAATACCTTGGGGAGCACCTGCAGCCGGCGTCATCTTCCCTCCGCCCAGTACGCTCCCACAGAGAGGGCCTCCTCAGGGTGCCGCCAGTCAAAGAATGCCGACTGGTGACCCCCAGGGGGAGAGCGTTCTCTGTGGGTGCACCGGATTTATGGAACCATCTTCTGGTAGAGCTCCGGATGGCGCCCGATCTCGCTCCTTCCGGCGCGACCTTAAAACCCATCTCTTTAACGAAGCGGGCCTGGCCTGATGGGACGGGGTGGGATTGTTACTATGATTTTAATTTTAAATTTGTATTATTATGGGCACTGTTTAATCATGTTTTAATAATTTTAATTTTTTTGTACCTGTTTTTATGTATTGCCCTGTTAACCGCCCTGAGTCTCTTGAGAGAAGGGCGGTATATAAATTAAATAAATAAATAAATAAATAAATAAATAATTTAAACAAAAAAAAGCTAAAGCTAAAGCAATACTGCCACGTTACTGATTGATTGAACAAATTTATATAGCCACCCAACTCACAAACGGTGATTCTGGGCAGTGTACAACATTAAATATCCAGTTTAATAAAATCCACATTATAGCCCCTCCCCCACATCTGAAAATCAGACTTCATGAAATGTGTGTTATGACATCACACTGCCTGCCCTTTTGCACTTGGGCCACACATTGTTTTGTTATGTGCTTTGTTCTCAGAGATTCTACCCATGATTCCCAGTGACCAACATGTGACTCTATTATCCACTGTAAGATCTGTCTTTCATATTGTGCTTTGGAACAAAAGTTGAGCCGGTCTGCAGACTGATCACTCTTTGAAACAAAGAGAAACGAGAAGGAATCAAGCAGTCCCATGCCTCCCATATCACTACTCTATTCAGCAATAAGCCAGGTCTACCAAGCTCCAATACCGATGCAACCATCTCTTATCTCAGAAATCAGCTAAACATAAATCTCTCTCCTAGAAGGAACTTGGTTTCTTCGTAACAAAGTGTCAAAATCCATAGCACTAATTTTGAAAGTGATGCGGAAGCAAGCATGTTCCATAAGAGTGGTACTCTGGCAAGATTAGGCTGCTAAAACTACCTGAAGCACACTTTTTGTTGTTAGTTGCGAAGTCATGTCCAACCCATCGCGACCCTATGGACAACGTTCCTCCAGGCTTTCCTGTCCTCTACCATCTTCTGGAGTCCATTTAAGCTCACGTCTACTGCTTCAGTGACTCCATCCACCTCATTCTGTCGTCCCCTTCTTCTCTTGCCCTCGATCTTTCCCAGCATTAGGCTTTTCTCCAGTGAGTCCTTCCTTCTCATTAGGTGGCCAAAGTATTTGAGTTTTAGCTTCAAGATCTGGCCTTCTAAAGAGCAGTCAAGGTTGATCTCCTCTACACTAGTGGTTTATTAAAAGGTTTATTCCCCTTTCAGACAGATTGCAAGAAGGGGTTTGCTACATAGGCTGCTTCTGCTCTTCCAGCCGTACGCAGTGCCTATGATGTGCAGCGATAGTAGCTCCCTTGAGAAAAGTTTCTGCAAAAACTTTTGTTGGAACAGACTTTGATTCAGCTGTCCCATTTTTTGAGGGAGACAAAAGCAAAAGGGTGCAGACTCTTAGAAAAGAATCAAATTAATCTTATTGTCTAATGCTATGGACTTGTACTAAGCACAATGGCCCTGGTTTTTTTCTGGCTTGCTTTATTGTGTAACACTAGACACCGTAATTTATAAATCATGGCTTTTAGTTTAGCATGCTGGGCAGACTCAATCAATGGCTGTTTATTCAACATGCCATTCAAACTAACCAAAGCTTACTGCAATTTGCAAAGCTAGTATTTTATTTTATTTGTTTATTTACTGCCTTTATTTTTATAAATAACTCAAAAGCAGGAAACACACACAATATTCCTTCCTTCTCCTACTTTCTCCACAACAATAACCCTGTGGGGTGAATTGGGCTGAGAGAAAGTGACTGGCCCAAAGTCACCCAGTCAGGCTTCTTGCCTAAGTGGGGAACCACGATCTTCTATTTTCTAGCCTGGTGCCTTAACCATTAATCCAAACTGACTTCAGAATATACCAAAATTCTGACAGACTTTGCCATATGCAGCCATGTAACATACAGCATTTCCTCAGAAACAACCCCAGCTCCACATCTGCTTGTCACGATTAAAGTTACCACATTGAAGGCTTTAAATGCTTTGTGACCCAAGCTCTTGAAGTAACATCATGACCATGCATTTCAACTTTATTTTCTTTTTGATCAAATGCTCCATGTTTCTGTTTCTTGGTTGGCTGAATCATTATGGAGCTTCTTTACTTTGTTATTAATCTTTCTTTAAATCTTTGTATGCGGTTGCCACACTAGGGTTGCTTATGGATGTGGAATAGTAAACAGATATTTAATAAATTATATTACTACATCATATTGATAAAATAAATATAACCCCATCTTTTGCTATCAGCCTTCCCCTCTATATGGAAGTCAGATAATCTATGTCATTGGGTTGTTGTTAAACAAGTTCAGGGGCTTATCTAATTCTATATGAAGTGCTACCCAAAACGTACAGAAAATCTTGGTAGCCAGATGGGGAATTTGTTGAACGGGCTTGGTATGGATGTCTAAATTCTAAGGGGTTTTTTTCTTGTTGTTTTGGTTTTGCCTCTCTTTTCTTGCGAACCTAGCTCCTTACCCAAACTTTTGGAAGGGTAGCTGATGCCCTTTTGAGTTGTATATGTGTGTTTTCATTGTTGCCTGGCTTGTTTTGTTCCTTTGTTCTTATTGTTATAGGGTTTAACTGTACTTTTTTACTTCAAGGACTGCCCAAAATTGCTGGCGTTTGGGCTTTGTAATAAATTAGCAAACACATTGAAAGAGAGGTGTTTTTTTTAAAAAAAAATCCATGCAACAGCATTCACAAATATGCAAAAATATTACAAGGTGGTGGTAATTATTTTCTGGGCAAATTATTACCTTACCTTTGAGAAGGTCCTTCTCGAGCATTGTTATTTTTTTCTCTGCTTTTTGCTTACGGATTTTTTCCAGCCTCTTCTTCTGAAATCTAGAGAAACAGGCTTTGTTAGGAAAAAGGATACAGAAATTTCATGTCCATGAGCATGTCAAGAAAGAACCAGAGTCAGACTTGGAAATAAAGATGCCACAAAACTCTCTATACAGGGACAAGAACCAATGTATCATCTAACCAGTAAAGGATGTTGTGCTAGCATGTAAACTTGGAGCCACTTTTATGCTCCATTGCAATTTATAGGGAGTGGTACTGTCTTAACTGACACAGAATCAAGTTGAAAAATAAGATTCCAGGAAGAAACTAATTGCTACTATTAACCAAAAGAACAGGACTGAGTTAAGGCACAGAAGAGGAAAAAGGTATATTATTATTAATAACTAATTCATTTCCTCCTGTCCTAAATGGAACATCCTTCAAGAGTTCCTGAAGGATGGAATACTTATACATTAGTTCTGTGGTTAATTCTACATTTGGTGAGCAGAGGCTGGTAATAACTTTTGAAGCCTAATGGCTAAAGAGATTGATAGTGGCTTGGGAAAATCCTCTATTTAGTCAACACATGCTAGCCAAAAAGTTAACTTTATGGAATTGTTGTGAGGGTGAAATAAGAAAACTGGGTTTTCAATGAAATTCGTCTCAAGAATTAGGCTTTCAGACTATAGCACCACCCTAATTCAAGGGCTGCAAATTCAAACTTAACTCTTTTTTCCTCTGCGACTTTTCTTGGACCTGCATCTTTTTCTCAGGCTCACGCTGTGTCTGGTTTTCAGTGAGAAAGCGCACATGCTCAATTTCCCGGTCCATACGTCTATTGTATGAGGTTTCTGTCTCCCCTCGCCGTCTCTTGAACTTTGGTACTGGTATATCACCCTCTGATTGAGGCCTCTGCCTATTTGCTGGGGCAAAAACACAGACATTATAATCTGCCCAATAACTTTCAAGGAGCTTATAGGAAACAGATAGAGCCCAAACCTATTCACTCTGCAAAATACTGATCCCTAGCTGAGCAAATAAGAATTATCTTACAATGAACTAACCTGACATACTGCTTAAAATCAATTTTCTAGGATCTGTAGGAAAAAGGTATTCTGCTATTAATAAGCCACCTTGGATTTCTCTAGCCGTAGAGCATCATGATTTTATGGCCAATGTGCAGTATTAGAGACCAACCAAATATAATATTGAACTTTTTAGATATGGTGCCTACTTGCATTGTACTATTGGTTACTAGAGAGCCACATACAGCAAACACTTGGGAGATCCCCAGCCATAAGTGCATATCTGAAATGTTGGCCACAAAAGAAAATGTATTTACAAAAGTATTGTTTGCATTTACTCTGTGACCTTTATCCCTCCAGGTAAGCTTAAAAGAGTTACAGCTCTGTACAAATATAGCAGCTTTGTATGCATGTAATACTACTATAAAACAGGGGTGGGTTTATTTATCTAATTTATTAGGTTTAGGTTTTGATGATAAGCAGCCTCTTTATTATTTATTCAGAGGGCTGATGGCTGCAAGGGAAGCTCTGAGGCAAACTGGATAGGCTAAACCAGACGTGTGGTTTGAGTCAATATTTTTGCTTAAATTACTCAGTGTTCTTTCTCTGCAGGAAATTTGTTTATTTAAAACATTTATATAAACGTCCATCTTCCAACCAATCCAAAATGGGGATTTTGTTTTAAACCTGCTTTCAGTTACGTTAGAGCATACCCAAGAGGTTTCCTATATTTTCTTTTCCAAAGCATTGAGAAATTAAGTGCCATAACAGAAAGCTTAGGGGGAAGAAGCAAAAAAAGATCATGAGGATCCTGTGCAGATCTGAAGTCCCAGAGTCTTCCATCCTTCTGATAAAAGAGCCCCATATCAGCAGACTGCCTCAAACTAGTACCATCCAGGAGAGTGGTCAAGATGACACTTTGCAAGAATTTCTGACTAGTTGCTGAAACATATACTGAATATCGAATCATAACGCTGCTTTTTACCAGCTTTCTTCTTCTTCCTGCGGGTGGGGTTTTTCAGTTCATCTCGGCTCCTCATGATTTCCCGCAACCGATATGGAATTTCTTGCTCATTCAAGCAATCTGGTTTTGAATTTGTCTTTTTCTTCATATGGCTAAAATTAAAACAAGAGAGAAATGTTGGTAAGGCTAACGTCATCATCATCATCATCATCATTAGCAACTATAAATTTATACAACCTAAGCTAGGGGAGTTGAAAGAACCTCTTTATGACAGAAGCAAGCATTTGTCTCACATTTTTGTATCTTGCTCTGTAATGGAATTTCAACATCATTCAGTAGAATGAATGAGAACTTGCTGGAAGCACCTATATTAGTCTGAATTAGCCAGCCCTATATTTAAAGTGGCCTTTCAGTGTTCATCATTCTTCATGCATCTCCCTCCCCATCTTTAAAAAAATGTTGATTTTTTTTCCAGAGAAGAAGGAATATGTCATAAATATAGTATCTTGTTCTTGTTGCTTATAATCTAATTTGGTACTCTCCATTTTCACCATGGGTCTATCGCAGGAACTCAAAGGCATGTGGTGGCACACCTCTTTGATTTCTGGGTTGGACTAGATGACCTCCAAGGTCCCTTCCAACTTATTATTATTATTATTATTATTATTATTATTATTATTATTATTATTATTATTATTATTATTATTATTATTATTATTATTATTATTATTATTATATAGTAACATAATGTACCATACTCCAAATTAAATCCCCCCAGCATAAAACTGGGGCAGTGAAATCTATAAGCATTTCCATTGTTATAACACATAACATATAGCAATCTTAATACTGCTAGCCAATAAGTAGAATAAATTATAGCAATCTTTCACAGATTATGATGGAGTAGACTTCAGTTCCCAGAATTCTCAGGCATTATGGCCATTGGAAAGATGAAAAATACTAGTAAGGAAGAGGTTTTATTATTATGGTTGGCTGCATAGTCAGCCAGATGTTTAGATGGGATTTGGCAGTTTTATCCATCTATCGAGTCCTTCCAAAGGATGTGGGATAGGCAGATATCATTGCTTGATAGTGTTAAAGAAATCATTCCAGGATATAGGCTGTTCCAAGTAAAGCTGCCTTTTGAAATTGACTGATGGGGATTTTGTCAACGCCAATGGTATTCCAGGGGTGCTCCATATGTTTTGGGATTGCATCTAAGGCACCTATTACTATTTGTACTATCTTTTCTTTCTTTTGCCACAGTCATTCCACTTCTATTTGCAGGTCTTGTTTTGTGATTTTTCTCCAGTTGCTTCCTTTCTGCTGTCTCTACTGCAACACGTACTACCCAGACCTTTTTGTCTTTCTTATTGACAATTATTGAGTCTGGGTTGTTATGTTGCAAGTTTTTATCTATGCACATTTTGAACTTCCAGAGCACTTTAGTTTCTTCATTTTCTTTTACTTTGCCTGTTTTGGGTTCTCTCCAGTTCTTCCATACAGGCAAAGGGTATTTTTTGCAGATATCATTATTACATTTTCATCCAACTTTTATTTTTATTTTATTTATTTATTTATTTTATTGGATTTATATACCGCCCTTTCCCGAAGGACTCAGGGCGGTTTACGGGGTATTTAAAACAAAAAACAATACAAAAGTTAAAAACAATTAAAAAAAGATTAAATCAATCCCTGACAAAAAATTAAAAACCCCAATTAAAATTAAAATTCTCAGCCTGGGCCAGAGAGCTCGAAGAGCCAGGTCTTCAGGTCCCGGAGAAATGAACGGAGGTCAGGGGCAGTCCTAAGCTCCACAGGCAGCTGGTTCCAGAGGGCAGGCGCACCCACTGAGAAGGCCCTACCCCTGGGTGTTATCCGCCGGCAGGGCAGCACCCTGAGAAGACCCTCCCTGCGGGAGCGCACTAGACGAAGGGAACTTGATGCTGGCAGCAGGTGTTCCCTCAAATATCCCGGACATCACTTATCTAATATTCCTGCCTCCAATTTTCCTAACAACAACTCTGTGAGGTGGATTGGGCCAAGAGAGAGTGGAGCCGCAGCAAAGAATACATGTGCGGAATCAAGCAGTAGCCAGTCAAAATCCCAATTAGTTCTACATCAGGGGTCTTCAAACTCGGCCCTTTTATGACTCATAGACTTCAACTCCCAGAATTCCTCAGCCAGCATGCCTGGCTGAGAAATTCTGGGAGTTGAAGTCCATGAGTCATAAAAGGGCCGAGTTTGAAGACCTCTGTTCTACATTCACTAGGCAGCCTTAAACAAGCTGCTGTTACGATTGAGTGATAACTGAGTGAAGATGGTAATAAAACTGGTCAACCCTACAGGATTGTTTTATCTGTCACTGACACAGAGTAAGCAAAGCGCTTTAAACTGCACACAAAAAACCCCTCACTGGATAGATACAGACCTACCACGGAGGAGAAGCCCTTTCCGCGGAGCAGCAGAAGCCACAGCAACTTTCTTCTCTCTTTTGCCCATCGCTTCTTCCTGACAAATACACCCACGTGCTGCAGTAGCTTCCCAGTTCAGTCTTCCATTGCGTACGCACTCTATTCCCCGCCTACTTCCAGTGGGGTGCCCGGCTAATTTCCCTGTCCATCAGCGCTCTCCGATTGGTGGAGCTCGCAACTCCTATCGGAAGTTAGGGCAGAATCGTGATTGCTATTGGGCAAGGGAGACGTCACTCCCGGCAGGCGGAGAAAGAGACGTAGTTGCCTAAAGGCGTCCGGAGAAGATGTTGCATTCGGGTGTTTTTTGCTGCCGTCGCGGGTTAGCGGGTACTTTTGGTACGTCAGAAGTGGGTCAGGTGAGAACTTTAGCCGGGAGATTTAGGGGGTAAAATCACAGTTTAGCAACGTTCACACAAAACGCTAAGCGCGGGTTGCTTGTTTACCAAATAAGCCCCCAATGGTACATTTTCAATTAAACAAGCTCATTAGTTTTCTTCTGTTTCGACCACTATTATGATTTAAATGTCTGATCTTGACTATGTTTATTTGGAAAGGAGTCGAGTTGTCTTCAGCTTACCAGCCCGAGGATCAAAAAGTGCTGTAAAGCAGCCCTAATGTTGAAGGATTATCCCGCCTCAAACTCTCCTTTAAATTCTTGTTTAAAAATCATTTCTAAGGTCCTTTGAAGTTAGCATCTTCATTAGAATTCAGTAGAGTACTAAAATAATGATCACGTTTCCAAGTTCTTCCAAGATTCTTTATCAGTGCTGGATGTTCAGCAAAGAGGAATTATCTTGGTATCATAACCACAAAGAGTGCCAAAAACAAGCTACTTCCTGGCTCCCTTCTGGAATAGGATTAGGCAACCAGATGCCTTCCTAATGTATTGGATGTTAATTCTTGTCAGTCTCAGCCAACTCAGGCAGTAGTAAGGGATTTGTACTCTAATCACTTGAGCTATCTGGACACATCAGATTGGAAGCTACATGCTATCATAGTTACAGGATTGAGAAAGAAATGTTCAGTATTCAGTAAGCGATTTTATGAAACTGCAAAGCTGGCAATTATTTCATAGGTGCCTTCTTAGACAACAGAAATAAGGAGAAATGGGACTTTAATATAAACTAAGATTAATTTTAGGGTATATATTAATTTAAATGCTGGTGATGACCTATAAAGCCCTGAATGGCTTGGGTCCGGGATATCTGAGGGAACACCTGCTGCCAGCATCAAGCTCCCTTCGTCCAGTGCGCTCCCACAGGGAGGGTCTTCTCAGGGTGCCGCCGATAAAAGACTGTCGGCGGATAACACCCAGGGGAAGGGCCTTCTCTGTGGGTGCGCCGGCCCTCTGGAACCAGCTACCCGTGGAGCTTAGGACTGCCCCCGACCTTCGCACATTTCACCGGGACCTGAAGACCTGGCTCTTTGAGCTCTCCGGCCCAGGCTGAGAATTTTTAACTGGGGTTTTTAATTTTAGGGATGATTTAATCTTTTTTAATTTGTTTTTAACTTTTGTACTGGTTGTTTTAAATACCCTGTAAACCGCCCTGAGTCCTTCGGGAAAGGGCGGTATATAAATCTAATAAAATAAATAAATAAATAAATAACAATTGCATTGGTGCATAAGAAAAAAATCCCAAATCCACACACAGAGAGACAATATTACGACAAACCAAAACATTAGGCAAATTATTTTGGCATCCTTGACTTATTTTCTTTTGGGTTTTGATTTTTCAGTGCTTAAGACTTTGGTAGTAATAACAACTATATGAATTGGTTCCATTCCCTATCTCTCTTTAGATATGCCCTTAATTTAATTATTTGTTATATATACTTACATGAAATTTTCTGCCACAGGATGTGGTGAACTGCCAGTTTAATTCACATCTGAAGAGGGTTGGGCAAGTTTGTGGAAGATACAGATATCACTGGGTGTTACTAGTTAGAATGACTGTTTACTATCTCTAGGATCAGAATGGGAAGCTGTTAAGTACCATATACCAGGAGCCAGGAGAGGGACAACAGTTTTGCCTTCCAGATAAAATAAAATAAAATAAAATAAATTTGGCCTTTGTAGAGAAAAAAATACTGGATTAAGGTACCAATAGTATTGTCTCAGCTGCATCCACCAGCCCAATTTATTTGTTTTATTTATATCCCACATTTATTATGTTTATAAATAACTCAAGGTGGCCATCATATCCAACACATCTCCTTCTTCCTGTTTTCCCCACAACAACAACCCTGTGAGGTGGGTTGGGCTGGGAGAAAGTGATTGGCACATAAAATGAGGCCATAAGAGCTTTTTCTGAACTAGACTTTAATATGCATTAAAATCCATATTGAAGAAAATACTACTCAGAATATATTCTGGAATAAATACTAGCATTCTCGATACTATACATTGCTTATCGTATCCATTTAACAATTCATTCCAAAGTCAACTTTATCATACCAGGTCAAAATGTTTTCAAATCTGAATCTACTTAAATGCATAGTTTTCAGCCTTCTGTGTAAAAAGTCACCCATCAGAAAGAAGAGTCTGGATCTCACCAGAACCTGGTTGATTTTTGTTTTCAGAGCATCGTCAAGAGAGTGAAATGCTGAAGCTTACGTACTGAATCACAACTCACAGGTGGAACGTAATCCAGTTCTTGTAGGCATGACATATTGTCTGGATAAATAAGTGAAATCCTGTAGGTCGCAGCTTTGGTTTGATTTTCGAAGATGGGTTGGATGTCCTGGAAATAAGAGGGAAAAGGGATATAGACGTATGGGGGTTTAATTTTGTTTTTGTTCTTACCAGAAATGTATAAATCTGTTTTGGGGCCCTGAGGCTAGTGATACAACAACGCTGGTCCTGCTGAAAAGATACTGCCATGGGAGGTTAGTAAATATAGGGTGGCGCTCTGCAGCACTACTAAGCAGTGGACAGCGTCGCTTCTGTGCAGATGCAGAGAGCAGCAGTGGCACCCAAAAGGCTGCTTCCCTGGAAGATAAGTCTTGCTCCAAGAAGGAAACTGCTTCTTCGGGGAACTGTTTTACCACTCCGCTAACACTTCTCCCTCCCACAACGTGTTGTATGAGTGGATGCCACAATTGTGTCTGGATTGCTTATGCAGAAGAACTTCTGAAATACTACAAGGATAGTGGCGAGCAGGCCTTGGCTGCTGTGGAGAAACATATAGAGGATGAAAATATTAAAATGTTCCTGAAGATGGAAATTAAGTTCCGTATGAAGAAAGATTGATATCTTTGACCTGATGCACATTCATTATATGGTTTCAGACTATACAAGACTTTGAAGAGCAAAAAGCTAATTATTTATGGTTCCTTCTGCAAGAGATGATGTGTTTTATTTTATATAAAGAGTTCTAATGATCGCACGTCTATTATTGTATTACTGACTTCTTTTAACATTTAATCTCCTTGAACCAGAGGGATATTATTTGGTATGACCTGCTATTTTCATAAACTGGGTTTGTGCTTCACATGTTTTCAGAATGTCATACTGATCTCATGGTTGGCATTGCAGCAAAGGAGTTCTGATTTAAATGGACAGCTAGGAACAAATAGATCCCTTCTGTGTCACATAAATATGTGCCAAATTTCAATAGCAACATCTTTTAGTAGAAAACTAGGATCACTCTCCGCAGTGAACCAGTATCCTTTTCAGTGTGGTTGCTGAACAAGCTATAATGTGTTCATAGATAACCATAAGCCTTAAAGGTTGATTTCATACATTATGCTAAGCTAAAAATAAACAGGCCCCATTATGGTCTTGCATCATGTCTAAACCAGACATACAAGATGTTCCCGGAGATTTATTTATATATTGACCAGACCTACTTTTACGTTTGTTAGTGTAGCTTTGCCTTCAGATTACGGCCCTGGATAGCTCCTTTAGGATCCATTAATCTCCTTTCCCCATCAGCTTGCTGAAATGCAAAAGCTCCTGGGCTAACTCTTAAGTCACTCCGAATAGCTATAAAATGCTTACATTGCTACTCTGTGGTAAAAAGAAATATCTGCTCCATCTGCCAGCAGGTATGATACTGTAGAACTGAAGGAAACTATAGTCTGAACTTTGCAATTTACCATGACTCTAAATACCATTGTAGAGCTGTACCTCTACCTCGCAGGAAGACTACCACAGCCAGCTGGTTGATTGGCCAGTGAGGAGCCAATCTGGCCTCATCTATCATCTAGAGCAGGGGTGTTCAAATTTGGCCCTTTTATGACTTGTGGACTTCAACTCCCAGAATTCCTCAGCCAGCGTGCCTGGCTGAGGAATTCCGGGAGTTGAAGTCCACAAAGTCATAAAAGGGCCAAGTGTGAAGACCCCTGATCTAGGGAAGAATTTATTATCCCATTCTCTTTCCCCTTTTCCATCATTTCTATTAGAGGCAGAAAACAGGAGTAGGCTTGTTTTTCATATCTTCATAGCACTTAGAATGTTACGAATATTTTAGGTGAGTAATAATGATCATGTACACTATATCTATGAATCAATTTAGTATAGGAATTAAAGCACCAGGCTAGAAACCAGGAGGCTGTGAATTCTAACCCTGCCTTGGGCACAAAGCTAGCAGGATGACCATGGTCCAGCCAGTATTTCTCTTAGCCTTAGGAAGGAGGCTTTGGCAAACCAGTTTTGAAAATCCTTGCCAAGAAAAATGCAGGGACTACTCCAGGCAATCACGAAGAACTCAATACTGATTCACAAGTGCACACATTATAGACTACTTCCAGATGGCCTGCTGTCATGTCTGAATGCAGATATCCTCTGTATACTTTTACTTAGGGACACACTGTACAGAATTCCATCATCTGCACACGACTCTCCTTAATAAACCTTGATTTTCATTTTAATGTATTAATGCAATGGTGCTTTATAGAGCAATTTCCTGTACATGGTGCCTTTTCTCCAAGTTAATAAGACCTCCACACTGTATATAGACAAAGTTTGTACATCCACATTAAGTGATAATGTGGTATCTGGTTTTTGCTAAGTACAGTTTGTGGATCCAGCACACTTTGTTGTATGCCACTTTTGGTGAGATGGAAAGCTATGATTGAATAGACAGTAGAGTAGAGTAGCATATTGGCCAAGTGTGATTGGACATACAAGGAATTTGTCTCTGGTACATAAGCTTTCAGTGTATATATAAACAAAGTAATATAATCACCTATATAGACAGACAGACAGACAGAGTCTTAAGCATTTAGCATATTTCATCCATTTAATCAGTAAATCGTGATTAAACACACTGGTGAATCACAAACGTAGTTATGTTGGGAAGATTAGTCTGAGAGTAATTAAATTAAGCTCATCTGGTGAGCTTAGCAGCTGAACATGGAACTGAACTGAAGTGACTGCAGAACTATGAATTAATGTACACTACACTCTAAATTTGTTTTTATCTAGTGCTTTTGTTTTCTTTCCCCTGTAGTATTTATAATAAGATCGTGTTACAGGATTGCTGTGTCATCCGGTGCAGGATAGCAGGGACATACTATATTCATGGTTACTGCCTGATTAGCCACAGTCAGGCAGTCATGACTTTTATTTATGAAGTCCTTACGCCCATTCTATTGTCAGTATTAGTCATGGGTGAAAGAATTGAATGGTTTACATTGTCCTCTACATTTTTCCAAAAAGGGTCATCAGTGGAAAATAACTTTGGAAGATCTTAGCTGTCAACTACCTTTGCTATAATTTTCAAGACAACTTGTTTCTTGCTTTTCAGAAGGACTAGAAGAAGATCTTGTTATGGGATGGATCTGAACACATCCATTGGTAGATCATGACTTATATCCAAATTGCTGTAGGAGTCTAATCAATGGTGATTGACTCCGTACACCCTGGTTAAGCCAAGCATACCATACTGTTTTGAATGAGTAAGTTACAGACAGGGCATCTGTTGGCTTTTTATAGACAGAGAAAGAACAAAACCCAAAGCTCGTGTCCTTGATTGTAAAGCAAAGGAGGGAGATGAGTTCTTGCTATCAATGGTTATCACTTGCTCTAACCAAAAAAATAAATAAATAATCCCCCAGATTTCTGCCTTGAAGGCTTTAAAGAGTAATAGTCAGATAAAAATAAAAATTAGCAGAAAATTAACTTCACCTGTTTCAATTTGTTCAAAAGATCAATTTGATAAGCTGGCAATCTTAGCAATGATAATGGTTCCTTCTAACCAGAATAATTTGTCAAGGTCAAACTAACTATTCTCATTTGCAAAATCTCTGAGCCCCCTTTCAGAATATAGTTGAATGGCTGGAATTTAGGCATTTTTAATTGGTTTGTCTTACCTGCTGTTCATGTGTAGAGAAACAAGCTGTCCTTGCAGTTTTCTCTGTTTGCCAGAATAACAGTAACTCTGTTATCTCCCTTCCTAGCTGCTTTCTCTGAAATCTTCAGGCTACAGAAAAAATGGCCATGGATTCATTTATGGTGCTAGAAAATGAAAGCGGGTCAGGCAGCTTTTGTCTCTAAACTCAATAGAGGCGGATGTTTAAAACCTGTCCTTGTAATATCATTTACCGTATTTTCCGGCGTATAAGATGACTTTTGAACCCCTGAAAATCTTCTCAAAAGTTGGGGGGTCGTCTTATACGCCAGGTCATCTTATACGCCGGGAAAAAAAAACAAATCAGTCGAGCGTACTTTCTTGCAAAGCCGGCGCGGCTCCGGGACACGGCTGGGCGGGAGCGTCGGGCGGCTCTCCCCACGCGAAGCTTTGCAGGTAACTCGCGGGCTAGGGAGCGGCGCCCTCTGCATGCCCGCGGACCCGGAGCTGCGGCGGAGAGGTGCTTTTTCCCTTTCCCTTCATGGGGGGGTGGTGTGCGCCTCTCCAGGGACTGCTGGGTGGGCCACGTGAAGCCGAGCGGCGCTTCCCACGCGAGTGGCTCGGCAGAGGCGCTGGGAGAGGCCGGGGAGCGAGGCGGGCTGGCGGACAAAGGCGAGAGGGGCGTGCCTGTGCTGAAGGTTCTCCCGGAGCCTGGCCTGGGGCGGGGGCTAGGGAGCGGCGCCCTCTGCACGCCCGCGGACCCGGAGCCGGGGGTGGGTGGGTGGTGTGCCTCTAAAATTTAGGAAAGAGTGGGGAGAAAGAGCTGTGCCTATCTCCCCAGAACCATCTCCCCAGATGGATCAAAGAAGTCCATTGTGGGGGCAGGGGGGGGTTGAATGTGAGTAGAATTCTAACATTCCTACAGCAGTTACAAGCACCCAAAGGAGGAATTCAACAACGATTATAGAGATCTCTCCAAGAGGGAAGAGAGCAACATTAACCCCTCCCTCCCTCTCCCCTCGGACGCGCGACTACTCTTCCCCCGCTAGCAAAGAAAGCGCTCCTGCTCAAGTAAGCCCGCCGGCAGTTGGAAAGGGAAGAGTCAGAGGGGCGTCGAAGGCAAACGCGCGTGCAGGCTCTGATTGGTGACTTCTCGCGCAGGCGCCCGAAGGCCGGAGCCAAGTAGGCCGCGGGGCTTTTTGTCAAGGAAACGCCTCTGTTTACAGTTGTTGCGTTCTTCTCTGCTTCCACCGCAACCGCCTTCTTTTCTCTCCCCTTAGAAGACTTGCACGTTTTCGCTGTCCACGTCTAGTTCCAGGCAGGCGAAGAGTCATGCCTGTACGCTGGAAGGTGAGAGGGCGCTGCCGTCGTGTCCTCGGCGAGAGGCTCTCCCCTCTTTTCCTAAGAAGCTTTAAGCTCTAGACAAACGCTCGGCTTCCATTTTTTATCTCTCCTCTCCTCTCCTCCCCCCGCGCATACTTGGTATTGGCCGTTGTATTATGGTCGTTTCAAGAGAAACGCCCATTGTTGCCGCTTCGGGGGTTTGTTCTGTCTTCATCAGGAAATAATTCGGGTCGGCAGCTGCTGGTTGTCTCGCAAACCCTCGCAGGACTTCCCTGCCAGCTCCCGTCCGACGCTTTTCCCTCTTGAGGCAGCATCCACGAGGACTCCTTAGGAGCCAGGGAGCGATGCTGCCTCAAGAGGGAAGGGCGTCTGGCGGGAGCCGGCAGGGCAGTCCTGCACACGCGCGCACTCCCCAGCTGCTAAGGAGCAGCCGGGGAGTGCGCGCGTGCGCAGGACTGCCCTGCCGGCTCCCGCCAGCCTGCCCTGCGATTTTCCGGCGTATAAGACGAAAAGTCTTTAAAATCACCTCAAAAGTTGGGGGGGTCGTCTTATACGCCGAGTCGTCTTATACGCCGGAAAATACGGTAAAATATTTTAAAATATTTAATGTAATATTTAAATAAATCAAAATTAATAGAATTATACAATGTTATACAAAATATGCAAGTCATCCTCGACCTACAACCATTTGCTTAAGGACTGTTTAACGACCATGCTAAAAGGGGCTCATAACTGGTCCTCACACGTACAAATGTCGCAGCATCACTGGGGGTCAAGTGCTTAAAATTTTGGTGCTTGGCAACGGGTATGTATTTATGATAGTTGCCGCAAGTGGTGGGTCACAGGATTGTCACTTACCTCCTTCCCAGGAAGCTTCAATGGGGGAAGCTGCATTCACTTAACAACCCATGGCAAAACGGTCATAAAGTTGTGTGCAACTCACTTAACCACGGTATCATTTACTGACAGAAGTTCCAGTTCCATTTGTGTTTGTAAGTCAGTGACCATTTGTAGGATTAATTCCTCTCCCTGACCTAAGCATACAAGCTGTAAACAATGTATCTATAAACGAAGGATGATAACTGGATTAAAAACAAGAGTCATAAACCTATTATGAGGAATATAATACATTGTAACACCTCAGAAGCCTCCAGAACAAGCTTTAACCAACTACAGTTAGATATTATAAAGGCTGAGTCATATAGACTGGCTATCATTAAGACTTGCGACAGGGATTTGAGTGGGTGCATCTTTCACATCTGGTAAGTAACAGAAAGTTTGTATCAGTTTTTAGAAACCAGTCAATTTATTCCACCCACTTTCCAGCTGTTATGTTCATCTGGAGCTAGTTGTGGCTGTATTCCTGGAAAGTGATATCCATCTGCAAGGAAGAGACGCATGGGGGTGGTTTTTAAACAACGCCGGTTTGGGTAACTCACCATTTTAATCTAATTTTTCTCCTAGGATAATGAGCATGAATGTGTTATGCATATTTAAATGAGAATAAATGCAAGTCTAAATGCAAATGAGACTGAAGTTCCATGGAAGAATTGGAGTTCAGCTATCAAATCTTCTACAGCTTTTGGTAGCATGAGAACAGCATCTTGGTATCCACAAAGGATAATTAAAATAGTGGACATTGGTTATATTCATGAGAAAAACAGCTAGGTTTGAAAAATGTTACAAAGTTTCCAAGAAAAAAGTGAAAATGTCAGCTTTTGCAAAGGTTGTGCATTGCAGGTAGATTGCATTGCAGGTATATATATTCCATGGACTAAGAACACACACACACACACACACACACACACACACACACACACACACACACACACGAGTGTGTGTGTGTGTGTGTGTGTGTGTGTGTGTTCTTAGTCCATGGAAAATGTCCTGGGGAGGAGGGAGTGGAAGGCAAATTCTTCTGAATTTAATTGCCAGACGAATTGTGGAATCCATGTGGAATCCATAGCATTTACTCTCAAAAGGTAGCATTGCTCTTGCAGGGCTAAATTTATCAAGATGGGTGATAGAGCAGCTCTGAGAAAATGAATACAGAGAAGAGCAACAAAGATGATTAGGGGACTGGAGGCTAAAACATATAAGGAACAGTTGCTTGAATTGGGTATGTCTTCATTAGAGAAGGGTGAGGGGTGACATGATAGCAGTCTTCCAATATCTCAGGGGCTGCCACAAAGAAGAGGGAGTCAAGCTATTCTCAAAAGCCCCTGAAGGCAAGACAAGAAGCAAGGGATGAAAACTAACCAAAGAAAGAAGCAACTTAGAACTAAGGAGAAATTTCCTGACAGTTGGAACAATTAATCAGTGGAACAACCTGCCTCCAGAAGCTGTGAATGCTCCAACACTGAAAATTTTTAAGAAGAGATTGGACAGCCATTTGTCTGAAATGGTACAGGGTTTCCTGCTTGAGCAGGGGTTGGACTAGATGACCTCCAAGGTCCCTTACAACAACAACTGATGAAACAAATGAAGAAAGTCCTTTTCCATCCAGGGAACGAGCCTAAAACTACTTTGTGGGTGGAGCACTCTAATCAGATTAGCATCTTTTCAGGGATTTGAATGTGAACCTGAGAAGTGTCACCCTGGATGAGATTAATGTTGTTTTATCCCATTGTTCTATCTGGATGGTAGCCAATATAACCTGTGCAGAATTGCACAAAGTCAGACCAGTGGATCTGTTGTGGATGTGTCTCTGCACCAAAGCCAATGCAAGGGTTCATTAAATCCAGTCTTCCTCCAGAATGATGCCCAATAGCCCTCACCACCACTACTGCTGTATTGTGCCTGACAAGTGGACTGTCTGCACAACAATTATAGGCAACAAGTTTAGCATAGGACTCTGGTGAAATATTCTTCTAGTATCTTATCATGTTGTTCCCCTCACACTCATTTCCAGTGATGGATATGGAAACAGAAAGCATTAGGTGATCACGCAACAGGAAAACGTTCGAGCAAACCAGGTCTTAGCAGTGTCAAGAAAAGAAACCAGATATTTTCTTTATCCCAGCTTGTGTTTTTTTAAAATTGGCTCTGAAATTTAGTGTTTTCAGAAGAAACAGTACTTCAGCATCAGGGTTGCATACATAGACCCCAACCCAAGAATGTACAGTGAACCTTCCTAGTCACATAATTAAAGCAAAGGACAGTCAGTAAATCACCTGTAATCGCCTCTCACAGGGACAGATCCAATGGAGTGGGGAGGATGAGGAGAGTTTATGCAATCAATCGTTATTTCATTACGTAACCTTAGTGCATGGCTGGGTTCACACATATGGTATGCTGTTGATTTCCATTGTCCAGGTCTTCAGAATCATAGACCTGCAAGGGTCCATTGAGGTCCCTGAGTCTAACTCTCTGATTAGCACAGGAATCCAATTTAAAACATTCCCGATGGATAGTTGCTTAGCTTGTCCTTCAACACATTTAATGGATGAATGAATGACATCCATCACCTCTCAGTTGACTTGCTCTCACTGTTCAGAAACATTTTCTAATGCTCAAGTGGATTTGCCTTCTAACAATATGTTCCTTGAAGAGACGCAAACAGAGGCGACATATTTCAACTGCATGTAACGATAGACTCTAATTTTTTTTCATGTTTCTTTTCTATCTAACAGATTAAGCCACCCGAATCAGGAGGGCTTCTGTTAAAAATAGACATTCTTCCATCCCTGCCATGAGCCGTGAAGTTCCAAAACCAGAATTCAGATCTGCTACCAGGGTGACTGGGGGGCCTGTCACTCCCAGGAAAGGCCCTCCCAAATTCAAACAGAGGCAAACCAGGCAGTTCAAGAGCAAGCCACCAAAGAAAGGTGTTCAAGGGTGAGATACAAAGTGTTATTTTGCAAAAAGAAGGGAGTTCACTTTCTCAGGGATAGGCAACCTTGGCTCTTTTAAGAGCCAGATGGGGCTGGAACTCAGGTTGGGCAGCTTTGACCACAGGGGTAGGCAACCTTGGCTCTTGGAGCCCTTTCCATCAGCTAATCTCTTTCTTTACTTGTGGCCATTAAGCAAGACCTACCTGTATTTGGTTGGCTTCTCTTGTCATATCCAATTTGATCCTTTTCTGTTTCATTTCCAAAGAGTTATCCTGCTAATGGACAGAATTTTAAATTCTTTCATGTAATTTCTTTCCAAAATTCCATTGGGCTGGAAACAACATAGCAGGGGAAGCCTGCAGGACATGGCTTCTGGAATTCTTTTCAAATCCCTCCATCAATATTGGCCATAGGAGGTATCTTGGTCTGTATAGTAGACAGGTAGTCTCAACTTACAACCATTCATTTAGTGACCATTGGAAGTTACAACAGCACTGAAAAAAAATGACACGACCATTTTTCACATGACCGTTGCAGCATCCCCATGATCACGTGATCAAATTTCAGACGCTTGGTAGCTGACTCTTATTTATAACAGTTGCAGTGTCCCAGGTCATGTGATCACTTTTTGAGACCTTCTGACAAGCAAAGTGAATGGGGAAGCCAGATTCACTTAATAACCATATTATTGTCAAGAGCTAGGGAAATCAGGAGATTCAGACAGTTCAAATGAGTATAAACATTTATTGCAACCTTAAGCTCTCTACAAGAATCTGACTAACTAATGGTCAAGGGAAATGAGCGTGAGATAAGAAAGGTATTCAAGGTGGGCTGGACTTAGATCTCATGCGGGTGTGCAGTGACTCATGACTTATGATGTGTTTAACCCCTACCTTGGCCTTGGCCTGTTCATCTCCTACAGTTATTAACTTAACAACTTCAGTGATCCACTTAACAAATGTGGCAAGAAAATTGTAGTTGTAATTTAAGGACTACCTGTACATATTGGTTAGATATTTGTGTGAGTGTGTCCCTAATCAGCCTGGCTGCAGACCAATTCCTGAACTTCCTTACATTATTTCTATCATTTTCTTCTGTCAAAAACAAACACTTTTCTTAATCACCCAACCTACGTGCAACTGAATAAAGAGGTAATAGTCCCACAAAGTGATCATGCATGGAAGCCATTTTTTTAGGAAAACAAGTTTCTTTTTCTTTTGCAGGTTTGGTGATGACATTCCTGGTATGGAAGGCTTGGGAACAGGTATGAAGGATCGATGGATTACATTAACTGAAGTGCTGATTTGAGAAAATCAGGCTTCTGCAGGTTCCTTGCAATTTATCCTTCTTGGCTCTGCTATGGGCAGGTCCAGCTGTTTTAGCCACAGATGGGATATTTTGGGCAATGTCACAATTCATATTGAAACATTTCTACTGTTAGAGGCTTGCTTCCTTTGCCTAAATTTCATCAGCCTCCTGGATAGTTTACCACACCTTCAGTAAACTGTGAATTCCTTGTTCCTATAATTTTAATCTCTGACTATATTTTTGAAATTATATTTCTGTTCTTTTTTTTTATAACAAGCATTCTCTGGACAGGTTGCATAAAAAGAATATAATCCACAATAGATATTTACCTATTTGTCTTAGGAAGTATCAACTCTAAAACATGCTCCAAAAAACAGGGAATCACTACCTAGTAGGCAGTTCTGGGCACAGCCGACACCATTCCACCAACTCCTCTTAGCTGATTTATATGATTATTGGTAGCATTTCCAGACCAGCAGGTGCAAAAAGGACAGTTACAGCCAGATTGCTTTCATGGGTGTCCTCATATTTTCCCTTCAGGATTTTTTTTTCATGCAGGATTGCAACAGGAGCATCATATTTATCCAACTGCAAGTGGTTCTTGCACAGCATTTGGCTTCTGGGGGGACATTAGGGAAGAATCACCCTACAGGGAAGTAAACAGCTTCAGAGGCAGCAATTCAAAAAGTATCTGAGATGCTTTTACTCTTGGTTATCAGACAGCCGTGAGTCTTGGCAGAGAGGATGTATGCACCTAGCACAGAAGATCCAGCTGGATGAAGCCTAGCAGCACTAAGCTGCATGTGCCACATCTTTTCTTTTTATCCAACTTTTTATCTGTATCAGTGTAAAGGGGCCAAACATCATGCTGAAGTATGATTTGTATTTTGCAGCAACAGGTAGAGACAAACAGTACACCAAAAGCTATTTTAGCCTGTGTGAAAATGTGAAAGTAGCACCTCTCTGAGCACCTTGTCGCAAGTGCTGTGTTTGTGCTTTTGCATGCTTAAGTATCTTTTGGAGGCTGGATCCAAAGCATTGTATAGACCTAGGAATATTTTAAGCATCTCCATGGCTATCATCCTATTCCAAAAATACCTCTGTTATTGTTTTCCTCTCATAAATGCCTATAAAAGCACTTTGTTTGCAGTTGGTTTTATGCTACCCAATAAGCAATGTGTCACTTAAGCACTGTTAGTAAATGAACCAAAATTCAATGGATTCACACAACCCATGAGCCACGATTACACATTAAGCTTCAATGCACATGAACAAAATCTGTGTCTTCAAGAGGTCCAGATTAGTCTGTCTGCTTTCTAAAATGTCCTTATTTATTTGGCTGGCGATAACTGCTGTAACCCATTTGATCCTCTATCCTTCTGAATATGGAATATGGAAGTAATGAATTGCCATACGTATGTAATATCTGCACTGATATTTAGGTCAGATGGCAATGACTGTAGCTCTCAATACCATTCCAAAGGACCCAAAGACTGATTATGATTCCATTCCATTGTCTGATTTTTCAAACACTTGACAAGCTTTCAAACATCAGAATGCTAATGCTGGCAAGAAGCAATAAGGGTTGAATTGATGTGGCCTCTCCTCTCTTTCAGATATCACTGTGATCTGTCCCTGGGAAGCTTTCAGCCACCTGGAGCTCCATGAACTGGCACAGTATGGTATCATTTGAAGATGTAGAAGCCAGAAACAGGCCGGATATATGCCTTTCATTCAGCAAAGCAAGAACAGTTCATGAGTATTCCCATTATCCATATTCCTAGCCCTGAATATTTACTCTCCCAGTGGTAGCCTGTTGGGGCCCATCGTAATTGCTCACTAAAATAAAATCCAAGTGAATAAGTCTTAGACTTGGTTTCATATTATTGTCCCTGCGATGATTTCCTCCCTCCAATTAAACATTTGCAAAAAAAAGTCATAATGAACCAGAGAAATGACTTCATTTTATACGCAGTAAGTCCCAAATTTTGCAAGTCCATCATTTTCTTCTAATTTTTTTTTTATAATCCTCGTGGTTTTTTCCCCACATGTGCAGGGTCCCCCACCCCCTTTTATTCTAGATCAGGGGTCCTCAAGCTTGGCTACTTTAAGACTTATGGACTTCAACTCCCAGAATTCCTCAGACAGCTTTGCTGGCTTAAAGTGGGCAAGGCAAAGCTGGCTGAGGAATTCTGGGAGTTGACGTCCACAAGTCTTAAAGTGGCCGAGGTTGAGGACCACTGTTCTAGATCATCTGAGTGTCCATTGGTTGCAACAGGAACTGACTGTTTGTTGCCTGAGCCTGACATAATGGGTTAAAAGTGACTGATCCAAAATCACCCAGTTGGCTTTCATGCCTAAAATGGGACTAGAACTCAGAGTTTCCTAATTTCTAGCTTGGTGTCTTAACCACTAAACCAACCAGTCCTCTTTCCTTCTAATCCAGGGGTGTCAAACTCACAACATCACGCAACGTGTCGCGACATATCGTGACTTTTTCTCCAGTGCTGGCAATGGGGTGGGGGTGGGGTTTTGGCATGATGCATCCGGGCCCGTGGGGTGGCAGTTTGACACCCCTGTTCTAATGTGTCCCTTGGATTATAAAAACATCAAGCAGAAGTTGACCTTACTAAAAACTACTGTAATATTCCTTGCTAAGATGCCAGTAACTGAAGGTCCAGGAGATGGACTGCAGTGGTGAACCTTTAAGATTTAAAAGAAATCTGAATAATTACAGTTTTACAATTACAGAAAATAAAAATATTGAAAATTTTAATGTGCTGCTCCTATATATATTGGAGAGGAAACTCTCAAATGAAAAACAAAGAATAACCATAAGAAAGTGTTTTGGACAATTTGGATATTTATTTAAATGAAACTCTAGTAACTCTTCAGTGGAAGGGACATACTTTCAATGAATTCAATAGTGTTTACTTCTAGATAAATGAATACAGGATTCCAGCCTCAATTTCTCCACTACACATAAAGCCATTAGGTTTTAGAAGGGATGTCTGTACTGTTGCTATGTAACAATTGATGCATTTAATTCTGTGGGCCAAAAGCAATTGATTATAGACATTAAAATATGACACAGAATATATTTAAGAAGGAAAGCATTATATATAAAATTAATGAAGAAACAAAAATATTTACAGCCAGGACTGAATGAAGCATATGAGTAAAGTATTATATTAAGGCAAAATAAGTGTCTTTGTGAAGCTCAACTTTGGTGAGATCACACTTGGAATACTGCACCCAATTTTGGTCATCACGATATGAAAAAAAAAGATGTTGAGACTCTGGAATGAGTGCAGAGAAGAGCAACAAAGATGATTAGGGAGATGGAAGCTAAAACATATGATGAACGGTTGCAGGAACTAAATATGTCTAATCTAATGAACAGAAAGACCAGGGGTGGCATGATAGCAGTCTTCCAAAATTTGATGGGCTGCCAAAAAAGAAGAGAAGCTCAACTTATTCTCCAAAGCACCTGAAAGCAGAACAAGATTCTACTGATGGAAACTTATCAAGGAGAGAGCCAAACTAGAGATAAGGAGAAATTTCCAAACAGTGAGAACAATCAGTGGAAAGTCTTGCCTCCATAAGTTGTGGGTGCTCCCACGCTGGAGGTTTTAAGACGAGATTGGACAGCCATTTGTCCAGAATGGCATAGGGGCTCCTGCGTGAGCAGGGGGTTGGACTAGAAGACCTCCAAGGTCTCTTTCAACTCTGTTTTTCTGTAAGTGAGCATATGGCAAAAGTACTGACATTTGTGCCCTTTGCATTTGGCCCCTCCGTATCTTCTCAGTGGTGATCTGCTACAATATGCAACTCTGAATTGCTGCACTTTCACTTCACAAACGTGAGAGAAAGAGTCAGAAAGGACAAAGTGTCTTTGCTGCTTCTTATTTTGGGAACCTGTACTTGAATTGGAAGTGGTTCCATGTCAAAATCAGAAACGACTGGCTTTGAGAAATGACTGTGAATAATTAGTTGCTAGACTTATAGGGGAGTGGCCTGGGTGTAAAGGTCTTCTGCTACATTATTCCTCTTTTTCTGACCATGTTTACAAGTATAGCAGGTGAGTGTGCAGAGTGAAGAGGTGGCAGGGATGAACAGGCAAGGGAGAGAACTAGGAGAATGAGCGAGATAAATACATGTGAAAAGCAGCTTTTGTTTCCCCCCCCCCCAATCCATTTTATCCTGGGTTTAATTAACTAGCATAAAAGGAATTATATAATACCTTAGATTTACATTCCTAAAAAGAGGATGAAAAGCGTCCATCTCTCGCAATAGGAAAGCTAATGCATGCCCTTCCTTCCATGATAATGCTGAGCCCGAGCAGAAGCAATGCCTGCCAGGAGCTTAATGGCCAGAAACAAGCTACCTACTTCCATCACAATCAGAACTAGAGCAGAGAAGCCTATTGTTCCTGCGTGACTATTGAGCCATCTGCTTAACTGTGGAACACACCCTCCAAGATAGATGGTGCTTTGAACTGCAAATTCCTCCATGCCCAGGGTGCCAAAGCCACACTGAGAATTCAGGATGGTACCATTTTCCAGTGGATTCAAACAGCACGATGCAGGAACACTGCAGGCTTGCACACCTGGAGAAGAGCAGTTAAAATACCTGTAAGTTGAAAAAAGGAAGAAAGGTTTCATTTTTAAGTTCATCACAAGGCACATCTCCCAGGCTTTTTCAGTGTCTACTTCATCCTCCCAATGTAAGCCAGATCCCATGGCCAATCTTATCTGTGCATTCATTGGATCAAGATCTATATATGCAACAACAAGAACACACACACACACACACACACACACACACACACACTGCTACTGGAATCCAGAGGCTCTAGCACAAATCATGCAGGATTCTATCCATATCTATCTTCCATCCTGAAGACCTGGCTCTTTGAGCTCTCTGGCCCAGGCTGAGAATTTTAATTTTAATTTTAATTTTAACTGGGGTTTTATTTGTTCAGGGACGGATATAATTTTTTTTAATCTGTTTTTAACTTTTGTATTTTTTGTTTTAATCACCCTGTAAACTGCCCTGAGTCCTTCGGGAAAGGGCGGTATATAAATATAATAAAATAAATAAATAAATAAATAAATATCTCGGTTTACCTTTTTTCCTCTTCATCTAATGGATAGTTCATAAAATCAGCTGTTAGACTGCTTGCTAGGACTCAAGCCTGCTGCAGTTACTCAAGAAACAATAAGTACAACTGTAATCTCTCCTAAGGAATCAGCTTGGGTCAAAAGTCCTAATTATAAAAAAATTGTATTAACCAAGGAAGTCTTTAAACAAAGATTGTTCAAAGTTTTTTTGATAATGTTCCTTGCGATATCTACTTATATTTGGTTTCCAAACTGACAAGAGCCAGTTCTGATAACACAACTTGAGTTTTTGAGATAGTGAAGTAGACTGAATTTAATCTCCACCCTCCTGTGATGAATAGGCACCTGATATTATTAAAGATGACTGGGCCAAGAATGTGTTCACAGATCTTATGTAAAGCTGCTTCACAATGAAAACTGCTTATTTCTACAATTACTGTAAGCGGAGATAATAAATTAATCAAATGGATTAGGAATTATCTAGCGTATCTAACAAGTAAAGATGAAAACATATCACAGTGACTCCACAGTAAACAAAGATACTAATATTTAAACAGCACGTATGGCATACTAAAAAACTGATCCAAAACATTAAAAAATGTATATTGGGGAAACAAAACAACCACTCCATAAACACATGACACAACATAGGAGAACAAACCCATCAGGACAAGATTTAGCAGTTCATCTGCATTTAACAAAGGCCATTCTTCTGAAGACAGCAAAGTCCACATTTTGGATAGAGAGGACCACTGGTTTGAAAGAAGGGTCAAAGAGGACATCTATATCGAAACTGAACAGCCCTGTCTCAACGGAGTGGGAGGGATATGATATCTTCTATCTCCACTCTACAACAGTCCTTTCAACAGTTCCAAGAAGGCTCCACACCCATATCCACCACTCAGGTGACCTTGAGGACACAGATAAACCTCCAAGTGGCCTCAACAACTCTCTGAAAGAATGCAGATGACCAGCTGTCTGCCAGGAGTATAAATCTTCCCATTCCCCACCATCCAGTCAGAGCTGAAGAAGCTTCTTGGATGAGAAATGAAACGTGTTCAAAGGAAAAACAAGCAAATCCAGTTGCCTACTGAAAAAGCTTCTTTGGGACAACTATGACCTGGATGACTGAGAATCTCCATAGACAACTAAACGCAAAAATTCTAGGAAAGCTTGATGAACCATTCTACTCCAAGAAAAAATGAAGTCAACACTGCTGAAACAAAAGAGCCAGTCATTATTATCACACTGTTCTTTATCAGGATTATTTTAAGCACCTCAGTAAGAAAGAATGTCAAGCAAGGCAACAGGAGAGATAAATGGGCATACGTTTATGTATAATGAAAACAAAGATTGTTCATAGCACAATAGCACAGGCTCCCGACCTTCGCTCCTTCCGACGCGACCTAAAAACCTATCTGTTTGAGCAATCCGGTCTGGTCTGACGGGTTCTGTTGTAATTATTATTTTAAGGTAACTTATCTTCTGATTTGGGCATTAGGGTTTAATTTGTTTTCAATATCTGTAATTGTACATTTTGATATTTATGTCACTGTTCACCGCCCTGAGTCCTTAGGGAGAAGGGCGGTATACAAATCAAATAAATAAATAAATAAATTTAACTGGAAGGCAATTAACAATTTGTTAGCTAGTGCTTTTATATGAGCTGGTATTTTATATGAAGGGGCAAAAAAGAGATTCCTGTCTCAATCTAACCAAACTAAGAATGAGGTGACTAACCTGCAAACCTACCAAAATTGTATAGGATTCCAGTTCTTGTGGGCATCATCAGAGAGGATGCACAACATAATTCAGCACATGTGGGGAACTACCATGCCTATTGTTGGAGACTAAGACTGTTGTGGGAGATACTGACTGTTATGTACTGGGCTTTTGGGTACCACACCACCTGCGTTGCTGGAGAGCTAACGGCTCTCCAGCGACCCAGACAGGCTGTCTCCGGGTCTGCAATTGGTCAGCCTCAGGCAGCAAGCACGGGTTCAATCTTATTGGCTGCTACCATAGGGCTTGGCTATATATTGGGGCTGGGAGCAGCCCAAGCCCAAGTACAGTTCCATCAAAGAAATAAAGAATGAGTTCTCTGTGCTCAGCCTTGTGTCTTCATTCCTGCTCACCAGAACCCACGACATAACACTGACTTTTCACCATAATGCGCAGTGCTGCTTATTATAATTCTACAGGAATGCTCCTTTATATTTCTAACTAAAACAATAAAATGCCTTGCATTGTTTCTAGATGGAAATATATAGAAGCATTCCTGAAATCAAACAGCAAACAGAACCATCCATTCACTCACATTAATTATACAAAGCTTTCTTTGGCGCAAGACAATCCCCTGGCAGCAAAATTCCACTGACATTACACTGAACAATGTTAAAATGGAAAATGTTAAATTTTCTGGATCTCAGAGCTACAAATCTATCTATCTATCTATCTATCTATCTATCTATCTATCTATCTATCTATCTATCTATCTATCTATCTATCTATCTATCTATCTATCTATCTATCTATCATCTCCATCATCCATCCATCCAATCATATTTCTAGACTGCCACATTCTCCAAGGATTAAAGTTATACTCTACTCCTTTGACATGCCTATCTTTCCTGGAAACTGATAGAATAGGCCAAAAATTATACTCACAAATTTGCTTTCCAGTCCAGATAAGACTTTACTCCACAGCACTGGAGGCCTGCTTGAATTTCATCCATAATGAACTGGAGATCTAGGTCGTCCTGGTACTGTAACATTGCCACCGTAAGAAAATTTTGCAAGGAAGCCTTGATGTGTTGTCTCAGAGAAAAGACAACAATTCCACTCAAAACTTCCAAAATCACAAAAGTTATTATTCCTCCAGTGAAAAGCTTCAGAAGAAAGATGCTTTCAAAGAGGGCTCCAGTACAGCCCAAAAGGGATATAGACGTAGCTACTAGCCCTACTAATACAAAAAAAAGCATTGGGTCGCTGCCCAGATATATTACTCGTTCACTTTCCAGAGATTCCTTCTCCGAAAGCCCCCAAATTCCTATGGCCAAAATAAATAATCCTATAATGGAGAAAACTGTGTTCCAAACAAAGGTCAAGCATTTAGCACAATGGCTAAATGAATCCAGAGGAAGATGGGAAGACTGATGAAGGAAGTGCCATTGTCTTGTCTGGTTCCAAGAATAACCACTTTCTTGTCCGTCGAGGCTCATAGGAGTACCTTGTGCATTATATGAATAATACTTGTGATCATTCTAATCAATATAAAAGAGAATCAGAGAATGGAAATTTTATATCAGAAATAGGAAACAAAATAAGGTAGAACATGCATTTTTCCTATAGTATTTGAAAGGCGATGTATAACTGAAAAACTCTGAAATAAACATTTTTTGTGTCAGTTTTTAAAATTTAACATTTTTACAATATGACTATTAAAAAAACTATTAAAAAAACCCAACAAGATTCATTCCCCTATGCCCCTAGATTATAGCATGCAAGATGTTTAGGACCTCATGAGGATTTATAAAGGTAAAGGTAAAGGTTCACCCGCACATGCGTGCTAGTCGTTTCCGACTCTAGGAGCCGGTGCTCATCTCCATTTCAAAGCCGAAGAGCCAGCGCTTGTCCAAGGACATCTCCGTGGTCATGTGGCTGGCATGACTAGATGCCAAAGGCGCACGGAACGCTGTTACCTTCCCACCGTAGTGGTCCCTATTTTTCTACTTGCATTTTTATGTGCTTTCGAACTGCTAGGTTGGCAGAAGCTGGGACGAGTAACAGGCACTCACTGTTATGCGACACTCAGAATTCGACCCGCCAAACTGCCGACCATCTGATCGACAAGCTCAGCGTCCTAACCCACTGAGCCACCAAGTCCCTTAGAGGATTTATACCGCTCAATAAATCTGGAATCTATGGCATGGATGAGGAACCTATGGCCATCCACTGACTTGAGTGTGGCTTTAACCCTAACTACTGTGGCCAAAGCTGAGTGTAGCTAGTCTTATAATTCAACATACAGGTAGTCCTCAACTTACAACACTTCATTTAGTGGCTCTTCAAAGCTACAACAGTACTGAAAAAAGGATTTTTCACACTTATGACTGTTGCAGCATCCCCTGGGTCATGTGATCGTAATTCAGACACTTAGCAACTGTCTCATATTTATGACCACTGCAATGTCTCAGGGTCATGTGGATCGCCTTTTGAGATCTTCTGAGAAGCAAAGTCAATGGGGAAGCCAGATTCACTTAACAACCATGTTACTAACTTAACAACCACAGTGATTCACTTAACAAGTGTGGCAAGAAAGGTCATAAAATGAGGCAACACTCACTTAACAAATGTCTGAGCCCTGCAGAAAATTTGGGCTCAATTGTGATTGTAGGTTGAGGACTACCTGTATACTGAAGACAATGGGTTTTTTTTTCCCACTTGTGCCCTACTGTTCCACAGGAGAGGAATGGGAAAACTATAGGCCTTCTGTGTATATGGATTTCTGATTTCCAGTGTTACTTATTTATGCACTTTGGACGCTCCCTGCTCTAAGGACTCTAGATGGAATATGGTACAACCTTAAGAAAAAAAAATCTGGGAAAGAATATAACAATTTTAATAAGGTACTTGTAATACGTCCCTCAACCATGTTTTCTGAAATCGTTTACATAAAAAAGAATTTTCTGGCATTTTGCATATTAAAAAATGGGCATATATCTTTATGGATGTCAACCTATTATCTGACAGAGAGAGGAGCCTAAATACATCAGTGTTTGAAGGTACCGGCAATGCTAATTTGTTAATCAAGAGTGACCACTTGTAGAATGTGAAAGATTCTTGCCCTGATGAGATTAACTACAGTTTGATAGTGGGGGTGAGCTATTAACCCCTGTAGATAGGGCGCGCAACTTGGGGGTCCTTCTAGATTCACAGCTCTCTTTAGAAGAGCATATTGGAGCTGTGACTAGGGGGGCCTTTGCCCAGGTTCGCCTGGTGCGCCAGTTGCGACCCTATCTAGACCGGGATGCCTTGCATACAGTCACTCATGCGCTCGTGACTTCTCGTCTAGACTACTGTAATGCTCTCTACATGGGGCTGCCCTTGAAGTCCACTCGGAGACTTCAACTGGTGCAGAATGCAGCCGCACGAGTTGTGCTGGGGGTTTCCCAATACTCCCATGTTACACCTTTGCTCCGCGAGCTGCATTGGCTGCCGGTTGCTCTCCGGGTGAGGTTCAAGGTGTTAGTGATGACTTACAAAGCCCTACATGGCATGGGTCCGGATTACCTACGGCAACACCTGCGGCCGGCGTCAACTTCCCTCCGTCCAGTGCGCTCCCACAGAGAGGGCCTCCTCAGGGTGCCTCCGATCAAAGAATGTCGATTGGTGGCCCCCAGGGGGAGAGCGTCCTCTGTGGGCGCGCCAGACCTATGGAACCGCTTGCCGGTTGAGCTCTGGACGGCCCCCGACCTTCGCTCCTTCCGGCGCGATCTCAAAACCTTCCTTTTTGAACAAGCTGGCCTGGTCTGATGGGATGGGGTTGGGTTTTATAAATCGGTTTTAACTTTTAATATGTACTAATTTATTTACAGGCATTGCTGTTTAATTACTTTTTAATTTTTGTATTCTGTTTTTTATTATGTATTGCCCTGTTCACCGCCCTGAGTCCTTCGGGAGAAGGGCGGTATACAAATTAAATTATTAAATATTAAATTAAATTAAATTAAATTAAATTTATTTATTTATTTATTTATTTATTTATTTATTTGACTTATATACCGCCCTGTTCCCATAGGACTCAGGGCGGTTTACAGGGCAATTAAAACCATACAATACAAAAGTTAAAATTAATTTAAAACAATTAATTAAATTTAAGCCCCAAAGTTAAAATGTTAAAACCCAATTAAAAACCCCTCAGTCTAGGCCAGACTGATTCCATGCAATCCATGGAAAAGAGAACCGAATCTCTCTATAATGAGAAAACAGTCTTTGTCTCATTATATCAGTCTGTCCCACCTGGTTAGGTAGGGAACTTACATTGCAGACCCCATTAGGTAAAGAACTCCGACTGGTGGGGTCCAGAAAGAGAGCCTTCTTTGCCGTTGACCCTGCCTTGTGGAACATTTTCTCCGCAGAATCGAGGTGGACCCCCACCCTCCTGGCCTTCCAGAGAAGTGTGAAAACATGGCTCTGAGGGCTTGCTTGGGGCGCACAGAGGATGATGCAGCTGTGGGGACGGTTAGTACCCAGAAAGCCCCCCCTTCACCTTTTAATTCATTTTTCACATTGTTTTCATCCTTGCCTCTTTTTAAACTTATATAGATTGTTGTTATGTGTTAATATTTTATTCTCTACTGCCCAGACTTCCTCCGTAAGGGAGATGGGCAGTTGTAGAATGTGATGAATAAAATACATAATGGCCATTGTAATACACAAGAATTAAAAAGGTGAGTATTATCAAGAAACAGTGAGAAAGAATTCAAGAAAAGGGAGAGCATGCTGTCATTTATAAACAAAATGCAAAGATTTGAAATGAGAAAAAATGACTATCAGTGACATATTATTGTACATAAAATTGTTTTAAGACATCACTTCCCACTTCTGAGAAGTGGGAGGGGAAGGCGTTGAGAGGTATGGAATCGGGGTGTTGCATCTCAGCCGCATGGTAGGTAATGTATTCTGGGAAAACCTTCTGGCATAGATAAAATTGGCCCTTCTCCTTGACAGCTTTCAGGAGGATGTTAAAGATCAAATTGTTCTGAAGTACATTCTAATTAAGTGAAATCCACCATTTTTTATTTTACTATTTTATTTATATTGTCTTGTCTCATTTAATTTTTATGATGCATTTTTCCATTTAATTTAAATTTACCATAGTTTTTTTCATACCAAATTAGCTGCAAAAGTCATCAAATTATCACAGAATATAAATAATAAATAAATATAGCAAATACTTTGGAAGGCTTCTATTTTTGGTGTCCCCATGTAATTATCTACCCATAAATGGTGAAAAGAGAGAAGAGTGGAGTGGTTATAACTGAAAAGTCTCTATTTTAGATATTTATTCTCCTGGCTCTATTTCTGGAGGTCAAAAGACAATAATCCCTAACTCCAATCTAATTTTGAACAACAAAAAACAAAACAAAACAAAACAAAGGGAACTAATTCTGGTTAATGTGCTTTTCCTGAACTATAATGATTTGGGTGTAATAGTAAATATTGCCATGGTTTATGAATCAGAATTATTCAGAATTGCTGCTTTAGGATAAATATTTGAAAATCCTGAAAAAATATTGATAAAAATCTTAAAATCACCTGAAATTGTTTAACTGAAAAAGTTATGTACATATTTGATTTTAGCTTTGATTAGTATTGTATTTCCTCTGGCTGTCTGATTTCATTCAGCAAAGAACCATTTTTAATTTAAAAAGTCACTAAAACAATCATAGCAAAAAAAATTATCTTGATCATTTTCTAGGGACACTTGTGAGATAGCTAAGGTGAATCAGCATATTTATCTGGGAAAAGTGGGATTTTACATTTAGTAAAATATACTTGCTTACAGTATTATTATTTCTTATTGTACATTGCTGCAGGATAGATTAGAAAATTTACACCTCTGAAGTATTACTGTCACACTTTCTTACACCTGCTTCTTAGGCCAAAAAAGAATAAATAATCTACCAGTTAAAAAACAAACACAACTGAAAAGTAGCACCATGTGCCACGAACAAAGACTCAAGATCTCCATGGACAAAAGCTGAAACAAGGCCAACATGTAGCACAAATCCTTATTACCTTTGATAACAAAGCTTTTATTTCATCTTCTCCCATCTTGGTGCTCGGAAAGTGAAGATTCTTCAAGAAAGAATTCACAATTATAATTGATTTCTTCATATTTAATGTATAGCATGAAATTGATTTGAAATGATTCCGCAGCTCTTTGGAGTAGCCAGATAACAGTCCAACATTCCTGTATGAGGAGAATTTTTGAGTAGACCTACCACAGTCATACTTGCATCATGTGAGAAATCACATTTTTCAGCTTAAAGAGACTTGCTTTGTCTCACTTGCTATAAATATATCATTAAACAGTATATCATTATGCCTGTCAGCTGAGTGCATAGTACTGTATAACTATTAAATCTGTGAAACACATTCAGATGAGATAGTTAAGGTTTACAATGCATAGGAGTACAAATAAAACACCTTTCTTTCAATCTTTAAAGCAGCTGTTGTCATGGTTCCAACAGACAGAGACAAATAAAGAACTCCAAGGCTTGGAAATTTATCAAACAACATGTTTATTAGTTACAAAGTATTGGCACGTCAAAAGTGAAACAAAGTCTAAAGACACACTTAACAATTCTCCAATACAAAGTTAAGAAATCCCACCCCTAAGGCTTTGCAAGCAACTACTTTCCCCAATACATCTTCTTGGCAGGCTTTTCACAAAACGCCCAGCCTGCAGTCTCGGGTGCAGCCGATGACCTTGGTTCCCACGGGACAAAGATTATTTTGATTAGCAAAGTACCTGGCAATCCCCCCTCCCTTCTTCCAATGTGTCAACGGAAAATGAATAAGGAAGATGGCCGTAGCCATGCTCATTTTCAAAATTGACAGCTGTATCTTTTGCAAAGCTCCTAAGCCTAAGTTATTTGAAAAGGTGTTCCCAACTATCATACATTTCAATACTTTGCACAACCTTTATAATTATACACTCAGAGATGTACCAAAATGTGGGATTGCTGTTGGATCAAGGCCTTCTGTAACAGATATCAAGATAAAAAGCTAATTTACATTATATATGAATCTGCTTTAATACATAATGTTCTGGTGATCTAGTACAAGTGTATTGTGAACAAGAGTACATTTAATACCAAAAGGAAATGTGTACAGAATGTAGAGTATCTGGCCTGAATCCACTGAATAAAATATGGATGTACATGTAAGTTTCCAAAGTTGTAATTTTCTGCATGGCTGAAAACTCATTCTCTCTCAGCCTTGCTTTCCTATTGCTAAATAATACTCGTGTTTATTAAGATATATATTATATAAAACATGGTTTTTAAAAACCTTACAATTACAGTAATTTTAAACTGAATATTGGACAAAATATGTACAAGGCTATGCAGTACCAGCAAGAACCAAGATACCCTTCCCCATACCTAGTGCTTTTTTTGTAAAAGAAAAAGGTGCCGGAACTCATACGTCATACAACCCGCTTTGCCTACCCTACAAGGTTCCATCCAAAAAAGGTGCCAGAACTCTGTTCTGAGTGTTCTATGACAAAAAAGCCCTGCCCATACCTATACAATCCAGGAGACTGTGGTGTGCAATGCATACAATACATTGTGATTGGCTACTATTGACATGTACATTAAAAACAAATGATAGACTTCCGGTTTGTCACGCAGTCGCTATGGACGGCTGGGAGACTTGCTCTCTCTCCCCCGTCCAGTATTGCATCATTGGGCGGCTTGTTCTGTACCAGCCTGCTACCGGCCCTGCAGCAAAAGCAGGGACGACCCCTTTACAAACGGCAAGAGGCTGGAATAAAGCCTGCCAAATTTATTCACATAAAACAAGAGCAAGACAAGACACCAACCATAAAACACGAGCTAAGAAGCAGGAACAATCCAAGCGGTTGCCTTCAGCAAACCAGCCCTCCCACACATTCCCCTTAAATACAGTTCAGGGTGTGGCCTCTCTGTGCCTCCTTCCGAGGTGCCCCATTGCCTTCCTCTGTTTACTCCTGACTGACTGCCTCCTGCGTCGGGCGTCCTTGAACAGGGCCAGCTGTGGGTCATCTTCATCCACGCTGTCAGGCTCACACAGCTGGGTCTGCATCGTGACCAGATGAGAGGGGCCTTGTTGGGGGCTCTCATCAAGCTGTCCAATCCCCTCAGCAAGCTCTTCAACACCCCCCTCCTCCTCCTCTGAGTCGTCCGACCCAACTCCCGAACCCACAGGCTGATCCTGAATCACAACACGGCTCTGAAAAGGGCTGAAAGTCGCCCTGAAGAGGCGACCAGCAATGAGGGGTGCTCGCTGGATCATGGGAGAGCCACAACTCTCCCGTTGGACCTGGCGATCCCTCCAAACCGGCGGACGAAAAGACCGGCCATTATGGCTCGTCCCTAGGCTGTGAACAGCTGAAGTCACATTTTCCACTAGGCAACTCTTAAAGCAGCATGGAAGAGACTGGATGAGATCTACCTCTTTTACACCCTAATTACTTTCTGTACCTCCTTAAGCTGCTAAGCATTTTCCCCCTGCGATCAGGGAAGGGGGATTTCAGCCCTCCCTCCAAAAAGAGCAGCGACTAAATAGCCAGGGGCGTTTTAAACATTAAAAAAGTAACTGAATCCCAATTGGAACTTTATTTCTCAAACCATGTGGATTGAAATATTTTTTTCCTATTGTTCATTGTCTACTTCTGTTGGAAATCTGGATTCTTTCTTATGAAAAAAAGAAAGAAAAACTGAAAAGATTAAGACAACTTTGGGACTCAAAGGGAAACTTTAAAAGGGGCCTGGCTGACTGCCCGGGGAAATAGATAAGATACATAACCTTGAGAACTTTGAAACAACAGCTGTGAAAGGCTTTGTGTTCCCTATCTAGAAAAAAAAATCTTTGTTTTGGATTTTCTAAGTGTAAAGCCTTTAGTTTAAAATACCAACATGAAGACCAGGAACAAAATTTATTTATAGATGAAGATCAACAAACTCTTGCTTTGTTAAAAACACTAATCCAAATTCTTACAATAATCAATGAAATACTAAGAGGCTATATGAAGGAACAAGAAGACAGCCCAGATATGAAAGCCCAAACTCTGACCACAATTAAAGAACCATCTATACAAAATACAATAGAAAAAATGAAACATTCAAGTACCATGACAGAAGAATCTACTATTAAACAAATATTGATATTTGAAAATCCAGAAGACATTGACAACCTGGAAAAAGGAAAAGGTTTCTTATACAACTCAGAAGGAACTAGAGGATCTAGAAAAAGAACAGTTGGATGAGAAGACAAACAATTCAGAACAACTACATCGATATGGAAAAATAAAGAGACGATCCACTAGACCTACAAGTCCTCTCAAAAAAATGGCGATCCAATGGTTTTGCCAATATCAATTAATATACATGATATTACAAGGAGATTGGTTCGATGACCCAAAAACAAGGACATGGAAGATGTTTTGGCAAAGGAAAAAAGCTAGAATAAGATTCAAGAAAAATGGAGTTTCGACCATCGTATTGAAATCTGAAACAGAATGTACTTAAATAGATAAGATGTGTATGTTGAACACAAGACATTGTTATGAACTGAGATAAAGAAAAAAAAATTTGGTCATTAAAATTTAGCAGTATAAATACTAATTGAATACTGATTTGTGCATAAAGGTCATGTAAAGGTGAATAATGTAGATAAGCTAAAAACACTGTTGTAATAAATAGGTCTATATGGAATGTTAAAAATGAAAATTATCAGTTTAAGCAAGAGATAGCAGATATAAAGAGGAAGAGAGGAAGCATTAAATATTGAAATAAAAAGAAATTTTGATTACTACTTAAAAAAACAACTGAAAAATAGCAAAAAGGAAGGATATCATATTGTATCCTTAACATTGACATAGAGGGTGAGAAGTTAAGTAAACGGGATGTGTATTTTGAATATTAGATTTTGTGAGGAATGGTGTTGGGAGTATACTAAAAATCTTGGGAATGATAAATATCAAACATTGTCTAAATGTTAGTGGAAATTAAAATTGAAAAATCTATTAGGTCATTGTCTAAAAGATTGTATGTTAAAACAATTAGATTCTGTGTAAACTAAAAACAATGGATATATGTAGTAAAGTTATTTTCTATGTGATGGATAGATTAAAACTTGTCTTTTAAGTTACAAATAGACAGTATATATGAAGGGAAAAAGAGAGGAAATACTGTATTTATGGTAGCAATTTGAAATCTGTACTAATGATTTTTGTTGTTAGCTGCGAAGTCGTGTCCGACTCATCGCGACCCTATGGACAACATTCCTCCAGGCCTTCCTGTCTTCTACCATCTTCTGGAGTCCATTTAAGCTCACGCCTACTGCTTCAGTGACTCCATCCAGCCACCTCATTCTCTGTCGTCCCCTTCTTCTAATGCCCTCGATCTTTCCCAGCATTAGGCTCTTCTCCAGTGAGTCCTTCCTTCTCATTAGGTGGCCAAAGTATTTGAGTTTTAGCTTCAGGATCTGGCCTTCTAAAGAGCAGTCAGGATTGATCTCCTCTAGGACTGACTGGTTTGATCGCCTTGCAGTCCAAGGGACTCGCAGGAGTCTTCTCCAGCACCATGGTTCAAAGGCCTCAATTCTTTGGCGCTCAGCCTTTCTTATGGTCCAACTTTCACTGCCATACATTGCAACTGGGAAGACCATAGCCTTGACTATACGCACTTTTGTTGACAGGGTGATGTCTCTGCTTTTTAGTGTGCTGTCTAGATTTGCCATGGCTTTCCTTCCCAGGAGCAAGCGCCTTTTAATTTCTTGGCTACAGTCCCCATCTGCAGTGATCTTGGAGCCCAGGAAAACAAAATCTGTCACTACCTCCATTTCTTCCCCATCTATTTGCCAGGAATTGAGAGGGCCAGATGCCATGATCTTGGTTTTCTTAATGTTAAGTTTCAACCCAAGTTTTGCACTCTCCTTCTTCACCCGCAACAAGAGGCTCTTTAGTTCTTCTTCACTTTCTGCCATTAGAGTGGTATCATCTGCGTATCTTAGGTTATTGATATTTCTTCCAGCAATCTTAATTCCAATTTTTGATTCATCTAGCCCTGCCTTTCTCATGATGTGCTCTGCATATAAGTTAAATAGGCAGGGCGACAGTATACAGCCTTGCCGGACTCCTTTCCCAATTTTGAACCAATCAGTGGTTCCGTGTCCAGTTCTCACTGTTGCTTCTTGACCCGCATATAGGTTTCTCAAGAGACAAATAAGATGGTCTGGTACTCCCATCTCTTTAAGAACTTGCCACAGTTTGTTATGATCCACACAATCAAAGGCTTTAGCATAGTCAATGAAGCAGAAGTAGATGCTTTTCTGGAACTCCCTAGCTTTCTCCATGATCCAGCGTATGTTGGCAATTTGATCTCTAGTTCCTCTGCCTCTTCGAAATCCTGCCTGTACTTCTGGTAGTTCTCGATCCACATACTGCTGAAGTCTAGCTTGTAGGATTTTAAGCATGACTTTACTAGCATGAGAAATGAGTGCAATGGTGCGATAGTTTGAACATTCTTTGGCACTGCCTTTCTTTGGAATTGGAATGTAAACTGATCTTTTCCAATCCTGTGGCCACTGTTGAGTTTTCCAAATTTGCTGGCAAATTGAGTGTAGCACTTTTACTGCACTGTCTTTTAAGATTTTGAATAGCTCAGCTGGAATACTGTCACCTCCACTAGCTTTGTTGTTGCTCAGCTTTTCTAAGGCCCACTTCACTTCACATTCTAGGATGTCTGGCTCGAGGTCAGTGACCACCTCATTGTGATTATCTGGGACGTTAAGCTCATTCTTGTATAGTTCTTCTGTGTAATTTTGCCACCTCTTCTTAATCTCTTCTGCCTCTGTTAGGTCCCTGCCATTTTGGTCCTTTATCATGCCCATTTTTGCATGGAATGTTCCCTTCATCTCTCCAATTTTCTTGAAAAGATCTCTGGTCCTCCCTATTCTATTGTTTTCTTCTATTTCTTTCCACTGTTCATTTAAGAAGGCATTCTTATCTCTTCTAGCTATTCTCTGGAATTCTGCATTCAATTGGGCATATCTATGTTTTTCTCCCTTGCCTTTCGCTTCCCTCCTTTCCTCAGCTATTTGCAAAGCTTCCTCAGAAAGCCATTTTGCTTTCTTGCATTTCTTTTTCTTTGGGATGGTTTTGGTTGCTACCTGTTGTACAATGTCGCGAACCTCTGTCCATAGTTCTTCAGGCACTCTGTCTATCAGATCTAATTCCTTAAATCTATTTGTCACCTCTACTGTATATTCAACAGGGATATGATTTAATTCATACCTGAGTGGCCTAGTGCTTTTCCCTACTTTCTTCAGTTTAAGCCTAAACTTTGCAAGGAGAAGCTCATGGTCTGAGCCACAGTCAGCTCCTGGTCTTGTTTTTACCGACTGTATATTTTTATTTTATTTATTTTATTACATTTATATCCCGCCCTTCTCCGAAGACTCAGGGTGGCTTACAAGCTTAGCAGTAGCCTTCATTCTATGTATATGCCTGCTTATTAGGGCTTTCATACACACCCCAAGCAGCATTATTACAAAGTCAGCTTATTGCCCCCAACAATCTGGGTCCTCATTTTACCTACCTCGGAAGGATGGAAGGCTGAGTCAACCTTGAGCCTGGCGGGATGCGAACCTGCACTAATTGCAGGCAGCTGGTGTTACTTAAGGAGGCATCAGCCCACTGCTCCACCAAGGCTCTTTATAGAGCTTCTCCATCTTTGGCTGCAGAGCATATAGTCAATCTGATTTCTGTGTTGACCGTCTGGTGATGTCCATGTGTAGAGCCGTCTCTTGGGTTGTTGGAAAAGAGTGTTTGCTATGACCATCGTATTCTCTTGACAAAATTCTATCAGCCTGTGCCCTGCTTCATTTTGTACTCCAAGGCCAAACTTGCCTGTTATTCCAGTTATCTTTTGGCTTCCTACTTTAGCATTCCAATCCCCCATGATGATAAGGACATCATTTTTTGGTGTTACTTCTATAAGGTGCTGTAGGGCTTCATAGAACTGGTCAATTTCATCCTCCTCAGCACTGGTGGTTGGGGCATAGACTTGGACTACTGTGATATTGAATGGTTTCCCTTGGATTCGAACTGAGATCATTCTGTCATTTTGAGGATTGTATCCCAGTATTGATTTTCCTACTTTTATTGACTATGAAGGCTACTCCATTTCTTCTGAGGGATTCTTGCCCGCAGTAGTATACCTGATGGTCATCTGAATTAAATTCACCCATTCCTGTCCATTTTAGTTCGCTGATACCTAAGATGTCGATGTTCAGTCTTGTCATCTCTTGTTTGACCACGTCCAGCTTGCCTTGATTCATGGATCTTACATTCCAGGTTCCTATGGAGAAAAAATCTTTACAGCATCGGACTTTCCTTTCACCACCAGACACATCCACAGCTGAGCGTCCTTTCGGCTTTGGCCCAGTCGCTTCATTCTTTCTGGCGCTACTAGTACTAGCCCTCTGCTCTTCCCCAGTAGCATATTGGACGCCTTCCGACCTGAGGGGCTCATCTTCCAGCGTCATATCGTTTTGCCTTTTGGTACTGTCCATAGGGTTTTCATGGCAAAGATACTGGAGTGGGTTGCCATTTCCTTCTCCAGTGGATCACGTTTTGTCAGAACTCTCAGCTATGACCTGTCCGTCTTGGGTGGCCCTGCACGGCATAGCTCATAGCTTCATTGAATTACGCAAGCCCCTTCGCCACAACAAGGCAGTAATCCATGAAGGGGATACTAATGATATCTGTATGTAATTGAATTACTACTACCCAGCCACCATGTTGCTTTTCAAATATGTGAATGTAATATCAGAAAATCAATAAAATTTGTATAAAAAAAATAAAACAAATGATAACTTTTGGGTTATTTACAAGAGAGCTTACATAGCTTACAGGTGTGTAAAGAAACACAATCCTGAATCTGCTAAACTTTTCCTGAAAGGAACCAATACAAATGGATAATTTAAGCACATTTACCTTTACCTAGATCAGTTTGATTAGTCTGCAAATACATTTGCAATATATGAGTTGCCTATATTATATACTAATTGTTGTAAAATTGCTTAGAGAAATTGTATTAGATTTTATGATTCAGTTACAATGTATTACTGTACATCATGTTAATATTCCAAAGAACAGTTTGAAAAATGGTTTGGGTCAACACTCAATTGTCAGATAGTGTGTTCCAAATCCATGCTTTGATCCCAATAGTTATTAGCATTCACCTATCACATGTGGGTGTTTTTCATGCAATGTGAATCCAACCATAGTGACATGCAAACAATGGCTTATGATGCTTATTTGTGTTTTATACAACGATTCTGATTAAACATACTATGGCTTACCTAAATACGTATAGCAGTAAAAGGTAAAGGTTCCCCCGCACGTGCGTGCTAGTCGTTTCCAACTCTAGGGGCCGGTGCTCATCTCCGTTTCAAAGCCGAAGAGCCAGCGCTCGTCCGAGGACGTCTCCGTGGTCATGACTAGATGCCAAAGGGGCACGGAACGCTGTTACCTTCCCACCGTAGTGGTCCCTATTTTTCTACTTGCATTTTTACGTGCTTTCGAACTGCTAGGTTGGCAGAAGCTAGGACGAGTAGCAGGTGCTCACTCTGCTACGCGGCACTCGGGATTCAACCCGCCAAACTGCCGACCTTCTGATCGACAAGCTCAGCGTCCTAACCCACTGAGCCACCGCGTCCCTTAAATACGTATAGCAAGCCATACACAAATAAAAAGTAATGTTGACTACATAACTATATTTCTCTTATTAATTCAGCAGCTCCACTCTTACACACGGACAGAAAACAATCTAAAGTTTAAATAATTGTATCTAGATAGACATAACTTCATTTTCAAAGGTTGCTAAAAGTATCCAGGAGATCTGAAATTAAAAGTAGCCAGGCTCATGCATCACATTAACCTTGTTTTAATCATATTTTGTGGACATACTAGGTATTAGCTAGGTTCACACTACATCCTGAATCATAAACATGAGTCATAAACCAGTCACAAGCTACAAAGGCTAAATTCATTCATCACAACAGAGTAAAAATATGACTTAGTAAAATAACTAATTCTGACAATCTTAAGAGGAAGGATTGATCTCCGCAATATGACAAAACATGGTTTGTCTTGCTTGTGGCTTATTCAACAAACCACGTCAAAGTAAAAAAAAAGAGTTTAATCCGATATTCAAATTATAATTATTCCGAAGTAAGATCACTTCTCCGTATACAGAGAATGCGTTCTGAATAGAAAGCAGCTTTCCTCAAGACACCCTTTTGCAGCAATTTTGTGGAGACTAAAAGTTTGGGAAGTGCGAGATTTGGTTTTCTTAACCGCAGGCTAAGACTAAGGCTTTTTTGGGCCGTTAAGAGGTAGGCTGCTCCCTTCCCAATCCTTTCGCGCAGACACGCGCCTCCGGCCCTGACCCCACGGGAGAAATAAAATAAAATAAAATAAAATCTCTCGGGCAACCAGAAGCCACTAGGCCAGGGGTAGGCAACCTCGGCTCTTTTATGACTCATGGACTTCAACTCCCAAGCTGGCTCAGGAATTCTGGGAGTTGAAGTCCATGAGTCATAAAAGAGCCGAGGTTGCCTACCCCTGCACTAGGCGGAGCCAGGGAATGGGAATGAGTGAGAGAGAGAGAGAGAGAGAGAGAGAGAGAGAGAGAGAGAGAGAGAGAGAGAGAGAGAGAGAGAGAGAGAGAGAGAGTGAAGGTTTGCGTCCTCTTCGGGGCGGACCTTTTCTACCCGGAACCTTGTTGCTTCTCCTGCGCTACCAGGCGGGAACGGTGACGCGGCAGTATTGGCGGCGCACGAAGCAGCAGCGAGGGCGGGTAAGGGGCGGAGCTGCCGGAGCCGGGGCAGGACGAGGGTCGGAACGGCGGCAAGGATATGGCGGAGACCATTGTAAGTTCGGCTTGCCGGGGGCGGTACGTTGAGGGGACGAGGCCGGGGAGGGAAGGAGAGGATCTCCCTCCTCTCTTCCCTCAGCCCGAGGGTCCCTTCCCTCCGGTCTTTTGTCATTGTGAGGCGGGGGGGGGGCCGCCGCGCTCAGAGCTCCCCCTTGGCTTCCCCAGCGCCTCCGCCGGGCTTGGGGGCTGACAGCTCTGGGCTTTCCTGTGGAGTGGGAAGCACCAGCCCTCGGCGGGGTTTATTTTTCCTGTCCCGTCTCCTTGCCAGGTTTGAGGCAGAGCAAGGGGATCGCGGCGACCTCCCTGAAAGGGGGGGGGGTGCTGCAACTCCCAAGGCAGGGCCCCCACCTTCATTGAGGGTTAAAATGTAGGGTTTCTTTCCAGAGGGAAGAACTCAGCACATCAGAGCTCTGAGCCAGTTTCGTAATAATTTTTTTCTTCCTCCCCCCCCCAAAAGTAGTGTGACTGGGCAAGATAGACCAGAAATGAACAATTTCCAAAAGCAAACAACCCCCCTCCCCCATGTTAATACATGTCTGGTAGCATGGATATGCCCAGTAAATTGACTTAACATTTGTGCTCTCTCTTTAGGGCAGGATATGCCAAGAGTTCAAAAATTAAAAGCTGATGATTTGATACAAAGGCAGGATACATAAAATAAGAATCGATCTCTAAAGATTTTTGTCTTGAAATACTGGACTATTTCTATAATCCCAAGATGTTACATCCATAGGAGTTGTAGTCTTACACATCTAGAAGGCAACAACAACTTGGAAAAGCTAACAAAGTTTCTGTAACTCTACCTGAATTTTTTCTTTCTTTCAATCCCTAATTATTTTGGATCTAGGCTCAATATTATTACTTGCAATAACTTAACGATAGCTACAGCCATAGGATATACGACCACATTCCCTTAATTATTGTATTAGTTTGCATGCCAGACACGATTATCTAAATTGTGTGTATCGCTGTGGATCACTTGTTTTGGGTTTTAGACAATAGGAAACTACTGGGTAAATAAGTAAAGCTTTGACTATGCTAGAAATACTTCAAAACTTGCTTTATATTAACAGCATTCAAGAAGTATCTACAATGTTTTCCTTATTTGAATTGGCAGAGGTGAAAAACTCTTCCCTGATAAGTGAGAAAGTTTAGTTAAGACTTACTGAAGAGTAAGGTCCTACCACTGTTAAAGCATGTTACACTTCCATCTTCTCTTTCTATCAGATTTTATTTTAATAAAGAAATAGAAAAAATATGTTATGAATAGCAGAACTAATTTTGGCAGCTAAGTTTACATGATACTTCATAAAATTGGACAGCACAAGTTTTAATAAAGTTAGGTCAATTTGCATTGTTTTACATTAATGGCTTGTCAGTATCTTTGGTATTAGCATTGGCTACATTGTATTTGGTCACATGATAAAATTAGTTATATATAGCAAATTGCAGGCAACTTGAGCAATTTTGGCAGGTAGCCTTCCATATCAGAAGCTGGACTATAATATGAATCAGCTCGATTTCAAATCTACTTTTAAGTTTAATCTGTGTTGATATACTGTAGTGCTTTATAGAATGTTTAGTTTGCTTTTAAAATAGGGTTCCATGTGGTATACCCTAAGCCACCTATACATTAATTCAAATTATATCTGATTTCTTTATTACCCAAGTTTATACTAAAATTTCAATTTTATTTAATAAAATTTATTTTAAAATGCCATAAATGTGTAACGGACTATTACGCATTTCAAAATAGAGCTACAGGAGATAATACAGTTTTTAACTAAATGCTATTTGCTATTTGTCTCCCAATTTTAAGAAAAAAATTAATTTTACTGCTTACCACAGTTCCAAAATATCACTGTTGCAAAATTCAAGTTTAAAAATGACATTTGTCAGGTTTCATGGTTAGCAGTATCTAACCATGGAATATTTCCTAAGGCACCAGTTGGTAATTATCTGCACATCCACATCTGGAAATGGCAGCCTATCAGCTTTTCTTTAAAGTTTTTTTAATTATTACCCCAAACTTTTAAATGTTCCTATTTTTAAAAATACAGCTTCCTCTTGAAATTTGTACCCAATAGAAAATAGGTGTGTGCATGTGTGTGCACATACATTATCTAGTTTTAAAGAGATTTGAAGATTTGGACATTGTTCAAGAAGATAATTAATGGTTTGGCATGGTTCTAGGATTAGTCATTTAGCTGTGTCTCCAGGTGGAATCCTAGGTGGAATTATGGAATCAGGACTTTAAGGGAAAGGAGTTGAGCTGAACAAAAGAACATCTTTACTTTTTAAAAACAGAATTCCTTCACAATGGTGCTGTGTAGTTAGATTCAATTCATATTCAGTCTGAAATTACCTGTGCTTACTGTAATAGAATTATCAAGAAAGCCAATATAGAATTGCTTCTTTGCATTATTGCATTTTTCTGGAAGCAAGTATTGGAAAACTACTATGTTAAAAAGTGCTTCAAACATTTTATAGGACATTAGTATGCGTAAATTTCCACCATGTTTAATTCTTACATTGCTATGAAATTAGCACCAATTAATCTGTTAAATCTCCCCTTACATTACATCATCTTTCAAGTACAGATTTGAACCCTGAGCAGCGGCATATCAAATAATATAGGGACATGAACATTAATGCAGCTTGTCTATCTTTTTAAAGTCCACAAAATGATATAGTGTTTAGTGTTAAACAGAAAAACAAGTTAGCCTCTTATCACAGCCTGACTTTTCATTTTAATGAAGATGGATGACGATTTTCCTTTAAAATGAAGTGCTAGCAACTAATGATGCAACATGCTGTAATTTTTTTTAACATGAAAAGTTGATGAATTTTCTTTATAGGCCTGAATTAAACCTGCAATTTGAAACTTAAAAACTTAAAGTTCATTCTATGTTTTTCTAATATTATTTATTGCTAAGTGAAAATGGATTTTACTTTACTGTTCATTTCATTACTTCTGCTAACTATGCATTTTTGACATACTAATTTTTATATGTTAAAAATAAAATTGATGAAATGTTACATCTCACATATTCTAGAGTCAAACTTTAGATATCATCTTTTTTTGCCTTAGTCATGAACATTTCATGAATATTTTAAAGTGCTAATATTTTAATCTTTTCCCAAATCTCTAAAATTCCTTTTAGATAATCCGTGTCCAGTCACCAGAAGGAGTGAAACGTATTACTGCAACAAAACGAGAAACTGCTGCAACATTTCTGAAAAAGGTATTCTGTTTTGGCATATTCTTTGAGTTTTCCTAAGATAGTAATAGAAGTTCATCTCACATTGGTTGAATAAGCCAGCCCATGCATCCATACTGTTTAGTTTTTACACATAAACTTTTGGTAATACAGAATTAACATCAATGTTTGTATTTTCACTGAAGCTTTAGCTGAATTCAAAGAGAGCAAAGGAATTCCAGAGTCTCTATTGACACTGCCTTTTTTAGGCCAAATCAGGTTCACCAACTAGTGTGTATCTCCTCTCAATAACTTCATCAGATAAAATTGCAAAAACAATAGGTTGGGAGGGGCCACCTTATAGAGCCTACATCTGGATTCAGTGTTAAATTGTAGTATGAAATCTAGAGAATATGGTGTTAGGCTCTACTTTGAACTTGTCCTGGGATATCGCAATATATTCCTGTGAAAGGATTGTTTTAAAATGTTTGATGGGAAAAGATCTGGTGTGATGAATCACAACATCTGCCTCTCAAATGTTGCAGAGCAAACATTTAGTTAGTCTCCATGTTGAGACCAGTAGGATTAGTACAGTTAAGTGAGCAGAAGGAGAAAGAATTATTGCAGTTCAGAATTGCCATGTTGTCATGCAAAACCCCCATCTGCACTCAGAAGCATATATAGTAGGAATAGGATTATATTACATTCTTCAGAATGTAATTCCTAATTCTGAGGAATGTACAGATAGACCTACCGGGTTTCCCCAAAATTAAGACCCGGTCTTATATTTTTTTTGCCTCCAAAAGAGGCACTAGGTCTTAATTTCAGAGAATGTCTTACCTTAGGACTACCGCAGCCAGGCCTCCCATGCCCTGACACCTGTTGCGCCACTGCTTGACTTCTGCGGCTGCTTGCTGCCACCTGTAGCCGGACGCCATGTGGCAAATGGCACCGTTGCCACTCCTCCTGGCAGGATGCCACATGACACTTTGCCACATGCCACCTCCTCTCCTTGTGCAGCGCTTTGGGCCGCTTCTGTTGCTCGTGTGCTTTGGGCCATTTCAGCTGCTTGTGCAGCACTTCGGGCCGCTTCAGCTACTTGTGCAGCACTTTGGGCCGCTTTGTTGCTTGCGGCAGGAAGCCACGTGGCGGTTTGGGCTGTAAATGGCCCAAAGAGCCATGTGGCCTCCTGCCGCTGCACAATCAGGTGAAGCGGTCCAAAGCGCTGCGCATGCAGCTGAACCATCCCGAAGTGTTGCGCGAGCAGTGGAAGTGGCCTGAAGCACGTGAGCAGCGAAAGCAGCCCGAAGCACCATGTGGCGTCCTGCCAGGAATGGCAGTGGAACAATGCGCCACATGGCGGCCAACCACAAGTGGCAGCAAGCAGCCGTGGAAGAAGTCAAGTAGCAGCGTGACAGGTGTTGGGGCATAGAAGGCCTGGCTGCGGTGGTCCTACCAGTAAAGTAAGCGGGTGCGGGGCGTGTGAGGCAGCTTCACCCCCCCGTGCCGTAGCTTGAATTTTAGGGGTGTGCCTCACCCCAAAACTACGGCTTAGTTTTGGAGTAGGGCTTACCGTATTTTCCGGCGTATAAGACGACTTTTTAACGCATGAAAATCTTCTCAAAACCTGGGGGTCGTCTTATACGCCCAGTCGCCTTATACACCGGAAAATAGTAAATCCTCGGGAGCAAAGACGTTAGTGGAAACGGACAAATCCAGCGCTCGAGAATGGCGAAAGACGGCCTCCTCTTAAATAAACTGCC